>NC_135955.1:50826898-51510013 GCF_053455715.1 Rhinoraja longicauda | reverse complement strand
CTCACTTGGGCCCTGTAAAACTGCAGAAGGGACCTCTTTGCTCCTATACTCAACTCCTCTTGTTATGAAGGCCAACATTCCATTGGCTTTCTTCACTGCCTGCTGTACCTGCATGCTTCCTTTCAGTGACTGATGCACTAGGACACCCAGATCTCATTGTACGTCCCCTTTTCCTAACCTGACACCATTCAGGTAATAATCTGCCTTTCTATTCTTACCACCAAAGTGGATCACCTCACACCACATTAAACTGCATCTGCCATGCATCCGCCCACTCACACAACCTGTCCAAGTCACCCTGCAACCTCATAGCATCTTCCTCACAGTTCACACTGCCACCCAGCTTTGTATCATCTGCAAATTTGCTAATGGTACTTTTAATCCCTTCATCCAAGTCATTAATGTATATTGTAAATAGCTGCGATCCCAGCACTGAGCCTTGCAGTACTCCACTAGTCACTGCCTGCCATTCTGAAAGGGACCCATTTATCCCCCACTCTTTGCTTTCTGTTTGCCAACCAATTTTCTATCCATGTCAGTACCCTACCCCCATGTGTTCTAATTTTTCCCACTAATCTCCTATGTGGGACCTTGTCGAAGACTTTCTGAAAGTCGAGGTACATCACATCTATTGGCTCTCCCCTGTCAATTTTCCTAGTTACATCCTCAAAAATTCCAGAAGATTAGTCAAGCATGATTTCTCCTTCGTAAATCCATGCTGACTCGGAACGATCCTGTTACTGCTATCCAAATGCTCCGCAATTTTGTCTTTTATAATTGACTCCAGCATCTTCCCCACCACTGATGTCAGACTAACTGGTCCATAATTTCCCGTTTTCTCTCTCCCTCCTTTCTTAAAAAGTGGGATAACATAACACAATAATATCCATATTGTTGCCCATGGAAGTGCAGATTCTTTTTTAGTTCAAGAACACACACGGACACAAGAAAAAGAGTTTGGATCAGGTTTGTCAGATTCCCTAGATTTGACCTTTCTAAATTTTCTGCAACACTTCCCAAAGGGTGCAATTTGCCAGAATCCCAAGAGGGGAAATTACTTCAGAAAGGTGAATGTTAGTCTCTGAGGTTGTTTGTGAAAGTTTTGGTTCTATTGTTGAGCTTCCTTGCAGGCATTGTGAAATATTTTAATCTCTTACACTCAGGAACTCATTACTTCATTCTGTATTAGGCTTGAAAACATTTCATTTCTTGACAGTGAC
Source organism: Rhinoraja longicauda (assembly GCF_053455715.1). NCBI lineage: Eukaryota > Metazoa > Chordata > Chondrichthyes > Rajiformes > Arhynchobatidae > Rhinoraja > Rhinoraja longicauda. The sequence continues at coordinate 51,508,793 of NC_135955.1, read as the reverse complement.
TGAGCTCAGAACTGAGGACTGAACAGTTTAATATATGCAGGAGGAAGTGGAGCAGAAGGTCATAGAAATTTACCAATGCATCAAGTCTAAATTCTTCGTTAATTTATCGCCTTTTTTTTGTGGTTCTGTGTTCCCATGAATTTGCTTGCTCTTAATCAGTAGCTTAGAAAAGCATGGGTCCTGTTTCATTGGTTCATGTGTATTGGTCGTTGCTCTTTCTTCGTTATTTTTTCTCAGCAATGTACTGTGACCCTACGTTAAGTTTCCTCTCTATAACTGGGCGATCAGTTATTGAGTCAACTACATTTGGGTGTGGTATGCATTTTGAACATGTGACATTTTCAAGTGTAATATTTTCAGTTTAACACTTTTTAATTTCAAGTGCACTTTTGGGTGAAGTACTACACCAGACGCAAACATCAACACATTGACAAGTTCAGGTCAACTTAAGCCACTCCTTATGGTGACCTTCTTAGCGCAACCAACAGTGGGCAATAACACAAAAACAGAAAATGACAAAAATTCTCAGCAGGTAGGTCTGGACATTGGGAGAGAGAAACAGAGTTAACATTTCTGGTCAAAGACTTTTCATCTGATTAAAAATTAAACATTTTAAATGAGATGTATGGTGCATGTTTTTTACACAAAGAGTGGTGCATGTTTGGAACGCACTGCCAGAAGTGGTAGTGGAAGCAGATACGATAGTGGTAATTAAGAGGTGTTTGGATAGTCACATAGATATGCAGTGAATGGAGGGATGTGGGCATGAGCACGCAGGTGAGATTAATTTAACAGCATCATGCTCAACACAGACGTTGTGCGCTGAAGGGCCTGTTCCTGTGCTGTACTGTTGGTTCTCTCTCTCTCTCTCTCTCTCTCTCTCTCTCTCTCTCTCTCTCTCTCTCTCTCTCTCTCTCTCTCTCTCTCTCTCTCTCTCTCTCATCCCTCCCCCCACCCCCCCCCCCCCCCCCTCCCCCTCTCCCTCTCCTCCCCTCTCCCTCTCTCCCTCTCTCCCTCTCCCTCTCCCTCTCCCTCCCCCTGAAATGGACTGTTTTCAATGTATTCATTTTGGGGAAATCTGGTATTGTCAACGTCAACTTTTAGGAGATACAAGAAAATTCAGATGCTGGAATATGGTACAAAAAAACAAACTACTGGGGGAACTCAGCTGGTCCAGCGGCATCTGTGGCGTGGGAAGGGATTGTCGAGGTCTTGGATCGAGACCCTGCCTCGTCAGCATTTCGGTGTCCACCTTGTTCAAACCTGTTGTATTTATTATCATTCATATTCATGACAAACTATCTTTTTTGGCAAAACTGCAACTTTTTAAAGTTGTGAATTGCTTCAGGGATACATTTCATGCGAGGTGTGGTTGTTGATGTGTGAAAAGAGGAAGTTTCTTTTAATAAATTAAGTTGGGGAAGTTAGAATAAGGACTGGACTCTAGACTGAAAGAGGAAGTGACTGCCTTTTTCAGTTATCATCGCGTGTCCCCAAACTTAAAGCACACATTTAGGGGACTAAATAAGTGTTAATTGCTTGTTTCTTTCATGAGTAGCCGCAGAAGTGACTGGTGCTCTTTCCCAACTAAAGGGTTTCTTTTACTTAAGTCTGCAGCGTTATGAAGTGACTTGTATAATTATCAAAAAAAGGAATTTCCTTGAGTTATATTTTAACATGAGCCAATCTGCTGGTGACTGAGAAGTAGAATCGGGGAAAGAAGGCGGCAGAGAGGTAAGCACATTGGAATGAAGAAACTCACCTATTAGAAGGCTGGACGCTGGAATCCGCCCCACTTGTGTACGACTGTTAATGAGTTAATTATGTGTTTTCTTTTAAAGTTGACGTTGTCTTCTCAAAATTTAGGATTTCATGTTGTGCATGCAGCTCACTGGACCTGCATGGGACAAAGCGTTAATGTAGGTTCGAGGTGTAGAACATACTAAATTAAAGCAGTCTTCCTCCTGGAAGGACTGCTGCCGGGGTAAATGGGGAAGTTGGCTTGCTGAAAAGCTGTGTCCCGGATATTGATTCTATGGCCTGGATTAAACTGTGCTTTGGTAACAACGAATACATTCCGAGAAGTCTTTTGTGTGATAAAAGGAACTGTATTTTAGCAACGACTGTGCAGTTGGCAGGAGTGTTGGTTGCCGAAGGGCTAAACTCCATGTAAATGTAAATCTTTGTGTAGGAATGAAAGTTTGATTCTGAAGACACAAAGTGCTGGAGTAACTCAGCGGGGCAGGCTGCATCTACGGAGAGAAGGAATGGGTGACGTTTCGAGTCGAGACGCCTCTTTAGACTCTGACCCTGGGTCTGAAGAAGGGTCTCGACCTGAAACATCACCCATTCCTTCTCTCCAGGGGGTGCTGCCTGTCCCGCTGAGTTACTCCAGCATTCTGTGTCTCTCTTCAATGTGAACCTTTGGTCAGGGACAGGCGGGATATCAAACATGATCTAATCGCTGAACAAACACAGAAGTGGCTGTATGTACTCCAATGTTTCATGAACCCGTGAGAATTAACTCGCAGAGTGATTTTACTATCTTAATTTTATATTAAAAGCAAAGCATCGAAAATATGAAATAAAACATAAATGGGTCATGCCGTGTTAGCGGAGTAAAGGAGCAAACTGGCCTCTCAGACTGCGAGTGTTTGGTCACCTGAGGAAGGATCACCCGGCCGCTAAAGATTAGCCCGAATGTTCGGGTGAACTTGGCTGGTTAATGTCTTCACTTTTCAGAGCGATTCATCTCATTCAGCGAAAGCGGCGTTATTAATAGTTGAATAAAATTTGCTCGAAACCTAAAGTTTGGTTGGTGGTGTGGGGGGGGGGGGGGGGGGGGGGGTTATTGGGGGAGAAGCGAGTCGATATCACTCGCCGTTATCCGTTAAATAGAGTTTGACTTAATGGGTTTGCTATGGCATGAGTCAGTTTGGGACACGAATGGGAGCAAGGGTGATGCTGATGGGATGGGGACAGGAGGGATACATGTTGCTACTGAAGGGTGTGTAGGGAGGAACTGCAGATGCTGTTTTACCCCGAAGATAGAGACACAATGCTGGAGTAACTCAGCGGGTCGGGATAAGATTTTGTGTCTATCTTCTGCTAATGAAGATTTGGTGTTAAATCATGTACTTGTATGTTTATTTATTCCAGTGTAGAGTTGTGACAGTTGCAAGCCTGATTGTTCTAACCAGAACCCATCTTGTCCAGGAACAAGCAGGTTGACAAAGAAATTGTAATTTTCTTTTGTAAAAGGACATAATGTACAAAAGTTTGCAAGTGCGCCATACCCCAAACAATTTGAGCCATAACCCCAATGAAAGCTTCTCGTTTGTGTGGTTGGGGTCATTATTTTGAGGATGTGGACGCAAAAGGATATAGATTCCATTTGTAGATTTGAAGAGTTTGTACTAAATATGACGCTATTGTCTGGCTTCCTCGCTTCTTTCTTCTGTATGCACACAGCGAGATGAGAAAATGCCGCCTTTTTGTTTATTGCATTATAAAGGCGACCGCCAACACAATTGAGACACGCGTTTGGACATTTCGAGTTCGCGCCTTTCTTTGCGCTAATCTATCTAAACTGCACATCTAAACTGAGGTGAACTGTAGGAACATTTTGCAACTTGGCACAGTGGCAGCTCTCTCATCTTAACCTCAGACCCCGGCAGAAACACATAGACTAAAGCTTCGGTGTAGTGCCCAGAGACGTCGCATCGTCGAGGTGCAGTCTACAGGTAAGGTATAATTGCAGTTTAGCCAACTGCACTTGAAATATCCCCTGACACTTTTTTTAATGTGCTGCAGACATATTGTACTTGATAGTTCTTATTAAAGAAACAATAGTATTTGATCAAATATCCTGTTGGTATGTATTGCTGACCACCATATTAAGAGAATGGCTACACTTTAGAAGTGCACATTTGCCTTGAACTACTTTGGTATGACATGAGGGTGCATCTCTTCCACGCATAGTGGTTACTAGCCTAAAGTATATTTATAATCTTTGTCCATTCCTATGTGCACAGTTGCCCCTTCAGCAAGACTTATATTTCTGCTCAGGTAATCTAAGGCAATGTGAGGAATGTTTAACAGAAATGGCATGGATGTGGTCTTATTGCCAATTCTAACCTGTATTGGGGCCTACCTTATCCATGTGAGAGGTTGTGCAGAGTGAAGTTAATTTCAAATATTTTTCTGTTGGCAATTAAAAGCCGTGTGGTGTCAATGCAGACGGTCTGTTCAACCACTTGAGCCCCGACAAGCACTGTAAACCAAAGTTGTAAAATGGGACATATCGAAATGCAGATGCGAGTTTATTAAAAAAAGACAAAGTGCTGGGTAACTGACTGATTGCATAGCAGTCTGTAGCTACAAGCTTCGACCAGTCACTGCAATATAGATCTAACATTATAAACTGAGATCTAGATGACTGAGGAGAGGTTAGTGTCAAACATTAAAAACCAAGGGGCATATGTGAAATAATTGGTAATGGGTTAGAGGGAAATAAATGAGGATACTTTTTCTTCCACCCAGAAGGAGATAAGGCTGGGGAAACCATTGGGTGAAATAGTGGTACATGCAGAGATTCTTATCACATTGAAAATAGTACTTGGATTTGTTCTTGAAGAGATGCAGCCTTTAGAGTCAGGGCTGGAAAGTAGGATATGCTGATCGGCCTCCTTTGCTGTAAGTTTTCTGTGGTTTTGTGAATTCTCAAAATATCCCTATTTAATTACTTTGTAAAAAAAAGTTAATTGTGCTGAGGAAAACAAGTTCCTGTAGTTTTGACGTGAGTTCTTTATCCCTGCATAAATAATTCTGGCTAGCAAAATACATAACACTAATTAAGCACTGATTCACTTCTGTAAAATTAAGTTTAAATGATGAACACTTTTTTTTGAAATCCCACGTCCAGGATTATTCCCTAAATTGGGCATGAATGTAGCTTACGAAAACAATCAAAGTTAAATTTAGCTGACAGTTTGGTTTTGCAATATTTTCTCAAAAATGTATAGTGGGCAGGAGGATTCTGTGAATTTTTGGTGTGCAATATCCTGGAAATATTCAATGAATTTATTCTAAACAGACCATATGAAATGCATAAGTTCAGTGAGCAGGATTTAAATAGAACATCTATGTATTCAGTGAATAGAAGTTGAGGTATATAAATTAGGGCGGTCATGGTGGTGCAGCGGTGGAGTTGCTGCCTTACAGCACTTGCAGCACTGGAGACCTGGGTTCGATCCCGACTACGGGTGCTGTCTGTACGGAGTTTGTATGTTCTCCCCGGGACCGCATGGGTTTTCGCCGAGATATTCGGTTTCCTCCCACACTCCAAAGATTAATTGGCTTGGTAAATTTAAAAATTGTCCAAAGGATTTTTATCCTAGCATAGTGTCAATGTGCGGGGATCGCTGGTCAGCGCTGACCCGGTGGGCCGAATGGCCTGTTTCCACGCTGTATCTCTAAACTAAATTAAACTAAAATGATATATTCCATGAAAGCAAATACTTAATTGTATTCAGTTTAGTTTTTTGGTATATTTTTCCATTATTTGTCCAGTTCATAATTGAAGGTTTAGGTATTAATACTGAATTTGCAAGGGAACATGATTTTTCCCCACATCTTTTACTCCTGTAGCACTGGGCAACTATTAGTTTAATGGATCTAATCTATGCATAGCGAATATATTTTTGAATGATAAGATTTTAAGCTAATTCCTTAATGTTTTTACTCACTAAGGAACTACCTGTTTCCCTAAGCATAATTCCTCAGTGAATAGAAAACATCAGCTTACAATTTTATTATGCAAATATATTTTACTTTGGGAAACGTTGTTTGGTATACAGTATATTCCTTTATGAATCATTAACTTAATAAACATATTCTTTCAATTTTGGTCATTTTATACATCGGCAAAACAATGAGGATGCTGTGTGTAAACTGGATCATTTCCACATCATATGATGCAACTAATATCAGAAAATTAGCACAGTTATGGAAAAAATATATAATTAATTTTGCCCTTTTAATTTTATGAATGGTTATTTAAAAAATGTAAAGCTCTTGGCCTTTTATATATGATGCCAATGTAATGTTCTTAATTTACTTGCGACTGCTGGTGGTGGAATGGGGGTTTGTTTAACTATATTGCAGAAGAGCACAGTATGAAGCTTCTGCCTAATATCTATTCATTGACCATTTATTGTGGAAGACTTCTAACGAATCATAAAATAACGATAATTTCAAAAAACGCTTTGCTTTTAGTTTCATTTTCAGGATAAATAGTAATTAACATCATCAAATAACTATTGTTCTTAAAGCTGGTGAATACTTGACCAAGTTGAAATATAAATGCAGATGAATATCATGGATACCAATACTAAAAAAATGTAATGGTCAATTGCATATGAATTCACATTTGAGTTGCAGGCTATGTAATAAAACAATATGAAACTATTCATATTTTTGTAATTTGAAATGATTAAGGAGACTAATTGTCAAAACTGAAAGCCTAAGACCGATCTTACTTTAAAGTTTACAAGAGGGGCAGCATCTTGGAATCCATGGATCTTAAAATGTGAATTGTAATACTATTGAGAGTATCACCAAGTAATATCAATAAATGCTTTTGAATGTTTTGTTATAAAAGTGATATTTTACTGTGAGCATTCTGATTTGCAAACAGTTGTAATATCACAAAAGTGTTTAGAAACACCAACAAAATTTTAGGTAATTTGTTTGTTGAAATAAACACAAGACTTGTGTTTTCGGGCCTTATCAATACTTGGATGTGCATTAATTTATATAAAATTTATCTTTTGTCAGAATTAATTTTCTGTTGCATTCCATGAATGGTGGGAATAAATGTGTTACATCTAAATACAAGTGACATTTTCTAAAAAATATTACAATTATTTTGAATTAACTCATGGATTTCATTCATTAATAAAATAATTGTAAAATTATCGTATTTAACAATGTTAATGTGCTAGGAGATTTATATTTTGATATTGTATAAATAATTAAAACATATTTCATTAAAAAAGATATCCTTAATTATACTGTACAACTAAATAACTTTAATAAGGGATAACTAAATATTATTACAGTTGAATGAGTTATTAAAATGACATGGGTTTCTAATAAAACTGCAGTGTTGTCTATACAATTCGTTTTTTTTTGTTTTACTAAATTTTTCGCAATAGATTTTAAATGAACACGTGAATAAATATTTTTTATTTTATGTAAGGACCTTGGGTCCGCTACGTTTAATTTCTATGTTTCTATGTAATTATATTTACGTATATTTGTTTCAGTTTATTTTTGTTGAGAATTTAGGCTAACTTACAATTCATGACTGCGCTGTTTTTTTGCCTAACATTTAACATTTACTGTCACTTTTCCTTGATTCATTGCAGTAGCTATGGTAAATAAATATCTCCTCAAAAGGAAATCTAATTTTTACTGGCCCAAAGAATACATATGAAAGGAACATTTAGGGTGAAGCAGGAAATTTATTTGCCATTTTATGGAATTATATGTACCAACTAAATAAATGTCATGTTTAGTCAAGGCTGTAATCCTTTTTCATTCTCTTCCCCATGCCCCATAGAACTGGAAATAACATGGGTCTCAATCAGCCAGAGTCCCCTGGCCATTCCAGTGGCTCCAAAAGTCACAGGTGAGCCTGGATCACTGGAAAGTGATCACCCACTAATGTAAAGACCAGGAGATTGGGCTCCCATTTGCCGACCTGCATCAGTTCCTTTTGGGTGGATGGCACATTGGTGATTGTCAAGGGTCTTTGCCAATCCTGCACCTTCCAGTCCGGAATGAAGGCAAATCTTTGAAAAACAAAAAGAAAACAAAGCTGCAGATGCTGTAAATCTGAAATAGAGAAAGAAATGCTTGAAATACTCACCTGATAAGGCAGTTTATGTGGACAAAAGACAGTTAACTTCTGAAGGACTTTATTGAATCCCAGTGAAAGGTCATCAACAGGGGCAGCACAGTGATGTGACAGTAGAGTTGCTACCTTACAGCACCAGAGACCCGGATTCAATCCTGACTGTGGATGCTGTCTGTGTAGCATTTGTACATTCTTCCCATGATCATGTGGGTTTTCGCCATGTACTCCGGTTTCCTCCAAAGACATAGAAGTTTGTAGGTTAATTGGCTTTGGTAAAATTATAAATTGTCCCCAGTGTGTAGAATATTGAAAGTGTACAGCACTGTAGAACAGCACTGAAAGCGGCCATTTGGTTCATTTTCTCTCAGCTGGCTCTCTACTAACTTGCTAGTTCCATCCCTTCACCATCTTCTCTCTGTAGCCATGCAAATCTTTCCTCAACATATAGTTATCGAATTCCTTCATGAAGGCCACAATGGAACCCACTTCCACCACATCAGCAGACAGTGCACTGCAGATTCAATCCACATGCTGTGTAAGACAATTTTTCTCATGTCAATCTCAATTCTCTTCCCCTTTATTTTGTGAAGTTGATTGCTGCCTTTCAGTTGCTGAGATGCAATTCCCAGCCACATGTTTTAAAATATGCAATGAAAACAGGAAACTTATATTATGCTGCTATTGATTTCTAAATTACATTTATGTTGCCAAACTGAGATTTGAAGTTTAGATGCATTTGTTGTAGTTTGGAAGCTAAGCATAAGACTGTAATCTCTTTAATGTACAAAAGATGCATTAGTGCTCCTCCACAGTCAAGAGATTTCGGATTTGAAGAATAAACAAAGTTTTATTACAATAATCCATTAACTGAGAATACCAATGGAACATTACAAAAAACAATAATCAAAAGTTGACATAACCGATACCCAAATTGTGTTGTGATTCAATTACTTTGTCTTCAGTGAATCTCTCTGTATATGCAGACATCAACTTTGTAGTTGGAACCAAAATAACAACCCATGCCAGTGATGTTAAAACAAGGGTTGTAACTTTTTTATTTTCTTTGAAGTGCCATAAAGCTAGGGCTAGCAGACCCTCAAGTATGCTACAAGAGAAATAATGTACACAACGGCTAGGCAAATTGAATCTCTTTGATTTTTGGTGCACAAATAAAATTGGTCATCTCATTTGTAAGCTTAAATAACAGCAACAACATTTATTCAAGTAACATATTTAACACTTTAACATATAACCTTTCGCAGGGGCATTATCAAACAAAATTTAACACTGGGCCACTTAAAGAGAAGTTGCACAGTATTACATTTGCTGTGGCCATTGGTTCTAAATGAAACTGCTGCCATTTAGCCACTCACTGGTAAGTCCCATCTGTAAACATGGCCTTTTCAAACTCACTAACATTATTATCTCCATTAAACGAGAATAATAGTGGAACATCTTTCATAAATGCAGCTATCCACAGAAAATGTCTCTATCTTACCATTTGCTATCGCGTGCAAGCCATGATTTAACAAGTGGTGTCGAACAGTGCTTATCTCAGTGAAGATCCGTGTGCGTTAGTGTTTTCACAGGCTTTTCATTCTTTCTCGGTGCATTATTACCAAAGGAACTTTTCAGGTTAGAGTGAAGCTAATTTAAAGGACAAATGAGAGAATGTGCCAGCAGTAGAGAACCAAGGTTACTCCAATAACAATAGCTAAGCTGCAGAATGCTGAGGTCAGTTCCCTTCAGTTCGCTTCATGCCAGGGTTAAATCGTTCAATGAAGCAGAGGCCTTACTCTCAAAGTCTGCAAGAGAATGGCTGTCTACTGAACTGCTTCTGTGGTTCAGCACTGCTCTCTGGCAATGAGCATCTATAACAAGACCCCAGAAAAGGAGAACCAGATTCCATACCTCGCGATCCATCTCTCGTTGAAACCAGACAATGATGCTGAAGTCTGCCATCATCTTCAATGTGCCAGTACGATCTTTGGCTGACTGAGGTATAAGGTGTTTGAAGGTCAAGATATTAAACCTGGCATAAAACTCATGGTCTACAGTGCTCGCTACCCTCCTATATTCTTCTCAGCCCTGGAGTACCTACAGCAAGTACCCTGTGGCACTCGAATAATATCACGGACAATATCTCTGAAAAGTCCTTCAAATCACTGGAAGTATAAGTAAACAAATACCAGAATCCACTTCAGGGCAATGTCCCTAACGTTGGGTCTCTAATCGCACCTGGTCAGTTAAATCAGGCAGTCTCCTTTATCATTCTGCTCCTTCAGTGGACTTCATATGATATCTCTGCAGCTTTGCACCTATAGATGTGATATCCTCAATCATCACACTGAGGTTCCTCACCTGCAGATTTGGTGGTGTAAGAAAATAACTGCAGATGCTGGTACAAATCGAAGGTATTCACAAAATGCTGGAGTAACTCAGCAGGTCAGGCAGCATCTCAGGAGAGAAAGAATGGGTGATGTTTCGGGTCGAGACCCTTCTTCAGTCTGAAGAAGGGTCTCGACCCGAAACGTCACTCATTCCTTCTCTCCTGAGATGCTGCTTGACCTGCTGAGTTACTCCAGCATTTTGTGAATAAATGCAGATTTAGTGGAATGAGCTACAATAAATTGTTTTTGTTTTTGTTTTTTATTTTGTATTATTTTAGTTTTATAATTAATTTAACATTTGTTATTTAAATGTTACTTTAAGACTTCAGCGATAGAGTGAGGAAACAGGCCCTTTGGCCCATGGAGTCTCCTCCCAACAGCAATCATCTTGTACACGAGCATTATAATTTTACCAAAGGCAATTAACCCACAAACTTGTACATTTTTGGAATGTGGAAGGAAACCGGAGCCCCCGGAGAAGACATACGTGGTCACAGGATGAACGTACAAGCACGACATCCGGAGGCTGCAGCGAATCGTTGGATCAGCTGAGAAGGTTGTTGGCTGCACCCTTCCCCCCATTGACGAACTGTACACTGCAAGGCCAGGAAGCGAGTGGGTAGGATCATCTCTCACCCCTCTCACCCTGGCCACAAACTCTTTGAAGCACTTTCCTCTGGAAGGTGACTCCGGACTGTCAAAACCGCCACAGTCAGACATAAAAACAGCTTTTTTCCGCGAGCAGTAGCTCTATTCAATAACCAAAAGCCTGTTGCCTCCTTTTGCTCTGGTATTTTATTTCATTCAGATGTTTAAACTATAATGTCTTATCTTAATGTTTTAGTGTTTTATGTTTTATTCTTAATTGTTTACTCTGTCATGTTGTTACTTGCGAGAGAAGCACCAAGGCAAATTCCTTGTATGTGTACATACTTGGCCAATAAACTTATTCAGTTCAATTCAATTCAATTTAATTCAAAACAAACTCTATACAGACAGCGCCCTTAGTCTGGATTGAATCTGGGTCTCTGGCACTGTAAAGCTGCAACTTTACGCTGTGCCACTGTGCCGCCCTATATAGCGTTTTAAAAATGTTTAAATGTCCCTGCGTTTTGGAAAGCTATAAAACTGATCAAGCCTCATTGACAGGAGCTGCGACTCAATTCCTGTCTTTCCTTCTGCCGAGGGCTGACAAGAGTATCCAGGATTCGGACTTGAGAAGTATGTCACCTACTTGCTGCCGAGGCCTCAGGTGTGGGGCCAACTCTAGAACAGAGAGTCACAGGACAATAGGATTTGTGCATCTGAACAAAGTTAGTCTTCTGAAATAGACTCTGGGGATAGATTTAGATTTAGGTTTATTATAGTTGCTTCACAGTGAAAAACTTTGTTTTGCATGCTACCCAATCAGATCAGATAATACAATACATAATTACAATCAAGCCAAACTCACTACAAAGGTAGAGCGAAGGGAAAGGTACAAAGTGCAGTATATAGTTCTCTGCATTGTAGCACAGCAGTTCCAGAGACAACGCCCAATGTCCGTAATGAGGTAGAGGAGAATCAGGCTGTATCCTAGCCTATTGAAAGACCATTCAGAAGCCTGATAAGAGATGAGAAAATATTTCAACCCGCATTGGCTGGTACTTTCAAACGTCTGTATCTTCTGCTCAATGGGAACGAGAAGAAGAAGGATTGACTGGATTGGGAAATATCTTTGATTATGTTATTTGCTTTCCTTGAGGCAGTGTAAAGTGTAAATGGAGTCAATGGTGGGGTGTTCGGTGTGTGATGGACTGGGGTACATTCAGAGCACAACAGAATATGTAAACATAGTACTCTGCAAACAATGTAATAAACAAAATTGTTATTAGAAAATTATTAAGAGGGATGAATATGGATATATACAGTATGTGTGTATGTGTGTGTATATATATATATATATATATACACATACGTACACGCACACACACGTAAAACAAACACACAATAATAGTGCAAAAAGACAAGTCTGTGTAATTCAGAGCTTATTTAGAGGTTGGAGTTTTTAATACCCTAAGGGCTGTAGGTAAGAAGCTGTTCCTGAACCTGGAAGTTACAGTTTTCTGGCTCATGTATCTTCTTCCCAATAACAGGAATGAAAATAAATGTGGCCAGGGTAATGTGGGTCTCTGATGATGCTGGGCGCCTTTGTGAGGCTGCAACTCCTGTAAATCTCTTTGATGGTGGGGAGGTCAGTACCCGTGATGTACTGGGCCGTGTACACCACTTTTTGCAGTCTTCGTCACTCCTGGGCGATCAAGTTGCCGAACCAGGCCGTGATGCAACCAGTCAATATGCTCCCTACTGTACAGCTGTGGGCGTTCAAGAGAGTATCTTTGATGTACCGAATCTCCGCAGTCTTCTCCGGAAGTAGAAGCATTGATGGGCTTAGATTTTAGATTTAGAGATACAGCGCGGAAACAGGCCCTTCGGCCCACCGAGTCCGCGCCCGCTCCGCTCGCACATTAACACTATCCTACACCCACTAGGGACAATTTTTACATTTACCCAGTCAATTAGCCTACATACCTGTACGTCTTTGGAGTGTGGGAGGAAACCGAAGATTTCGGAGAAACCTCACGCAGGTCACGGGGAGAACGTACAAACTCCGTACAGATGGCGCCTGTAGTCAGGATCGAGCCTGAGTCTCCGGCGCTGCATTCGCTGTAAGGCAGCAACTCCACCGCTGCGCCACCGTGCTGCCCTATATAATAGCATCAGTATTCTGGGTACAGGTAAGAACTTCAGAGAAAATTTTACAGCAGGAAAGAAGGATTCACAGAGGTTACAAAAAATGCAAGGGTGCAAATGGCAGAGCCATTACATTTGAGAATGATCAAGATGACAGAAATGGCAAAGCACAGATATGCTGGAAGAATTTAGGAAAAAGGAGGAATTAAATTTTGGTGGGTGATTGAAAAAAGGTGGGAATTAAAATAATTAAAACATTGCTTAATTGAATAAAAAGTGTTTTTATTTGCCAAGTATATATGCATACAAGAAATTGGCCTTGGTGTTTTACTAAATGTCAGTGGTATTGGTTCAACAGGATTTAATATGGATTAGGAAATGGACAGTAGAATTTCAAGTCTCAAGAATCAAGAGTGTTTATTTGTCACACAAAATGGAACAATTAAATTCCTACATGTTGCAGGTTCATAGATTTATCGGGTGCAAAAACAACAAAAGCATAAATATGCAATAAATTATACGTTATCCCATCGCGTTGATTGTGTTTATCGTTGTCATTGGCTCCATCCTCTCAGTCTCTGGTCCCCCTTCCAGGCTGTGATCCTCCAGGTCCTACAAACAGGGGGCAGCTCAGTGGCTACCCCTTGCAGGTTGCGGTCTGGCAGGTCTTGCGTTTGACTGCGGGGGACATGCTCGGCATCTTCCTCCTGTAGGATTGGTCCTATGATTTTGAGTAATCAACCCCCCCCCCCCCCACCTCACCCCACCATGGGAGAAGATCAGCCCAGGTACCCTGGAGAACAATCCTTGCAGCAGGACAGAGTTACTCCAGGTTTTTGTGTCTAGCCTCCAGGAAAACTCAGTCACTGACAGCAATGATGTAACTTACATTCATTACATGGATCTCCAGAACCGCAAGCTATCCATCATCCAGTTGCCTTGGCCACCACACTCTACCCTTACCCCCACCTGGCTCCATATGCATTCACCCATCCCAAGATCCCCTGGCTGCTCTCTGATCTCCCCCTCTCCCCTCTTTACACTGGTTATCTTCCCTCTCCACTCTCAGTCCTGATGCAGGGTTTAGACCTGAAATGTCGACCATTCTTTTCCCGGCATAGTTGCTGCTTAACTCACTGAGTTTATCCAGCAGATTGCTTTTGCTCCATATTTCAGCATCTGCCACCATAATATTTGGGGCTTTCTTTAAGCAAATTATTAAAGAAGGTGTTTTATGGCGGTGCTGGCTCGAAGGGCCGAATGGCCTCCTCCTGCACCTATCTTTTAACCCAGAGCTGAGGACCTTGGCAATTAAAGACTGCTTGAAAAGCCTGAAAGTACAAATACCTCAGGGAGTTGTAGGATTGAAGGAACCAGGTGCAACCACGGGAGATGGGGTGGGTGAATTTGAAAATGAAATTAAGAATCTCAAAATCATGATGAAGCTTGATACAATGTAAAGTTGGTATTAGGATGTGGGCACTGGAATTTTACAGGATCTCAAGTATATGAAGGGTAAAATAAGGCAGCTGACCACTGATACATTGGAATAGTTAAGATTAATCTTGACGTGTGCACAATTGAGGGTTTCAGAAACATATTAGCTGTGGTAGGGACAGTCTCCGGTGACAGAGTGGAGTTAAAAATGGGGGGATCTTACTGACAATACAAATGTATATCCTTTACTCATCATGAGATCATGTGGGATACCTGTATTGCAGAAGGCCTGCTTTAATCTGAGAATTGCCAAGGGGAGGGATGGAATCCATGGCTAGGGAATTATGTTTTAGAAGGGACCAAACATGATTAATTCAGCCTTGTAAATATTTAGCTGGAAGATATGGAAATGATCCAAGCAGGGATTCTTCAGAGATACCAGTGGGATTAGCACTGCCAAGGAAATACATTTCATTATGTAATTCCTTTGTAAATATGGTATGATACAAATAGAGTGAGATAAGTATAGAGCTATCCAACTAGACACATATAAACATATTATTTATTACTTGAGGTGGGGTGATTCATGTTTTGACAGAGGCAGAAACTTGATGGAGAGATACAGACATAGAGCTCCTTGCAACTTGGTTATGAAATTGGAAGCAAAAAAAAAGCAGACAAGAGGATTGAAGAGAAATGGGAGAAAAAGCAGTACATAGATTTAATTTTGCATGTCAGTCTTTGTCTCAACCATAGATAAGTCAAATGTAGGCTTAGAGTAAAGGCTTATCACTTTTACTTCAACAAGTCCAAGAACATATTGAGAAAACAACCTCGACTATGAGTTTTGCATGTCATCTGCCCTTATGACCCCTGTGTAAAACTGGCCTGCGATTGGTGTTATATTATGGGCTAGTGATCTCTGGAGCTTCCTCTGAGATGTTCCAAGAATGTTCTCTGCAGAACTCTGACAAGTGGGTGGCAGAGAAAAGCAAAAAACATTGTCCATTTGTACTAAGTAAATTTTCATTACACACTGATTCATCAATATTTATAAATGGTCAAGGTTACTAATTACATTTTATCATAGGCATACTTTACTGTGGGAATTAATGAATTAATAACTCAATATTTTTTGGAACTTTAGATAAAAATTGGAATAAATAGGGATGAACTATTGAGTTTTCAATAACAGTTAATCCCAAGAGCTTCCTGAATACTATAATGGAATACTTTATTTGACATTATTATCTCATTTCACACATATTCTTTATGGGCAAGCAGTTTCCAGGATAAAACTCATAACAAAAGTAAAAGTAGAAACAACATTTATAACTTTTCCAATTTTTAATTTTGAAATCACTGGTGTAGAGTATTTATAAAAATATTGTTATTCAGCATACTGACAGAAGTGAACTCACAAAATGCCAAGTGTCGTGCTATTCAACCTCCCTCCAACCCTTGCACCTATATCCCTCCCTCTGGCTTCACATATCACTCCTTTCCTTATCTGACAACCTTTTGGCCTATTTTACACCTCAAGCCTTGTCACTTTCTCCATCCATATGACTCTCAAAACCCCTCCGCTTGTAGCTCGCCAGACTTTGTCCCACCCCCACATCTTTTCCAGCTCCCCCGCTTCCCACTACAATCAGTCTGAAGAATGGTCCAACCCAAAATGTCATCTATCCATTCCCTCCACAGATGTTGCCTGACCAGCTGAGTTATTCCAGCACTTTGTGTCTTACTCAAGATTCCAACATCTGCCTAATAGTCAGCAAGGCAGTGCATAGTAGTTAATGTACTGGATTACTGGACTGAGACAAACCAGAGACAAATCTAGAGATGTGAGTTCAAGGTTTACTAAGGCAGCTCTGGAAATTAAATTTAGTTAAAAAGTAATTTGGAATTCCCCATTCATAATTTTATAGTATCATTTGAATACTAGGTTTGTGAGAAGAGGATCGGGGTCAAGGGAATAGTGTTCATGTCGCAGCCCTGTTTCCACCAATCTTTCCACCACCACGCACAAGAATCACAAGAAGTGCAAGATGCCATTGTATGCAGATGCCAGGATGTGTGTTCAGCTCTGGCTAAACAATTTCTAATATTGTGATGTGGACTCGATAAAAAGAAGAGGATCTACATCTAGTGGGATTGTTGTTAAGTATGTAACCCTTCAGACCAGCTTGCACATGCAGGATAAGGCTTGTGATATTTGGCAATGTTAAAAGTCCCATATCATTAAAAATGATTGATTGTATACCCATTAACTTTTACAAAACAGTGCGTTGGGTTTTGAGCAGTTGCGTTTTTGGACATACACTGGATTAAGAAGGCTGATGTGCTTAAAGGAAGTAACAAACGTTGCACAAGTAAAAGTATCCAGATAACTGAACAAAAATAGCTGAATTTCAAGTGACGACACAATACAATTTCAGCAATCACTAAGTACGCTGGTATTAAGCAAATTCAAAATTACTTTTTGGATTAATTACATTTCATAATTGATTTTTCTCATTACACCATTATATCTATGTTTAGCTCACACATCATGGTGTAATGACTTGTATCCCATTGCAGGATTTGTGATGACACGACCATTCATATAGCTTTAGATAATTAAAAAAACTTTAATGATAAACTAGTCTCATGTTTGGACTTTGAAAATGAGTGCAAAAATGTAAAAGATACAATAAAGTGGAATTATTTTATAGAGTCCTGGGTTATTTTGGAACACCTACAAAGAGTCACACAAATCTTGCCATTATTCAAACTTCTGCAAATAGGGAAGTGAAATTGTTGACTAATCTTTTCTGGTCAGTCAATTATAGAATTCAGTTCTTTAATAATTCTTACAAGGAGGAGGAAACTGGCAAAATGAGTGTTAAATCTTTTGTATTTTTTTCACTGTGTAAATATAATATTCTCATCAGAGACGCCATTCTATTGTCGGGTTTTTAGCAAAGCGTTATCTACAATCCTTGTGTCTACATTCTGTAGTCAGGAGCTGATTAGGGTTGCATTGGTCACTTTCAGACTTGCTGAAGGCTTGCAAAATTATACCTAGTTCATTTTGTTATATTATTTTGTTCTCTCAAAAAGGGGTTGACAATTATCTGAGGTGAAACTTTATCAGGCAGCCTGCAGTGCCCTACACAAGAATCTATATTGATGGGGGAAACGGGCCACTGAGGACAGTCTGGATGTGCATGTTGCAATCAAGGCAAGGTGACACTTCAACCTAGTGCCTCCAGCAGCAGCTGGCTGATTTTTCCCAGGGAGCTCTAAATTAAATACACAAAATTTCACTGATTTGATGGTAAATTGGACTCAGCTGCAGCAATTAAAATGTTGATTCCATTAAAAAAATTATTAGACACTCAAAGTGCTAAAAGGCAGGGATAGAGCAAGTGAATATTGAGAAATGGATGGAAAAATTGGTCTGTATGAATGGTGTGCTGTGATCAATTGTGTCTTTATGGAGACATGGTGACTGAAGTAGGGAAAGCATGAAGCTGAAAATGCAGTTGGAAAAGAGTAATAATAACAGAATGGAAGATGTGTTGCTGCTATATCACAGCTACCTCATCCCAAAAGCAAACAATAATGGTGAGGTGCAGATGTTTCAATGCTTATACTAGTTTGGTCAAAGGGTCAAATTAAGTTAAGACACAGGACCGATATACTTTAATATTCAGGTTTATTGAAGAGGTGAATCAAGTAGCTTCTATACATAGAATAATTCCTTCCTCCACCATTCCATGTATCACTGAATAACAGCAAGAGTGGTAATCTTACTGTGCATCTAAGAGGATAATTACAGTGGATTGCCTGCAGGCACTTTAACATAATTTGCCTCTAAATTAATTACAAGTCTTTCTGTCCTTTGTCAGTGAAAATGTTGTTAATTGTAGTGTTTACTTTTAGTCGTGTTAATTTTGCCTGCGTCTTTAAATTAATTAATTTTACACATTGTCAATATTCTTGGTTCCTCTCCATTTCTGATATTGTGTCTCAATGTCAATACAAAATAATTGTTTATTGACTCCTAACAATTTTCTTTCTTGGTATAATATATCCCTTTCCTTTTCTTCTGGGACCTTTGTTCACATTTGACGTTTGCTTTTTTTGCACACTTGTGGTTTGAGCTGTTTATTAATTTTTAACTACTACTTTCTTAAGTAGTACTTTCTTAACTACTGCTAATTTAACTTTGGATGCTCTTGAAAAGAACTTCAGCAAAATTTGTAGTGTTTTGAGGCTGATTGATGATCCAAGCAGGATATCGATAACGCCATCAATTTACTGGTGACCTGCACGTATTATTTGGCATATCTGGAGAACATGGATAGGCAATGTTTTTGGTCTGAATCAAGAAGTGTCATAGAATCCTAAAACATAGAAACAAGCCCTTTGGCCCAACTTGCCTATGCTGGTCAAGATGCCCCATCTACACGAGTACCATGCATCCTTGTTTGGCATGTATCCTTCTAAACATTTGAAATCCTAAGTGACTTTTAAATGTTGTGATAGTACCTGACTCGACTACCTCCTCTGGCAGCTCATTCCATATGCCCACCACCTTTTGTGTGGGGGTAAAGTTTCCCTTCAGATTCCTATTAGATCTTTTCCCTCCCACCTTAAACCTGTGTCTTCTGGTTCTTGATTCCCTTACTCTGAGTAAAAGGCTCTGCATTTACCCTATCTATTCCCTCATGACCTTGTACACCTCTATGAGATCACCCCTCATCCTCCAGTGCTCCAAGGATTAAAGTCCTTGCTGGCTCAACCTCTCCCTAAAGCTCAGGCCATTGAGTCCTGGCAACATCCTCATTCTTCTCTGCACCCTTTCCAACTTAACAACATCTTTCCTATAACAGGGTGACCAAAACTGAACACAATGTGGCCCCACCATTGTCTTGCACAACTATCAACATCTATACTCAATACACTGACTGATGTAGGCCAATGTGCTGACAACCATATTGACCACACTATCTACATGTGATGCCATCTTGAAGAAACCATGTACCCATACTAATAGATCCATCTCTTCTACAACACTCTCCAGAGCCCTGCCACTCACTTCTTCTTCTTCATGCATTTGAGGCAGCAGAAGTTATGTAATGCCTTCCAGGTGTTGTAGCCAGTGCAATGTGCTGTTGTCGAGGGCCGTGAGGTCGACCCCTCCACCAGGGAGACGGAGGACAGTGCAGTCGGAAATGACATGCTGCGCTGTTTGCTGGTCTGCTCCACACACGCAGGCTGCTGATGAACGCAACCCCCAACGATGCATGTTGGCATTGAACCGGCCGACCCCTGTGCGGAGCCGGTTCAGGACAACCCACACTTTGGTGTTCGGTACGACGGTGAATTGAGGCGGTCGTAATGTCTGTTCCCAGCTGGTTCTCCATGCTCCTGGTATGTTGAAACCAGAGCCACAGAGGGTCGCTGCATGATGGGAGAAAGCGTGACGAGATGACAGGCGTTGAGGTCCCAGTTGCTGTGAATCCTGGGCTAGGTGGTGCAAAGGATATTTGGCGTCCGATGGGGCCTTGCACACCAGCCTATGAGTGAAGAACTCTCTGCAAAGCTTGGCGGGTGCGATACCTGCGAGCACTGGCAGGACATTAGCCGATTCTTTGTGGGATCATGGCCGAATAGGAGATGTCGCACAGGGTTAAAGGATTGTGTGCATCATAAAGACAATGTCTAAATTATTGTGTGTAACCTGCATCCATGAACTCTTTCACTGCCCCTCCAGTAAAAACTTGAAATTTGCAATGTTTAAAGATCACAGTAAAAAAATGTTTGGCAAAATGAAATGAATGACAGTTCAAGGAAACTGGAGTCTGGAGCTTTTTTACAATAATATGTCAGTTCATCTTTGTGTTCTTTTTATTCCCCAGTAATTGCTGTGTAGTTTGGCTTGCTGGGACAACTTGGAAAGCACTTGTTGGTTAGAAAAATAGCAGGGAAGAGTAATGATATCTGAATGGAGGGAAGTGCTGTTGCCAAATCTTTGCTACTTTAACCCCGTAGGAAACAGAAATGGAGAGCTAGAGATGTTTTAATGGCTAGAAACTGAGTTGAAGGCATGAGATTTGGATGCACCTCCAATTTCATCTATATCCATTCGGGTTTATTCAGAAATAGCCACTGTGCATAAAATAATCTAAGTCACTAATTTACCCATGGATACAGATACCATTGGTGATAGACTACTTACATGGTACAGAGAAAGCAAAAGATGGCTAATGGTTAAGAGGAAAGAACTGGGCACTAGTGGCCCAGCTAGCTGAAGAGATGATGTGGCAGAACAAGCAATCCATTTTTTCCATTGCCTTGAAGTTCTTGCTTTGCATTGAGTAGGTCTTGGAAACAGGAGAATGGATCACTGCTTTCTAGTAGACTGTGTTGTGTCTGGTCTGAAGTATTGATCTTTAGGCATACAAGGTAGATCACTGATGTTGAATTTCTCCATTTTGCTGGTATAGACTTGGGTTAATGGAGGAAAGGGATATTGGAAGATCAAGACATTGAAGGTAGTTGAGGGGTAGTAAATTTCACAATGTTGTCTGCTGAGTAAGGTCACTTTGTCCTGCCAAAAGGAAAAGTATTATTGCCATGGTGGAAGAGTGTGTCCATGTGTGTGTCTGATGGAGGTTTAGGCTAGATTTTTAAAATGACGGCACTAATGTTGGAGTGGAGAATTCCACAGGTTCACCATCCTTTGAATGAAGAAGTTTTTGTTTGAGTCCAACACGTCCTATATATTTAAACCCTTATCCTGACACTAACACATATATCTATGGGTCTGGCTAGAAAAACTTTGGTCCCAAGTTGTCACACTGAGAAAATAAGATGAGAAAGAGTTGGACATTAACAATGTTGCTGCCTTTATTAGCCAACGTCCATACGATGTGAGACAGCAAGAAATAAAACAAAGTACTTTTTTAGGTACTGAGTATGATATCAGCAACTCTTCATATCTTGAAGCTGAGCTCAGAACAACCATTGACAAGCGAGAGGGTTTAAATATATCTGGACTTGATAGTTCCGTCCATACAAAACCACAGTACAGGAAATCATGTGGACACATCACCACTCCCTTGTTAGTTCAGTGTTGCTTTTTTTAAAAATAGTAGAATCTGCAATACTAACAAAGAAACCTGTTAAACTGCAGTAAAAAAAATATATATTTTAAGGTGGATTGGTCTGTCTGTACATTGCTGATCCTGGAAAGTACTGTTTCAGAACCTATTGCTGAAAATCGAGTAACACGAGGGCCCAGGCATCTAAAGACCTTCAACTGTGACAATTTAAAATGAGCCTTTGTAATTGCCACACTAGCATTCAAGAGAGAGCTAGATAGAGCTCTTGATAGCGGTCAGGGGGTATGGGGAGAAGGCAGGAACGGGGTACTGCTTGTGAATGATCAGCCATGATCACATTGAATGGTGGTGCTGGCTCGAAGGGCCGAATGGCCTACGCCTGCACCTATTGTCTATTGACCACCCTTCGTCCCATCCAGGCATCTTGCTTGACTGAACAGTTTCACACATTCAAGGCTCTCCTTTATTTATTCTGCCATTTAGAATACACAAAGCAAAGTATGAAGGGTCAGATGTGGCCAGAGGTGGGGTTTGAGAAGTGGAGATTCTGGGCATGAGGAAGTGGTAGATAAATCTCCTAGGCCTGATCAGACATATTCAAGGGCACTGTGGAAGGCTAGACAAGAAACTGCATGTGCCCAGGCTGAGGTATACAAGTCACCATTAGACATGGGTAAGGTGTCGAAAGACTGGAGGGTGGCTAATGTTGTGCCACTATTTAGTAAGGGCTGCAAGGAAAAGCCTGGGAATTATAGGCCAGTGAGCCCAACATCTGTGGTATGCAAGGATTCTGAGGGATAATATGTATTTGGATATTGTATGTTGGAGTTTGTGCCCATACGTATCGGATTGAGTTTTTTGAAGAAGCAACCAAAAAGGTTGACGAGGGTAAAGCTCTAAATGTTGTCTACTTGGATTTCAGCAAGTACTTTGACATGGTTCCATAAGATGGGCTGCTCTGGAAAGTTAGATCGCATGAGATCCATGAGATCCAAAGAGGCCTAGCCTTTCTGAGGGTGCACAGTGGTGCAGCGGTAGCATTGCTGCTTTGCAGCACCTGAGACCCAGGTTCGATTCTGACCATGGGTGCTGTCTGTACAGAGTTTGTATGTTCTCCCTGTGACATTGTGGGTCTTCTCCATGTGCTCGTTTTCTTTCACATCCTAGAGATATGCAGATTTGTAAATTAATTGGTTTCTGTAAATTGCCCGTAGTGTTTAGGATGCAAAACTAGGATAACATAAAACCTGTGTATGGGTGATGTTGGTTGGCATGAACTCATTGGTCTGAATAGCCTATTTCCATGCTGTATCACTAAACTAAACTAAAGCATGATTAGTAAGTTTGCAGATTACACTACAATGGGTGGAATTGTTGATGGTGAAGATGGTGAGCAAAATTTACAGCAGGATCGTGATCAACTGGGCAAGTGGGCGGGAAATGGTCGATGGCATTTAATGCAGGTAAGTGCGAGGTGGTGCTTTTTGGGAAATCAAACCACAGCAGGACCTTCACAAGAGTGATTAGTAGGGCCCCGGAGGGTGTTGCAGTGCTGTGGGATCTGGGAATGCAGGTACATAGTTCCCTAAAAATAGCATCATTGGTTGGGTGGTCACGAAGGCATTTGGTAAATTTACCTTCATTTAGTCAGGGTATTGAGTTTCAAAGTTGGGATGTTATGTTACACTTGTACAGGACATCTGTCTTGTATTCAGTTTTGATCACCCTGCTGTAGAAAGGAAGTTGTTGAGCTTGGAAGAGTGTAGGGAAGATTAACAAGGATGTTGCCAGAACTTGAGGGGCTGAGCTCACCTAACCTGAGGGAGAGGTTGGACAGGCTAGGACTTTATTCTGCACAGTGCAGAGGGGTGATCTTATGGTGATGTATAAGATCATGAGGGGAATAGATAGTTTGAATGTACATAATATTTTACCCGAGAGTAAGGGGATCAAGAACCAGAGGCCATTGGTTCAATGTGAGAGAGGAAAGATTTAATAGGAATCTGAGGGGAGATTTTTTCATGCAGAGGGTGGTGGGTTTATGGGTCGAGTTGCCAGAGGTGGCAATTGAGACAGATAGTTTAGTTTAGTTTATTGTCACGTGTACTGAGGTACAGTGAAAAACTTTAAGTTGCGTGCTGACCAGTCAGCAGAAAGACAACACATGATTACAATCAATCCATTTACAGTGTATAGATACATGATAAGGGAATAACGTTTAGTGCAAGGTAAAGCCAGCAAAGTCCGATCAAGGATAGTCTGAGGGTTATCAAAGAGGCAGTAGTAGTTCAGCACTGTTCTCTGGTTGTGTATTATAAGAACATTTAAAAGGCATTTGAACAGGTGCATGGATAGGAAAGGTTTAACGGGATATGGGACAAACACGGGCAGTTGGGTCTTGTGCAGAAGAGGCATTTTGGTTGGCATGAGCAAATTAGGTTTCTGTGCTGTATGGCTCCGAATCTGACTAAGACGACTGGAAACTGGGACCCAGTAGTTGATATACAAATGAGGCTGGAGGGTTGTTCTTTCGAAGAATACAATCAATAGTTGTGGGGAGGAGGTTGGGTGGTGATGTTGGGCAGAGAGAGGGTTGTGAGTTTGGCCTCGAGGCAGCAGAATATGTGGGTGATAATGGACCAGAGCCTGAAGAGCCAAGTAACTAATTACTTGAAAAGAATCAATATGACTAAGGTTCACACTGCCTGCAATGAAAAATTTGCTACATCTTCTTTTTGGGCACGAAAGCAGGTGCCCTGAGAAAAAAAAACAGTGCTGGAGAAACTCAGAGGGTCGGGTAACATCCATGGAGGGAAATGGACTGATTATGCTTTGGGATCGGGACCTTTCTTCAGACTGACAAAGGGTCCCAATCCCAAAACATCGATGGCCTCCAGGACTTTGTTTTTCCTCAACATTCCAACATATGCAGTTCCTTGTGTCTTCAGACATCCTGAATTCTGTGAAAACTTGCTTCTGCATGTGCCATGTACACTCACCTGGAAATTACAGAAGTGGTGTTCAGACATGCAACACTATTGCATATGCATGAACACATTAGTGCAACACGGCACAGGAATGAAAATCATGAATGTGTAACTTGTGTGAAATCCCAATTACCTTGCATTTATTTTTATTAAATTTGGATCACGTGCACAGAATCTTGGTGCTATGGAATCTGATTTCTGAATTTCTGCAGGTGCTCTGATTACTTCCCACAATCCAAAGACATGCAGGTTTGTAGGTTAATTGGCTTCAGTAAAAATTTGCAAAGTTACTTTAATGTGTCGGAAAGTGATAGTGTACAGGATGATTGCTGGTTGGCACGGACTCAGTGAGCTGAAGGGCCTGTTTCCACGCTATATCTCTAAAATCTGATGTCTAAAGACCTTCAACTGTGACAATTTAAAATGAGCCTTTGTAATTGCAACACTAGCATTCAAGAGAGAGCTAGATAGAGCTCTTAAGGATAGCGGAGTCAGGGGGTATGGGGAGAAGGCAGGAACGGGGTACTGATTGTGAATGATCAGCCATGATCACATTGAATGGTGGTGCTGGCTCGAAGGGCCGAATGGCCTACGCCTGCACCTATTGTCTATTGACCACCCTTCGTCCCATCCCTCAGCTTGCAAACCTGAGTTCTGAAGACGGTAAATACTATAGTGTGCCAGTGGTGAGGAGAGTGAATAATTAGGGTGGCTGATGCGTGCCATTCAAGCAGGCTGCTTGGCCTTGGGTGGAGTTGAACTGGAATATTGTTGGGGCTGCACTCGTCGAGATGAGAGTATTCAACACATTCCTGACATGCACTTTGTAGATGACAGAAAGTCTGTAGCGAATCGTGAGTAAAACACAAAGTGCTAGAGGAACTCGCTGGGTTAGGTAGCATGTGTGGAGGGAATGGCTGGATGATGTTTCGGGTAAGGACCCTTCTCAGACTGAGAGCATCTTGAGTACTTAAGATCTTGAGAGCATTACTCAGTACAAAATTCCCAGCTTTTGATCTGATGTGTGGAATCGTTACTAATATATTCAGGTAAATTTATGGTCAATATGACCTAAGAATGTTGATTTTTGGGGAGTCGACAAATGTATTGCCATTGAATATCAAGGGTTGATGGTTAGATTCTCTCCTTTTTTAGAGATGAACTTAACCCTAGCATTTGTGTGTCTGAGTGTTATACAGATCTTACTGCCTATAAACATGGACCTCTTTATGAATGGAACTGAGGACTGCAATGCTCAATCAATATCACTGCTTCTGACTTTACAATGGAAGGAAATTCATTAATCGGCTTAAGATAGCTTGGTGCAGGGCACTGTCTGGCCAACTTCTCCATATTGTTTTGAAGTTGAGATGATTGAACTCCCCAACAACTGATACCATCTTCCACTGTGCCAGGTACCTGGTAATTATTGTCCTTTGAGACAATGTTACCTTGTTAATTGAGGGTAGACTGATGAAATGATCTGTGTCTGAATTAGAATTGTCCTGCTTTTCAATAGTCAATAGTCAATAGTCGTTTATTTGTTACATACACATAAATGTGTAGTAAAATGAAACATTACCCGCAGTTGAACAATAAGACCAATAAGATTAATCAATAAAAATGCAATAACACATACAATCACAACTAACACCAAACAAAAAGAAACATCCATCACAGTGAGTCTCCTCCAGTCCCTCCTCACTGTGATGGAAGGCCAGAATGTCTTTTTCTCTTCCCTGCCGTCTTCTCCCGCGGTCAGGCTGTTGGATTTGCCACGTCGGGGCGGTCGGGGCTCCCGATATTGAAGCCGCCGCTGGGCGGTGAAAGGTCAACGGCCTATTTCAGGCCGCGCCGGACGGTGAAAGGTCCGCGGCGAACCGACCCAAGCCCCGCGATTCGGGGCGGGCGAACACGCTGCCTCTGCCGTTGCCGGAGCTCCCGATGTCGGCCCCCATCCAGGGGTCTGCGGGCTTCCGACGTCCACGCGGCCCGCGCCGGAGCCTCCGGAGACGAGTCGCAGCCGCGCCCGCAACATCCGCAGGCAGCCAGCGCCGCAGGTGGTGAGTCCGCGCCGCGGGCTCTGCGAACCAGAGCCCCAGGTGTTCCCAGGTGAATGGCCGGTGGTAGGCCGCAACGGGAACGGAGACACGACACAGAACAAAGGTCACGTCTCCGTTCTGGAGAGAGAATGTTACAGTTCCCGTTCCCTCCCACCCCACCCCCCCCCCCAAAACATAACATACAACACTACATCATATTAAACTACAATTCAGACAAAAACAACAAAAAACACAAAAGACAGACGGACTGCAGGCAAGCCGCAGCTGCGACGGAAGTTGTTAGGAATTGTTGCCTCCAGCTGAAATTTTTGCTCCAACTGGATGAGATAAGATGTTGGAGATATACGACTGAGATGAGGAGAGATCACAGTGTTTTGATTCATGTGATATTTGAATTTGACCATTGGATTCATATAATATTTGAACTTGGGAGTGTTTGATGCTGATAGTGAGTCACAACATTTGTTGATGTCATTTTCTGCAAAAATAAAATATATGAGAAGTGCTGACAGTTCCTTACAGTAATTCTAGGCTGCCTCTCTGTTTGGAAGATATTAAATGCAAAGTTATGCAATATTGGGTATTTTGTACACTGCTTAAATTAGAATGGAAAAGCACCCCAAAAAATTTATGAATCAACAAAAGCATTACTGTGCATTAACAATTTGTAAGTTTTGGGAGTTGATTGTAACTTTAGCTAAACTTTGAAACTCGGGGCCCAACTAGGTCCAAAACAATCAGAAAATGTTTAAGTTGCTTGGGCTTGAATCGCCCCATGTATTTTTTGCAATGCTGGTCGATCGTTGATCTATCATTGCAGCTCCAAGCTGATTATCAAAATCTCCTGCTTTCAATAGTAGGCGGCTGATAGAGTCATGGCACTCCACTGCACAGAAAAAGGCCATTTGGCCCACTTTGTTCATCCAGACAAGTTAGCAAACTGGGCCAGCCCATTTTGACTCGTATTCCTCTAAAACCTTCCTATCCATATAATGTGCAAAAATCTTTTTTTAAATGGTAATTGTATCTGTTTCTATAGCTTATTTTGCTAGCTTATTTTAGATACAGACAATGCTCTGAGTTTAAAAGTTAACCCAGACGACCCTCTTAAATCTCTCCCCTCTCACCTTAAGCCTATGCCACTCCTCTCCTCATAACTCAAACTCTCAAATTCAAGTAACCTCCTGGTGAATCTCTTCTGCATCCTTTCCAGCAATGATATCTATATACTAAAACTTTCTTTTGTTTGTGTGTTTGTTCCTGAACTACACCCAAAACGGTACACGATAGAGTCATAGAGTCCTACAGCACAGAAAGAGGCCCTTCGGCCCATCGTGTCCGCGCCGCCCGTTACCAACACAGTCTAATTTTAATCCCATATTCCCGCATTTGGACCGTAGCCCTGAATGTTGTAGCATTTCAAGTGCCCATCCAAATGTCTCTTAAACGTTGTGAGTGTTCCCGCCTCCACCACCACCCCAGGCAGTGAGTTCCAGACTCCAACCACCCTCTGGGTGAAAAAGTTCTTTCTCGCGTCCCCCCGAAATCGCCCTCCCCTTACCCTGTATCTATGTCCCCTCGTTGTTGAACCTTCCACCAGTGGAAGAGGTTCCCCGCCATCTACCTTATCTATGCCCCTCATGATCTTGTACACCTCGATCATGTCCCCTCTCAGCCTTCTCTGCTCCAGGGAAAACAACCCCAGTCTGCTCAGTCTCTCCTCATAGCCGAGGCCCTTCATCCCTGGCAGCATCCTGGTGAATCTCCTCTGCACCCTCTCCAAAGCTATCACATCCTTTCTATAATGTGGTGACCAGAACTGTACACAATACTCCAGCTGTGACCTCACCAGTGTTCTGTACAATTCCATCATTACCCCCCTACTTTTATATTCGATGCCCCGGCTAATGAAGGCCAGTGACCCATATGCCTTTTTGACCACCCTGTCCACCTGTCCTGCTGCCTTCAAGGACTTGTGTACCTGTACTCCAAGGTCCCTCTGTACCCCTGTCTTCCCTAGGGTCCTTCCATTCATGGTGTACGCCCTCTCCAAGTTATTTCTGCCAAAGTGCATCACCTCGCACTTTTCAGGATTAAATTCCATCTGCCACTGCTCCGCCCATCTGACCATCTCATCTATATCTTCCTGCAGCTTGCAGATCCCTTCCTCGCTATTCACCACCCCCCTACCTTTGTGTCATCTGCAAACTTGCTGATCATGCCCTGTACGTTGACATCCAGATCATTTATGTAGATTACAAACAGTAAGGGACCCAACACCGATCCCTGCGGCACCCACTGGACACCGGCCTCCAGTCACAGAAGCACCCTTCTACCATCACCCTCTGCCTTCTGTCACTAAGCCAGTTTTTTTTATCCAATTTGCCAAGGTGCCCTGGATCCCATGGGCTCTTACCTTCTTGACTAGTCTCCTGTGTGGGACCTTGTCAAAAGCCTTACTGAAATCCATGTATACCACATCCACTGCATTACCCCCATCTACCTCCTTGGTCACCCCTTCAAAAAATGCAATCAAGTTAGTCAGACACGACCTTCCCTTAACAAAGCCATGTTGACTATCCTTAATTAACCCTCGATCCTCCAAGTGAAGACTGATTCTGTCCCTCAGAATCTTTTCTAGCAGCTTCCCCACCACCGATGTCAGACTCACCGGCCTGTAGTTCCCAGGTTTATCCCTACTGCCCTTTTTAAATAATGGCACCACATTAGCTATCCTCCAGTCCTCCAGTACATCCCCTGTTGCAAGAGAGGCTCTGAAAATTTGTGCCAGAGCCCCCGCAATCTCCTCCCTTGCCTCTCTCAGCATCCTGGGATACATCTCGTCAGGGCCCGGAGACTTATCCACTTTTAAGCCTGCCAGAGCCTCCAGCACCGCCTCCCTGTCAATAGCAATATGCTCAAGAACATCACAACCCTCCTGCTCCATTTCTAAGTCCGCATCGCCCTCCTCCCTCGTAAAAAACAGATGCAAAAAAATCATTTAAAACATCTCCTACATCCTCTGGCTCCACACACAGCTTTCCACTATGGTCCCTGATTGGCCCCACTCTTTCCCTCGTTATCCTCTTACCCTTGATATACTTATAGAACACTTTGGGATTTTCTTTTATTTTGCCCGCTAGTGCTATCTCATGGCCCCTTTTTGCTCTCCTAATTTCTTTTTTAAGAACCGCCCTACACCTTCTGTATTCCTCTAATCTCGGGGGTGTGTGAAAACAACAGGGTAGTAATAGTAGGGGATTTCAACTTCCTGAATATTGATTGGGATAGCCAAAGTGTCAAGGGCCCTGAGGGTGCAGAGTTCCTAAGGGTCATCCAGGAGGGCTTTTTGAGCCAATATGTTGAAAGTCCAACAAGGGAGGGGGCGGTATTGGACTTAATCTTGGGAAATGAGGCCGGACATAAGTGTCAGTGGCAGAGCATTTTGGTGACAGTGATCACAATTCAGTGATATTTAAGGTGGTAATGGAAAAGGATAAAGAGGGACCAGAGGAAAGAGGTAAATTTCTAAATTGGGGCAAGACCGATTTTAATCTGATAAGGCAGAAGTTGGCCCTGGTGGACTGGGATCAGCTTCTCGTGGGGAGGACCGCATCAGAACAGTGGGAGTCATTCATAATTGAAAAAGTACAGAGGAAGCATGTTCCCCTAAAGTTTAAGGGTGGGACAAACAAGTCCAAAGAACCTTGGATGTCGAACGATATAGTAGGATTGATTCGAAAAAAAAGGGGGGCTTTTGGAAGGCATAAAGAACTTAAGGCACAGACTTAGCGCACAGATAGCGTGGCAATTTTAGGCCCACCTTACCGTCATCCCTTTGGTGCTAATGAAAGAAGTTTCATTGAAATCGGTGTTACACTTTTTTAAGTTATTCACATTTAAAACTTTAAATCTATCTCCGAGGGAGGAGGGAGGGAGGGAGGGAGGAAGGTGGAGGAGGGGGGGAGGGAGTGTGGGGCGAGGAGGGAGGATAAGACTAGTTGAGGGGGATGGGGGAGGGGAAGGTTGGGAGGGGAAGGCTGGGAGGGGAGGAGGGGGAGAGTGGGGAGGTGGGAAGGGGGAAAGTGGGACGTTTCTTCCAGCCTCTAAACATACATCGGCAAAATGAATAAGCCCGTAAATGCTTTAAAAAAAAAAATTTTTTTGAACTGGAAATTATTCCGTTTCTTGTCAAGTGCAAACTAGTAAAAAGAAAATGAGTTCAACCAGATTTAATTAAAATAATATGGACTGAATTACAGCTTGTAAACATACATTTAAAATTGTTAGTGGTTAACCTGTGCAGGTTATTGATTCAGTCATTAAGGGAACACTACAATGTTGAGACGTGGACCGCATTTGAACCCTATACATTCTCAATGGACTTGCTGTGGCTGCTCATCTGTTTAGTGCCGCAGGAAGTAAAACTGTGTAGGAGGCAGGCAGCAGTCGTGGCTCAATTCAAGTGGGAGCAGGATGGATAAAAAAAGTATGTGTGGTGATGCATCAAGGTTAACAAACTTGCAATTTATTTCGAGGTCTCGCCTCTTCTCATTGAGCCTCAACAGTACTTGAGCATAACCTGTCCTTGTTCCAGTGAAACTAGTCAAACCAGCACAATACATTCTTTAACCAGTTCATGCATGCATGTGCACCATAGTTTGCATATTAAAAAATTATATTCAGTTCTGGGCACCATGTTAAACAAATAACATATAACATATAACATATAACAACTACAGCATGGAAACAGGCCTGTCCGGCCCTACCAGTCCACGCCGACCATTCTCCCTGACCTAGTCTCATCTACCTGCACTCAGACCATAACCCTCCAATCCCCTCCTATCCATATACCTATCCAATTTACTCTTAAATAATAAAATCGAGCCAGCCTCCACCACTTCCACCGGAAGCCCATTCCATACAGCCACAACCCTCTGAGTAAAGAAGTTCCCCCTCATGTTACCCCTAAACCTTTGTCCCTCAATTCTGAAGCTATGTCCCCTTGTTGGAATCTTCCCCACTCTCAAAGGGAAAAGCCTACCCACGTCAACTCTGTCCGTCCCTCTCATAATTTTAAAAACCTCTATCAAGTCCCCCCTCAACCTTCTACGCTCCAAAGAATAAAGACCCAACCTGTTCAACCTCTCTCTGTAGCCTAAGTGCTGAAACCCAGGCAACATTCTAGTAAATCTCCTCTGTACCCTCTCCATTTTGTCGACATCCTTCCTATAATTTGGCGACCAGAACTGCACACCATACTCCAGATTCGGCCTCACCAATGCCCTGTACAATTTCAACATTACATCCCAACTTCTATACTCGATGCTCTGATTTATAAAGGCAAGCATACCAAACGCCTTCTTCACCACCCTATCCACATGAGATTCCACCTTCAGGGAACAATGCACAGTTATTCCCAGATCCCTCTGTTCCACTGCATTCCTCAATTCCCTACCATTTACCCTGTATGTCCTATTTTGATTTGTCCTACCAAAATGCAGCACCTCACACTTATCAGCATTAAACTCCATCTGCCATCTTTCAGCCCACCCTTCCAAAAGGCCCAAGTCTCTCTGTAGACTTTGAAAATCTACCTCACTATCAACTACTCCACCTATCTTAGTATCATCTGCATATTTACTAATCCAATTTGCCACACCATCATCCAGATCATTAATGTAAATGACAAACAACAGTGGACCCAACACAGATCCTTGGGGCACTCCACTAGACACTGGCCTCCAACCTGACATACAATTGTCAACCGTTACCCTCTGGTATCTCCCATTCAGCCATTGTTGAATCCATCTTGCAACCTCACTATTAATACCCAACGATTTAACCTTCTTAATCAACCTTCCATGTTGAACCTTGTCAAATGCCTTACTGAAGTCCATATAGACAACATCCACAGCCTTGCCCTTATCAATTTCCCTGGTAACCTCTTCAAAAAATTCAAGAAGATTAGTCAAACATGACCTTCCAGGCACAAATCCATGTTGACTGTTTCTAATCAGGCCTTGATTATCCAAATAATTATATATATTGTCCCTAAGTATCTTTTCCATTAATTTTCCCACCACAGACGTCAAACTAATAGGTCTATAATTGCTAGGTTTACTTTTAGAACCTTTTTTAAACAAAGGCACAACATGCGCAATGCGCCAATCTTCCGGCACCATCCCTGTTTCTAATGACGTTTGAAATATTTCCGTCATAGCCCCTGCTATTTCTGCACTAACTTCCCTCAATGTCCTAGGGAATATCCTATCAGGACCTGGAGACTTATCCACTTTTATATTCTTCAAAAGTGTCCGTACCTCCTCTTCTTTAATCATCCTAATTTCCATCACTACTCTACTTGTTTCGCTTACCTCACATAATTCAATATCCTTCTCCTCGGTAAATACCGAAGAAAAGAAATTGTTTAATATCTCCCCCATTTCTTCCGGCTCAGCACATAGCTGTCCACTCTGACTCTCTAATGGACCAATTTTATCCCTCACTATCCTTTTGCTATTGACATATCTGTAGAACCCCTTGGGGTTTACTTTTACATTACTTGCCAAAGCAACCTCATATCTTTTTTTCGCTTTTCTAATTTCCTTTTTAAGATTCCTTTTACATTCTTTATATTCCTCAAGAACCTCATTTACTCCCTGCCGCTTATATTTATTGTATATCTCCCTCTTTTTCCGAACCAAGTGTCCAATTTCCCTGGAAAACCACGGCTCTTTCAAATTATTATTCTTTCCTTTCCACCGAACAGGGACATAAAGACTCTGTACTCTCAAAATTTCACCTTTAAATATCCTCCATTTCTCTATTATATCCTTTTCATAAAACAACAATTTCCATTTCACTCCTTTTAAATCCTTTCTCATCTCCTCAAAATTAGCCTTTCTCCAATCCAAAATCTCAACCCTTGGTCCAGATTTGACCTTCTCCATAATGATATTGAAACTAATGGCATTATGATCACTAGACCCAAAGTGCTCCTCAACACATACCTCCGTCACCTGACCCATCTCATTTCCTAACAGGAAGTCCAACACTGCCCCTTCTCTGGTAGGCACCTCTACGTATTGCTGCAAAAAACTATCCTGCACACATTTTACAAACTCCAAACCATCCAGCCCTTTAACAGAATGTGATTCCCAGTCTATATACGGAAAATTGAAATCACCCACAATCACCACTCTGTGCTTACTACTAATATCTGCTATCTCCTTACATATTTGCTCTTCCAATTCTCGTTCCCTATTTGGCGGTCTATAATACACCCCTATAAGTGTTGCTAAACCTTTCTCATTTCTGAGTTCCACCCAAACAGCCTCCTTAATCGAGCCTTCTAGTCTGTCCTGCCAAAGCACTGCTGTGATATCCTCCCTGACAAGCAATGCAACACCCCCACCTCTTGCCCCTCCGATTCTATCACATCTGAAACAATGATATCCTGGAATATTTAATTGCCAATCGCAACCCTCCTGCAACCATGTTTCACTGATCGCCACAACATCATACTTCCAGATGTCAATCCAGGCTCTAAGCTCATCCACCTTTCTTACAATGCTCCTAGCATTAAAATATACACATTTAAGGGACCCATCATTTCTTATTCTCAGTTTATTTCTTTTCCCTTCTTTCTCTCCTACATATTGGGTCTGAGTGTTTCCCTTTTCTGCCTCCTGCCTCACACACTGCCTATTAGCTATCTGTGTTTGAGTCCCTCCCCCCAACCGTACTAGTTTAAAGTCTCCGCAGTTATTTTAGCAAATCTCCCCGCCAGGATATTGGTTCCCCTCGGGTTCAGATGCAACCCGTCCTTTTTGTACAGGTCATACTTCCCCCAGAAGAGGTCCCAATGATCCAGAAACTTGAAACCCTGCTCCCTGCACCAGTTCCTCAGCCACGTATTTATCCTCCACCTCACTCCATTCCTATTCTCACTATCGCGTGGCACAGGCAGTAAGCCTGAGATTATTACTTTGGAAGTCCTTTTTTTTAACTCTCTTCCTAGCCCCCTGAATTCTCTTTTCAGGACCTCTTCCCTTATCCTACCTATATTGTTGGTACCTATATGTACCACGACCTCTGGCTCCTCTCCCTCCCCTTTCAGGATATCCTGGACACGCTCAGACACATCCCGGACACCGGCACCAGGGAGGCAAACCACCATCCGGGTCTCCCGACTGCGTCCACAGAAACGCCTATCTGACCCCCTCACTATAGAGTCCCCTATTACTACTGCTCTCCTCTTCCTTTCCCTACCCTTCTGAGCAACAGGGCCGGACTCCTTGCCAGAGGCCCGGGCACCGTCGTTGCCCCCAGGTAGGCTGTCCCCCCCAACAGTACTTAAACAGGAGTACTTATTTCCAAGGGGTACAGCCACCGGGGTACTCCCTAGTCCCTGCCTCTGTTCCTTGCCCCCCCTAACAGTGACCCACTTGTCTACCTCCCGTGGTCTAGGAGTGACCACCTCCCTGTAACTCCTATCTATAACCTCCTCACTCTCCCTGATCAGACGGAGGTCATCAATCTGCCGCTCCAGGTTCCTAATACGGTCCCTTAGGAGCCCCATCTCGTCACACCTGGCGTAGATGTGGATGTCTGGAAGACTATCAGACTCCCAGATTCCCCACATCTGACACCCAGAACAAAAAACTGCCCTGGCAGTCATACTCTCCAAACAAAGCCCCGCGCTCGGTTACTAAACCTACCGCCCGGCCGCTACTCCAACCGCTCCAACCGCCCACCCAAAAGAACTGAGTGATCTCCTGGGAGAGGCGAAAAACCGGATAAAGAACAAGTAGTGTGAGAAAATAACTGCAGATGCTGGTACAACAATGTTGTCAAGCTGGAAAAAGGACAGAGAAGATTTACGATGATGTTGCCAAGACTAGAGGGTCTGAGCTATAGGCAGAGGTTGAGTAGACTGGGACTCTATTCCTTGGAGCAGAGGAGGATAGAGATGTATAAAATCATGAGAGGGATAGATCAGGTAGATGCACAGTCTCTTGCCCAGAAGAGGCGGGTCGAGGACAAGAGGCTATAGGTTTAAGGTGAAGGGGAAACGATTTAATAGGAATTTGAGGGGTACCTTTTTCACACGATGGGCGATGGGTGTATGGAACAAGCTGTCAGAGGAGGTAGTTGAGGCGGGGTCTACCCCAGCATTTAAGAAACAGTTAGAAGGTACATGGATAAGGCAGGTTTGGAGGGCAGGCCAGTGTGGGCAAGTTGGGCCAAACGGCTTGTTTCCATGCTGTATCACTCTGACACTCTATGCCTATTTCCTGAAACAAACAGATGCATCTGAAGGTAGGCATCTGGGTATTGTAGAGGGATGAATCTCAAAATGATTTCATCAACCTCACTTTGAGTCCATCACTTCCATTAATACTAACCAACTGTTCAACAAGTTAGAATTGGCACTGTATAGTCCTCATGGCTTTTTGTCCTCTATTGAATTGTTCTTTGAAGTATAGCCTCTATTTACAGTTAATTTTGCCCTTGAATTGTAGATTTCAGGAGGTACTGACTGGCTTAAACAAACATGATTTTAATTTTTAAATTATTTTTAATGCACTGTTGAGGTGTTCCATTAAATCTTTTCGCTGTGCTATTTAAAACAATATTAATACTACGAAAATTAGCAACTGAACAGAAATAATCTGACAGGGATATAAAATGGAGTGCTAAGAATAGCTTGCAGATTCTTTGGTTCTAAATTGGAGAAAACAAATCTGCAAAACAGTCAATTTACATGTCACATAGAGATAGAGTTAAATAGCGACAGATATGGAAATATCTTTATTAAAGTATATCGGCCATAATTAATTCAGCGGTGCTTTAGAGGTGAGAACAGATCTTGCCTAGAGAAAGGCCTGATCCTTTACATATGTGATATGCCCTTCACCTTTCACGTTATCATAACATTATTTGGCTAATTCCAGCTGGCACTTTTAAACTGAATCCATACATGTGCTGAAAATAGCACAGATTAGTTTTCACGGGGTTGTTATAGGCTCATGCTGATTAATTCCCAGCTGCTGTGTTTTTTACAGACTGACTCTGAAATGTATGATTTGCACTTCCCATGATGCACACCGGCATACTTAGGATTGCCAAATTTGGACTACACCGTCAGCTTCCATATTGCCACATAAGCCATTGCTAATTAAACTAAGAATGTGAGTTTATAGGCCACTAGCATTAATTGTTAAAGATTACGTTCAAAGAGAATATTTTTAAATAGAGTTGCACTGCTTGTAGGCGATAAGCTCTCATGTTCTGCTTGGCCATCCATGTCTGTGCAATACAGACCCCACACTGCTTTGTAAGCCTGGAAACTCTGCAGCACACTTAGCACACAGAGCTGCAATTGTAGTATCTTCGCATTTCTAGCACATGGGAGAGGGACTGCAGAATCTACTCTTATTCCAAAGATGATGATATTCAAATATTTTGCTGGGGTTTTGCAAAGCAGCCTAGATAGTTAAAAAGTATTGGCTTTGGGAATAGAAAAAAACAAAGGTAAAGCTGCAATGCCAGAATGCAATTATTCAAGTGTGATGAAGCAGAAAATTTAAAGCAGTTCATTGGCACCAAGTCAACAATGAAGCACAGTAATCTCTATTGAACTGACAGTGGATTTTCAAGCCCAGGCTTCTTGCACCTCTCACTGTTGCCAATTTTCTTGCTTCCATTTGAACAAATGTTTTCCTAACAGCCCTCTGAGAGTGTGAAAATGCTCACTGCCGATGTTAATCGTATCAGTTACTGGTGCTGCTAGATTCTTTTATCTTTCTCATTCATCTTTTTATAATTGAAATGAAATAATGAGGCAAATGGAATTTAGATCTGGTATGGCACCAATTTAGCTGCTTTATTAGTTTGATTAAGCATTATTTGGAAATTCGGTTTTATCTGTTTTATAAACGTCTATGCTGAAATAACTTGCACTTTTATCTATTATGCAACAAGTCTGTGATGTTTGATAAGGACTGCATGCAATGACTGCAGTAAAAATACCAACATGTCTTTTCCTTCTCAGTAGTAGAAGCAAGCTTTGTCTTGTCAAGCTCCAATCCACTGTATATTGACGGAAGAGTGCCTGGTCAATAGACAATAGACAATAGGTGCAGGAGGAGGCCATTCGGCCCTTCGAGCCAGCACCGCCATTCAATGTGATCATGGCTGATCATTCTCAATCAGTACCCCGGTCCTGCCTTCTACCCATACCCCCTGACTCCGCTATCCTTAAGAGCTCTATCCAGCTCTCTCTTGAATGCTTTCAGAGAATTGGCCTCCACTGCCTTCTGAGGCAGAGAATTCCAAAGATTCACATCTCTCTGACTGAAAAAGTTTTTCCTCATCTCAGTTCTAAATGGCCTACCCCTTATTCTTAAACTGTTGCCCCTTGTTCTGGACTCCCCCAACATTGGGAACATGTTTCCTGCCTCTAATGTGTCCAACCCCTTAATAATCTTATACGTTTCGATAAGATCTCCTCTCATCCTTCTAAATTCCAGAGTATACAAGCCTAGTCGCTCCAGTCTTTCAACATATGATAGTCCCGCCATTCTGGGAATTAACCTAGTAAACCTACGCTGCACGCCCTCAATAGCAAGAATATCCTTCCTCAAATTTGGAGACCAAAACTGCACACAGTACTCCAGGTGCGGTCTCACTAGGGCCCTGTACAACTGCAGAAGGACCTCTTTGCTCCTATACTCAACTCTTTGCTCCTATACTCCTATACTGATATCCAATGTGATATTGATGGGGATCCATCTACTTTAAATCCATTTAATCAAATTAGCTGTGCCAGGCTGTCTCCTGTACTCAATGATGGAAGAGCCTGGCCAGTACATTGTGTTGATGTGTCCATAGAGACACCAGTCATGCACTGAAGAAAGCCGAGTGACAAGGGTGCGTCTTACACCCTTTATTCTCCTGAAGAAGGGCCCCAACCTGAAACTTTACCAGGAGCCTACCAGGGAGAAGGCAATTCTGGATTTAGTGTTGTGTAATGATCCTGATCTGATAAGGGGACTAGAGGTAAAAGAGCCATTAGGAGGCAGTGATCACAACATGATAAGTTTTACTCTGCAAATGGAAAGGCAGAAGGGAAAATCGGAAGTGTCGGTATTACAGTATAGCAAAGGGGATTACAGAGGCATGAGGCAGGAGCTGGCCAAAATTGACTGGAAGGAGGCCCTAGCAGGGAAGACGGTAGAACAGCAATGGCAGGTATTCCTGGGAATAATACAATACAATACAATACAATATATCTTTATTGTCATTGTACCCAGGGGTACAACGAGATTGGGAATGCGCCTCCCATACGATGCAATAATTTAGGCAATTTAGACAGCAGCAACCCAACGAAACGAAACAGTTGTAACAGTTTTGGACAGGGTAAAGTGCAAGTTGATCTATGCGTTGTGGCCATCCGGCTCAGCAGGACCGGTTCATAGCAGCTATGGCCCTGGGGATGAAACTGTTCCTGAGTCTGGAGGTGCGGGCATAGAAGGCCTTGTATCGTCTGCCCGATGGAAGGAGTTCGAACAGACTGTTGCAGGGGTGTGAAGAGTCTTTGTGGATGCTGGTGGCTTTTCTGAGGCATCGTGTGTTGTAGATGCCCTCCAAGTCTGGTAGCTGTGTTCCGATGGCCCTCTGAGCTCTATGGACTACCCGCTGTAGAGCTTTTCTTTCTGCCTCCGTGCAGCTGAGGTACCACACAGGGATGCCATGCGTTAGGATGCTCTCTATGGTGCAGCGGTAGAAGGTCGTCAGCAGCTGTTGGGGTAGACCAGACTTTTTCAGTGTTCTTAAGTAGAACAGTCTTTGTTGTGCCTTCTTGACCAGCGCAGCAGTGTTATTGGACCATGTTAGGTCCTCCGAAATGTGAGTGCCCAGAAACTTGAAGCTGGACACTCTCTCCACACTGTCCCCGTTGATAGAGATCGGGGCATATTCCCCGTAATGTGACCTACAGAAGTTGATGATCAGCTCCTTGGTCTTGGTGGTATTTAGGGACAGGTTGTTATCCGAGCACCAGTCCGCCAGGTTCTGCACCTCCGCTCTATAGTTTGTTTCATCCCCGTTGGTGATCAGCCCGATCACCGTTGTGTCATCTGCAAACTTGACAATGGTGTTGATGTCGAATGCAGGAACACAGTCGTGTGTGAAGAGGGAGTAGAGCATGGGGCTCAGAACACAGCCCTGTGGTGTGCCGGTACTCAGGGTGATAGTGGAGGACAGGTGCGGGCCCATTCTCACTGCCTGCGGTCGTTCCAGCAGGAAGTCCAGGATCCAGTCACATAATATAAGAAAATAACTGCAGATGCTGGTACAAATCGATTTATTCACAAAATGCTGGAGTAACTCAGCAGGTCAGGCAGCATCTCGGGAGAGAAGGAATGGGTGACGTTTCGGGTCGAGACCCTTCTTCAGACTGATGTCGGGGGTGGGACAAAGGAAGGATATAGGTGGAGACAGGAAGATAGAGGGAGATCTGGGAAGGAGGAGGGGAAGGGAGGGACAGAGGAGCTATCTGAAGTTGGAGAAGTCAACGTTCATACCACCGGGCCGCAAACTGCCCAGGCGAAATATGAGGTGCTGCTCCTCCAATTTCCGGCGGGCCTCACTATGGCACTGGAGGAGGCCCATGACAGAGAGGTCAGACTGGGAATGGGAGGGGGAGTTGAAGTGCTGGGCCACCGGGAGATCAGTGGCGTTAATGCGGACCGAGCGCAGGTGTTCAGCGAAGCGATCGCCGAGCCTGCGCTTGGTTTCGCCGATATAGATGAGTTGACATCTAGAGCAGCGGATGCAATAGATGAGGTTGGAGGAGGTGCAGGTGAACCTCTGTCTCACCTGGAAAGAATGTTTGGGTCCTTTGATGGAGTTGAGGGGGGAGGTAAAGGGACAGGTGTTGCATCTCGTGCGGTTGCAAGGGAAAGTGCCCGGGGTTAGGGTGGTTTGGGTAGGAAGGGACGAGTGGACCAGGGAGTTGCGGAGGGAACGGTCTCTGCGGAATGCAGAGAGGGGAGGGGATGGGAAGATATGGCCAGTGGTGGGGTCCTGTTGTAGGTGACGGAAATGTTGGTGGATGATATGTTGGATCCGCTGGCTGGTGGGGTGGAAGGTGAGAACGAGGGGGATCCTGTCCTTGTTGCGAGTGGGGGGATGGGGAGCAAGAGCGGAGCTGCGGGATGTAGAAGAGACCCTAGTGAGAGCCTCATCTATAATGGAGGAGGGGAAGCCCCGTTTTCTGAAAAACGAGGACATCTCGGAAGCCCTAGTCTGAAACACCTCATCCCGGGCACAGATGCGGCGTAGACGGAGGAATTGGGAGTAGGGGATAGACTTTTTGCAGGGGACCGGGTGGGAAGAAGTGTAGTCCAGATAGCCGTGCGAGTCGGTGGGCTTGTAATAAATGTCCGTCACTAATTTTTCTCCTGTGATGGAGATGGTGAGGTCCAGAAACGGGAGGGAGATGTCAGAGATAGTCCAGGTATATTTAAGGGCAGGATGGAAATTGGAGGTGAAGTGTATAAAGTCAGTGAGTTCTGCATGGGTGCAAGAGGTAGCACCAATGCAGTCGTCGATGTAGCGGAGGTAGAGTTCGGGGATGGGGCCAGTGTACGTCTGGAACAGGGATTGTTCGACGTACCCGACAAAGAGGCAGGCGTAGCTAGGGCCCATGCGAGTGCCCATAGCTACGCCTCTGGTTTGGAGGAAGTGGGAGGAGTCAAAGGAGAAGTTGTTGACGAGCTGAGGCCTAGCTGGTGGAGTTTGGTGATGAGCTTGGTGGGGATGACCGTGTTGAAGGCGGAGCTATAGTCTATGAATAGTCTATGAATAGCATCCTCACGTACATGCCCTGTCTCTCTAGGTGAGTCAGGACAGTGTGAAGAGCCAGAGAGATGGCGTCCTCTGTGGATCTATTTGCCCTGTATGCAAATTGATGTGGGTCCAGTGAGTCAGGGATGCTGGATTTGATGTGTGAGAGGACCAGCCTCTCAAATCACTTCATGACTATCGGCGTTAGGGCAACCGGGCGGTAGTCGTTCAGGTTGGAGATCTTTGCTTTTTTCGGCACCGGAACTATGATAGCTGACTTCAGGCACTTGGGGACTGTAGCCAGAGATAATGACAGGTTAAAGATCCTGGTGAATACCTCAGCCAGCTGTTCAGCACAGTCCTTCAGTACCCTTCCTTGAACTCCATCCGGTCCTGCAACCTTGCGTGGGTTGACCCTTTGCAGAGCGCGTTGTACCTCCTGTGTGCTCAGTTGCAAGACCTGTCCCACCGCCTTGGCTGGGGTTCTTTCACTCAAGGTGGTTTTGCCAGTTTCAAAGCGGGCAAAGAAGGTGTTAAGCTCGTTGGTCAGTGCCATATCGCTGTGGGGGCAGGCAGGGCTGCTCTTGTAGCCAGTGATGTCCCTGACACCCTGCCACATGCTTCTGGTGTCCGTGGTGTTGAAGTGGTCTTCCACCCGTTGCCTATGGGTGTCTTTGGCCCTTTTAATACCTTTGCTCAGGTGTGATCTGGCAACAATGTATGCTGAAGTGTCACCAGATTTAAAGGCATTGTTGCGTGCCCTCAGCAGGTTCTGTACCTCCTTGTTCATCCAGGGTTTCCGGTTTGGGAACATCTTTATGTCCTTGTCCTCCGTGACATTCTCCACACAGCAGTTGATGTAGGAGAGCACAGTGGATGCGTATTCCTCCAAGTCTACCTCTGAACCGTAGGTGGCCTGTTGTGCAAACAGGTCCCAGTCGGTGCGATCAAAGCAGTCCTGGAGTTGTAGGGTGGCATCCTCGGGCCATATTTTGA
This sequence comes from Rhinoraja longicauda, assembly GCF_053455715.1. Lineage (NCBI taxonomy): Eukaryota > Metazoa > Chordata > Chondrichthyes > Rajiformes > Arhynchobatidae > Rhinoraja > Rhinoraja longicauda. Next base: position 51,466,292 of record NC_135955.1, on the reverse strand, counting down.
CCGTCTTTATTGTGGGTTTGGTCTTGCGGATGAGGGGTTTGTATGCGGGCAGTAGAAACAGTGAGAGGTGATCGGATTGTGGTTGCAGGATCAATTTATCCCAAAGAGGCGGAAAGACTCTAAGGGGAGTAAGAGACACCTGTGGCTGACAAGGGAAGTCAAGGACAGCATAAAAATTAAGGAGAGGAAGTATAATATAATAATATAATAATAATAATAAGCATTTATTTTATATAGCGCCTTATCGGGTGCTCAAAGCGCTTTACAAAAACAATCAACATAAAAACAAACAGACAAACTATCCTAACGGAAAAGCGGCGAATAAACAACGCCAGCGTCCTCTCACGTCAGGGTCCGGCAGTAGACAACAAAAAAGCACAGGACACACAGATACAATTTTTACACAAACAGCCATCACAGTGATTGCTCTAGGCATACCCTCACTGTGATGGAAGGCAAAGTCTTATCTCCTCCTCATTCTTCTCCCGTGGAGCCACGAGGTGATCGAGGCTCGCAACTTTTTGAAGCCCCCACCGGGCGATGGAAAGTCCCAGGGCCGAGCCGAGCAGGCCGATGAAAGTCCTGAGCCCCCACTGGGCGATGGAAAGTCCCAGGGCCGAGCCGAGCAGGCCGATGAAAGTCCTGAGCCCCCACCGGGCGATGGAAAGTGCTGCGGCCAGGCCACGCAGGGCGATGAGGGGCCTGCGAGCGGGTCGATCATACCTCGCACTTCGGGGCGGTCGAAGCTGCTACGGCTGGAGCTCCCAAAAACCGGTCGCCAGCCAGGGACCTGCGAACTCCCGATGTTGCGGTCTGCAGGGCCCATGGCCGAAGCCTCCGAGATTTTAAGTCCAGGCCCTGCGACCGGAGTCTTCAAGGTCGATCCCAGCTGGAGGCCGCCGACTCCACGATGTTAGGCCGTAGCGCGAACGGAGATACGACACGGTAAAGGTCGCATCTCCGTTGAGGAAGAGATTAGAAAAAAGGTTTCCCCCAACCCCCCCACCACCCCCCCCACATACACAGAGTTAAAAATAGAACAAAACGTACATTAAACGATGACAATAGACAAAAAACAAAAAAAAGACAGAGAGACTGCCGGTGAGCCGCAGCTGCAGAACACAGCCACGCCCCTTAATATAAGTATAACATAGCAAAGAAGAGTGGGAAGACAGAGGATTGGGACTCTTTTAAAGAGCAACAAAAGTTAACTAAAAAGGCAATACGGGGAGAAAAGATGAGGTACGAGAATAAACTAGCCAATAATATAAAGGAGGATAGCAAAAGTTTTTTTAGGTACGTGAAGAGGAAAAAAATAGTCACGGCAAATGTGGGTCCCTTGAAGACAGAAGCAGGGGAATTTATTATGGGGAACAAAGGAATGGCAGACGAGTTAAACCGTTACTTTGGATCTGTCTTTACTGAGGAAGATACACACAATCTCCCAAATGTTCTAGGGGCCGGAGAACCTAGGGTGATGGAGGAACTGAAGGAAATCCACATTAGGCAGGAAATGGTTTTGGGTAGACTGATGGGACTGAAGGCTGATAAATCCCCAGGGCCTGATGGTCTGCATCCCAGGGTACTTAAGGAGGTGGCTCAAGAAATAGTAGAAGCATTGGAGATCATTTTTCAATGTTCTATAGATTCAGGATCAGTTCCTGTGGATTGGAGGATAGCAAATGTTATCCCACTTTTTAAGAAAGGAGGGAGAGAGAAAACGGGTAATTATAGACCAGTTAGTCCGACATCAGTGGTGGGGAAGATGCTGGAGTCAATTATAAAAGACGAAATTGCTGAGCATTTGGATAGCAGTAACAGGATCATTCCGAGTCGGCATGGATTTACGAAGGGGAAATCATGCTTGACAAATCTACTGGAATTTTTTGAGGATGAAACTAGGAAAATTGACAGGGGAGAGTCAGTGGATGTGGTGTACCTCGACTTTCAGAAAGCCTTCGACAAGGTCCCACATAGGAGATTAGTGGGCAAAATTAGAGCACATGGTATTGGGGGTAGGGTACTGACATGGATAGAAAATTGGTTGACAGACAGAAAGCAAAGAGTGGGGATAAATGGGTCCCTTTCGGCATGGCAGGCAGTGACCAGTGGGGTACCGCAAGGTTCGGTGCTGGGAACCTAGCTATTTACGATATACATTAATGACTTAGATGAAGGGATTAAAAGGACCATTAGCAAATTTGCAGATGATACTAAGCTGGGGGGTAGTGTGAATTGTGAGGAAGATGCAATAAGGCTGCAGGGTGACTTGGACAGGTTTTGTGAGTGGGCGGATACATGGCAGATGCAGTTTAATGTAGATAAGTGTGAGGTTATTCACTTTGGAAGTAAGAATAGAAAGGCAGATTATTATCTGAATGGTGTCAAGTTAGGAAGAGGGGATGTTCAACGAGATCAGGGTCTCCTAGTGCATCAGTCACTGAAAGGAAGCATGCAGGTACAGCAGGCAGTGAAGAAAGCAAATGGAATGTTGGCCTTCATAACAAGAGGAGTTGAGTATAGGAGCAAAGAGGTCCTTCTACAGTTGTACCGGGCCCTGGTGAGACCGCACCTGGAGTACTATGTGCACTTTTGGTCTCCAAATTTGAGGAAGGATATTCTTGCTATTGAGGGCGTGCAGCATAGGTTCACTAGGTTAATTCCCGGAATGGCGGGACTGTCGTATGTTGAAAGGCTGGAGCAATTAGGCTTGTATACACTGGAATTTAGAAGGATGAGGGGGGATCTTATTGAAACATATAAGATAATTAGGGGATTGGACACATTAGAGGCAGGAAACATGTTCCCAATGTTGGGGGAGTCCAGAACAAGAGGCCACAGTTTAAGAATAAGGGGTAGGCCATTTAGAACGAAGATGAGGAAGAACTTTTTCAGTCAGAGAGTGGTGAAGGTGTGGAATTCTCTGCCTCAGAAGGCAGTGGAGGCCAGTTCGTTGGATTCTTTCAAGAGAGAGCTGGATAGAGCTCTTAAGGATAGCGGAGTGAGGGGGTATGGGGAGAAGGCAGGAACGGGGTACTGATTGAGAGTGATCTGCCATGATCGCATTGAATGGCGGTGCTGGCTCGAAGGGCTGAATGGCCTACTCCTGCACCTATTGTCTATTGTCTATTGTCTTTACCTATCCATGTTCTCCAGGGATACTGCCTGACCTGCTGAATTACTCTCGCACTTTGTGTCTTTTTTTTTGTCTTTATCAGGGCACACCTTGAAAATATACCTTCCTCCTCTATCCCTCCCTCTGGCTTTACATTTCCCTCCTCTTTCACTTCTCTTCTCTCCTTATCTGAAACCCTAGCTCTAGCCTTTGTCCACACACCTGGCAATCAAAACTCCCCTCACCTGTATCCACCTATCACTTACCAGGCTTTGTCCCATCTCTTTTCCAGCTTTCTCCCCCCACCACACTCAGCCTGAAGAAGGGCCCTGCCTGTAACATCACCTGTCCATGTCCTCCAGAGATGCTGCTTGACCTGCTGAGTTACTCCATCACTTTGTGTTCTAGGCAAGATTCCAGCATTTGCAGTCCGTTGTGTCTCCGTATTGCCAAAGTTATACCCTCACAACGTTATTTCCTTTAGTTATCTTAGGACAAAGTATCTACATGATGTCCAGTCATTAACCTTATCCCACACTGGGGTACAAATTTGTTATTTATCTTCCCACCAAATGCTCACATTGATTGTGGACATGTTTACGAAGGTCTATTTGCTCCATCAACTAATTTCTCAGCATGATTTATCTGTTAGTTAAATCAGTTAGGAACTAGATTTCATAAATAAACCCAAACCAAGCTCTCATCATAGTCACCAGTGGGACTCCAATAGTCCTTTAGTTGAACCTCCGAGATCTCTGTGCTCTGCGCACTCTGGCTTTCTATACAGATTACATTTTAGCAGCTTTGCCGCTGGTCATTATTCAGTTTTGCTGATGGGAAACTTGCCGGGCACACATGCACTGACAATAATTGCTGCTGAATATATTGATTAATCACAAATCTAAATATCCAGTGATCCCAGGTTTTAACGGGTAAAACTAGAGCTTCTTTGGGCTAACTGCTCTGTCATCTCTGGTCTCACTTACATACGCATGTTGAGGAAACATGCATCTCGTTACACAAGATGTGCTAACGAGAGGGATACGATGATGCAAACAGTGGAACTGGTAGGATGCCTAGGGTGGGGGAGAGAAGGGGGAGGGGACAGGGAATGCAGGAGTTACTTGAAATTCGAGAAATCAACGTTCATACTGCTTAGGTTGTAAGCTGCCCAAGAAATACGAGGTGCTGTTCCTCCAATTTGTGTGTGGCCTCACTCTGACAGTGGAAGAGGCCCAGGATAAAAAGGTCAGTATGGGAAGGGAAGTTGAAATGTATATAGGAACAGATGTGTGAGGTAATAAAAGATTCAAATAACAATTTATCAAATGGTTTAAAAAAAATCCAAACTCAATGCTGGAGGAACTCAGCGGGTCAGACAACATCTGTGGAGGGAATGGACAGGCAATATTTCGAGTCGAAACCTGTCTTCAGACTGAAATGTTAACCCTCCATTCCCTCCACAGATGCTGCCTGTCCCATTGAGTCCCTCCAGCACTTTGGGTTTTACTCAACATTCTTGCATCTGCAATTCCTTGTCTCTATATTACTGCTCCATTCCAAAATCTCAAGAAAATATTTTTTGCACTTGGCTTAAAATGACGAGGAGATATCTATCATCAAACTCAGTTAAACCTGGGCTCAATGCATGTATTTTACAGATGGTCTGCTAAATAAGTACTTTTCATTTTTGATATCTTCTATGCCAGGTAATTGTATAACCAATGAATATGTTGCAAAGTAATAGTAAGCAAGATTTTGGAATAATTCAGCAGGTTATGTGTAAAGAGCTATGCATCATGAAGAAATTATTGTGAACAAAACATCCCATTATATCTGTTCTTCATTATTTCTGTATTCTTACATCAAAATATTTTTCAAGGTCTATGGATCATTGCAATCTGATGTTATAAATACTTGTAGAGTTGCTGCTTTACAGCCCCAGAGATCTGGATTCGGTCCAGATTACGGGTGCTATCTGTGTGGAGTTTGCGTGTTCTCCCTGTGACTGCAAGAGTTTTCTCCAGGTGCTCCGGTTTCTTCCCACGTCTCAAAGACTAGCGGGTTATTTCACTTCTGTTAATTGTTCCTAGTGTGTAGGATAGAACTAGTGATTGTTGGTTGGCATGGACTCGGTGGGCCGAATGACCCGTTTCCATGCTGTATCTCCAAACTAAACAAAACTAAATGTGTTTTTAAGTAGATAATGAATGCTATAACAACATCAACTTGTTCTTTTTCTTTTAAGGAAAGTCAGGAGTTCAGAAGACCAAAGGATTACTTAGTGCCAGATATAAATATCAACCAAGAAAATGGTTGAGAGGGTAAATCACCTTCCCTATTTCTACGGCAGTATCACACGAGATGAAGCAGAGAGCTTCCTGATGCAGGCTGGAATGGCTGATGGCCTCTATCTTTTACGCCAGAGTCGCAGCTACCTTGGGGGCTTTGCCTTGTCTGTGGCATATGGCAAGAAGTGCCATCATTACACAATAGAAAGAGAATTAAGTGGAAATTATTACATATCCGGAGGAAAGTCCCACCAAAGTCCTGTGGACGTCTGTGAGTACCACACTGAAGAAACTGATGGCCTTGTCTGCCTTCTGAAAAGACCCTGTAATCGACCAAGTGGAATTGAACCAAAATCAGGACCTTTCGAACACCTGAAAGACCATTTGATCAGGGAATATGTTCAACAGACGTGGAACTTGAAGGTAACAAAGACTTCCTTTTGGTATTGTGTTTGTGTGTTTGAGTTAGCTATATATATAGGAGTTTTGCATAATTCATTAGCTCTCTAAATCTCATAGATTTTCTCTTGTGCAAATAAAAGGAAACAAAAGCCAGGTTCAAACATTGTACGACATGAAAGCTGGAGTAATTCAATGGGTCAGACACAAAAAACTGGAGTAACTCAACGGGTCAGAGAGCATCTCTGGAGAAAAGGAATAGGTGACATTTTGGGTCGAGACCCTTCTTCTGCCTGAGAGTCAGGGCATAGCATAGTAGAGAGTCTGATTTAGTTGAGGAATGCAGCTAAGATCTTCAAGTTAAGTCGCATTTATTGTTTTATGGCGAGGTACAGGTGCAATGAAGATCTTGCTCGCAGCAGCATCGCAGCAGCATCGCAGCAGCATCGCAGCAGCATCACAGACGTGTCAACTTGAATAACACACAAACATAAATTATACATATTACACAAGACAGTGAAAGAGGAAGACAAGTGTGCCAGACAAGACATAGTCATAGAGTGATACAGTATCGAAATAGGCCCTTTGGCCCAACTTGCCCACACTGGCCAACGTGTCCAAGCTACACTAATCCCACCTGCCTGCGCTTGGCCCATACCCCGCCAAACCTGTCCAATCCATGTACCTGTCTAACTGATTCTTAAATGATGGGATAGTCCCAGCCTCAACTACCTCTTCTGGCAACTTGTTCAATACACCCGCCACCCTTTGTGTGAAAAGGTTACCCCTCGGATTCCTATTAAATCTTTTCCCCTTCACCTTGATCCTATGTCCTCTGGTCCTAGATTCCCCAACTCTGGGCAAGAGACTCTGTACATCTACCCGATCTATTCCTCGCATGATTTTGTACACCACTATAAGATTACCTCATCTTACTCAACCTCTCCCTATAGCTCACACCCTCTAGTCCTGGCACCATCCTCGTAAATCTTTTCTAAACCCTTTTCTTTTGCAAAATTTAATTTGGAAACAAGTTTATGGTAGTGCAGGAGATGATCCATCGTGTTACATTGTTGAAATAGATAATTAAACTCCCCAACACCGTGTGGTCACAGGGAGAACATAGAAACTCTGCACAGACAGCACCTGTAGTCAGGGTCAAACCTGGGTTTCTGGCGCTTTAAGGCCTGATGATATGTTTCTTTTCATCCGATGGTCCAGAGCAGAGTGAAGATTAGTCAGATAGCATCTGCTGTTGACTAGTGGTGATTGGCAAACTGACTGATTTAGGTCATTTCTTAGGCAAAGCTATTACATACCCATTATTACTAATCTGAGGCAGGATTATTACAATTCAGTTATGCATGGAAGATGGTTTTGATATATTTTGCTTTATAACAATTTACTCACTCAGATTTTATCACAAAATGATGGTGAGTTAATTCACATGCCGTTACTGACGATGATTTTGTCTGGCAACACATGGTGTTGATAAAGTCCCATGAAGTGTGAATCAGTGCAAGTTGCTAAATGATTTGTGCCATTGCTAAATTACACATTACACACATGGCCTTGGAAGAGTTACCAATGGCACCTTTACATATGTACCGGATTTCAATAGTAAACAGAATAGTGCCAGAGGACTGGAGAAATAGTGATGTGAGTCCATGTATCTTTAATAGGAAGAAAAATACAAGGAATGCAAGATATCAACATAAAAACGATTCTTTAATTACAGATGTTATAGAAAAACAGCTAGATGCTGACAAAAGTCACTGAGATCCAGAAGGGGAGGACGTGCTTTACTATTGGAGACACAAGGAACTGCAGATGCTGGTATCTTGAGTGAACAACTATGCTGGATTAACTCAGTGAGGCAGGCAACATCTCTGGAGGGAGTGGACAGGTGTAGCAAGGGGACTTCTCCCCCAACTGCAGTATGAAGAAGAGTTCCCACCTGAAGCACCTAACCATTCCCTACACTGCATTTCTTAACCGGAGTTCCCTGGAACCCTAGGGTTCCGCGAGAGGTCGCTAGGGGTTCCGAGAGAAATAGTGATAAATAGGCTAATCATATGTAAATGCGTTTTGAGTCATTTTTGTGTTTAATTTCATATTCGTAGTTTTATTATACATGTACGGCATATTCTTTGGTATTATAGTAAAGCCTTCAACCTGTTATATCTTTTAAAAGTATAATAATCATAGGGAATATATTGAGCGACGTTTATAGGACGCCAGTGTGAAACGGCCTTTAGTGGACAGGAGCGGTACGTGACGGATTTGTGTATCATCAAGTGACTCACTTGAGTACAGATGCATGCACGGTCTCCATCAGTCCTGTTTGTGGAGTGGCGTGCAGGTACAGTCCCTCATTCACCCACGTTATTTAGTAATTTTTGCTCATCATTTAGGGATGTTATATGAATTTTTAAAATTTTAAGTATGTTTATGTTTATTTTTGTTTATGAAAAGTTTATGTGTATTGTTTTTTCTCTCTCTCTCTCTTTCTCTCTCCTTTCAGTTGAAGATGAAATCCCTGTGTTTATCTAAAGTTTGACCTCGAATTAAGTATTTGTCTACCAAAAGACAAATACAGGTTTCACATTAGAGAAGCACATTTCATTATCTAAATTGGCTTCAAAAATAACATTGCTGTGACCCATATGACATATTTCCTTGATTTATCTTATGCCTTTTCAACATTGTTAATAAACGATTAAGTTATTGTAGTAGTTATTATCTGTTTTCGTTCTGTTTCTATGTGTTATATATGATGTTGGTTATTTATGTTTATTTTTTTGTGTTTACTGATATGGTTGTTTTTTTGTGTGAATGAAAACTTCCTGATGAGGTCTTTTGAACAAGCGGTTTGATTTCAGTTTTTTTTTGCATTGTCAATAAACTTGAGCAAAAAGTAAGTTATTTTTTGCTTAAACATAATATATTTTTCAGAAAAATATATTATGTTTGCCTTATGAACTTTAAGTTTATGAAAGAGAAAGATTAATAAAGATATGTAATAATTTTTATGTAGGGGTTCCCTGAGACATGAAAATTATTTCAAGGGTTCTGCAAGGGTAAAAAGGTTGAGAAATGTTGCCCGACAGAGATGCTGCCTGATCTGCTGAGTTAACCCAACATTTTGTGTCTCACTCATATTTGACTAACTTTTATTGAATTCTTTGAAGAAATAACTGAAAGTGTAGATACAGATGACAGAATAGTTAGAGTATTTGTATTTCTAAAAAGCCCTTGATAAAGTACACTTGACAATAGTCAGAATGCCTGGAGTCAGAGGACAAACATTAGAATGGACACAATGCAGATGTAGGAAACCTGCAAAGAATGCTGGAAATATTCAATAAGTTGGGTCACATTCCCTGTAGAGAGAATGCGTGGAAGAATGGATAGCCAGCTGATCAAAAAATGTCACTGAGCTCCAGAAGGGAAGGACAAAAAATCCATGTTAAAGGCTAGTTAGATGGGAAAGAGTAGGAAGTGATGCTTTGCACGGATCAATGTTGTAATCACTAATTATGATCACTTACATTAACAACGTAGGCATATGAATTGGAAGTACAATTTTTTGATCTGTAGTTGACACCAATTTGGCAAGATAGTGGGGGAGGTGAATTGCTCCAAACTCGCCACTACATTTTCCCAGTTACGCTCTCTTCCACTATCAGCACGGTGGCGCAGCGGTAGAGTTGCTGCCTTACAGCGAATGCCACGCCGGAGACTCAAGTTCGATCCTGACTACGGGCGCCCTCTGTACGGAGTTTGTACGTTCTCCCCGTGACCTGCGTGGGTTTTCTCCGAGATCTTCGGTTTCCTCCCACACTCCAAAGACGTACAGGTATGTAGGTTAATTGACTGGGTAAAAATTGTCCCTAGTGTGTGTAGGATAGTGTTAATGTGCGGGGATCGCTGGGCGGCGCGGACTCGGTGGGCCGAAGGGTCTGTTTCCGCGCTGTATCTCTAAATCTAAATCTAAAATCTATCTGCCTTTGTCTGCACTAACTTGCAATCCGTGACTCTTCAAATTTATTTCTGATAAATGTGTTAAACGTAAAATGTTGACTTTTTGCTTTCCACAGAGGTTGTCTTCCTGTGTTTCCATATTTTGAAAGGGGTTAGGCGGGAGTGAAGAGGGTCATGTGGTGCACCCATACTAGTATGGAGCTGTTGGACTGAATGGCCTGTATTTGTGCTGTAACCAATTTTGTGCTTTACAATGTTTGCAAGAGGGGACTTGGATTGCACTGGCACGCCATTTGAGTGTCATTAGCACTTCCGATTCCCCACCAATTTTAATATAACTTCATTTTTACGCAGAACCATGGAGTTAGTGAGAAGCTAGTTTTGGGTTTAGAATGAAGACCACAATGAGACTGTGCTGCTTTTTAAAATTCATTCTTAGAATGTGTAAATGGCACTGCAAGCATTTTCTGCACATTTCTCTCTGTTGTCTGCAGGGTTTGATGGGCTGCCTTCACAGTTTGATCGTGCAAAATAATTTACACTCGTCTGTGGCTGCAGTTACATAGACGCCAAATTACATATGAAAGTTGTGTTTCATGTGCTAAATGTATTATTAGTGGACAGGGACTTTACTACAAGTTTTATCTCTAGACTTAAAATATTGATTCTGCAGAATGATTGGAGAGCTCGCTTTATTTGAATTTTTTTGGAATATTCTTAAAGAATTATACTTGTTGTTATATGCAAGGTGATTCTTTGCAACTAAAAAGAAAATGTTAAAATTCTGGACTCCATCAATCCCCCTTTATAATGAGTTAGAGATCTGAGACGGCTAGTATGTTTCTCTCTTGTTTGTTCATGATGATACATTTCCATCATCAAACATTAGAAACAATTGTGAACGTGGCATTGCCACGTGGTCATTGTTAGAAATCCTGAATTGAGCAAAGTCCTCAAGAATAACTGGACATGTTAGCAAATGATAGCACACCTGGCCGAGACCAATGTCATTAGTGGTAAACAATGAGCAAAGTCTGGCTGGAAATTTGAATTTGATTGTATGAACTTAATGCACCATGCAGTAACTAAGTAATGCTGTAGCCTGCTTCAGAAATTTAGTTCCATTGACTTCAATGGAGATGAATGATGGAAGTGAAATACATTGTGCACACACTCGGACCATTTAGTGCGTGCAATAAAGATTAAATTCTATCCTGATAAATTGCTTTTACGCCCTGTCATGAAAAATCAGGCATCTTTTGTCACGCTACATAAAATCACTAAATGTCAATTATTTTGGATAGTTTCCTTTGTCATCTTTTGGAGTGTGCCAGCTGTGGCTCAGTGATGCCAATCTCTGATTCGGAGGCTTGTGGATTAAAATTCCTCTTCAGGGGCATGAATACAAAATTCAGGCTGACACTCCATCATAGCATCCACTTTGGGGACATTCCCAAAAGGATGGCACTCTGACAATGCAGCATTCTCTTCTTATTTTATGAGATTTCAAGAACATCAGATTTTAAAAGTCGTTTCTTGTTTTCACTATTCTGTGTGTGCTATTGTTCCCAATCCTGCCTTTGATTCTCCTTTCTCTTTTCATACCTTATTTGACATTGAATTCACCTTTTTTTATCCACTGTTCGTCTCAGTCCTTCCACTATTTATTATTCAATCTCCAATCTCTTTGGAGATTTATTGCTTATTCTGTTGTTCTCCAACATCCCAGCTTTCAATGAATCATCGGATCATAGTTTGGTCACAGCATCATCGAGTCTGTACTGGCTCTTTGTAAAAGCAATCCAGCTGGTTCCATTCCCTGGCCCTTCCCCCATGGCCATTCCTGTGTTTCCAATGTGCAGGAAGGAACTACAGATGCTGGTTTACACAAAAGATAGTGTAACTCAGCGGGACAGGCAGCATCTCTGGATAGAAGGAATGGATGACGTTTCAGGTCGAGACCCTTCTTCTGAAGTCCTGTCTTTCCAATACTTATCTTGTTCCCTTTTAAACTCTGGGGGAGGGGGAGTAACTGAGAGGGTCCAGCAGCATCCTTGGAGAACATGGATAGGTGATGTTTCGGGTCAGGGCCCTCCTTCAGTCTGAAGATGAGTCCTGACATGAAACGCCATTTATCCATGTTATCCATGTTGCCTGACCCATTGAGTTACTCTGGCGTTTTGTGGGGGTTTTTTGGTAAACCAGTATCGGCATTTCCTTGTTTCAGCAATGATCCTTGTAGTGATATCTATGGATATTTACAGTATAAATTTCTCCAGTCGGAAATGCTCTTTCCCTCCCTCACCTCACCTCAACTCTAAAGCCCCAGTTTATCTCTCTCACTACCTGACCCTCTGTCTCTTTCATTTTTTCTCTTGTGCTGTCTAGTTTATCCTCCATCCTCTCTTTCTGTCTGTCTTGTTCTCTTTCTCTAACCTCCCCAACCCAAATCTCTCCTTCATGTACATTTGTTTCTCATGAGAATATGAAGAAAATATTCTTAATTGGATATTATGGGCTTGGATTCCCTTTGGAGTTTCTCAATGCACTGTTAGTGGAAAATTGGCAGGAAACATGTGAGCCATAAAAAGAGTGTAGGAAAGAACTGCAGATGCTCGTTTAAATTGATGGTAGACACAAAATGCTGGAGTAACTCAGCGGGACAGGCAGCATCTCTGGAGAGAAGGAATGGGTGACGTTTCGGGTCGAGACCCTTCTTCAGACGGATTCTTCAGACGGATTCTTCAGACTTCAGCCAAATATAGAGTGTAGGTGTAAATGCAACTATGATGTTTTGAGAATTTTAATTCACTTTTATGACTATCAGCTGTAAGACTTTGCAAGTTAATTTATTTATCCTGGTTAGAAATTAGAACTCTTTTGAAAACTTTGACCCATAATACCTGTGCCGAACATGATGTCAAGCTAAACTAATCTTCTCTGCCTGCAACTGATCCATGTCCCCCCATTCCATGCATGTCTATGTGCCTACCTGAAAGCCTCTTAAATGCCACTACCTTATCAGCTATCACAACCATATCCAGCAGTGTAACATGATCCCACCACTATGGAAAAAAACTTGTCGACACAAATCCTTTAAATGTTTCTCCTCTGCCTTTAAAGTTCTTATTTCTATTATTTGATATTTTCACCCTGAGAAAAAGATTCTGACTGATTATCCTACCCATGCATTTCACAATTTTATATACTTCAGTTTTCTATACTTCCATACTTCTAATACCTCAACCTCTGACACAATCTAAGTTTATCCAACCTCTCCTTAAAGCTAATATCCTCTAATCCAAGCAACATTCTGGAAACTTCTACACCCTCACCAAAGCCTCCACATTCTTCCTGTAATGGGGTGAGCAGAATTTCTCACAGTAGTTCAAATGCAGTTCAACCAAAATATTACAAAGCTCCAACATGACTTTCTGATTCTTATACATAATGCTCCGACTGATGAAGGCAAGCATACTGTATGCCTTTTTACCACTTTATCTACTTGTGTTGCCACTTTCAGGGAGCTATGGACTTCTATACATAAATACATTCAAGGGTCTTCTCTGGATTAAACTCTATCTGCCATTTCTCCGACTATGTCTGTGACTAATCTATATCCCACGGTATCCTTTGACAGGCTTTCCCACTGTCTGCAATTCCACTTATTTTGGTGTAATCTGCAAACATACTAACCAATCCATCTACATAAACGTGCAAGGTGTTTATTTATTTATATATATATATATAGAAGCATAAGGAGATGAGATAGTACCCAGACATGACATAGTCAATTTAATTGCTGTGGTAAAGTCAGATGAATAACTAGAATAAGGAACCAGAAGCCAAACGGTCTGTGATGGAATTCAACTATTTTCTCATTGAATCCTTATTTGCTTTATTTCCAGCCTTAGTATGAAATCCACTCTGTAATATTGTTCACTGTGTTGATCACTCATTGTGCAAGTTGTCTGCTATCTGGTCTATAATTTTCAATTAATGATTTAAACCCATGTCACTTTTTTCTGTTGCTATCATATAATTTGATGATATATTTCAGGGGAGGAAGGGATAAAGTGGTTCATCTAAATTGGAGAATAAATGGAAGTAATCTGGGGTGGGGGAGGAACTGAAGCCAGGAGTGGTTGTTTAGAAGGGGAGAGGAATAAACTAAAGCCATTCTTAAGAAGGAATGGTGTGTTGGGGATGAAGGATGATCTGGGTTCAGACGAGGAAGTGCTTGTGAAGTGGAATTGTGGTTGACAATAGACAATAAACGGTAGGTGCAGGAGTAGGCCATTCGGCCCTGCGTGCTAGCACCGCCATTCACCGTGATCATGGCTGATCATCCACAATCAGTATCCTGTTCCTGCTTTTTCTCCATATCCCTTGACTCTGCTATCTTTAAGAGCTCTATCTAACTCTCTCTCGAAAGCATTCAGAGAATTGGCCTCCACTGCTTTCTTGAGGCAGAGAATTCCACAGATTCACAACTGTCTGGGTAACAGTCCTGCCATCCCAGGAATTAACCTTGTGAACCTAAGCTGCACTCCCTCAATAGCAAGAATGTCCTTCCTCAAATTTGGAGACCAAAACTGCACACAATACTCCAGGTATGGTCTCACCAGTGCCCTGTACAACTGCAGAAGGACCTCTTTGCTCCTATACTCAACTCCTCTTGTTATGAAAGTCAACATGCCATTAGCTTTCTTCACTGCTTGCTGTACCTGCATGCTTACTTTCAGTGACTGATGAACAAGGATACCCAAATCTCATTGTACTTCCCCTTTTCCTAACTTGACACCATTCAGATAATAATCAGCCTTCCTGGTCTTGACACCAAAGTGGATAACATCACATTTATCCACATTAACCTGCATCTGCCAGGCATCTTCCCACTCACCCTACCTGTCCAAGTCACCCTGCATCCTCATAGTATCCTCCTCACAGTTCACGCTACCACCTAGCTTTGTGTCATCTGCAAATTTGCTAATGTTGCTTTTAATCCCTTCACCTAAGTCATTAATGTATATTGTAAATAGCCGCGGTCCCAGCACCGAGCCTTGCGGTACCCCAATAGCCACTGCCTGCCATTCTGAAAGGGAATGAGCTGGGGAGTTGGGTGAGTGACTGCATTACACGTTAAGGCTATTTGTGCCTTACTGCATTACAAAACTGAGCCATTTTAGTGTGATAATCTACAAGGGATCTAGGACCTGGAAAACAAGTGTAAATGACTCCAACAGCTAAATAGAAGAGTCTTTAGGGAGACTTGGTGACCCTAAACTAGTAAATGCAAACCATTACTAAAGAGATAATGTTATTTAAAAAAATCATTTAAATTTGTGTGCACATCCCAAATCTTCCTGATGGATCCAATGGATAATTATTACAACTTCATGAAATGGCACCTGTTCGAAAGACATAAGACAAATTTCAATCCCAAAAAACAAGCTGATTGGTGTCGGGTGAGATGTGAAAATTATAACATTTACGAATCCAAACTCAAAAGGCAATGAACCGACCTGTTTAATATCAATGAGACAACTCCCAGGCAGTCTGTTCACTCGCTACAGGCTATTGGGGAAAATAAAGAGTACAGTGAAGGTTGAGCATCGCATCTAATTTCACCATGGGTTTAACCCGGTTCTCTAAGGATAAAGGAGTCAGTGGGTCTGGGGAGAGGGCAGGAACGGAGAAACTAATTGCAACAACAGCCCATGAGAATGATCAGCCATGATCACATTGAATGGTGGTGCTGGCTCGAAGGGCTGAATGGCCTACTCCTGCACTTATTGTCTATTGTCTACCTGGTTCTCCATGATTCTGGAGACCCAGCAGCTGACAGGAAGCAAGTACTCAAATTATAAGTTACGGGCAAGGAGAAGGAGTAACGTTTACCTCATCCCCAGGTTTACCACTTGTCAAGGGAAGGACCTCTTCTCTTTTCATCAGACCACCTCTCTGTCCTGATAAATCAGATTATAGAGATTGATTATGATTAACTGATGGCTTTAGCATTGCGTTCCAGTACGGCTGTGTTTGCATCGATCAATAATATACCCTGAGTGGTATTATGAACTTTCTCTGCACATTTCCAAACAAGTGTGTGTCCATAGACCCGCCCATCACTGTTCACATTATAGCTTCCGGTGTGCAATGTATGCGCCAAAGTGCATTGAATGTCATTTTGGGGCTTGGATGCCATCCTGTAATGCCCAAATAATTCCATTACAGAAGTAAACATTGCATACTTAGTTTCTAAGGTCTATGTATACTTATGCACAGCATGCAGCCCTTCTAAATTAAAAAAAATTTGCCAATTACTGACCCATTCTGCAGATTTGTTAAAATTGCAGTCCATTTCTACTTTAACTGTATCGTGAGATTTGAAATCATATTTCCATTTCCCGTATCCAAAGCATAAATTTCTGAGGCATAATTTACCGTCATTTTCCAGTCTGAGTAACAAACTTTTACCTATACTTTCTAGTTTCGATGTTGTAGTCACCAAACCGTCAGAGACTCCTCCTCACTCACCACATTCAAAACATCACTGAAGTCTCACCTCTTCAGCACTGCCTTCAACCACTGAAGGTCACCTCACCTTCTGTCTCCTTTCTCTGTTCGTTTACTTATTTATCTATTTATTCACTTCTCTATGTTCTAGAAATCCCTGTAAAGCATCTTTGAGTGTTTGAAAAGCGCTATATAAATGTAATGCATTATTATTATTATTATTATTATATTTATTCAATGTATTTTGGAAATCAAATATTGCAATTCCTGCATTTTTCGGACTAATGTTGGGGGATAAGATGTTTAATTTCAGGTTATTTGGGTTTTTTTAAACACTATTTGTAAAATGGATTGAAATTTGATATCAGCATATATAAAACAAACTTTCTTATTTCGGTTTGCAGGGAGAAGCTCTCGAACAGGCAATCATCAGCCAGAAGCCACAGCTGGAGAAACTAATTGCAACAACAGCCCATGAGCGAATGCCTTGGTTCCATGGGAAGAAATCCCGAGATAATGCTGAGCGATGCATGCTCAGAGGTCCACGGAAAAATGGAACATTTTTGTAAGTAAATCATTGAAGTTGAAAGGTTCTGTATATTTCTCTAAATATTTACGAGCCTTTTTACCTGCAATGTGAAGGTTCATAAGTTAATTGTTCATAAGTTATAGGAGCAGGATTATGCCTTTTGGCCCATCGAGTCTACTCTGCTATTCCATCATGGCTGCTTTCCCACTCCACCCCATTCTTCTACCTTCTCTCCATGACCTCTGACACCTGTACTGATCAAGAATCTCCACCTTAAAAATATCCATTGACTTGGCCTCCACAGCCTTCTGTGGCAATGAATTCCATAGATTCACCACCCTCTGACTAAATAAATCCCTCCTCACCTTCTTTCTAAAGTTATATCCTTTCAAGGTGAATTAATTAATTTTGTTTAAAATGATTCTGCAGATTAGAGTAGGCGGTTACCAAAATGAAATGTGTCCTACATGATCACATAATACTTCATTATGGAGGAATATTAATCTGAACTAATTAATGGGGTGCTGATTTAAAGGGTAAAAGCAGGGACAGTCATGAATGATTGCGGATTGGGATTGATTTCCCTAATGCTTTCCTCCTGAGAAAAGCATTCATTCTATTTTCAAACTACTACTGGGGGTGGCGGTGCAATGGTGAAGGTATGTAAGCCAAATGTACCTGCAGCATGCACAGGCCCAAAATATCATTGCAAAGTGTTCCCGGAAATGGAGCCATGGGACTGTCATTGTCAGGGTTGTCTGGGCCTTGGCATGAGAAGAATGGACAAGGGACATTGGGCCTAAACTGAAAGAAATACCAGCCTGTTTTACTTTATAATTTCCTCTCGTCACTACAGAGGTCTTTGAAGTTTGATGCTAACATATTAGCTTTTTGAATAACGTCAAAGTAATGTTTAAATAGCCTTTACAGCATGTGAACTGTGCAATGAGCTGTGCTAAGGTGACTTGGTCACTCTAAGGGCAGGATGGGGCATGATAAAGTTAAAGTCAATTTTATTTGTCACATACACATACACGATGTGCAGTGAAATGAAAGTGGCAATGCCTGCGGATTGTGCACAAAAAAGAATTACAGTTACAGCATATAAATAAAGTTAATAAGTTACTAATATCATTCAATGATATTCATTGAATGCTGGAACACTCAGCATTTTTTCCACATCTGAGGAGAGAAATGGAATTAATTTCTTTGGTTAATCAGTACTCATTTTTAAATTGTAAAAAAATGGATACTCATTTGCATAGCAATACCTTTTATTTGGGACTGGAGTGAGATGTGGCCAAAGTGGAATTTACTCTCCCTTCTCTGCTGCTTGTTCTGCCAGGAAGAGGGTTTGCCCTGGCCAGAAACACGCAGCTCCAGCTCTGGGCCAGGAAGTTCCATCCTATAGCTCCAGAAATGGTGCTCTTGAGAACTGTGCCTTGTTAACTTGAAAGCTGAACCTAACAAAGTCCAAATTTGATGTTAAGGATGTTACACATTGCTGAAATGAAAGGAATGGGTCTGTTTTCCCCTGTGCCCACAATCAGCATTGTCCCTTGGCAAATGCTGCAACAGTGGTAGAGTTGTTGCCTTACAGTGCAGGGACCTGCATTCGATCCTGACTATCAATGCTGTCTGTGTGGAGTTTGTACATTCTCCCAATGACCTGCATGGGTTTTCTCCTGGTGCAGGTTAATTGGCTTTGGTAAAATTGTAAATTGTCCCTAGTGTGTAGCTAAGTGTTGGTGTGTGGGGATGACTGGTCAGCATGGACTTGGTGGGCCAGCTTCCATGCTATAATCTCTAAACTAAACTATGTCTGAGCTGCATTTGAAACATAGAAACATAGAACATAGAAACATAGAAGAATAGGTGCCGGAATAGGCCATTCGGCTCTTCGAGCCAGCACCAGCCATTCAATATGATCATGGCTGATCATCTAAAATCAGTACCCCATTCCTGCTTTTTCTTAATACCCCTTGATTCCTTTAGACCTAAGAGTTAAATCTAACTCCCTCTTGAAAACATCCAGTGAATTGGCCTCCACTGACTTCTGTGGCAGAGAATTCCACAGATTCACAACTCTCTGGGTGAAAACATTTTTCCTCATCTCAGTCCTAAATGGCCTACCCCTTATTCTTAAACTGTGACCACCGTTTCTGGACTGTCCCAAAATCAAAAACATTGTTCCTGCATCTAGCTTGTCCAATCCTTTAAGAATTTTAAATTTCTATATTTATGTTTCTATAAGATCTCCTCTCATCCTTCTAAATTCCAGTGAATACAAGCCCAGTCGACCCATTTTTTTCATCATACATCAGTCCCGCCATCCTGAAAATTAACCTGGTGGACCTACGCTGCACTCCCTCAATAGCATTAATGTCCTTCCTCAAATGAGGGGACTAGAATTGTACACAATACTATAGGTGCGGTCTCACCAGGACCCTGTACAACTGCAGTAAGACCTCATTGCTCCCAAATACAAATCCTCTTGCAATGAAGGCCAACATGCCATTAGCTTTCTTCACTGCCTGCTGTACCTGCTTACTTTCAGTGACTGATGTACAAGCACACCCAGGTCTAGTTGCACCTCCCCATTTCCTAATCTGATACCATTCAGATAATAATCTGCCTTCCTGTTCTTGCCAACAAAGTGGATAACCTCACATTTATCCACATTATACTGCATCTGCCATGCATCTTCCCACTCATCCAAACAATCCAAGTCACCCTGCAGTCACATAGCATCCTCCTTGCAGCTCACACTGCCACCCAGCCTTGTGTCATCCATAAACTTGGAGATGTTTCATTTAATTCCCTCGTCTAATTCGTTAATATATATTGTAAATAACTGGGGTCCCAGCACCGAACCTTGCGGCACCCCACTAGTCACTGCAAATTTGAATGGAAAACATTTGTGCTCAGATTTTTTTCCAGTTAATTAGCAGATAGCAGAAATATCCCAATCTGTGTGTGGGTAGCACAGATTTCATGGAAGTATCAGCTCCTGCAACGTATGAGTCCTGTAGTAATGACAATTTGAATCAATGATAATTGACATTACTAATGTTTTATTCAGACATTGGACACTTCAGCCTGCTTTCTAAGCAGTTTTCACACAAAGTGCTGCAGGAACAGCAGGTCGGGCAACATTCCTTCCACAGATGCAGCCTAACCCACCGAATTCCTCCAGTGCTTTGTATTTTACTCATGATCCCAGCATCTGCAGTTCCTTGAATCTCCACAGGTTTCTTCTGACAGACATTTTGGCACACTTCACAAGGCTGGGGAATTGAATACTGAAGTACTACGGCTATAAAGTTTCCTGTCCATCAATTTTAAGATTTCAATAGATAAGATATGGGAGGGGGATGGGTGTTATCGTGTCTTCATTACCTGAACTTCGAGCAGAAGATCCTGGATTGTAAAGTTCTGTCCCAAGAGCATTATTCTCTATAATCTACACAATGGTCCCTGGGCAGTGCGAATATGAAATGAACTGTTGAAGGAGGTCATTGAAGCAGGTACAATGACAACATCTAAAATGTACTTTGAAATATGGGTACATGGATAGGAAAGATTTTGTGGGGTGTAAGCCAAATGTGGGCAAATGGGACTAGCTTAGATGGGGCATCTTAGTTGGCATGGACATGGGGCTGAAGGGCCTGTTTCCGTGCTGTATGATTATGATACTATATATTTCTATTATTTAATTACCTGTGGGTCAGAAAATAAAGATGGAGTTACTAGTCTGCCCATACCAGAGATTATAAGAGTTAGCATTTTGCCTGCAAGACGATTAAAAGAGATCCATGTAACTAATAAAACAAAGCAATTGTGCTCAAATTGTCATCTAGATATTTAGTGGAAGCTTGTGGTTTTGTAGCTGAACGAAAATGTATGTGTGTGTACTTTCTGCACTGACCTGTGGTTAAGTGGCAGCCAGGTGCTGACACTATCTGTATATTAACAGTGGTTCTCAAAGCAGTGCATTCAGAACCTCACCAGTAACCAGTTTGCATCATTTGAATATACAAAAGTTACAAATGGAGAAAGCTCTCCTTGATCCCAACGCATCCTCAGTGCAGCAATCCTGACTAAAAGTCATCACTGAATAACAGAAGCTTTATTTGTGGGGTGTATTGGCCACAGAAACACATGGCACCAAATGCATGGCCAAACATAGCATTGGTAATGTATCACCTTGCAGAATAAATAAGTGACCATTACTGGTTTTAAATCAGTACATTTGAAAAATATACCGTTTCCAATTGTTTTGATAATTGGGGTACTGGTCTAAAATGATTGCAAAAGATCCAGAAGAGGCATACAGAAAATAAATATGCAGAGAATTGCTATATTTGGAATCCTGTAGAGTAGAGGATTAATATTTAAAGGTGAATTGGATAAATACGTAAGAAAAACTGTGGATGCTGTTTTATACCAAAGATAGACAAAAAAATGTTGGAGTAACTCAGCGGGTCAGGTAGCATCTCAGGAGAAAATGTTGTTTCGTGTCGGGACCTTTTTCAGACTATTTTGGATAAATATTTGAATGGGAAAGAATTAAGTTGATGGGAAAGGATGAATTGAGCAGGATTCACTGGATGACTCATTGGATGAGCTAGCACATGCATTGGTTATTGCACACAAGGAGTCATTCAACCCCTTGTTTTCAACACTATATATTAATTGATTTCTCCCTTGAGGGCCACAATTGAACCTGCCTCCTTCTTATCAGCAGGCAGTGCATTGTAGATTCCAATCAAACACTGCCTTGGAATCAAAGATACTAGAGGAGCAAGATAGACTACTCGACCCAAAAAAACATAGTATGTCATGGCGCCATTTTAGTAGGCAGAAACTTGCAGAAACATTTTAAAAGAAAAATAACAAAAATCTGTGAATTGATAGATGAGATATATTCTGCATTTTAATGGTATCATCACACATACTGTTCCCCCAAAACACTGATTACACTGCGAGAGGCATAGAGAACAGTGGGTTTTGCCTACTAAAATGGTGGACGTTACGCTCCTTTGCGTACTACACTTCGGTTTAGGCGATTTCAATGGAATGGTCCATCTTGTTCCTCTAGTATCTTTGCACGGAATGTTTTTTTCTCATCTCACTCTTAATTTATGTTCTTTATTTTTCACCTCTACCCCTTGACCTCTCCACCAAAGGGAATAGCCTTCCAATATCCAGACCCTTCATTATTTAATATACTTCTAATGAAATCTATAGGAAAAACTGCAGATGCTGGTTTAAATCGAAGGCAGACACAAAATGCTGGAGTAACTCAGCATCTTTGGAAAGAAGGAATGGTGGACGTTTCGGGTCGAGACCCTGAAACGTCACCCATTCCATTTCTCCGGAGATGCTGCCTGACCCGCTGAGTTACTCCAGCATTTTGTGTCTACCTTCTATGACATCTATGATCTTTCTCAGGAACCATTCATGTTATTTTTTTTTCTTTGCCTTCTCTTATGTCCAGAAAATTAGAGAAATTCTAAAACATCTTCCCGAAAACATGGCATCCAGATTGAATACAATATTCACACCAGACCAATATTTTTAAAAAGTTGAATAAGACTTCCCTGCATTTATGTTCTATGCCGTTGATAATAAAACCCAGAATTTTGTACGCTTGATTAACCGCTTTCACCACTCAGGCTGCGTAAACCTACCTGATCTCCCGGTTGCTAAACACTTTAACTCCCCCTCCCATTCCCATACTGACCTTTCTATCCTGGGCTTCCTCCACTGCCAGCACAAATTGGAGGAACAATTCCTCATATTTTGCTTGGGCAGCATACACCCCAGCAGTATGAATATTGACTTCTCTAATTTCAAGTAACCCTTGCCTCTCCCTCCATCCCTCCCCTTCCTAGTTCTCTGATCTGTCTGACTGTCCTCCTGATTAAATTTTATCTCTGTATGGTTCGTTGTCACCTTCTCCTACTAACAATGAGCTATTATGTATTTCCTTGATCCCATCTCCTTTGATGTCACATTTCCACACCTTGCCCTTCCTTATCTCTGTGTTTCACTCTCACCTGACTCTTAGTCAGAAGAAGGGTCTCGACCCCAAACATCAACCATTCATTCTATCCAGAGATGCTACCTGTCCTGCTGAGTTACTCCAGCTTTTTGTGTCTATGCTCTGCCAATATTAATGGTTTGTTTACCCATTCCCCCAGGTTTTCCTGCTCGTTCATCTCTTTAAACACAGTATTCTTTAGTCTATATTGTCTTCCTGTCAAAATGCATAACTTCACATCTCAATGCACTAATCTTCACCTGCCATTCCTCTGCCCATTCCACCAGCCTGTTTACAAGGTGCTGCAATCTATCACTATCAGGAGAAGACGTACAGATTCTTACAAGCTGCAACAAAACTCGGTCTTACACCCAATACAGCAAAGACACAGGTGATGAAGATACACTCCAAAACCAGCAACCCTATCCTCATGCACAGCACTGCCCTGGAGGAGGTAGAAACATTCACATATCTAGGCAGTGTTGTGGACACCACCGGAGGGGCAGATGCAGACATATAAAGCAGAATCAATAAGGCTAGTGTTTAACATGCTCAGGAAGATCTGGAGTTCAAAATACCTCTCAATCAACACCAAAATATGCATCTTTAATTCAAATGTGAAACAGATAATGCTGTATGGATCAGAGACATGGAAAACAACAAAACAGGCCGCAAACATTCATTAACACCTGCCTCAGGAGAATACTAAACATCTGGAGGAAGAATAAAGTAAGCAATGTGAACCTGTCGAAAAGAACAAGCCAGGATCCCATTGGCTTACAAATTCGAAGGAGAAAATGGAGTTGGATTGGACACACCCTCAGAAAACCTGCCACAAACATCACTTGGCAAAGCCCTGAAATGGAACCCCCCAAGGAAAAAGAAAAAGAGGTCGCCCCAGGAGCAGCTGGAGAAGAGGTGTCCAGGCAGAAATGTCTGGGAGAGGGCTCAACTGGGGAGATCTCGTAAGAACCGCCAACAACCGAGTGAGGTGGAGGACATCTGTCAATGGCCTATGCTCCCTAGAGAAGCAAAGGGCTTAAGAAGAAGAAGAAAAATCTATCACTATCCTCTTCACAGTTCATACAAATGCAGTTTTGTATCAAACACAAATTTAGACACTGAGCCGTGCATCCCCAAGTCTAGTTCATCAATATTCACTCAAAGTAATTCTGCACTGATCCCCAGGAATGCCATCATTAATCTTGCTCCAGTCAAAAAAACAACCATTCACTGCACTCCTCTCTGGTCTGTTGCTATCATACCCCTTTCATGTTGCATGCTTCAATTTTGCTGACGAGCCTGTTTTGCAGCACCTTATCAAAAGTCTTCCAGAAGTGCTTGTGCACCTAGAATTTCTTTCTTTTCACGATATCATGTGACAAAGGTAAGAACAATGAATCAATCATCCACATCATCATAAACAAATTCTGGAAGCAAAATGAGTCAATTGTTGTAATTTGTACCCAAGCTTCTCCAATGTATCCAAGGCTTCATGGCCACTCATGACTTCTCTTTCCAAGTGAATGGCCCCTCCTGCGAGAGAAATTTGCACCCCTGAGACAGACATGTAAAAGGACAAGCGCTCTCCCCACCCGGAGCAGATGTGAGATTATTACTATCTAATCAAGACATGCAATTGTCACACTAATGCAAAATTCATGCACAAAGGGACAAAGGTTGCATCACTTAGTTGCATCAATTGTTTGTTACAACCTATTGATAAGTATGCTGAAAGCACCTGCCTCGCACTTGAATTTACCTTCAACTTAGCTTGTCATTCAGTCAAAATAGTATTTGTCAGACCCTGACCAGCAAACTCACTGCACATTTGATTACACGGAAAAGCACAGAGACTAATCATTTTGCCCAGTTTCATTTTGGATTGTTGGTTTTCTCCCACATTTACAAAAATCGGAAAATTGCTGGTAATTTTCCCAATTCTCCTGCGCAAGCAAGGGCACCAGATCTTTTGTGTTTACTCGATGGACTTTGCTTGCACAATTCTTAAAGCAATGTCAACAGAAATGTAACCTGAACCCTAACTGCAAACAAAGGGAGATTTGAAAGGTGCTGAATGAATGTGGCTGTTTTGAGCAAAAAAGTCGCATTGGTCACTGAAAACTGCCTACCTGTCTGTCAGAAAACCTTGTGTTTTTGCCACAGGAAGCCAGAGTAATTAGTATACAACCAGTCACCTAATTTTCTTGTGTGATAGCTTGGGGCACATTTGACCAATGATTAATTTGATATGTTGTGTTCAGTTAAGGATCTCTTAAGTTTTTGCATGTGCTGTCTTTTTTTAAATCCGACCTGGTGTCCTTGAGATGACATGAAATAAAGTTGTTACTGCATTACTGCAGTGCTGCTGTCAGTTAAAGTGGAGAATAAATTGAACAACCTGTGGTTTGTGCAGTCATCTTGCTTTTTCCTTTTGCACCTGGTTCTGTGGTTGGCCGGAACTAGTGGGTGAAGAACAGATGTCAGTTCTATCAAAAGTCATTACAAAATCCTTAAAATTGACCTGAGAACAAAATTGTAAAATTAACTTTACAATAAATCCTTACCGGTAGAATTGCTTCAATAGATCATTATCTGGAGTGTTTTGTTTAATGAATACATTTTTCATGATGGCAAAAATGGCAGTGGGTTAGACAATCGATTATTCTAGAGGAAGGGAAATGACATGTTGCAATACCTCGAATATTCATGAAAGGAATACTATAATAATACAAGCTGCCAAAGTACTTTTTCATGAAAGCTGGTTTAGAGAGAGCCGGCCAAAGATTATTCACCATTTTTAAACCTGAATATAGAAAGATGATCCATTCATAATCAACAAAGGAGAACATTAAATCAAAAAATAAAACATGCAAAGTGGCAGACAAGAGAAATGGGAATTGTTCTGGAAACAGCAGCAGAGGATACAAAAGCTAATGAACTAAATTGATCATGTAAGCATATTGATTATTATTGTCTAAACAGCATGGTGGGCTGAAGGGCCTGGTCCTGGGCTGCTTTGTTCTGTGTTCTAAAACAAATATCAAGGCTTTCCATGGCCACATGAAAAAGAAGCAGGTCACAAAGGAGAGAGTGAGGCAGGGAGAATACGAACAGGAAACACTGGAAAGGACAAATTGCTTCAACTAATATTTTCAATCATGTTTCACTTCAGATACTTGCCAAACATCCCAAAGATAACAGTCTAGTTTCAAATAGAATTTGTAATAATCCTACGATGAGAGACAGTTTTGGAAAAAGTAATGGGACCAAAGACAGACATGTTGTTAAGGCTGAATGGCTTGCGTCCATGGCTTTTAAAGGAAATGGATGCATTGGTTGAAGTTTGCTTCAAAACCCAGCAAAGATCCAGTGGATTGGAAAACTGAATGTGACAGAAAAAAAGCAGGAAACCACCGCCAGCTATTGGCTATTGTTGGGAAGATGCTGGAGTTGATAATCAAGGAAGTAGCCCATTTATGTTAGCGTAATGCAATCAAACCAGGTTAACACGGTTTTATGAAAGATAAATTGTGTTTGACAACTTAAATCAATGTATGGGAAGGTGTAGATGTAGTCTGTTTGGATTTTCAGGAGGCATTTGATGAGGTGGCACCATAATAGATTGGTACACGTATGCACTTTGCGATGAGAAATGAAAAGGCAGACTATTTTCTAAATAGAGAAAGAATGCTAGAGTGTGGAGTACAGAGGCATGAAATGCAAAAGGTTATGGGTTATGTGGTAATGCAGGTTATGAAGGCAAATTGGGCTTTGGCCTTTATTGTTATGGGTTTGGATTTTAAAAATAGAGACGTTTAGTTGCAGTATGTTGGCGAGGTTGCATCTGAAGTATTGTGTGAGGTTTTAAGTAACCTAGCATGAAAAGGCATCTAGAATAGAGTCACTAAGCTAATTCCTCTGATGAGAGGGTTGCCCTATCATGAATGGTTTTAAATGTCAGTCTTGTGTTCTTTGGAGATCCAAAAACTGCAGATGTTAAAACCTGAAATAAAAACAGGAACGCTGGAAACACTCAACATTTGTGGAAGGGGAAACTGTTCTGGACTATGACCTGGTGCTAGATTTGCACATAAAAATTACTCAACAGCACATGCACACAATAGCTTTGCCTAACTAATTATTGAAATTCTTCTTCTTTGCAGAATAAGAGATCGTGACGACATGGGATCATATGCGCTCTGTTTGATTTACGATGGTAAAATATATCATTATCGAATTGACAGGGATAAAACAGGCAAGCTATCCATTCCAGATGGAAAAAAGTTTGACACCCTCTGGCAGGTATGCTAATATAGAGATTTTTTTGTTGTTGATTACTTCAATATTCTTATATATGCTGAAACATATTTGCATATAGTTTTCAAAATTAGTGGATTTTTTCCAATAACAAAAGCACTTTTCAGCATTTGTACAACAAAATTATTACTGTATGGAGCCATAGCTTGGTTAGCTGTCCTTTTCCCCCTTTTTAGAAAAATATTGTGATTTCTAACCTAGTTTCATTAAAATCCTTTCTGTCCTGTTATAATGCAATAGTGCATTTAAACAAACCCAGCAAATTAACATAAAATGTATCAGCAACTGCATCAAAAATAGTTGACAAAATTAATGCCAGGTTATTCTTATTTTAAATTGTTATGTGACTTTGACTATTAATTTCCTTCACTTGTCTAAAGTCCCCATCTTTCTACGATGAAACCATAGTTCCATAGATATCCTAATTTGAGGAAGGACATCCTTGCTATTGAGGCAGTGCAGCATAGGTTCATAAGGTTAATCCCCGGGATGGCAGGACTGTCATATGAGGAAAGATTGGAAAGACTGGGCTTGTATTCACTGGCATTTAGAAGGATGTGAGGGGATCTTATAGAAACGTATAAAATTGTAACAGGACTGGACAAGCTAGATGCAGGAAAATGTTCCCAATGTTGGGGGAGTCCAGAACCAGGAGCCACAGTCTAAGAATAAAGGGGAGGCCACTTAAAACTGAGATGAGAAAAAATGTGAATTGTGAATTTGTGGAATTCTCTACCAAAGGAGGCAGTGGAGGTCAATTCACTGGATGAATTTAAAAGAGTGTTAGACAGAGCTCTAGGGGCTAGCGGAATCAAGGGGGATGGGGAGAAGGCAGGCACGGGTTACTGATTGTGGATGATCAGCCATGGTCACAATGAATGGCAGTGCTGTCATGAAGGGGCAAATGGCCTCCTCCTGCACCTACGTCAATCATTTGGATGGGAACGTACAGGGCAAGATTGGCAAATTTGCTGATGATACAAAAGTTAGTAGTTTTGCAGATAGTGAAGATGATTGTGAACGATTGCAGCAGGTATCTGGATTGATTGGCCAGGTAGGCGGAGTAATGATTGTTGGAATTTAATACAGAGAAGTGTGAGGTGTTGTATTTTGGGGTGTCGAACAAGGGAAGGACCTACACAGTAAATGATAAGCCTCTGGGTAGTGTTGCAGAGCAGAGGGATCTAGGAGTACAGGTGTATGGTTCCTTGAAGGTCGTGTCGCAGGTAGATATCCTAATTTAGTTAATAATTAATAGGTGGTCAAAAAGGCTTTTGGCACTTTGGCCTTCATCAGTCAGTGTATTGAGTATAGAAGTCGGGAGGTCATGTTGCAGTTGTCTAAGACGTTGGTGAGACTGTATTTAGAATATTGTGTTCAGTTCTGGGCACCATGTTATATGAAAGATGTCAATAGACAATAGGGAATAGACAATAGGTGCAGGAGGAGTAGGAGAATCGAGGACCAGAGGACATAGGTTCAAGGTGAAGGGGAAAAGATTTAATAGGAATCCGAGCAGTAACTTTTTCATACAAAGGGTGGTGTGTGAATGGAACAAGCTGCCAGAGGAGGTAGTTGAGGCTGGGACTATCCCATCATTTAAGAAACAGTTAGACTGTCATGGATAGGACAGGTTTGGAGAGATATGGACCAAGCACAGGCAAGTGGGACTAGTTTAGCTGGGACATTGTTGGCCGGTGTTGGCGAGTTGGGCCAAAGTGCCTGTTTCCACACTGTATCACTCTATGACTACATGCTGCCAGTCCTGCTGAGTTACTCCAGCATTATGTGTCTATCTTTGGTGTAAACCAGCATCTACAGTTCCTTCCTAAACAGGCTTAAATATCGTGCTTATTTAACATTTCAAATTGGAACTTTGGCTGATTTTAACCTTCTCTATTCTGGAAATACTAACGCTAATTAATGAACCCCCAATGCTATTTTAATAGGTCTTGATTTAATTGTTAGCTTGATGTAAGAATCGGAGAAAAGAAATGCACCATTTTAATACCGTAATAGTTTTCTCTTAATTTCGTCAGAGTTGCATTAACCATCCCATGATTCCCGGAATGGCGGGACTGTCGTATGTTGAAAGGCTGGAGCAATTAGGCTTGTATACACTGGAATTTAGAAGGATGAGGGGGGATCTTATTGAAACGTATAAGATAATTAGGGGATTGGACACATTAGAGGCAGGAAACATGTTCCCAATGTTGGGGGTGTCCAGAACAAGGGGCCACAGTTTAAGAATAAGGGGTAGGCCATTTAGAACAGAGATGAGGAAGAACTTTTTCAGTCAGAGAGTGGTGAAGGTGTGGAATTCTCTGCCTCAGAAGGCAGTGGAGGCCAGTTCGTTGGATGCTTTCAAGAGAGAGCTGGATAGAGCTCTTAAGGATAGCGGAGTGAGGGGGTATGGGGAGAAGGCAGGAACGGGGTACTGATTGAGAGTGATCAGCCATGATCGCATTGAATGGCGGTGCTGGCTCGAAGGGCTGAATGGCCTACTCCTGCACCTATTGTCTATTGTCTATTGTCTATCCCTTTGTATTGCATGGTTCAAAATGGAACATTGTGCCTTTTTGAACATTTTACTTTGAAAGCAAAATAAAGTATTATAAAGTTGGTGGCTTGTTGGCAGAAGTTGAGTGCAACTTAGTGGTTGGATGCTTGATTGATTGAGTCCAGTTCCCTGTTCTGGTGGCTGGCTCACTGTCAGTGGGAAGTGGTAGGTGAAAAGGTTAGATTAACATTTTTAAATACACATATCTTGTAATCTATGAGAAGTAATGTGCTGGTGATTAGGTAGAACATAGAACAGTACAGCACAGGACAGATTTTTCAGCCCACAATATCTGTGCCAAAACTGATGCCTAGTTAAATTACTCTCCTCAGTTACATTTGATCCATATCCCTTCATCCATGTGCCTATCTGAAAGCCTCTTAAATGCCACCATCATAGCTGCCTCCACCACCACTCTTGGCAGCGTGTTCCAGGCACCCTCCACTCTGTGTGTAAAGCATGCCCTGCACATCTTTCAAACTTTAAACTCGGCTAGGACAGGATATATTTCAGAATACAGACAGCATTTTAAAAGTGAGGTGACCCTGAGGTACAAATCATAAACCTAGCCTACAGTATTAAAACCCAGTCAACTGCATTGCAAGGGAGACGACTGATTGACTGCAATACTCATGCTTTCTGCAGACAATTCATTTTAACTTCACTTCAGTATAATGGATGGCTTTAATTTTTTTTCTTCCATTTCATGACCATTAATAACTTCAGAGTGATTGATTGTGCAAGGAAATGCTTCAATATCATTCTGAGATATGCGGGAAAGGGATGGATTGCCCTCAAAGCCCATCCAATCAGGCATTGTGCCGTCATCAAACACCCTGGATAGGCAGATAGCAATCCCCGACAGACTGCAGCAGTCAATTGAAAGCAAATTCCAGCCAAACTCAGCAGGTCAGGTAGCATCTGTGAAATGAGAAACGAAGTTAAAGTTTCAGGTCAAAAGCATTTAATCATAACAGGGACCAAGAGAAAAATAAGTTAACTTTAATTTCAAGGATATGAAAAGGATAAAGTGTATTTCTGTAGTGGGCAGTGAACAGGTCACATCTGTTAATGCAGCAGAGAGAGGGTGATTACACTTGTTTGTCTGTGATCTGTGTTGGTAATAGCAGGACTGTGGGATTTACTCAGCAGGTCTGAGTGTACTAATGGAGAGAGAAAAAAATGAGCTAATATCACACATGGATATCTTGCAGCAGAAATAAACAGTTTTGTCAGAGTTTGACAAAGATGCTAGAATATCAATATACTCTCAAGCTGCATAACATCTTAGGAAGTCTGAGGTTACACTTTAAAAAGCAAGACCCAAGACCAATTGTTGATACAAATAATTGTTGGCACATAACAAATCGCTCAAGTAATGAAAGGTTTAACAGCTAATTAATTAATTTTGCAGAAGGTTGTTGTAACTGAATTACGGAGCAGATTTCAGTTATGCAATAAATCTCCCCAGTGACATATTGTCAGAGCTTACTATGTATTCTCACCTTTGATCGACTGCTCAGTGATTTTTTTGAATTTTCAAAATTTGATGAGTGCTTGGACATCATCTTTCTCTTTCATCACCTCTGTTAAAGATTTCATGCAATTCAACAATTCTTGCGTAATGTGCTATTCTATGTAATATTACAAATATTAAAACTATTCTTCTTTGATCTGTACTAATCAAACAACATAAACTTTCAGATCACCTTAAGAGCTGAATTTTAAGTTCTCATTGATGAAACAGCTCTATAAGCAATGCAATATTGCATTGGAAAAGAAAACTGGAAACTCTTAACTGATCCAGTCGCATTATTGGAAAGGGAAACCAAGTTCATATTTCAGACTGAAGACTCATCATCCCACCTGGGATAGAGAGGAAACAAACTAATTTGTACTAAAGTGGGTGAGGGGTAGCTAGGATGCTGTCATGGGGTGAGGCTAGGGTCATTGCAGGGATATGTTGTGGGGATTATTCAATCAATGAGTTGAATGAGGGCAGTTAGAGATTGAGAATACAACTAAGCCAATATCATTGATGGATGACAGAAATGGCAAATTGTAATGCAGACACGTTGTAGAGAAACAAGGAACTGAAGATGCTGGAATCCTGTGCAAAATGCATTATGCTGGAGTACCTCAGTGTGTCTGTTTTTCCAAAACATCACCTATCCATGTTCTCCAGGGATGCTGCCTGACCTGTTGAGGTACTCCAGCACTATGCGTTTTAGTAGGCCATAGAATTCAACATTGATTCCAGAAGGCTGCAATACATCCAGAGAGAGGATGAGGTTTTGTTCCTCAAGCTGACATTGGACCATGATTCGGAAAGAAAGAAGGTATCTGAGGTATCTGTGAAAAAAGTCCCATTATCAGAGCAAGTATGTCAGAGATATTGGAAATTGGAAATTGGAATAGAGTGATTACAGGAAGCAAGGTGTGAGGAAGGATAGTCAAGGCAGTTGAGGAAGACTATATGCTTGCAATGGATGTTTGTCACTGGCCTATCCCCTGAGATAGAAATGGAAAGACCCAGGAGGGGAAGGGAGGAATGAGAGGTAGGTCATGTATGAAAATTGCCAGCAAAAGTAGTGAAATGCTGGACTTCTGTGTGAGAACAGGGAAAAGTACCAATGAGGTCATTGATATACTTGAAAAAGCCTTTAGAAGTTGCTCTCTTATTATCTCGTTGACCAGGTGACCTCTACAACTTATCCTCAGAGCAAACCTGCCCTCATTCTATTACAGGGTTGAATCCATCTTTTCCCCAGCTTCTCTGCATTAAAAAGGCAGGTTTGTTTCTCTCTTTCCCTGGTCTGATGGAGGGTCTTTGACCTGAAATGTTAATTCAGTTTCACTTTGCACCTACACTGCCTGACCTGTTGAGAGTTTCCAGCACTTCTATTTTTTTTAATTCTGGAATTTGAGCAACAATAGTGTTTTGATTTTTGTTTTTAAACTTCAAGAACGTTTTACAGTCTCCCTTGAGGGAGATTTAAAAATAAATATCTTTAAATTTGGCTTTCCGTTTTAATTATTTTTAGCTTTCTTCCCTTTTTACATTTTGTTCTCCCTTGAGGTCAGGTTATCATTCATCTAACTGCTTCATCGAAATCTTGCCTTCTGCAGATAACAAAATGTCTCTACTTGATCATTTCTCAACCATGTACATCTCCATTAAAACCTTGCCTCACTCATCAACCGAAGATCAATTTCATTCAGTGGCTTCTTGCTCACTCATCACCAGGTTTAATCTTTCCGGTAACAAGACACCAAATGCACAGAAATTAGCAGTAAGGTCCCAGTTGGTTTATTTTGGAAATTTCCCAACTGATTTCCTTGAAGTAGATTTCCCTTTTTTCTTTACTGCCTCTCCAGTGTTCCCAATGTTGGGTTGCTTGAAGGCCTGAGAAATTATATTCCATTGAAACCATTCTCAGTTAGGCTGTGGGTGCCTAGATTTGGAGAAGATGACAAAAATGGGGTAACGCAAACAGTTACAACATTGCCAGGAATTTAATAGATCGTGACGAAAAATACCTATTTCACAAGTTGCGTTAATATCAGCACAAATCACCTGAAATGTGGTGTACCTCGGGTGTACCCCGGTGGATGTGGTGTACCTCGACTTTCAGAAAGCCTTCAACAAGGTCCCACATAGGAGATTGGTGGGCAAAATTAGAGCACATGGTATTGGAGGTAGGGTACTGACATGGATAGAAAGTTGGTTGACAGACAGAAAGCAAAGAGTGGGGATAAATGGGTCCCTTTCAGAATGGCAGGCAGTGACTAGTGGGGTACCGCAAGGCTCGGTGTTGGGACCGCAGCTATTTACAATATACATCAATGACTTGGATGAAGGGATTAAAAGTACCATTAGCAAATTTGCCGATGATACAAAGCTAGGTGGCAGTGTGAACTGTGAGGAAGATGCCATGAGGTTGCAGGGTGACTTGGACAGGTTGTGTGAGTGGGCGGATGCATGGCAGATGCAGTTTAATGTGGATAAGTGTGAGGTTATCCACTTTGGTGGAAAGAATAGGAAGGCAGATTATTATCTGAATGGTGTCAAGTTAGGAAAAGGGGATGTACAACGTGATCTGGGTGTCTTAGTGCATCAGTCACTGAAAGGAAGCATGCAGGTACAGCAGGCAGTGAAGAAAGCCAATGGAATGTTGGCCTTCATAACAAGAGGAGTTGAGTATAGGAGCAAAGAGGTCCTTCTGCAGTTGTACAGGGCCCTAGTGAGACCGCACCTGGAGTACTGTGTGCAGTTTTGGTCTCCAAATTTGAGGAAGGATATTCTTGCTATTGAGGGCGTGCAGCGTAGGTTTACTAGGTTAATTCCCGGAATGGCGGGACTGTCATATGTTGAAAGACTGGAGCGACTAGGTTTGTATACACTGGAATTTAGAAGGATGAAAGGGGATCTTATCGAAACGTATAAGATTATTAAGGGGTTGGACATGTTAGGGGCAGGAAACATGTTCCCAATGTTGGGGGAGTCCAGACCAGGGGCCACAGTTTAAGAATAAGGGGTAGGCCATTTAAAACAGAGATGAGGAAAAACTTTTTCAGTCAGAGAGTTGTGAATCTGTGGAATTCTCTGCCTCAGAGGGCAGTGGAGGCCAATTCACTGAATACATTCAAGAGAGAGCTATATAGAGCTCTTAAGGATAGCGGAGTCAGGGGGTATGGGGAGAAAGCAGGAACGGGGTACTGATTGAGAATGATCAGCCATGATCACATTGAATGGCGGTGCTGGCTCGAAGGGCCGATTGGCCCACTCCTGCACCTATTGTCTATTGTCTATTGAAATCACCCATAAACAGTGCAAAACGTGAAGAGTTTTAATTACAATGCAAATTAAATTTTTGTGGTCATTTCCATTGGTTTTAAACAAAACACCAAACTGGAAGGCTACTATTCCCCTGAAACTGGCCGTCTCACCATTTGTGCCTTTGTGATTTTAAATATGAATGTTTCCTTTACCGACTGCTGCACTTCAATGAAACTATTCATTGTCTGTATAGTTTCTTAAAGTCATTTTTCTCTCATTAGACCAGACAGTTTGACTCAAATTGTTTATAATGTGCAATAAATTCATGTTCAGTTGTATTTATAAACAGATGGTCACTTATAAATGTATTAAGAAATACTCAATAATGTAAGTTGCACTAATAATTATTTAAAAACATTTTATATTTTGCAATTTACACGTGTTTGAATTGAAATTTGAGAGAATATGATGTAGCCTAATGGGGAACATAATTTCTGTTCAGATGGTTACTGACATGAACAGCAACAACTCTTTTCCAATTCTTTCCTGTGTGTGTGTGTGTGTTAGTGAAAGTGTGTTGGATGTGTGTGTGTGTATAATGACTGTGTCTGAATGTGTGTCCTGCGTATGTATATTTTGTGGCTTGCGTGTGTGAGTTTTGTGCATGTTTTTTGTGTGCGCTAGTGTGTGACACATGGTAGGTATTTTTAATTTAATGTAAAATGTTCTCTCCAGATGATTGACCACTATTATTACAAGCCAGATGGGCTTCTTCATCTTCTCACTGAGCCTTGTCCAAATCTGGACCACCCAGCCGGTACGTTACTGTTTTTGCTACATTTCCTTAGGGGTGGAGTCAGTGAGTGACAATATGTATTTGCTGCACAACTGTAAAAATATAAATTTCAATAAACATGAAACTGCTCTTTAATAGAAATTCTTTCTGGACAATTGACTTCATAATTTTTTTTTAAAACAAAACGTGCATTGAGTGTGTGTTTACTTCCTCTTCCTTCTCTTCCTTAACCCAAGACAACTGACTCCTGGTGCATCTTAAATTGGTGGCACTGCCTCCCTTGGGAATGCACTGATGAGGGACAACACCAGGCAAGCCTGTCGAACTTCTCTTTGAATAACAGTAGCTATTGACACATGAGCAAAGCCCACTTGATATCAAAGAGATGTAGACACAAAGAACAGCAGATGCTGGTTTACAAAAAAAGATGCAGTGCTGGAGTAACTCAGCGGGTCATGCAGCATTTCATGGAGAACATGGATAGACAATGTCTTGAGTCGGAACACGAGTCATAAGAAGGGACCCGACCCGAAATGTCACCTTTCCATGTTCTCCAAAGACTGTCCCACTTGATATTAACTGGAGAAGAAAATCATCTGGGTTTGTTTTTGTCCACTCAATGTCCATGGGAACTGACCGTGATCAATTGGTAACTGAGTGTAATGCCTGTGCTTTTTTGATTGTCTTGACCTCGTACTACAAGACCAGTCTTCAACATTTTCTGGTTTTATTTCATTTGCTGAAAATCTGAAATAAAACCAGAAAATGCTGAAAGCGCTCAGTAGGTCAGGCAACATTTGTGGAAATAATTCCAAGATTAGTTGCATTGTGGCTTGTTACACAGCATTGACATGATAATGATAACAATGGACGTGGAGGGTTTTTATATTGTCAATAAACATGTTTTCTGCTATATGTTAATCATATCCCCAAATGTCCACTTGCACTATGGGTAAAAACAAATGTCCTTTGAAGAGCTAGAAATAATTTTGTAAATTGGGATTTATATTTAGGGTAGCATTGTGTACTGGGTCAATTGCAATAATATATTCACAAATATTATGTCATCCTTCCTTATGACATTGAAGTTATGCTGAATCTCTGAGCAATTGCATTCATCCCATTTCCCCATTTATTTCCCTATAACATTTTTCTCACCCATACCCATTAACACCTCTAGATTCTCCACCACCAGGGATAACTTTCAGTGGGCAATTATCAACCCACATGTCTTTGGGGTGCTGGAAAAACCAGAGCACCCTTGAGGAAACACATGTGTTCAAAGGAAGAACATGCAAACTCCACATAGTCAGAATTGAACCCAGATCACTGAGACAAAAGCACTACTGGCTGTGTCATTATGCCATTTAGTACAGCACTCCTGAATGGAGATATAAACGAACCACATTTAGATGGGGAAACATTTCAATTACTCCTGGTACTTTCTACATTTCTTAACCTAGCCTCCTTTATTATGAATGTTTCAGTGTGGAGCTAGCAAAACTATTATTTCCTGTGACATTTGCAATTCAAACTACATTTTCAGCCTGTGTTTTTGAACATTTACACTAGAAGTTTGCATAAAACAGGATACTGCTGTTCATGTGCACGTCATCCAGCTTCTCTGGAAATTGTCAATAGTTTCATTTTGTGCTGTGTTTGAATAATTGGGTGTCCCTAATTCAAGAGGTATTGAAATTCAAAACAAAGAATAATTGTGCAAATTTAGAATTCCTTGAATAGTTTTGCTGTGATTTTGCTTTTGTCTAGATTCCATTGGAGTAACTCCATTACCACCAATTCCAAGCAACCATCCTCAGGTAAGGAGAATTGTAATGCTAAAGTGAATATCTTGCAGGGCTTTTCAAGCTCCATTCCAATCACCAGAAATCTTGGATTGGTGACAATTTTGAATTATAGCGCCTTAACTTTGGACAGCTGGAAATAAAATTGTCACAAACAATATGCAGTATAAAAAGTGGTATATATATAAAGTAATATTTTAGTTAGGCTTTGGAGTGTTGTAGAGCAGAGGGATCTAGGAGTGCAGTGTTTCATAGTTCCTTTGAAATGGTGTCACAGGTAGATAGCGTGGTCAAAAAGGCTTTCAGAACATTGGCTTTCATCGGCCAGAGTATTGAGTATAGAGGTTGCGAGGTCATGTTGGAGTTATATAAGACATTGGTGAGGCCACTAAAGTATTGCATTTTGGGCATCATGTTATACGAAAGTTGTTATCAAGCTGGAAAGGGTGCAGAGAAGATTTACAAGGATGTTGCCAGGACTCAAGGGCCTGAGCTTAGAGGGAGCGGTTGAGTAGGCTGGGAATCTATTCCTTGCAGTGCAGGAGGATGAGATATAACCTTGTAGAGGTGTACCAAATCATGAGAGAATAGATTGTGTAAACACAGAGTCTTTTGCTCACATTAGGGAACCAAAAGACATGGGCTTAAGGTGAGGAGGGAAAGATTTAATAGGAACCTGAGGGGTAACTTTTTTTACACAAAGGGTGGCGGGTGTATGGAACGAGCTGCCGGAGGAGGTAGTTGAGCCAGGTGCTTTCGCAACATTTAAGAAACATTTAGACAGATACATGGATAGGATAGGTTTAGAGGTGATATGTACCAAATGCAGGCAGGTGGGACTAGTGTAGAACGAACATGTTGGTCGGTGTGGGCAAGCTGTTCCATGTTATATGACTCTTCCAGGGTCAACAGCCTTTAGTCACTTCTGAGAAAACTAGGTCATCAGGATACATTGCCAGACTGGCACTAAGTTAATTCTCATATATAATCTTATCCTTCAAGTCCCACCATACGTATTGACACCATTATCAGCATCTACTAGTCCCCAAAGTGGTTCCTTCCTCACTGCGGATGAATAAATTCTGAGTCTCAGTTTGGTTCAACAGCTGAACTCGCCAACAACTGTTTAAACAATGAATCCCCGGTAGGACCATGAACTCCCCTCTGTGTCCTACCCCTGTAGAAGATCATGTCCTACCCCTCGCTACTTACCAGACCACTCCACCCAATGCCAGGTCCCAAACCCAACTTATACCACTTGGAATTGGTGGTGACCCATGATCACCAGTGCTCTCTCTCTCTCTTACCATCTTCGGTCCTGTATGGCCATTTTATCTCTTAAAAGGGAAAAGTCCACTGAGTAGTGCCTCGAGGTTGAAGCACTAGTCGACACAAATGCAGTCAAGCCCATTAGGACAGGCTGGGATTTTTAGGCCGTCACACTCTATCACTGGCATTTCTCTATCTGTTTTATTTCCATTTAAACAAGGTTAACAACAGAAGAAATATTTGGAATGGTTAAGAGTTGCAAAGTTAGATTGAAATCCTAAGCAAAAAATGGGAATTTTATTTTTAAACAGCTTATTAGATATTAAGTGTACAGATACTTCAATAAATTAAATGTTCCTCTTTGAAATTGTGGTTTCTAGCATGAGGGAGAAGGTGGAATATTCTCCAGAATCAGATCATCATCCTTTCCAAAGCCTGCTTTTGGCAAGGTGTTTGAATCGAGTAACTATTTCACAGTTTTCCAAAAGGTTTGATGGGTTGTTGAGTCCCTAACATTTTTAATGCATGATGTCAACTAATATTTGGATGCAGCTACTAATGAAATCTCTGAGGTTGCCTTCTTTCGGCACTCTTTACTAACCGTTTGGAAGAATGTGCAGAAATTAAAGCATGCAAACTCCTTTGCTGTGAATTAATACAATGATAATAATAATACATGAGCTCTAAGCATTATGTTGTTCTTATATTTGTTGGTTTTAATCTTAACATGTCCACCAATACAATGAAGTATATACAATATCCAATGGTGTAGTGATCTATGCAATTTAGCACAATTAAACTGCTTAAACATTGGGTATTTAGGCTTGTGGTGTGGACCGAGTGCTGGAGAATATTTATGGCATCTTACCTTTTTTGCAAAGTAAGCTCAGTGCAAGATTCTCCAGTCTGACCAGGATCACAGTATAACGACACGTAGATGCCAAGAGAGCAAAACGTTGATGCTGAAAGATGCACCACATTATTTCCCTGATTTTTGGATCAATAATGCAAATAATATATTTAATGGGCAGCAACTACAATACTTATTCTAATAGTTCATTTTTGGAGGATTCTTGATCTCCTTGCAGGTTTAGGTGTTCAATAAATATTTGTACTGTTTTACAATGCTCCGTCCCTTTGTTGGAACTGCTCACATTTGATATTTCATTTCATGATGCCTCTGGATCCAACACTAACACAGCTTCGTGATCAGGGAATTACTCGTCCAAATGTAATATATCTCTAGTGTAGATCATTTGAGAAAAATGAATATTTCAGATTTTGTCCTCAGTTTCAGCCAAACATCTTTGTTTAGAACATATTACTATGATTTCCTATCGCCCACTTGTTGAGTTTTTTTAGCTGAGTTTAATTTATTGTCACGTGTACCGAGGTACAGTGGAAAGCTTTTGTTGCGTGCTAACCAGTCAGTGGAAAGACAATACATGATTACAATCGAGCTCCCACTTGTGTGGCCTTGACTCGCTCAATGGGCTAAGAAGACAAACTTGTTTTAGTTTAAATTATTTCTCTCTTATAAGCTCCTTCATGATATTTTTGACTCGATTGCTTCTGTTCAATCTGAAGGTTACATTTGTTTGAACCAATGTTCAAGTATGTTCTCAATTTTCTCTTCATCAAGAATTGTACAAGTGTGAACTGAGGCAGTGAGCAGTGTTATTCTGTACTTCAGCAAGGAATTGGACAAAATGAGTTTTAAATGCCTCTTGACTGCTTTCTTCTTGAGACCCTTTTGATTGGCCTCAAGGCTGCTATGATATTACTGTTCTTCAACTTGCTGCTTGTAGTACTGCAATGAGCACGGAAGCACAGTCAAGTTGCAATGCAAGGCTAAGCTGAAGGAGATAATCGGGCTTCACTGATTATACCCCCATGCTCCTTTGCCCAAATCTAGTTTTAAGGTCTCAATTTAAAGTGCTTAAAGTAATCTTCTGCTCAGCATTTGGCATCTTTCACTTTTGGTGTAAAAATAGTTGTCAGGCTGCCTTACGCTGTTGACCCAATCTTGTCAAGAGTAGTGACTTTTTAAAACGTGTTTGTATCATGTTATTGTCTTCTTTTACAACTTCCATGGTATTTGTCACTTTAGAAAACATGGCCATTCAGTTGGTATACAAGTTCCTGAGCTCTCTCATGCATGCTAAGGTTTAGGTTTCGATTTAGGTTTAGGTTTAAGTTTATTGTCACATGTACTAATGAACATGTTGTTCTGTTTTGCATGCTATCCAAACACATCAGATAATACTATACATAAATACAATCAAGTCGAACTCAAGTGCAATGGATAATGCAAAGGGAAAGATAGAGTCTAGAATATAGTTCTCAGCATTGTAACGCATCAGCTCCATAGACAAAGTCCAATGGGATAGAGGCGAATTGGACAGTACCCTAGTTTGAGTATAGGCATGTCAGGACAGCCATGTCGTTCCATACCTGCTCACCAGTGACGTATCCAAATCGGGAGTTACGATGAACCTGTGATAGGACATTGCTGTCCCTAGTTACCGTGGATCACGGAACCAAGAAATCTTCCAGGTACGGGGGGGGGGGGGGGGGGCTTATGGCAAGCAGGATTCCATATGAACAATCAATTTTGGTGCTAACAACTCATTTAAAACTTGCCAATTGAGTCATCAAGTTCAACAATCCTGAAGCTAAACCACCAGCTTCTTCACCAATTGGTGATGACTTTGCTACTGCAGATACTCAGCAAACTATGGATCCAAACTGTACTTGATAC
Source organism: Rhinoraja longicauda (assembly GCF_053455715.1). Taxonomy (NCBI): domain Eukaryota; kingdom Metazoa; phylum Chordata; class Chondrichthyes; order Rajiformes; family Arhynchobatidae; genus Rhinoraja; species Rhinoraja longicauda. The sequence continues at coordinate 51,425,118 of NC_135955.1, read as the reverse complement.
AAGCGATAGTGATTCACTGCAGGGTCAGGAATGGATGTTGAGTCTGTAGATTGTTGCTGCAGATTGAATGTTACAGAATATTACAGGGTGCAGTATCCACCCATGCAGCACAGAAATAGTTTGCATTTCACTGTCGGCTTGATAATCAATGCAGTGAGAGTAACAAATTATGGACTCTGCTCCAATGGCATTTAAGATAAGATTTATGTAATTCTGTTCCAGAGGTGACAGAAATGGATAGGAAAGGTTTAGAGGGACATGGGCCAAACATGGCCAAATCAGTCAAGCTTAGATGGATATCTTGATCGGCATGGATGAGTTGGGCCAAAGGGCCTGTTTCGGTGCTGTATGGCTCTTTATATTCATAGCCTTGAACACAAAGAAAAAAAAAATGAAGATTTGAATTTACAAAGTTGTTGATTTTCTAAAATATTATTTGAGTAGTGAAGGGGGATTCTTCCATTAAAAACAAAAGACTGTATTTACATATTAATAACTGGACCATAGCTTAGGTGTTCCTGTTGTGTCAGAAGGCTATGTGTAAATTTTCAGTGTATTCACATATTGAGTGTCAACAATCTGTTGCAAGTGCACAAACTGTGAAGCAAAATGTTAAAATTGTAACTGATGATGCTAGGAGCATGTCACAGATCGGCACCAGGCTGCTGGGAAAGCAAACAAAAGCTGTTGGTCCATCAGGATGCCAATGCCATCCAGGAACTAAACTAATTCACTGAAAAGAACTTACAAAATATTTTCAGCATCTTGCTGTGGACTCGGACCTGGATCACTGCCTGGACTCTCGGTCAGGTTCTGCTTCCACCATCTGGCCATCAATATGCCACAAAGTCGTAGAGTTAGACAGAACACAGACAGGCCCTTTGACTCACTATCTCTGTCCCAATTACACTCAGACCACACCAATGCCATTTCTTCTCCCACACTCCCCCAGACTCTACCATTCACCCACAGGCAGCTAGATGCAATTTAGAATGGCAATTAAGCTACCAATTCACACGCCGGTGGGATATGGGAGGAACTTCACACGGACAGCACTTGAAGTCAGGATTGAACCTGCATTGCTGGACCTGTGAGGCAGCAGCTCCAGTAGTGCTTTTTTCCCCTTGAATAGGACCTAAGGAACAGCAAGTTTGCCAAAGACATAGACTGGTTCATAGGAATCTCACTTAGAGGCCTATTGGTAGGATGTTGTGATTCGTGCTATTGAAGATTGTCAATGGTTCTGAACTCGGCATAACACCACGGATATTTTGATCTTTATTAGTTAAGTGTATGTGGGCACTAGATACTGAGTCACCACCATGTTGCATTTAATTGATTGATAGAAATGGAAGGCACAGCTTGGAAGCAGGCCCATTCCACCCACTGAGTCCACTCTGGCCATCAAACACCTGTTTACGCTAGTTCCATGTTATCCCACCTTCACATCACACACTAGGGGCAATTTACAGAGGCCAATTAACCTACAAACCCGCAAGTCTTTGGGATGTGGGAGGAAACCAGAGTGCCCTGAGGAAACCCATACAGACACAGTGATAACTTGCAAACTCCACACAGGCAGCATCTGAGAGGATTGAACCCAGTCTCTGGCATTGTAAGGCAGCAGCTCTACCTGCACTGTGCTGCCCACATTGATGCAGCTACAATGCTGGCACACCTTTGATCCCAACTTGGGCCCATTTGAGGATGGCTGGACCTTGTTTAGAGGAGAAGGAATCGTTCACTGTGCCCATTTATTTTTCATTCCATTTGTTAGGCAATGTTCTGATTAACCACGTCAACCATAATAGCATTAAATCTATGGTTGATCTGACATATCACGCTCCTCAAAGATAGCTTCATTTGTTTAAGTAGGTTTTTTGCGTGCTGCCTCTATCATTTTGACAATTAATTTCACTCCAAGTATTGCCCAGTGTTGAAAGCCCAGCATCAAGCACTCCTAGTTCTATCCTCGCTGGTAGTAACATTGGAAGATGCATAAGAGCAGGTTATTTGATTACTGGACAAATATAGGTTGGAGGAACTGTTGTAATAAATGTGGGACAGTGCAGATATAAAATAGATGGCAATAATTTATCATTAGAGGCATGATTTTAATGTCATTTTTCATGCTTTTTCCTTAGAACAGGCAATTTAGCCAGTGAGATGGTTCTCAGATGTGTGCCATAAGTCCCCTGTCCCCCTCCTTACCTCTTTAACCTACTTTCTGCAGTAGCACCCACCTACACAGAGTAATTTATAGTAGTTAATTAACCTACTAACCAGTATGTCTTCACGATCCGGAAGCAAACCAGAGCGCCCGGGGAAACCTTTGAGGTCAGAGAGAGAACATGCAAACTTTACACAGACTCAAGGTCGGGATCAAAACTCGGTCCTTGGAGCTGTGCAGTAGGAGTCCCACTAGTGAAATGTCCACAGGGAAACTTGGTATGTAATTATGAACAGTTTCAGCATTCCTAGCGAGTGAAGCAAACAGACTCAGCCATGTTCTGCATATTTCATCCAACAGGGTTTTTCAATGTTTTGTGCCAATTCTCACATTCAGTCAGTCCACTGTCATGTGGTTGGGAGCTTTACACCAAATCATTTCAGTGAACACAGCTTTGTGAGTAAAGCAGTGATGAATTAAATGGGAATTCAAACTGAACACAAAATAAGTGCAACAATAACAGTATAGAAACTGACTTAAGATAGACACAAAATGCTGTAGACTTAAGATAGACACAAAATAACTTAAGATAGACACAAAATAACTCAGCGGGACAGGCTGCATCTCTGGAAAGAAGGAATGGGTGACGTTTGGGGTTGAGACCCTTCTTTAGACCGAGTGTCAGGCGAGAAAGTGTAGAGATATAGAAGGGTAAAATGTGAAAATGACAGATCAAAGCGGATAATACGAAGGAAATGTGGAATGGTTCATTGTTAGCTGAGGGGAGAGTAACAACGCGGCATATACTGTTCCTCCAAGTTGCGTTGGGCTTCACTCTGACCCAGTGGAGGAGGCCCAGGCCAGAAAGATCAGTGTGGGAATGGGAGGGGGAGTTAAAGTGTTTAGCAACCGGAACATCACGTAGGATTAGGTGGACTGAGCGGAAGTGTTCAGCGAAACGATCGCCGAGCCTGCACTTGGTCTTGCAAATATATAGAACTCAACATCCGCTTGGATCTGTTGTTTTCACACCTCACCCTTCTATATCTCTAGATCCCCTCTCCCCCAAGTCTGAAGAAGGGTCTTGACCCGTAATGTCACCCATTCCTTCTCTCGACAGATGCTGCCTGTCCCGCTGAGTTACTCCAGCATTTTGCGTCTATCTTTGGTGTAAACCAGCATCTGCAGTTCCTTCCTACACCTACTACTCATTAAGGGTAATTTTGCAAGCTTGCGTTCCAGCTGGAAATATTAGCAAATGAAAGCACTGATTAAATTATTTTAAGAATTCCTCAGATATTTTGGTGCTTTTTAATCCCTTGCCTTCCACAAGATGCTTTAATGTTACTGTAGGAAAGGACCCAATGCCTCCTGATGGGCACCATTGTGTGGCATGAGATCTGTGGAATTCTTTGTGAAGGTTGTGGAGACCAAGTCAATGGACATTTTTAAGGTAGAGATGGATAGATAGATTCTTGATTAGTGCGGATGTCAGAGGTTATAGGGAGAAAGAAGGAGAATGGGGTTAGGAGGGAGAGATAGATCGGCCATGATTGAATGGAGGAGTAGACTTGATGGGCCGAATGGTCTAATTCTGCCCCTATCACTTATGACCTTATGAGGAAGAATGGTACACTCTCGGGCACATCAACCCATGGTAACCTCCCCACGGACATTTTATCAGTTTATTGCTGCCTGTAATCAGACTCAACAAAATACCCTCAAAGGAAGAAAGCCCTTTTAGATGCAGAAGGCACAGATGTAGCCATGCAAGGCTTTGCTGAGAAAAATAGCAATGTTTGATTAGTTTATTCTTGACTTTTTCATCCCCCACAACATTTGGCTCAAGCCATTCACATAGAACAAACAGTACAGCACAAGAACAGCCCACAATGTCTGTGCCCGACATGATGCCAGGACAATTTCTTGTCTATCTGTGCATAATTCATATCCCTCCAATCCCTGCATATCTATATGCCTCTCCAAAAACCTCTTAAATACCACTATCGTATCTGTCTCAACAACCAATGATGCTTGATTAGTACAGGTGTTAGAGGTTATGGGAGGAAGGCAAACACGAGGGTTCACTGTACTATTAAGAAATTATAAATCCTCAAGCCTCTGTTTTTATTTAATAAACGTGGAAATCATGGAATCAAGAGCACAGACACTGATGAGAAAGGTGTGTCCTTTTGCGATATTATTGGCGTGAAGAGAGACTGGCCTGCTAGTTAGATTGAAAGACTCGTCATCTAGCCCACAGCTGACATTTATCTGTTCTATATCACTGTCTATATCTCTTGATTCCCTTTCCTTGACTCTGTCTGAAGAAGGGTCTTGACCCCAAACTTCACTTATTCCTTCTCTCCAGAGATGCTGTCTGACCCCCTGAGTTACTCCAGCTTTTTTTCTATCTTCGGTTTAAACCAGCATCTGCAGTTCCTCCCTACACGGTTGGATTGAAACGACGACTCTCATGAAATTGATGCTGCACTGCCCTCTGCTGTTGCAGATGTTAAATACGCTGCAACATTTATCTGGAATTAATTTTCTGATTTTAAAAAAATTCAGAACCAACATTTTTTTTGCCGCATCAGCACAAGCATGGCCAAAATTGTTTTATCTTGCACACTTAAACTTCTGCAGTAGAATGTTGAAAAAGTGACCTGACCTTAACACTGAACTGAAAACTGACCAAATAGAATTCCAATGATATGACACATTTTAATCTCTTGCACTCTTGCACTGTTAAAAAAAAAAAGCATGGTTGAATAAAAAGCAACGTTTAGTTCAGAGATACAGGCCTATTGGCCCATCAAATCTGCACTGACCAGCGATCCCCAAACACTACACTATCCAGCAGGCACTAGGGACAATTTACATTTATGCCAAGCCAATTAACCTACAAACCTGTACATGTATGGAGTGTGGGACGAACTGGCACCATCCAGTGTATTGGCCTCCACTGCTGTCTATGGCAGAGAATTCCACAGATTCACAAACTCTATTCCACAGATTCCACAGATTATCCTCTGTTCCTGATGACTGAAGTTTCCCTTTTAGCCTTCCAAATTGAACTGATGCATTTTTCCCCGTGTTGTTCCTAACCCTCTTGGACCTTCTTAATCCCTTTTATTCCTGAATGGTTGCATACAACTAATGTGTGATTAACCCTGATACCTTTAAATTTCTAGAATCTAGAAATGCAAGATTCTAGCATTTACAGTTCCGTGTGTTTACAGTAACAGAGGAGAAATGGGCTGCAGGACTCTCAAGCAGTGGGAGTGTTTCTGAACATATTACAGTTGTGAGAAATCAGTCAGATGTGGGCATGGAAATTGTAGAGCACAAATGGTGTATTGTGGATTTGGGAAGAAAGTGCGGGTGTCAGAGGTTACGGGGAGAAGGCAGGAAAATGGTGTTAGGAGAGAGAGATAGATCAGCCATGATTGAATGCCGGAGTAGACTTGATGGGCCAAATGGCCTAATTCTACTCCTATGACATGATCGATCTTATGATTTTATGGTAGTTAAAAGAATGAAGAACATTTGAACACACTCCACTTCAGATGCAAACCCACTTGTCACCAAACTATCAAGACTCTCACATTTATCTTGAATCTTGTCGACTGATTTTGACTCTAAATCAGCAGAACAAAATAGAAATAAATTAACTGTCAATTTTCTCACGAGAACTTATAAATGAACATATTTTTCTTTTAATTACGTGTTGGTTCGTTTCTCATTGTCTCCTATTTGTACTGTGATTGCATCACACTGCTTGCTTCTTGGCTGGCATATTAGCCATATTAGACTTGATTTGTGGCGCACGCTTTATTTACATGCTTAAAATGGAATGATCTTGAGAACTTACAATATCTAATCAATACCCCTCTTCCCCACAAATGAATGCATTATGGTAAGGCCTAATTAATATTGATCTGGATTTGTTTAGAAATCAACAAAGGTTGACCGTTCCGGTAGTGCAGCCAAACCCAATCCCTACATGCCCAGACCTAGTAGACCGGCTGGAGGAGCAGAAGCAGGTGAGCCATGATTCTCTTTTATCTATTAACTGTGAACAACTCTATTACGATAAAAAGTAAATGAATCCAATTTCAATAATGGGAAAAACACAGGGTCGGTGCTGGAATAAATAACATTTATTCCAGTATAGTTTGCTGCTGATAAATTACTTTACTATAAAAATACCAAGCTATGTGTTATAATAATAATAATAATAATACATTTTATTTATATAGCGCTTTTCATATACTCAAAGACGCTTTACAGAGATTTTGAGAACATAGGGAAATTAATAAATAGATAAATAAGTAAATAAATAAATGAACAGAGAAAGGAGACAGTAGGTGAGGTGACCTTCAGTGGTTGAAGGCAGTACTGAACAGGTGAGACTTCAGCGATGTTTTGAATGTGGTGAGTGTGGGGGAGTCTCTAACGGTTTGGGGTAGTGAGTTCCATTGGGTGGGAGCAGCGATGGAGAAAGCCCTGTCCCCCCAGGATCTGAGTTTAGTCCGGATGTGGGGGGATAGGAGATTGGCAGCGGCAGAGCGGAGGGTGCAGGTGGGAGTGTGCCTGTGGAGGAGGTCGGTCAGGTAGGATGGGGCCAGGTTATGGAGGGCTTTGTAGGTTATGAGGAGGATTTTGTACTGGATTCTCTGGGGGATGGGGAGCCAGTGGAGTTTATAAAGGACGGGGGTGATATGGTCACGGATCGAGGTGTGTGTGAGTAGACGGGCAGCGGAGTTTTGAATGTATTGAAGTTTATTGATGATTTTTGAGGGTGCGCCATAGAGGAGGCTGTTGCAGTAGTCCAGACGGGAGGTGATGAAGGCGTGGATGAGGGTTTCTGCAGCTGTGGAGGAGAGGGATGGACGGAGACGGGCAATGTTTTTGAGGTGGAAGAAGGCTGTCTTTGTGATGTGTTTGATGTGTTTGTCGAAGGAGAGGGTTTGATCAAGGATGATTCCAAGATTCCGGATCTTGGTTATGGTTATGGTTTATTAATTATTGTCACATGTACTGTCACATGTACTGAGATGCAATGAAAAGCTTGTGTTTGTGTGCTATCCAATCACATCAGATAATACTATACGGGCAGCACGGTGGCGCAGCAGTAGAGTTGCTGCCTCACAGTGCTTGCGGTGCCAGAGGCCCAGGTTCTATCCCGACTAGGGGTGCTGCCTATATGGAGTTTGTACCTTCTCCCCATGACTGCAAGGGTTTTCTCTGAGATCTTCCTTTTCCTCCCACGCTCCAATGAAGTACAGGTTTGTAGGTTAATTGGCTTGGTATAAATGTAAATTATCCCTAGTGTGTGTAGGGTACCGTTAATGTGCGAGGATCGCAGGTCAGAGCGGACTCGGTGGGTCGGAGGACCTGTTTCTGCGCTGTATCTGTAAACTAAACTTGAATACAATCAAGCTATGCACAAGTACAACAGGTAGAACAAAGAGAAAAATACCAGGGTGCAGAATATAGCTTTTCAGCATTGTAGCATTACAGTTCCAGAGAAAAAAATGCAATGTCTGCAATGAGGTGGGTTGGAAGTCTAGGACTACACCCTAGATTATGAGAGGACTATTTGAAGTCTGATAACAGAGAGTATGAAGCTGGTTCTCAGTCTGGTAGTACGTACCTTCAAGCCTTTGTATCTTCTGCCTGATGGGAGCAGGAAGAAGGGGCGATAGTTCTTGATTATGTTCGCTGTTTTCTCAAGACAGTGTAAAGTGTAGATGGAGTCAATGGTGGGAAGTCGGGTCTGTGTGACGGACTGGACTACATCCACAACTCTATAACTAATGACTTCCCTACAAGTACACTGGATTAAAATAATTGAGTTCAACGCTGAATATGTCTCTGCCACGTTGTAGGCGCCCGGAAAGATGCCATGCCTATGGAAACCAACGTCTATGAAAGCCCTTATGCAGACCCTGAAGAGCTGCAGGGAAAGACACTTTATTTGAAAAATGATTCCCTCATACTGGAAGAAAAGGAGCTTGGATCTGGTAACTTTGGTACAGTTAAGAAAGGAATTTACAAAATGAGGAAGTAAGTGTTTATATGTTTAAATTGAACAAACTGATATGACACATCATTCAGAGCTCGCAGCTTGATGGAGAGTTCCATATTTTAAATGCTTGTGTTTTAGTTAGCTTAAGGGCATGTTTCAACTACTAGAGGTTAGATTGCCCAATCCTAAAGAAACTAACAAGTTTTGTGAGAAATACTTACTGTGTAAGTAATATACACAGTCAATTGTGTGTTCACAGGATACACGATTCTTACTGTGTAGATAATACCTACTGTGCAATTCAATTATTTTTAGTTAAACAATTTCACATTATATGTTCATAAATGTGAAGGATATGGAGTATTGCTTCCAATGTATCCCTTTTGGCAAAATGTCAATATAAGGAATGTGCTATTGAACCAACTGTCTGATGGAGGATAAATATCGACGTATATTGTCATAATACAGGATTAGGATATGTGTCCAACATTTCTTAATGGGGTTTTAGAGATTCTATCCATTTGCAGGATTCTGTCCATTTTATTCTCAGAATTGCAAACTAGTAATTTCCACGAAGGATCAGAAAATGCCCAATAAAGTTGACTTTTCTCAAATTAACTTGAGTCAGATGTGAAACAGAATCACGGACCTACCATCAAGCCATGAGGAAAATGCAAACAGCATGCAAAACAATTCAACCAAATTAGTGAATAGGCGTAAAGGTGCCAAGTACAGTATCAAGTGAGGTAATGAGGTTTATCCCATAGGTAGGAAAAATGGAAAATCAGACTGTTACATTAAATGTGTAGGAAGGAACTGCAGATGCTGGTTTAAACCAAAGATAGATATAAAATGCTTGAGTAACTCAGCGGGTCAGCCAGCATTTCTGGAGAGAAGGAACGGGTGACGTTTTGGGTCGAGACCTTTCTTCACACAAATAGTACTGAGAACCCCTGACTCTCAGTCTGAAGAAGGGTCTCGACCTGAAACGTCACCCATTCCTCCTCTACAGAGATGCTGCCTGTCCCGCATTTTGTGTCTATCTTGTGATGTCAAATGTTTGTTTACAGGGGAATATTGATATGCTGACAAACGCACTAAAACAGCAGCAATTAGGAAGGCTATGCTATGTTGTTCTTCATTCCAAGATGTTGAAGTACAAAGTAAAGGAATTTATGCAGGGCTTTCATAAGACTTCACCAAAGACTTTGAGTACAATTTTGCACTCCAACCTCAAGATACCTGGAGACGCAAGAGACTGCAGATGATGGAATCTTGAGCAAAAGACAAACTGCTGGAGGAATTCAGTGGGTCAGGCAGCATCAATGGAGTGAAATGGACAGACAACCTCTTGGGTTTGGACTCTTCTTCCAACCAGCAGTCTCTCCAGCAGTTTGTTTTTTTGATAAAGATGCCTGCATTTGTCTTGGACTCGATGCAGTTTCATTAAATTGAGACGCAGAATGAGAGAATTGCCCAATGTAGTAAGATTGCCTTTTGCTCACTGAACTTTAGAGCTGAACTCATTGGCACATGGAATTTTAAAAGGAGTTGACATGGTAAACGCTGAAAAGAATATTTCCCCTACCTCGAGATTCAGGAATATGAAAACATAATCTCAGGATAAGGGGAGGTCAGTTGAGATTGAGATTAGAAAACATTTAATGAGCAAGATATTTGTAAATTTTAGAATCCTCCACCTCAAAGGACTGAGTATATTTAGAACATAAAACATGGAAAAGTACAGCACAGGAACAGGCCCTTTGGCCCATGATGTCTGTGCCAAACAGAATGCCAAGATTAACTGATCTCATCTGCCTGCACGTGATTCATGTCCCTCTGCTCCTTGCTTAACCATGTGCCTATCTAAAAGCCTCCAAAATGCCACTATAGTATCTGCCTCCACCACCATTCCTGGCAGCACATTCTAGGCTCCAACACTGTGTAGAAAAAATACTTGCCCTGAACTTCTCCTTTAAACTTTGCCCTTCCTACCTTAAAACCATGCCCTCTAGTCTTTGACTGGGACTAAGGTTCTGCCTGTCTTAAACTGAAATTTAAGATGACCTAAAAGATGTTTGGGTGCTCTAAGGAAAATAGAGGGAGTAGTGATCAAACAATAGTTGGCTTGAAGTTTAGGATCAGCCATGATCGAACTGAAGCGGGTTCAGGGGCCCAGAGGTCAACTTGCACTCAGAGTTCTTATTTCCAGCATAACCAGCAATAGGGACAATAATAATCAATTTATCTACAAAATTCTCATCAATCTTCTCAGAGCATTTGCTGTAAGAATAAAGATGCCATGTATCGGGAGAAAATGTAAATTGTGACCTGAAAGCCTTTAAGTCCCCCATTTTGTGCTTGCGTCAATGTTTGGAATGTGTCAATGGCTTTGGATTTATTTGAACAGGAAAAATATCAGTGTCGCAGTAAAAGTATTAAAGAGCAATGATCCCGCAGTGAAGGATGAGTTGATGAAGGAGGCGCAGTTCATGCATCAGCTGGATAACCCTTACATTGTCCGCATGATCGGCATCTGTGAGAGAGAGTGTCTGATGCTCGTGATGGAACTCGCTGAACAAGGACAGATGAACAAATTTCTAGCAGCTCACAAGTAAGTTTGATTTTTTTTAGTTCAGATCTTGATACTGGACTTTTAAACAAATCAATTAACTGTCCTTAGACTTGTATGTTTGAAGACTTTCAGTCACATATTCAAGTATAACTTGGCCAAAGAATACTTGCGTCATTTGTCTTTATACTATATATTTATACTGAAACATAAACATTTCAATGGTGCAGCGGGAATTGACTTGATGCCTTATGGCATCAGGGACCCGGGTTTGATCCTGACTACGGGTGCTGCCTGTATGGAGTTTACACATTCTCCCTGTGACCGTGTGGGTTTTCTCCGGGTGCTCTGATTTTCTCCCACACTCCAAATGCCTACAGGTTTGCAGGTTGTGTAGAAAGGAACTGCAGATGCTGGTTTACACAGTTATACACAAAATGCTGGAGTAACTCAGCAGGACAGGCAACATCTCTGGTGAGAAGGAATGGGTGACGTTTTTGGTCGAGACCCTTCTTCAGACTGGTTTGTAGGTTAATTGGCTTCAGTAAAAATTGTAAATTGTCCCAAGTGTGCAGGATAGTGTTTCTGTGCTGCATATCTAAACTAAACTAAACTAATCTGAAAGTTAAAATGATTCATTTAGATTACCCTGCCTCAGAACTTAATTGAAATGCTTGTCAAACATTAAATTGCATTTCGTAAGGGATGCTGGTACCAAACAGCAGAAAACAGTTAATATCCTGGACAAATATTAATCCAGCTAATGACTTTGTGAATTAGAAGCAGTATTTAGCTCAATTTGCAACTGCTGCTTCCAAAGATATGAGCCATTCTAACAAGGTATTGCACAATTGGCAGTTTGTGCAGGCAGCATTCATTACATAGTGGGTCACACATTTACTCGAGAACTGCCTGCTTGTTTCATGGAAGAGAACAGAAAGATCATCTATTGTCCATAAACAGATCACAGTAATCAGTTAGTGTTACATAACAGCAAACCAGCTCCCACTTACCTGCACTTTGCTTAGGTGTTGCTATCATGAGGGCATTTTGTGCATTGTTAAAGAGAAGTTCAGGCCAACTTCCCAATTCCCATTATTTGTTTTCATTGCACAAGGCAGTTCCTGCAGGCAGCATTCCTTACATAGTGCGTCGCAGGATTGACAACTCTTATTAACTTGCAATGGTTTGCTCTGGATTGCACAATTTCTAGTGTTAGATCAGACGCAGTGTCCTCCAGTTGAACTTGGAAATACTTCAGCTATTTTCTCTGACCACTGTTACTAACTTTTTTTCCAAGATACCAATGTAATCATCCATCCAAGCTATTTGCTCAGTGAAAGTGGCTCACCTTCCATTCAACTCACAGCTGGGTGTTCATCTTTAAGTACTCCATACTACTTTTGTAACATTATCCTCAGTTGTGTTATTATTTCCCACCTCCCTGCACAATTATTTAATGCTCTCCACCATTCACAAGCCCTTGTCCATATTCATCATCCACCGAATACCACTCACCTATATGCCTTTATCTTGTTTGTCTGAGTGAAAACAAACTAACAACAATAAAAACAAACATTACAGATACATCATCGATTTTCCGGCAGCCTTGGCTCCAGAGCCTTGCCAGACTATCAACAGAGGTCACCTAATGATAATTTAACAAGCCACCTCTGACCCACTAATTACACCCCCACTGTGTCTCTAAAGCACCATAGACTGTTAGAAACTTAAATAAATAATTAACAAAGAAGTAAACAATGAACTCTTTCAGGACAGAGACACACGTCCTGAAAACCGTGCACCACTCACAATCTACTCGTAATTTTGTCCTGATTTAAAGAGGTGCTAAAACCATCAGTTGCTGGAAAATCAGTGGAGTACCGGTATTAACAATCGAAAATCTGTTGAAATCTGCATATTGCAACGCTTACATTTATTGATAATTCACTTTTTAATTTCCCCCTCTGGCAATATTTTAATACAAATATCTTGCATTTTTCAGAGATATTAGCTTAAACAATTTAGTTGAATTGGTACATCAGGTGTCCATGGGCATGAAGTACTTGGAAGAGAACAATTATGTGCATCGGGATTTAGCTGCAAGGAATGTTCTCCTCGTAACTCAGCATTATGCGAAAATCAGTGACTTTGGCCTGTCGAAAGCCATAAATTCCGAGGAGAATTACTACAAGGTTAGTTGTAAAGATGTCCTTTTTTGATCTTAGTCATTCCTGGATTTCAAGCATAAATTTCATGTGTTGCGAAATGAGAAATAAATGATGGATAATGGCCAGACTAACAGTTCACCAATTCTCGATGAAAGCCTTTACACTCTGCAAACTCTGAAATGCATTTCAGTTATATAGTTAACTTGGACCAGTCATCTTTTAAAACATGAAACAATGCCAACCCACATATTTGTATTCAAATATGTAAGCTTATGTTTGCAGTCTCTTTACAATTGTGTCCCACCATACCTTCTCACTCAGCTGTCTGTCTTGACATCCATCTTCTCCTGTTCCTTTTCTTTTCACTCCATCATCAGCACCAACTAACCTGCCCGCCCTCCTTTTATCTTTCCGCCTATCAGCAACACGACACAATCCACCTCCCCAGCATCAGCTAGATTGATGAAGCTTTAAACTTTCATGTCATTGATGTTTTAAGCTGATTCTTTTGAAAGAACATGGAACTCAGCTGCTCTGCTTATTAGTCTGACACCATTGTATAAATTATTTCAAATATAAATTTATTCCTGTTGTTTAGAGTAATTATTGATAGTAATACATATTTCACAGCATTATTCCTGTACTTGCTCCTTGTAATTTGCTTCTTGGCATTACATGCCTCTTTTTTAAATTAAAAATCTACTCAATTTTTTCTTTATTCCTTGGTGCATTTTTATTCTTTATATACAATTAATGGAAATAATTTTTCACACTGAAGAAAGATTCTGGACTTTTTTCTTCCTCAACCTTACAATTACTTTCAAATTCCAAATCGAATCAAGTTAACTTCATTATTTTAAGCAACATTCTGATCCTAAGTTTCTCTGTTGTAGAAGCTCTTTCCTGAACTCCCAAAACTTCCATCCCTTTGACCATCTCCCGTCCCTTGTTCCTTGCCATTTCCAATTGTGCCTCTGCATCATCTGTGACTGAGACCTTAGTGTTCACACATTTTAATCTGCAGAGAATAAAAATGGCCACCATTTGGTTCTATGCACCAATGAACACCAATGGGCAAAGCTTTGTCACCGAAGCTGTTGCTGGGCAGGTGGATTGTGTGGTGTTGTTTTATACCAGCCATAAGAGCAGCTAATATGGAGAATAAAATTCCTCAGAGGAATGGAGAAGATAAGCGTTTCCTGAGCAAAAACATGTTTGAATTTATTTAGTCACTGAAAATAAATAACCACTCCATACCAAGGGACTAACATGCCATAAAGAGAATGCTTCTAATTTTCTCAAACTGTGTGCATTTACTGCCTCCATCTTAATTTCTCAGATGAGACTACAAGAGGGTTAATTACATCTAGTTGAAAATAATTAGATCTCAGGATTGGTGTTGGTCCTAATATGCATGATATTCAATGAAGTAAATATTTTGATACTATGCTTTACTTTTGGTAAGAAGCCAAGTCCTACAATATCAACAGTTTCTTTCTCTTGTCCCGTATGAATTTCCTTTAGGCCAAAAGTACAGGCAAATGGCCAATAAAGTGGTACGCACCAGAATCCATTAACTACTACAGGTTTTCCAGCAAAAGTGATGTCTGGAGCTTTGGCGTGATGATGTGGGAAGCATTTTCCTATGGGCAAAAGCCGTACAAAGTAAGCTTCATTTGACCGAACATAATAAATCATATTAGACACAAGGAACTGCAGATGCTGGTTTAAACCAAAGATAGACGCAAAAAGCTGAAGTCTTGAAGAAGGGTCTCGACACGAAATGTTACTTATTCATTTTCCAGCTTTTTGTGTCTAATAAATCATATTACTGGTTTCATGAAGTTTATGCTTCCTCTACCTCAAATGAAAGTGCCAATGCGTAATTTATGATGGACAAGGTAACAGACTGGGGCAGTGTTATATTCATCAGCCTTTCTGAAGGCTTACACAATATAACTTTGTAGGAATCGGGGGTAAAATATTAATCTCATTTACTCTCTACCCCATTCACTGAAATTATGGCTGAACATTTGACTGGTAATAATATAAATCTCAAATTTAAGATTAGTAATTAGCTTTGCTTTCTTTCTTTGTTTTCTTTCTCACACCATTTTAATTCTCAAGTAAAAATGTAAATAGTGAAAACACAGAATGCTGCTATGTAAACAATCTGTTGATGCCGCCTTCTGCACAAGAGATAAACATATTGCATGAGTCAAGGGTTTCATAAGAAATCTCTTCGCAGTTTTGCTGATTTAGAACGTGCTAGGAAATAATAAGAATGGCTCTGGCACCCCATCATTGAAGTGCTTTTTTGGTGGCTGTACCACCAGGGCGACATTAAAACTAATTTGTCCCATTCCCTCTCTCCAGAGATGCTGCCTGGCCCAATGAGTTACTCCAGCATTTTGTGTCTACCAACATTAAAACTAACATTGCTTCAGCTGAAGTTAGACACAAAAAGCTGGAGGAACTCTGCGGGACAGGCAGCATCTCTGGAGAGAAGAAATGGGTGACGTTTTGGGTCGAGACCCTTCCTATACACTGCTTCAGCTGGATCTTTAATATGCAGATCAGAAGTCACTGAAGTTATCGTCATTTCTGTTTGGAAGTTGGTTGGATTGGTAGTGTTGTTAACCCAATATATTGAACCTTCTAACGTCACTGGTACAATTCTCCAAGCGTTTAATCAAGTCAAAATGTATATTTTGAAGGGCTGTCCCCACCATCTATCCCTGGGGAACTCCATTTATCACATAGGGCAGCATGGTAGCGCAGCGATACAGTTGCTGCCTTGCAGCGCCAAAGACCCAGGTTCAGTTGCCGTCTGTTCGGAGTTTGTACATTCTCCCCTTGACCTGTGTGGGTTTTCTCCAGATGCTCAGGTTTTCTCCCACACTCCAAAGACATACAGGTTTGTAGGCTAATTGACAGTAAAATTGTAAATTGTCCCGTGTGTGTAGGATAGTGCTAGTGTAGGAGGGCTGCTGATCGGTGCAATCTCGGTGGACCGAAGGGCCTGTTTCCGCATTGCAACTCTAAACTAAACATCCAGCAGATGACTCACTACCTTTACTCGGTCTTCCTCAGTCTGAACAAGGCTCTCGACCCGAAACGTCACCCATTCCTTCTCTCCAGAAATGCTGCCTGACCTGCCGAGTTACTCCAGCATTTTGTGAATAAATATCTTTGATTTGTACCAGCATCTGCAGTTATTTTCTTACACTTTACCTTTACAGTCTGTCTTCTATTCCCGACCAAGTATCCACTAGTATCGCAAAGTTAAGATAGATTTTGTGTCTGTTTATCTTTTTGTATAATCTTTTTTGAGGCACTGTATTTAATTATTTGGAAGTACATATATACAACATCCATAGTTGGTCCTCTATCTAACGTCTTATTAATCACATAAAATAAATCAACTAGATGTCTAATTAAAAGAACCATGTTGTCCATTTTGAATCAGTTCATTCTCCATGCACTCAGGTAAAAGAATCCAACAACTTCTCTTCAAAAGGCTAAATAAACTGATTGGGGTTGAGAAGGGCTGCAAGGATAAGCCAGATAACTACAGGCCACTGAGCCTTGGGTCAATGGTAGAAAATGGAGGAAATTCTAAAGGATAGGATTTGTATAAATTTGGAAAGGCAGGGGCTAATCAGGGATAGTCACGTTGGCTTTGTGCTGGAAAAACCCTTCTTGCTAAATTAATGGAGTTTTTTGAGGTGTAACTAATAAGATTGATGGAGGCAAGATGATAAACGTTATCAATATGGACATTAATAAGGCATTCAGCAAGGCCCTGCATGGGCAGTAGGTCCAGAACGTTAAGGCGTATGGAATCCAAGGATTCTGGTATTGCCACTTTGCACATTTTAAGATTTGTCTCCAAATTTGAGGAAGGATATTCTTGCTATTGAGGGCGTGCAGCGTAGGTTCACTAGGTTGATTCCCGGAATGGCGGGACTGTCGTATGTTGAAAGGCTGGAGCAATTAGGCTTGTATACACTGGAATTTAGAAGGATGAGTGGGGATCTTATTGAAACATATAAGATAATTAGGGGATTGGACACATTAGAGGCAGGAAACATGTTCCCAATGTTGGGGGAGTCCAGAACAAGGGGCCACAGTTTAAGAATAAGGGGTAGGCCATTTAGAACGGAGATGAGGAAGAACTTTTTCAGTCAGAGAGTGGTGAAGGTGTGGAATTCTCTGCCTCAGAAGGCAGTGGAGGCCAGTTCGTTGGATGCTTTCAAGAGAGAGCTGGATAGAGCTCTTAAGGATAGCGGAGTGAGGAGGTATGGGGAGAAGGCAGGAACGGGGTACTGATTGAGAGTGATCAGCCATGATCGCATTGAATGGCGGTGCTGGCTCGAAGGGCTGAATGGCCTACTCCTGCACCTATTGTCTATTGTCTATTGTCTAAATGTTCTAAATTATTGCCGAATTATTCCATATATTTGCTTGCAATTTTTTTAAAGAGCTTTAATCTATCTGCACAGGGATTGAAAGGTCAAGATGTTGTACAAATGATCGAAGCAGGCCAACGATTGGAAGCACCACCCAGATGCCCCATTGAAATGTTTCAATTGATGCAGGAATGCTGGACATACAAGTAAGCTTTCCTTCCCTTTTTCAGCTTGATTTCGTGCGAAACAGAAATTGTAAATTACGTCTGGTTTACATTTTTAAGATAATTCTATTGAGTCTATTAGAACATAGAACATGAAACCTAGAACAGTACAGCACAGGAACAGGCATTTTGGCCCAGAATGTCCATGCCAAGCATGATGCCAAGTTAAATGAATCTCCTCTTCTCTGCACCTGCATGTAGTCTGTATCCCTCCATTCCCTGCATATCCATGTCCCTATCGAAAAACCTCTTCAATGTCACTACCATATCTGCCTCCTTAATCACTCCTGGCAGTGTGTTCCAGGCACCCACCACAATCTGTGGGGAAAAAACTTCCCCCCACACATCTCCTTTAAACTTTGCTCCTCTTACTTTAAAGCCATTCCTCGTCTTGATAACACCTGTCCCTAAACCCCCACCTTCGACTCTGTCCAGGAACCCAAGAGTCCTTTCAGGCGAGGCAGAGGTTCACTTGCACATCCTCCAACCTCATCTACTGTATCTGCTTCCACACCAGGATAAAGGTTCTGAATGTCTACTCAATCTATGCTTCTCATAGATGTACTTCTATTAGGTCTCCCCTCAGCCTCTGACACTCCAGAGAAAACAATCCAAGTTTGTCCAACATCTTATAGCTAATACCCTCTAATCCAGACAGCATTTTGGTAAACCCTCTAAATCCTCTAAATCCTTCCTGCAATGGGGCAATCAGAAGTCCACACAATGCTCCAAATGTGGCCTAACCAAAGTCCTATGAAACTGCAACACAAAGGATCCCACAGCAATTTTTGAAAAGAGTGGTGAGTTCTCCCCTTGACAATTGTAATCCCTCATGTAGCATCTCGGAAACAATTTAGCATGTCATTGTCCTATTGCTGTGCTTGGAGTCTGGAGAGTGAAAGGTTATGGCATTTTTCCTGGATCATTTCAAAAATTACAATTGGCTAAATAGCACATCCTGAGGTTATGAGAAATGCTATATTAATGCAAGATGTTTTACTCTGACTATATCAGTGCCTATGACATCCACTAACCTGTCCAGCACATTCTCACAATGAGAGAGAATAGTTCACATCCTTATTTCTTTATCTTTCAAGCATGTGTTCTTGCCCAGTGCTTTGCTTCTTAGGTTTTTACAAAGACACTTTGAGTAGCATTAGTTTTTTTGTTTAGTTTTGAGATACAGCGCAGAATCAGGCCCTTTGGCCCACCAAGTCCGCGCCGACCAGCAAACCCTGCACACTAGCACTAGCCTACACACATTAGAGACAAGTTACAATTTGACCAGACCAATTAGCCTACAACCCTGTACATCTTTGGAGTGTGGGTGGAAGCTAGAGCACCCAGAGCAAAGCCGCGCAGATCACGGGGAGAATGTACAAACTCTGTACAGACAACACCCAAGGTCAGGATCGAACCCAGGTCTCTAGCGCTGTAAGGCAGCCACTCTACCACTATGCCACCCTTTAACCATCTCTAATAAAGGAAGAAGACTCAAAAGTATAATCGAGTAGATCAGGAACATCCGTGAGTTACTCAACTATGTTCTGCATTGTTGAGATTTTCCCATTGGTTATTGCAGAAGAGATGTTGAAATCGGTAGAGTATTTCATTTTGGAGATGTGTCTTCAGTTTGTCAATAGACATAGTTTATGTCTCATAATGCAAGTGATATAAACTGTGACTGGGAAGGCAGTACAAAGGAAGTGAGCATCATGGTGCAAGTTTCACCTACTGCAAAATATAGTTAATCTGCATTTTCTATTTTGTCTTTCCAGAGCAAACGAACGTCCAGGATTTGCCATAGTGGAGCACAAGCTGCGTGAATATTACTACGACATTTCCAAGGAATAGAATGCTGAAGAAGTATTTGACTGATAGGTTAGACAGAATTTGAAAAGATTTGTGCTTGCCATGCTGTTCATGCATAAAAATGATAAAAGTGATAAAAATGAAACTGCCTCAAAGCATTTTAAAGAAAATAAATAACGCAAATGTTCTTTGACATAGAAAGAATAAAAAACATTGTTTCCACATGGTAGACCAGGACCTTGAGGTGCAAACTGTGTACTTCAGGATTCCATCTATTTAAATTTCAGCAGTTTGTCTTGCATTCACGTTATTGTTGGAATTTACCATACATAGCCCACCCTGAATGCCCTGCAGACTATTTAACATCGAACATAACACAGCACCGAAGATAGACACAAAATGCTGGGGTTTTCCTACACAGCACAGCACAGCACAGGGATAGATTCCACAGTCCATGATATCTGAGCTGAAAATGATGCTTAACCAAACTCTGCTTGCATATCGTCTGTCAAGATGACAGGCAATTCAATGATTCACTGATACTTTATGGTCACGTGTACCTATGTACGGTGACGTTCTTTGTTTTTGTACACAAAGTACATAAAGAGTCTGGCGCCAACAAAGTTACAAAAGTAATCATGAGAGTCCCAATAGTCCCCCTGTTCTTGGCATTCATCCTCCCACCGGCTCCCTCTTTGTTCTCGGTGGCCCCACCCCGCAAGGTCCATCTTTGTGCTCAGCGGCCCAGCTGCCTCTCTGTGGCTCATCCTCGGCCCGACCACCTCTCCCCCTCATACGGTTCACCTGTGAGCCGTCCCGTTCCTCCCCTCTCTGGTCCTTTAGCCTTCATGCCCTGGGGTGTGCCTCCCGCAGCCATCCGGGATGGCATGGGATTCCGGATCTCTTCCTACCGGCCCACTGTCCAGCGTCCCCCAGTGTTGCCGACTCTCCCCTCCTTCTGCTTCTCGGTCTTCGGGGGTGAGCGGGAGACGAGCGGGCGTGACACGCTGGTGCAGCGGTAGAGTTGCTGCCTTCCAGCGCTTGCAACTGGTGCTTCGATCCTGACTACAGGTGCTATCATTATGGAGTTTGTACGTTCTCCCCGTGACCTGCATGGGTTTTCTCCAAGATCTTCGGTTTCCTCCCACAGTCCAAAGACGTACAGGAATATAAGTAAATTGGCTTGGTAAATATAAAAATTGTTCCTAGTGTGTATAATAGTGTTAATATGTGGGGATTGCTGGTCGGCGCGGACCCGGTTAGCCGAAGGGCCTACTTCCGCGCTGTATTTCTAAACTAAACTAAGCAAGCCACGGACCCATTCCAAGTGGGTTCCATGGCCGGCTGCTTATTGGGGTTTGGTAACCGCCCACGCGGCCCCGTGTCCCTCGACACCAGTGGCTTTGTGTTATCAAAGAAAAAATTCTCCAACCCACATGATCCAGATGGTCACACGATCATATGTTAATGATGAAGTTAATTCCCTTCTTTACGATTTTTGTCCCAGTCAAGAACTGCCATTGGAAAAATGTCACTGCAAACACCTCCGACAGTTTATGCCATTGTGAGTTGTGCCCTCAAGCAAAATCAAACCCGAAGTGTTTTCATTAAAGTTGTGCCTTTTTACAGCTGAAGTTAATTCTGCCGTATCTGCTAGAATGACCAAAGTTCATTTAAAGATCAGGCCCAGTAAAATGGTAAAAGTTACAAATGTAATGGTCATGAAGAAGGGTCTCGACCCAAAAGGTCATCCATTCCTTCTCTCCTGAGATGCTGCCTGACCCGCTGAGTTACTCCAGCATTTTGTGTCTACCTTCAATGTAATGGTTATGTAAATGTGAGGCTTCCACACCCTGTTTCTTGCATCAATTGAAATGACCTCCTGTACACAGGTCACAAGTTTCAGAGCTGTACTTTGAAGATTTAAAAATCCATCGAAATGGTCAAAAAATTGCAAAAAATTATAGATACTATACCGTAAACCATTGACAGAGATCGAAGTATGTTGGCAGTTATGCAATCTCCATGTATTTTTATTCATTTCAACCCATAAGTGTGTAATAAAAGATGCAGACCGAACCATCAAGAAAATAAAGGCAAAATGTAGGAAGAAATGCATCCAGGAAATTTTAATCATGGACATTAGTCTACATCTATACATCAACTATACATCAACTTCTTCTCTATGATCCAAAGTTCCACAGGCCACTTGTATTATAAAATATAGTTCTAATCTTGAAAGTATATGCAAGTCAGATCTACAATTAAAGTGTAAAATAAAAACAGAAAATGTTACACTCAGCAGGCCAGGCAATATCTGTGGAAAGAGAAACGGTTAATGTTTCAAGTTGGAGTCCTTCCTCCTAACTATAATTAAACTAAAGTTAAATATTAGAGGGGGGGGGGTCTCCATCCTGAAACATGATCTGTTTCTCTCTCCGCAGATGCTGACTGGCCTGCTAGGTGTTTCCAGCATTTCCTGCTTTTATTTTTGATTTTCTGTTATGAAAATAGATGAATTCTAATTCAAATTTATATCTAAGATAGACACAAAATATTGGAGTAACTCAGCGGGACAGGCAGCATCTCTGGAGAGAAGGAATGGGTGATGTTTTGGGTCGAGACACTTCTTCCTTCCAAATTTATATCTTCCTGCAATGGAATTTCACTGTTTTCTGTGTAGAATGCAGATAAATGTCCCTCTTCTACATTGGCTACTATCAAATTGCAGTTCCCACCATTTACATGCATTCCCTTTCCTGGTCTCCATCGTCAATTGCTAACTTTTAACAAGTTTGAAAACTGGAAGAGAGTCTGATACGAACATAAATTCCCATATCAGTCATTCATTTCAATCCGGGACATTTCTTAGGGGAATATATTATTAAATTTTGCGTTTGGCATTGTAGCTTGTCTGCAAAGGAACCAAGACAGAATGACTGAAAATCAGATCTTCAGATTCCTGATCCATATTCTTAGCAAATGAAGGTCTGCACTAAGCAAGCAATTTTATAGAGTTGCCCTTCTGTTTGTTAAATTCGAACTAGCAAAATGGATGTCATCAAAACGGAATGCATTTTGTAAATGAAGGAACATCATAGTGATGTATCTACATCAAGGTACAAACTTGTTTTCTCTACACAATTCAGATCATTTTAGCTAGGATAGGGGAATGGGGATTAAAATTTTCAAAGAGTCCCCACTATAATAATTTGTGATGCCCATTGCTGTATTGATACAAGATTCTTTGCCGAAAAAAAAGAAGAAAAATGTGTGGTTACAATTTGTAAATCTCAATTGATTAAATAAAAGTATTGTCTGAATTAACTAACCTGACCTGTCTCATTAGCTCCTCATTTACTTACTTCAGAATTCAATTCCAGTAACAGATTTGCTGAAATTGAACTCACTGATCACCACTGCTTTGACCCTCACACAATGCTGGAAGGTTTATCTTTCAACGTTGACCAGGAAGAATGAGTAATTTGTCTATTTGCCAGCAACTGTGAAGGCTAATCAAGATGCCAAACCAATACTTCAAAACATTGTTTGGATTTTCAATGAATCAGAAGTCATGCCACATCAGCAATTAACAGATTTTCAATCTCACAGGTATTAGATTTTCTTGTTTGAATTAGTGATAAATTATATTTTTATCAAGGAGGTTAAATGTCTGAAAATAGATTAGTCACTAAAGCCATATCATGTATATCCAAGAACACTGCGGGAAGCTAGAGAGAGATTACAGGAGCCCTGGCTGAGAAAAATGAATCATCGTTAATAAGGTGCTGGAAGACTGAAAGGTGGCTAATGCTGTGCATTTAATTAAGAAGGGCTGAAAAGAAAAGCTTGGGAACTATGGAGCAGTGGACTTAAGTAGGTAGGTAAACTACTAGAGAGGGATCTGAGGAATAAGAAATACATGCATTTGGAAACACAGGAGTTCATTAGGAGTCAACATGGGCTTTGTGTGTGGGAGATTGTGTCTCATGAATTTGATTGAGTTTTTTGAAGTAACCAAGAAGGTCAATTGCATTTTCTTTATGAACTTCAGCGAAGCCTTTGATCAGGATATGCATTGGAGGTTGCTCTGCAAGGTTTGTTCAAATGGGATCCAGGGAGAGTTAGTTAACCGGATAAATAATTGGTTTACTGGTGGAAAGCGGAGGGTGATGGTGGATGGGTTTTTTCAGACTGATGGTCTGTGATGAGCGGTATGCCTCTAGTCGAGCAGGGCCCATCGGTGTTTGTCGCCTAAATCAATAACTTAGATGAGGATGTTAGATAGAGCTCTGGGGGCTAGTGGAATCAAGGGATATGGGGAGAAGTTGGGCATAGGTTACTGATTGTGGATGATCAGCCATGATCACAATGAATGGCGGTGCTGGCTCAAAGGGCCGAATGGAGTCCTTCTGCACCTATCTTCTATGTTTCTATGATGTATTCATGTAGGCATGCTAAGTAAGTTTACAGATGACTCTAAAATGTGTGGTATTGTAATGGGGAACATAGAAGATAGGTGCAGGAGTAGGCCATTCAGCCCTTCGAGCAAGCACTGCCTTTCAATATGATCATAGCTGATCATCCAAAATCAGTACCTCGTTCCTCCTTTTTCCCCAAATCCCTTGATTCCTTTAGCCCTAAGAGCTATATCTAACTCTCTCTTGAAAACATCCAGTGAATTAGCCTCCACTGTCTTCTGTTCCACAGATTCCCACAGAGAATTCCACAGATTCACAACTCCGGTTGAAAAAGTTTTTCCTCATCTCAGTCCTAAATGAGCTTCAGCCCCTTATTCTTACATTCTGACCCCTGGTTTTGGACTCCCCCAACATCGGGAACATTTTTCCTGCATCTAGCCTGTCCAATCTCTTAAGAATTTTATATGTTTCTATAAGTTCTCCTCTCATCTTAAATTCCAGTGAATATAAACCCAGTCGACCCACTCTTTCATCGAACACTACCTGTGCACTAGGCAACACCGTTAAAAAATCTTGTACTTAATTTAATTGTATTTATGTATTTATTTGTTTTTGCATTTATTGCATATATGTTTGTACGCACCGTCAGGATTGGCTGTTTTTTAATTTCGTTGTACTCGTTGCAATGACAATAAATGAATATTATTATTATTATTATTATTATATTATGTATGTCAGTTCCGCCATCCCGGGAATTAACCTGGTGAACCTATGCTGCATTCCCTCAATAGCAAGAACGTCCTTCCTCAAATTAGGATACCAAAACTGCACACAATAATCCAGGTGTGATCTCACCAGGCTCCTGTACAACTGCAATAGGACCTCCTTGCTCCTATACTCAAATTCTCTCGCTATGAAAATCAAAAATGTTATCAGAAATCACAGTGGAATCTTGTTCAACTGATTAAGTGGTCTAAGGAATGGCAAATGGATTTTAATAGCAACCCTTATTATTTTTTCTAAATAATAGGGACAGCACAGTGGCATGTTGGTCGAGTTGCTGCCTCACAGTGTCAGAGACCAGGGTTTGAATCTGACTACGGGTGCTGTCTGAACGGAGCTCGTACGTTCTCCCTGTGACTACATGGATTTTCTTCAAATGCTCAGTTTCCTCCCACATTGTGGGTTAGTAGGTTAATTGGCTTCTGTAAATTGTCCCTTGTGTCTAGGATAGAATTAATGTATGGGTGAACGCAGACTCGGTGGGCCCAAGGGCTTGTTTCCACACTATCTCTAAACTAAACTAAACGGATTTTTTTTCTCACTGAATGTGCCTCATAGATGTAATGAGTTTCCTAAAGGAATGGTTGAGGCAGGAACTAAATCAACATTTAAAAGACATTTAGAAAGCTAATTGGATAGGAGATGTTTAGTACTCCGAGTACTGGCACACCAGGGTTGGGTATTGAGCCCCATCCTCTACTTCCTCTTCACACACGACTGTGTTCCTGCATTCGCCACCAACACCATTGTCAAATTTGCGGATGACACAACGGTGTCGGGCTGATCTCCAACGGCGATGAATCAGCCTACAGAGCGGAGGTGCAGAACCTGGCAAGCTGGTGCTCAGAGAATAACCTGTCCCTAAACACAGCTAAGAAAGGAGCTAATTATCAACTTTAGAAGGCCACAGAATGAGGAATATGCTCCAGTCTTCATCAATGGGGACAGAGTGGAGGGAGTGTCCAGCTTCAGGTTTCTGGGCACACACATTTCAGAGGACCTCACATGGTCCACTAACATCGCTGCGCTGGTCAAGAAAGCACAGCAACGGCTGTTTTTCCTGAGGACGCTGAAAAAGGCTGGTCTGCCCCAACAGTTACTGATGACCGCTGCACCACAGAGAGCATACTAACATACGGCATCTCTGTGTGGTATCTCAGCTGCACAGCAGCGGATAGGAGAGCTTTTCAGCGGGTCATCTGCTGAGCGCAGAGGATCATTGGGTTACAGCTACCAGCCCTGGAGGACATCTACAACACACGCTGCCTCAGAAAAGCCACCAGCATGTACAAGGACTCCACACACCCATGCCACCGTCTGTTTGAACTACCTCCATCCGTTACAAGGCCTTCTACGCCCGCACCTCCATACTAAGAAACAGCTTTATTCCCAGAGCTATAGCTGCTCTGAATCGGACCTGCTGAGTGCCCCCCATGGTCTGTCTCTGCCCCCATGGTCATCTGGAACAATTGACCCTGCATGAACCTATTTGCACTTTACCTTGTTTCTTTTTTTTCTCCCCTTTTGTTGTTTTTTTTTTGTTTTCGCCGTGTTTTATTTTGTTTTATAGCATCGATATGGAAGTGGCATTTTTAATCTCGTTGTACTTGTACAATGACAATAAAGATATATTGTATTGTATTGTAGAGGAATATAGGTTGGATCTTACTGCACAAATTTTACGGAACCATTTTGTGTATCAACATTATCTCATGCAAGCAGTTCAGTGCAAGAACAAAGGTTTTGTGACTCAGTCAGTATCTGGGTATTACAAGGAAGCTTTTGTTTATGTGAATCATGTTCCTTCCTAATCAGATTTGAAATGAAAACTGTGAGAGCACCAATTACTTATTACTCACCCGTTACTTTCCAGACATCACAACTTAAGGAACTATCAAATCATACACTGTGGGTAGAACTTCCTCTGGAATTAAGATGGAGACACTAGGAACCTCAATCTTGCATAGAACACAAAAGTGCTGGAGTAGCTCAGTGAGTCAGGCACCATCTCTGGACGACATGGATCGGCGGCATTTTAGGTTGGGACCCTTCTCAGACTGTGTTCCTCTGGAATTATTCTGGCCGTGGAGCATCATGTGGAGAGAATAAACCAAGGTTGATTTCAGAGATCACCCAGAGAGTTGTGAATCTGTGGAATTTTCTGCCATAGAAGGCAGTGGAGGCCAATTCACTGGATGTTTTCAAGAGAGAGTTAGATTTAGCTCTTAAGGCGAAAGGAATCAAGAGATATGGGGGAAAAGCAGGAACGGGATACCAATTTTAGATGATCAGCCATGATCATATTAAATGGCGGTGCTGGCACGAAGGGCCGAATGGCCTACTCCTGCATCTATTTTTCTATATTCTGTTTCGCTGTCTCTGGTTGGAGATGCATCCCATTGCTAAGCTCTTTTGAAACTTGCTTTCGTACCATGACGCAGTTCCAGTTCAGACGGTATAGGGCCTAAGCGCCAGGTACTTTCTCCCTGGCAGAGCTTCATTTAGTTGGGTCTTAGTGAGTTTCTCAGTAACTTACATAAAACACAGAACAGTACATCATAGCACCAGGTCCTTTGGCCTACAATACCCACGCTGAACATGATGGCAAGTTAAACTAAATTCCTCTGCCTGCACATGATCCATATCCCTCCATTCCCTGCATATCCATGTGCCTATCCCAAAGCCTATCTCCCTCCACCACCACCCCTGGCAGCCCATTCCAGGCATCCAACACACCAAAAACGTGCCCCACACAGCTTCTTTAAACTTTCCTTCTCTCACTTTAAACCTATGACCTCTAATCTTTACCATTTCCAGCCTGCGAAAAAGATTCGGACTTTCAACCTTGTCTATGCCCCTCATAGAAACATAGAAACATAGAAAATAGATGCAGGAGTAGGCCATTCGGCCCTTCGAGCCTGCACCGCCATTCAATATGATCATGGCTGATCATCCAGCTCAGTAGCCTGTACCTGCCTTCTCTCCATACCCCCTGATCCCTTTAGCAAAAAGGGCCACATCTAACTCCCTCTTAAATATAGCCAATGAACTGGCCTCAACTACCTTCTGTGGCAGAGAATTCCACATACTCACCACTCTCTGTGTGAAGAAATGTTTTCTCATCTCGGTCCTAAAAGACTTCCCCCTTATCCTTAAGCTGTGACCCCTGGTTCTGGACTCCCCCAACATCGGGAACAATCTTCCCGCATCTAGCCTCTCCAACCCCTTAAGAATTTTATATGTTTCTATAAGATCCCCCCTCAGTCTTCTAAATTCCAGCGAGTACAAGCCTAGTCTATCCAGTCTTTCCTCATATGAAAGTCCCGCCATCCCAGGGATCAATCTGGTGAACCTTCTCTGTACTCCCTCTAAGGCAAGAACGTCTTTCCTCAGGTTAGGAGACCAAAACTGCACACAATACTCCAGGTGCGGTCTCACCAAGGCCCTGTACAACTGCAGCAGAACCTCCCTGCTCCTAAACTCAAATCCTCTTGCTATGAATGCCAACATACCATTCGCTTTCTTCACTGCCTGCTGCACCTGCATGCTTGCTTTCAATGACTGGTGCACCATGACACCCAGGTCACGTTGCATCTCCCCTTCTCCCAATCGGTCACCATTCAGGTAATACTCTGCTTTCCTGTTCTTGCTGCCAAAGTGGATAACCTCACATTTATCCACATTATATTGCATCTGCCATGCATTTGCCCACTCGCCTAATCTATCCAAGTCACTCTGCAGCCTCCTAGCATCCTCCTCGCA
Organism: Rhinoraja longicauda; assembly: GCF_053455715.1. Lineage (NCBI taxonomy): Eukaryota > Metazoa > Chordata > Chondrichthyes > Rajiformes > Arhynchobatidae > Rhinoraja > Rhinoraja longicauda. The sequence goes on along the minus strand of NC_135955.1, from coordinate 51,396,757 downwards.
GCAAACATTGCCACCCAGCTTCGTGTCATCTGCAAACTTAGAGAAGTTGCATTCAATTCCCTCATCCAAATCATTAATATACACTGTAAATAACTGGGGTCCCAGCACTGAGCCTTGCGGTACCCCACTAGTCACTGCCTGCCATTCCGAAAAGGACCCGTTTATTTCTACTCTTTGCTTCCTGTCCGCCAACCAATTTTCTATCCACCTCAACACTGAACCCTCAATACCGTGTGCTTTAAGTTTGTACACCAATCTCCTATGTGGGACCTTGTCGAAGGCCTTCTGAAAGTCCAGATATAACACATCGACTGGTTCTCCCTTATCCACTCTACTAGTTACATCCTCGAAAAATTCTATAAGATTCGTCAGACATGATTTGCCTTTGGTAAATCCATGCTGACTTTGTCCGATGATTTCACCACTTTCCAAATGTGATGCTATCACATCTTTAATAACTGACTCTAGCATTTTCCCCACTACCGATGTTAGGCTAACTGGTCTATAATTCACCGTTTTCTCTCTCCCTCCCTTTTTAAAAAGTGGGGTTACATTAGCTACCCTCCAGTCCTCAGGAACTACTCCAGAATCTAAAGAGTTTTGAAAAATTATCACTAATGCATCCACTATTTCTGAGGCTACTTCCTTAAGCACTCTGGGATACAGCCTATCTGGCCCTGGGGATTTATCTGCCGTTAATCCATTTAATTTACCTTAACACCACTTCCCGACTAACCTGGATTTCCCTCAGTTCCTCGATCTCATTAGACCCCCGGTCCCCCGCTATTTACGGCAGACGTTTTATGTCTTCCTTAGTGAAGACAGAACCAAAGTATTTGTTCAATTGGTCTGCCATCTCCTTGTTCCCTATGATCAATTCACCTGTTTCCAACTGCAAGGGACCTACATTTGTCTTAACTAATCTTTTTCTCTTGACATATCTATAAAAGCTTTTGCAGTCAGTTTTTATGTTCCTTGCCAGTTTTCCCTCATAATCTATTTTCCCTTTCCTAATTAATACTATATCTATCAGATCTCCCCTCAGCTCCAGAGAAAACAATCCAAGTTTGAAAGTATAAATGTAATCCAACCAGCATCCTATCCAGGTTGTGGTATTAAGACTTCCACGAAATGTGAGCATATATTCTAGCTTGACAGTGGAGTCTATTCAGTGGAGCAGTATATTCTAGCTTGACTGATGGACTGCTGCCTTCAGAGGTGACCCTATTGGATGGGACTCCAGGCATAGAGGCACTGCCTGCAAACACCACACATCACCATTCATTCAATGTACTTGGTCTATCTTGCTAACTCCAACAGTCAGGCTTGAAGGGTGGCAAGGCCTTAGGCAACATACTGGAGAAGCCCTGTTTAAAACCATTTTAAAATTTGAGCTGATGAAGGAAACAACGTAAAGAACTTTATTCTGGAGTTATTTGGAATCACTTTGTCATAAAGCTTGTTTCCATGCTGTATGACTCTTCAGCCAATTTATCCATGTCAAGCAAGAAGCCCTTCTAGTTCCATTTACCCACATTACACCCATATTCCTCCAAACATCTATGTGAGCATCTGAGCATGATTAAAAAATACTTTAACATTTTTAAAAACATATGGAGAATGAAATAATCTTCCTTTTCTTCCACACGGTGCAACAATTCAAGTTTCTGCGGATGTCGTCTGAGATCCAGATTGGTGTATTAATCTGGAGATACAATTCCCTGTTGTAGATCTAGATCCCGCTGTAGATCAATGGGGTGGGTCTCTTTTGCTGGGCATATGGTACTAACAATCACCAAGTACATCAAATGCACAAAACGTACTTGTAAGCAAAAGATCACAAAGTGCTGGAGTAACTCAGCAGGTCAGGCAGCATCAATGGAGAACATGGATAGGTGATGTTTCAGGTCGAGACCCTTCTTCAGACTTGTAGACATTAGACGTCTAATTCAGGCCACAAGCAAGGCCCCTCTCGGCTGAATCTGGAAGGCCACGCGGCATCATCAAAGAGAAAGGAAATTCTTCCAATTTCCTGGTCAAAGTTTATAACAAAGAACAGATTATCCCATTAATTTATTCACAAAATGCTGGAGTAACTCCAGCATTTTGTGAATAAATCGATTTGTACCAGCATCTGCAGTTATTTTCTTATCCCATTAATTGTTCCATTTCTATTAGCTGTGCATATATTAGCTGTCTAATGGATCAGGTTTCAAAAATAGAGCACCAGCAGCCAAGTTCTTCTCTAGATCCTGAGAGTATGAAATTAATTTATAAATACAGTTCATTATTGTGATGCATATCATGTGGTGCCTAAAAATACATTGCGTGTTCTAACTTTAGCCAGACAAAGGTATGCTTCTATTTTAAGTCTGAAACGGCCATTAGCTTTTATCACACATTTTATCTTTGAGTAATTAAAATTCTGCCTAGTTAAAGACAAAGTTGAGGTCAAAACCAAGAAACATGAAAATGTTCCTGAGCTCTTTCCATTGTTAACAAGGATCCAATACTGCAGCAGATTTTTACCAGACTTTGTAGCAGTGTTTACACGGCATCCATAAAAAAAGAGAGAAAACATGGTGGATTAGACATCAGTAAGTGCAGTCTCATCAACAAAGTGCCTTATGTTCATGCTTCTGTAAAACTTGCTTACTATTCTTCCAATAATAGGCGGAAGAATATTTTCTAGAAGCCGTCACGTCCCAAATAGCAAGTCGTTTTATTTGTATTAACTCATACATTAGTTTCTGATCAGGTTTTGTCTAGCTCTTGTCAACAGTATTAAATGAGATAGTTACAACTGTTAATCTAGTGGTGTGCTTCACATATTTGCTCCTCAAACGAAGAAAAAAAGTATTTCTAATCTAATTTCTAGCTTAATAGAATTCTACACTTGATTTGCATTTGCATTTCAAGCTAAATATGTGAATGGCATGGACATTATTTTATCCTCTCAGCATCAAGATTTTCAGGTCATATTAGGATCCATAATATTCTAATTGTGGAAAGATTTCCTGCACCACTGAGCTTCAATGTAAATCTACAAAGATGAGTTTCTCTGAATGACTCTTCCCTTCGTCTCTGGTTCCATCTTCCTTACTTCTCATTTTCTAGTTTCGTAACTCTGACCCCATCTTGACTTTAACAAGCCAGCCTACTTTCATTTACTTAAAATAATTTACTTAAAAACTTTGAGCGGTACAGTGGTGCAGTGGTAGAGTTGCTGCCTTACAGCGCCAGAGACCTGGGTTTGATCCTGACTACGGGCGTTGTCTGTACGGAGTTTGTGCGTTCTCCCTGTGACCACATGGGTTTTCTCCGGGTTTCAGCTTTACATTATGTTGACGCAGTCTTCTAAAGTCATCCTGAACTACCTGATGGTCTTGCCTTCTGTGACTATTGCAATCTGAATCCTGAGTGCACAAACAAAGTACAATACCTTACAACAGTTTGTCCATTGTTACTTCAAATGCTTTAAACCATGATTTTACTGCATTAGGTAGCAACATCTTGTGCCTTTCATTAAAGTTGGGCGCAAGGGTGGGTCAGATTCAGTTTAGTGAAGAACGTTGCTCAGCATATGGATGTAAGTCGAGGGCAGTTGCTTGGCATTTGCTCCTCTGTTAAGAGGGTGACTTTATAACCTGAGCAGTGTTTTAATAGCTGTAGACATCACCACTGCATTCCTGGACCGAGACTCTATGTTACTCCTGCCTTTGGTCTGAATACTATATTTACATTCTTGTGCTGCAGCAGCAAAAATTATTTTGCAATCTTTGAGGTCATTTCCATAGACCATGCATCGTCGTTAGAATATTTAGACTTGAGTGCTGAGTAATCAGGACTGAATTTGCTCACCCCTGCATTCACACACAAAGTTCTCATGCAGCACAAAATTCAAAAATGTACCCATGTTGAAATGTTACGACAGATTTTTCACAGTAAGCAAATTGGCTCTAATTATATCTCCTGACCTCTGATTAATGGCTCTGAACTTGTAACTACCATCAATTCTGATACTGGATTGAAATGATTTGAACCTCAATGGCTCAATGGTAATTTATTATCACATGTACCTAGGCACAGTGAATTTACTGTATTAGACCCTTCAGTCGATCCAAAACGTCAACTATTCCTTTTCTCCAGAGATGCTGTCTGACCCGCTGAGTTATTCCAGCTTTTTGTGTCTATCTTCGATTTAAACCAGCATTTGCAGTTCCTTCCTGCACAAGACTAGATTATATCAGTATATTTTCATGTATGCCAGGTTACAATGAAATTCTTAGTTCACATGAAGCTCATAGAGTAAACAGTATACATACAGTGATGATAAACAAAACGATAAATATACTGTAACAACTAGTACAAAATAACAGAAGGGTGCAAGATTGTTGTACAAAATCAGAGTAATGCAAAAGAATATTAAAGTGCAATAATATAATTATTGAATGAGGTAGAATTAAGAGGAAGATTGTGTGACAGCACCACCAGGAAGGGGTGTGAAACAAGTGATTGGTTCAGGAGTTTGTAGTGTTTTAGTTTTAGAGGTACATTGTGGAAACAGGCTACTTGGCCCACCAAGTCCATGCCGGGCATTGATTACCCGTACAGTTGTTCTGTCCTACACACTAGGGACAATTTACAGAAGCCAATTAAAAACCTGCACGTTTTTGGAATGTGGGAGGAAGCCGGAGCACCCGGAGGAAACACGTGTGATCACAGGGAGAACGTACAAATTCCACATAGAGAGCACCCGAGATCAGGATCGAACCCGGGGCTCTGCCGCTGTTAGGCAGCAACTGTACCGCTGCTCCACTGTTGAATAGCAGTGGGGAAGAAACTGCTCTTAAGTCTGGGCATCCAAGCTTTCAAGCTGCTGCATGTTCTTCCAGAGGTTAGACGAGAGAAAAGGGATCACCCCTGAATGACAGGCATCCCTGACAATACTTCCAGTGTTCCTGATGCAACACGTCGTGAAGATTGACTGGATGGAAGGAATTGACTGGCCTGGTGACTGGGAAGCATTCACCATGAAATATGGCCTGTTTTGGTATCTATTAGAATTTATTTGCTGTTTACTAAGATTGCAACTTGAGAAAAAAGTCATGCGTTGCCAGTGGTTAGAAAAAAATGGTCAATGTTTCGAATCTGCTCGACCTGCTGCATTCTTCGGTCGATTGTTTGTTGCTCCATATTTGAGCATCCACCTGCAGTCTCTAGTGTTTCCACTAGATGGCAGTGCATTGCTGTATTTATTTAATTTTTTTCAGATTTTTTTCAGTCTACAGATTCAAGAAACGGTGAGCCCTCTGCTTTCCAAAAGGTTGGATACGATAATGGCATTTAAGAGGCTTTTAGATAGGCACATGGATATGCAGGGAATGGAGGAGTACGGATTAGGTGCAGGGAGATGCGATTGGTTTATCTTAGCATCATGTTCGGCACAAACATTGTGAACCTGCACTTTAATGTTCTATGTTATCATATCATATCATATCATATATATACAGCCGGAAACAGGCCCTTTCGGCCCTCCAAGTCCGTGCCGCCCAGCGATCCCCGTACATTAACACTATCCTACACCCACTGGGGACAATTTTTACATTTACCCAGCCAATTAACCTATATACCTGTACGTCTTTGGAGTGTGGGAGGAAACCGAAGATCTCGGAGAAAACCCACGCAGGTCACGGGGAGAACGTACAAACTCCTTACAGTGCAGCACCCGTAGTCAGGATCGAACCTGAGTCTCCGGCGCTGCATTCGCTGTAAAGCAGCAACTCTACCGCTGCGCCACCGTGCCGCCCATCGTTACATCGTTCTATGTAATATTATGAATGAAGTTCCAATGGAAAACAAAACCAAAGGAAAAGAAGAAATGCCGCGTTCCTCCTTAATCTTCAAAGGTCAATCCCTCACCGCGAGACGATGTCCCTTAGCTCTAGACTCCACCAGGGGAAACATCGTCACAGCGTCTACACCTTTCTAGCCGCATCTGAATCACTTCTGAGTCAATTACGTTGTCTCCCCATAATTCCAAACTCCTGAGAGTATAACTCATTGTGCTCAACATTTCCTCATTGAATAATAAATGTCATCTCAAGACGTACAGGTATGTAGGTTAATTGGCTGGGTAAATGTAAAAATTGTCCCTAGTGGGTGTAGGATAGTGTTAATGTATGGGGATCACTGGGCGGCACGGACTTGGAGGGCCGAAAAGGCCTGTTTCCGGCTGTAGATATATGATATGATAAGAATCAGTCTAGTAAACCAACTCTGTAGCAGTTCTAGAATGAGTATTTGCTTCCATTTATGTAAACAGCAAAATTGTACGCCACAGTTTAAGTATGGCCCCATCAAAGGCCAAAAGAGATATAGAAATACAACCTCACTCTTTGTTTTCCATCGCACCAAGTTCAGTTGACATATTATAACTGCATGTCAACTTTATGTTTCTTTTGCAAAGTCTCCAGATCTCTCTTGACACCAAAGGGATGCAATCCAGAACCATTTAATAGCACTCTACATTTTTCTTCATTATTCTCTTCCTTCCATTATTTTACCCATTTATTGAACCTATCAACCTACCTTTCCCGAAGACCATGAGTGCAGCTTGTACCCTCACCATTTTTGTCTCAGCTCCGAATGCCTTTCGGTAATAAAATCTCACTTCATGTACGATATCAATAGATTCTTATCAATCGGGAATAATCCTGAGAATCCAGACACAAGAGCAAATAACATCACTGTAGCTGTGAGATTTAAATTCATTTCATTAAATAATCTGGATTTATTTTTTCTTTAAAAAACAGCCTCAATATAGTTCCTCTGGATGAAACTCTACTGTCTTTACCAATTGTAACATACATTTGACTTAACAACCATAGTGCTGACACTGGACTGTATCAGAAATAACCCAGCAAGCCTTTTTTAGATAAAAGGAACTGCATATGTAGTCTGAGGAAGGGTCCTGACCCAAAATGCCATCTATCCATTCCATTCACAGGTACTGTTTGACCTGCTGATTTCCTCCAATAATTTTGATTTTGCAGGGCATTCTGTTGAATCAAAACTACTAAATAAAAGAGAATAAAGATAATACTGGAGAAGATAAAATCTTCCCTTTCAATATTTGAGAAGATAGCACCTCCCAAGCCTGTGATCCCCAGCACCAGGAAGGACAAGGAAAGCACACATATAGGAATGCCACTACATGCATTTTCCTTTCCAAGTCAGACACCATCCCGACTTAGTTCTTCAAAGCCATTGGGGCTAAATCTTGGAATTTGCTGACCCGCAAACGTTATGAGAGTAACTTCGCCAGAAGGACTGCTTCATGAAGATGACTGACCACCAGCTTCTTAAGCACAATTAGAAATGTGTGATAAAAGCTGGCCTTGCCAGCTATGCTCTCATCCCGTAATTCTATAAACAAAAACATTTCGGCACGAGGAGGGCTTTACAAGTTCAGCTGGGTGGCTTTGCAAGGACAATATTGCTGATCCAATATTATCTTTAGTGTGAGAAGGAACTGCAGACGCTGGTTTAAACTGAAGATAATCACAAAATGCTGGAGTAACTCACCGAAACAGGCAGCATCTCTGGAGAGAAGAAATAGGTGACATTTTGGGTCGAGACCCGTCTTCAGACTAATCAGGGGAAAGGGAAACAAGAGATATGGACAGTGATGTATAGAGTTATAGAACAAATGAATGAAAGATATGCAAAAAAATAACGATGATAACTTTCCTTAAGAAACAGACCATTGTTAGCTCTGAACCTGGTGCGACTTGGGTGGGGGAGAGATGGAGAGAGAGGGAATGCCAGAGTTACTTGAAGTTAGAGAAATCAATATTCATACCACTGGGTTGTAAGCTGCCCAAGCGAAATATGAGATGCTGTTCCTCCAATCTTGCATTCATTTGTTCCATATCTCTCTACATCACTGTCCATGTCTCTTGTTTCCCTTTCCCCTGACTAGGCTAAAGAAGGGTCTCGACCCAAAACATCACCCATTCCTTCTCTCCAGAGATGCTCCCTGTCCTACAGTGTTACTCCAACATTTAGTGACTATCTTCAGTTTAAACCAGCATCTGCAGTTCCGTCCTACACTAAAGATAATACTGGATCAGCCACCTGATAGCAAGATGACCATTGAATCCAAGCCTTGCAATGTCACCCAGCTAAAATTGTAAAGCCGTCCTCGTGCCTAAATGTTTTTGTTTATTGAATTACGGGATGAGAGCATCACTGGCAAGGCCAGCTCTTATCACAAATCTCCAAATGTGCTTAAGAAGCTGGTGGTCAGCCATCTTCATGAAGCTCTGCAGTCCTTCTGGCAAAGTTACTCTCATGACGTTTGCGGAGAGGGTATTCCAAGATTTAGCCCCAAGGGCTTTGAAGAACTAAGTCGGGATGGTGTGTGAAAGGAGCATGTAGGTAGTGGCTTCCTATATGTGTGCTTTCCCTGGTGCTGGAGATCACAGGCTTAGGAGCTATCTTCTCAAATCTTGCAAAGGAACATTTTATCTAAAATATGAAACACATATTGAGACATCTCTTAAAAAGGATCCTTCTTTGACAAAGCAATGGATTCTTGAATGTTGTCGGAGTTGCAAGTCCCTTCACTTTCCTGATTTAAACATTATGTCACGACATTGTCAAGGGTGGGTCCATATTTACACTATGGCTCAATGTGTATTATTTAAAGTTCATCACCCTTGTGTAACTTTGAGTGAGGAACTATAAATCAACACTGGAATGTTGCAATCTGAAGGCAATTCCCAGAAATGTATTCATCTATAGAACTGAAAGACTTTTGAATATTTTGACCTCTCTCTGTTCCCATATAAGAGCCTCTGACCTTCACCATTTAAGGTGATTACTTTTGGTGGCTCTATATATTTCATTTAAATATTGTTTTAAATGCTGGGTATAACTCAACACTAAGGGAGTCATGTAGTAACAGTAATGTTCTACTTATTCCCTTATTCTCTCTCTCCTTACTTACATAATTTGCCATAAATCGGTAAAAAAATAATAATTGAATTAAGCCCTCCATTCAATCAAGTTAATAACAGTTCCCAAACCATGAGCTCCACCACCTAAAAAGATTAGTTAGTTAGTTAGTTAGTTAGTTTAGTTCATTGTCACGTTCACTGAGGTATAGTGAAAAGCTTTTGTTGCATGCTAACGAGAGAGAGAGAGAGAGAGAGAGAGAGAGAGAGAGAGAGAGAGAGAGAGAGAGAGAGAGAGAGAGAGAGAGAAAGAGAGAGAGAGAGAAAAAGAGAGAGAGAAAAAGAGAGAGAGAAAAAGAGAGAGAGAAAAAGAGAGAGAGAAAAAGAGAGAGAAAAAGAGAGAAAAAGCGGAATAAGGGAATTAACAAGGTATCTAATTAATACCAGAGAACATCAATACCCTAAATCTTGATTCCAAGTCACACTCTGTCCTGATCTGCAAATTCATTGCCCTTCCTTGATTGGTGCTGGAACTCCCAACTTCACATCATTCCTTATTTAATAGACCCTTCCTCAACCCAACTGCAGCAGTTTAAGAAGGCGCCTCCCAGGTCGGACAATAAATTCCGGACCTGCCAGTGATGCCAACATTCCTTTAGATAATTTTTCTAAAACTGCCAAGTAACCACAGCTCTGTCAAGTTAAATTGGGAAAACAAGTTAGACCTTTGACTAAATCTAAACCATCATATTTAACAAGGACAACTTAAAATTCCTGTTCGGTGAAAAATATGCCTTTCGCCACAAGCTGTCCTGTTAAGGAAGCCACCATGTTGTCAAAGGTGGACCCATATTTACAAAGCGGCCTCATGCATATCTCCCAACATTCATCATCCCCTTGTAGCAATGAGTGGGTGAACTACAAATAGACACTGTAATGTTACATTGTAAAGGGGATTACCAGTATGTAATGAAATAGAGTAAGATCAAGAAATGGAACCAGCAATGATCATTCAAGATCTGAACTAAATAAATATTTGTTTTAATACATCCTATTATTGAATTATTTCATTAGATTTCCAATTCTCGAATTAAATAATTAAATAATAAAATTGTAACATGCTTTTCATGAAAAAGAATGCAACCATATTTGAACTCATCTAAAATGTAATGTATATTCTTTGATGTACCAGTAATAGTAATAGAAAAACAAATATAAATTATCAGAGAAAATTCTGCAAAGACAGAGCTTGTGTATGGAGAAGCCAGCTAAGTCTATAGCTGGGGCCTGCACTAGGATTATTTGATAAATGGCAGACACCAGTCCCTTTTAAATCTTTCACGTTAAACCTAGGCCCTCCAGTATTAAACTCCAATACCCTGAGTAAATGACTGTGACTATGTAACCCATTTATACCACTTATTATTTTATAAACCTCTAGAAGGTCTCATCCACTCCATGGAAAACTGTTCCAAACTGTCCAGTGTCTCCTTATAAATCTGGCCTGCCAGTCCTGGCAGCATCCTTATAAAGTTTTTCTGCAGCTTTTCTCGTTTAATTATATACTTCCTATAGAATGATGACAGAACTGCACACAATATTCCAGGTACAGTCTGAAGAAAGGTTCCAACCCGAAACGTCACCTGTTCCTTTGCTCCAGAGATGCTGCTTGACCTGGTGAGTTACTACAGTATTTTGTGTCTATCTTCACAATAAACCAGCTCCTTCCTACACACCCGGGTGATGCTTGCAGCTATTGAACTCTGCAGGGGGCAATGTCTGCATGTAGCATTTGTGAAAATGAATATGCAGGCATTGAACTGCATTGCATTGCAATCAGTGGGGTCAGAGTTATCGTCTGTCACAACCTGAGTGCTGTATTTTGAAGGTTATCCAAACGGACTCACAGTATTTCTACTTACATGAGGCAGCAGGTTCAAACCTGATTCACCTGGTGGGAATTGTGCCATTGTACAGTAAAAATGTACAATGAGAGTAGAACAGGCCAGAAAATGCTTCAGCTAGTCTAGCACCATCTGTAAAAATGTTTCAGATGATTCATTTGCAATTAACCTTCTGGAATCCATTGCTGTCATTGATATTGAGAGGATCTTTTAACTTTATAGCTTAGTTTTCTTTAGTTTAGTTTAGAGATACAGCGAAAAAACAAGGCCCTTCGGCCCTCCGAGTCCGCATCGACTAGCAATCCTCACACACTAACACTGTCTTACACACACTAGGGAGAATTTTGCATTGATACCAAGCCAATTAACCTACAAACCTGTCCGTCTTTGGAGTGTGAGTGGAAACCGACAATTTCAGAGAAAACCCAAGCAGGTCACGGGGAGAACGTACAAACTCCGTACAGACAACACCCGTGGTCAGGATTGAACCCTGATCTCTGGCGCTGTAAGGCAGAAGCTCTACTGCTGGGCCATTGTGCCGCTTGTGGGAGAATTTAGAAACACAGGGTATAGATTCAGAGTAATGGTCCATCCACTTAAGAGGCAGATGAGGATTAAATTATTCTCTGAAAGTTGTGAATTTTTGAGATTCCAGAGAACTGTAGAGTTTGTGGAGAAATAGGGATGGTTTTCATCAGAAATGGCCAGTGCAGAAATCATCATTATACCTTGATGTATATCTCACTGAAATATAAGGCCATTAAATAAAATATAGCCAAACAACAACCTTGGAGCAAAGGAGGATGAGGGGTGATCTTATAGAGGAATATAAAATCATAAGAGGAATAGAAAGAGTACATTTACCCAGAGTAAAGAAATCAAGAACCAGTGGACATAGGGTTAAGGTGAGAGTAGAAGGAATTCATAGGAACCTGACGGGCAACTTTTTCACACAAAGGATGGTGGGTGTAAGGAACAAGCTGCCAGAGGATGTAGTTGAGGCAGGTACTGTCTCAACATTTAAATACATTTGGACAGGTTAATAGGAAAAGATTTAGAAGGATAAGGGCCAAACAGGGGCAGGTGGGACTAGGGCATTTTCGTTAGTGTGAGCAAGTTGGGCCGATGGTCCTGTTTTCATGCTATGTGACTCTATGACTCTCATGCCATATTAGTTCAAAGTGTATTGTTCTCATTAAAACAAGCAACAAATTGCATACGTATAATTTAATGGTGGAAATCCATGGCTTACACTATTTATGAAACACATATTTTTTCCGAAAGGAAAGGATCAATCCTTATACATCAGAAATTACATAAAGCCTTTCAAAACCAAACAAAGAAGCTTAAAACGAGGCCCACAAGCAGGTGGTTAAAAAGACCAGTAGCAACATACATAGATATAGACAAGTCAGAACCACAGTTGGTTTCCGGTAGCTTTATTTTCCGGAAGCAAGATTTCAGCTCTACATGCAAGAATTGTTGAAAAGATGCAGGTGCTTTTCTGAAGTGGTTACTACAGCCTACATGTTCTTGTCTGTGTTATGTGGGTAGATATTTAGCCACAGAGAGCAATACCAAACATTTTATCAGCTCTTAATAATCAAGAGGCCACCTACTTGCTGCTTAGCTTTTGTCTTCATGTCGATAGCAATAACATTGGGTACCATTAGCATAATCAGTAATAGACGCAAGGCAGTGATTTGATTTGAAATTCTGGTAGGTTTTATATTGTCACGTGATTAAACTGTGGGTGACAATGGGCGATGAATGACCACAGATACAATGAATCCAGCAATGAGTAAACCTTTCTTTGAAAGTATTTGCATCCTGCATGGTTCTCTGAGATTTGGTACCTCATTATGAAAGGTAATGTGGTCTCCTTGGAAGAACTAATTTTGTGGTAGAATCTATTGAAATATCATTGTTAACACCAAAAATATGTGGCAGGACATCAGTGAACTTTCTGGTGACCAAGACACTTCATTGAGGTTGAGGATAGAGTCAGGACAAAGTTTTCTCTATGGATTTGTATTGGTTGAGCACATTGATTTTATGACCTGGGTTGTACTTCCTGAATGGTTTATACACCTAAAAAGTAATAATTTTCAAGAAAACAATGAAAAGATACTAGCATGGGCTAATCACTTTGATGTCCTTTCACCAAAGGCAACAGAGCCTCAGTGGGTTGAATGGCCTTCTTATCCATGAATCTGTGATTTAGTGCAATTATTATCAAGCTCCAACAATCTTATCAGCATATCAGCATAAAGACCTAAAGAGCCACTGCCACCAGCTTAGAATAAATACCAAACAGATACTTATCTCCTTTGATGTTCTATGCTACAATGTGCAAAGAAGGAAATGTAAATGCTGGTTTACAACATGCCACCATATTACATGAACTTAACTGTAAAAGTTTGTAAACCTCACAAAGTTAATGTTAGCATTCTTGTAATGTATTATTTAGATTTGTTCAGTTCTCCTGCCTCATTGAGATGTTGCTAAAATCTGGGCCTTCTCTGCTGATATGGACCCAGGAGAATCATTCTTTGACCAATTTATTGGAACTATGCCAAGGAAGTTTGTGGATCTTTCACTTCTTGCAATACAATGACATGTGACAAGAAGATTTGTGATCATCATCCAACAAAAGGGACAAATGTGAATAGTATTGAAGCCTGAAGTTTCGAATCACTATTGCCTGATTTGAAGTTTAATAGCTAATACAACATGAGAATCAATTATCTCCAGGTCCCTCAACATTTCTTTCATTGTTATCACAATCCTGAAAATGATCTTTGCTTGACATTTTCATATATAAAAGAGCTCAAGACATTGCAAACAGACAATATGATGGTAGCTTTCTGAGATGTTTTAGTACCATCAACGTGACTCTCTACTTTATATAGAAGAGTGTGGAGTTACATGAAAATAAATTTCAAAGAAACAAAGAAATCTTATGACACAGGGGAAAGATTTTGTTCATGTCATTACAAAATAGCTGATCCCACTCTCCTGCATTTCTTTCTCAGTAGGTTATGACTCTTCATGTATAAATCCAAACACTTTTGTGATGTGGGTTTCCCGATTCTATCATCTTTCAGGCAATGAGTCCAGAAACCTAATACTCTCTGGATGATTATGTTTTTCCCTTCATCTCTCTCCTCCAGCAATCACTTTAAATCTCTGCCCTCTGCTAAGAGAACATAACCTTTCCTATTTACATGATCAAGGCACCATATAATTTAATTTACCCCAAATAATTCTCCCGTATGCCTCCACTGTTCCAAAGACAACAATGCTGGTCCATCTGATATTCCCTGATAGCCACCATTTTCCTGCTCAGGCAACATATTCGTGAATCACCATTGCACCCTCTCCACTGTAATCATATCTTACCAATAATGCAGAAGAAAAAATCTTAGTAATAGAGACAATATTGTTGTAGTATAACAGGTGCTGTATATAATTCTTGCATACCTTCTCTATTCTTATATTCTAAGTCACAGCAATCAAGAAAAAAACATATTTCATGCCATTTTTACCAGTTTATCCCCATTGATTTCTGGAGATACACTCCCAGATGTTTCCGGCATACCTTTGAACATCCTCAAAAATATTTAATCAAGCCAAGCATTAGGAAGAGCAATTATTCTAAATGATTCTCACATGAAATGAATCAGTGGGGAATAGGAAAAGATATTTGGAAAAATGTAGATTCTCTCATATTTTTAGCACTGTAATGTAAGCACCAAATAAGTAATTGTTTCTTGGTAGTGTTTAAGTGAATACCGTTCAAACAAGCAAAATTGCAAGAATCACAATCTAAAATGCCTCATCAAGCTATACTGCACATTTCTAAATTCCAGTGTATGAATAAAAAAGATGTGACAGTAAAAGAGAGAGATTAGAAACATAGAAACATTGAAAGTAGGTGCAGGAGTAGGCCATTCAGCCCTTCGAGCCAGCACTGCCATTCAATATGATCATGGCTGATCATCCAGAATCAGTACCCTGTTCCTGCTTTTTCCCCATATCCCTTGTTTCTATTAGCCTTAAGAGCTATATCTAACTCTCTCCTTAACCCGATTTATTTTAATCCAATGATTTTCAGTTTTTATTCCAGCTTTATATTCCCAAATTTTGAAAGAAAATCAGAAATATGAATATCAGTAAAATATAGAGATTTAATTGCAAAAATTAATGGATGAGAATCCAGGAGATGAAAACATATCTGATTTAAACAGGCTTTAAACAGAAGTTTTACGCTGGTAATTTATCAGGGTGGAAAGCACAACTTCTACATCAAGTATAACTTGCAAATGACAATTTATCTTCAAAGGAATTCACCTTGAAATATTTTTAAACTTTTATCTTCTATAATATAATTTTACTTAAATTGTAATTTAATTTGTTTAGATTTTAAAAATAGCTTTTAAGTGTCTGAACCTTTAACGTGTCTTTCAATGCCTAATGGGAAACAGGGTGGTTTTATTTCCCTCTTATATTTTTGCCTTTTTTATTTAAAGTGCCTCACTGCATCTTCATGAAGGAAGCTTGACTGGATGTTGCCACAGACTATTCTTGATCTATCCACGATACTAACCAACGGAAGAGTCCATTATTCTCACATCAGACAGAAAGTGTATATTTTTGTGCAACTTTCTGCGTAGGGTGATCTGTGGTGGGATCTGATGGCCTAGGGTCTGGGACATCTGCCGGAAGCAAGCCATCCTCTGTGGGAGTCCACGATTCATCTCAGCTGGTCCCGCTCTGCAAGAAGCTGAAGCCACAGCCTAGCCCCGCTATGAAAGTCTGGTTAGCGAGTAGCAGCCTGCTTCAAACTGATATGAGCAAGTTTTTTTTACATCGCAAGTGTGGAAAAGAGGCTAAGCAGACAGTTCAATTTCCGTAAGATTGTGAAGCCAATGGTACACCCATGCTTGCGGTGTGTCTCGGATAAGACATCTGTTTCTCCTTATGAAAGGTAAAATTGGAGACTAAAAATGAAAATTAAACTGTTCAACCGTCAATATTGACCAAACGCTCCTGTTTCTTCATTTTAGAAGATATAAATAAAACATATTTATTAACTCCTGCCAGTCTACAATTGGAGTGAAACAGATATTCCATGTTAAAACACGACCTGGGATGCTAATGGTCTGAAAACCCTCTTTACCTCAGAAGTAATATCTTTACACTTTGCTGGGAGAATGGAATTATATTAAAATCAACAAAGTTTGATTGGAACCAGATAATGCAGCCATGGGTACATGAGACAAACTTGAACTGGACTTGGGGATAACTACTCAATGGTTCAATAGGCCTTTATAGTCACATGTGCAAAATACAAATGCACAGTCCAGTAGAGTATTGCCATACCCAAGCACATTCCTGATTAACAAGTGTACAGAGATAGTCCACTGATCTTGCAAGCAAGAGGCACCATATGTTGACACCATTTTCAAAGCCCAGTCCCTGGCAAGCCCCAGACTGCTGTGGCCTGATGCCTCCAGCCATCACCTCTCTTCGATGTCTAGATCAACCAGTGAACTGATGCCCCTCTCCCCACCCATCCACCTTTGTTCCCATGGGGGAACCCTCGGCAGCCAAACCCAAGGTCATTGTATGCCAGACAGTATGCCAGTTCCCTTTCCTCTCCTACTGGCCTTGCTCCTCACTGGTCAAATCCGTCATCATCACCAGCTCCATCCACCTGGACCCGGTTCTTTGGGGGACAAGCAGGGACTGGCTCCCCTGTCCAGCCACGTTCCACCGGATTCCACAAGCAGGGGCTCCCCTATCCCCTTTAGATAAGGGGTCCTATCTAAAATAAGTTTGAGCGAATATATTAATTTCAAGTTAGTATAAACTCAGAAAGTTAGCAAGAAAAAAAGCAGAAACAATGAACTGCTTATGCTGGTTTACAAAAATGTGCTGGAGCAACTCAGAGGTTCAGGCAACATCTCTGGAGGGCATGGATAAGTGATGTTTTGGTTGGGACCCTTCTTCAGACTGATTGTTGGTGGGGGAGGGGATGAAAGTTGGAAGAGAGGAGGGGCAGGCCAAAGCCTGGCAAGTAATAGGTGGATATAGGGGGGAAGGGAAGAAGATGCTCTCTGCATACCCATAAGTATATATTGCTGGAACGTGGGTAAACTCTTCACACCAAAGAAGATAAGGGTCATTCTCTCTAAAATCCCACTTCCCCTCCACTACATCCATCTCCTTTTAAAATCTTTTTCTTTGACAAAACCTTGGTCAGTACTTCAACAACTGCTGCACTGAACTGGCCTTCCATGCAATGCCTTGGACATTTTTCTGCATTGAAGTCTTTCTAAATGCTATATGAAAGTGCATCTATAAATTACTCCTCAAGTGGTGATTTCTACTGAATTTGTAAAAACAGAAGTTGTCATCAGTATCCCCCTATATGAATGCAGAGAAACTATTGACTTGAAGCTTCATAACAGTCAGACATTTTTTACTCAATTCCAGATCGAAGTGAAAGAGTTCAATGATCCTTTTATCAAAGAGCAAAATGCACCACATACTCCATCCGGAGGGGAAATGTAATGAAAACTCACAAACACAGATTGAATAATAGCCGAATCAATGGCAAATGTTACAAATTGTTTTGGGCTCATGTCCTCCAAATGACATAGTAAACATTTTTATGTCACAAGGTAGGCATGGATTCTAGAATATCAGAAAGCAGCAATAGGTTTTGCCAGTACCAACAAATGTTACCTGTCCATGCCCCCACTTGATGTGATGTGACTGCCCAATGTCTGTATTAGATGTATATATCCTGAAGTATATTTTCCACTCATGAGTTAGACCAAGAGGAGAGAGACTTAGGTCTTGAAGCTCTACAGGGGGAAGATTTTGAGGTGTCCTGCAACTAGATTGTACCCACAGGTAGCACAACTTTGGCACCAACTCTCTTTCCATCTGTAAGGAACCTCAGGGAGACCAGGTATGCACATAAGGCTATGAACCTTAGAATCTTCAGTGACTCTTTAGCCTAGACCACAACTCAATTTTACTTTCACCATCAAGACAACAGATACACCCATATGCTTAGGCATATTTGAAGACTTTGGGAGAGAAAATATCTATCATGAGTAATTCCTGCCTTTTGTCTCCCTAAATTTGTCAGACCTCTTTAAGCAGAAGTAGTAATCTGCCAGTTAATCTAGAAAATGGACCATAGGACATGAACCAAACTTACCTTCCCAGGTTCTGTCTGTTCTGGTGAACTCTCACCAATGTTATCAAAGTTAATCAAGTCAAATGTAAACATCAGTATTTTAGCTTTCAATATCAGATGGAATTCCTAGTGATTTCATTACATTAAAGCAAATACTATGTTGCTTTGCTAAAAGTGTAATTTAATAATAATTAATGAAAAATTATACATTATTAAAAGCACTATAAATTAAATAAAGAACATGTTATAAGACATTCGAAACAACTTGCTTGTAATGGAGAAATAAATCACCAGATTGTTCAAGATCGAACTGATATTCAGATGGGAAAGTTAAGTCATTTTGTAGCATTACAACTGACTTGCCAGTCTGGGAGATTATCACCATTGTGCATGCATGTAGATACGCTCACAGATTACAGGATGGAAATAAGCAAAATGACCCTTGGTTGAGCTCAACAAAGTCAGCAAACGGGTAAAACACTCGGGAAACATTGGTCTGGAGCTTCGTATAATGTTCAAATTAACGAGAAACTAATACAGGATCCCAGATTCCTTCTTCCCTTTAATGAGTTAAGTCTTATGTTTGGTCTCATCTTATTCACATATCTCCTAGCCCTCTCTGCCCTTATCTGTAGTTAGGAAGTCAGCTTCCATGCAGATGCTGATTACATACAACCTTACCAGGTTCTTAAGGACAGGTCACACTTGCTTCTGCTGAATATCCATTCTCTGGAAATGATCAAATTTTACATTTCTCCCTTCGACCCTTTGTTCTTTTATACTAACAAATTTGTACATCCTTCCTCCTCTTTATTCTTCTTCACATGATACAATGTTCCTCGAATACTGCATTCTGGGACTCTTTCCCTAAATTATTCCTCCTCTCCTCATCATGGCGGCATGGTGGTACAGCGGTAGAGTTGCTGCTTACATCACCAGAGACGCAGATTCGATCCTGACTACATTCTCCCCGTGACCTCGTGAGTTTTCCCCGGGTGCTCCAGTTTAGAAACATAGAAACATAGAAAATAGGTGCAGGAGTAGGCCATTCGGCCCTTCGAGCCTGCACCGCCATTCAATATGATCATGGCTGATCATCCAGCTCAGTAACCTGTACCTGCCTTCTCTCCATACCCCCTGATCCCTTTAGCCACAAGGGCCACATCTAACTCCCTCTTAAATATAGCCAATTAACTGGCCTCAACTACCTTCTGTGGCAGAGAATTCCACATACTCACCACTCTCTGTGTGAAGAAATGTTTTCTCATCTCGGTCCTAAAAGACTTCCCCCTTATCCTTAAGCTGTGACCCCTTGTTCTGGACTTCCCCAACATCAGGAACAATCTTCCCGCATCTAGCCTCTCCAACCCCTTAAGAATTTAATATGTTTCTATAAGATCCCCCCTCAGTCTTCTAAATTCCAGCGAGTATAAGCCTGGTCTATCCAGTCTTTCTTCATATGAAAGTCCTGCCATCCCAGGGATCAATCTGGTGAACCTTCTCTGTACTCCCTCTAAGGCTAGAATGTCTTTCCTCAGATTAGGAGACCAAAACTGTACACAATACTCCAGGTGTGGTCTCACCAAGGCCCTGTACAACTGCAGCAGAACCTCCCTGCTCCTATACTCAAATCCTCTTGCTATGAATGCTAACATACCATTCGCCTTCTTCACTGCCTGCTGCACCTGCACGCTTGCTTTCAATGACTGTGCACCATGACACCAGGTCACGTTGCATCTCCCCTTTTCCTAATTGGCCACCATTCAGGTAATACTCTGCTTTCCTGTTCTTGCCGCCAAAGTGGATAACCTCACATTTATCCACATTATATTGCATCTGCCATGCATTTGCCCACTCTCCTAATCTATCCAAGTCACTCTGCAGCCTCCTAGCATCCTCCTCACAGCTAACACTGCCACCCAGCTTCGTGTCATCCGCAAACTTAAAGATATTGCATTCAATTCCCTCGCCCACACTCCACAGATGTACAGATTTGTAGGTTAATTGGCTTTGATAAAAATTGTAAATTGTCCCTGGTGTGTAGGATAGTGTTAGTGTATGGGGATCACTGGTCGACGTGGACTCAGTGGGCCGAAGGGCCTGTTTCCACACTGTAGCTCGAAACTAAATTAAACTAATCCTTGCATCTGACAAGCTTCTCTTCACCTCTAGATTTATGTTCATTCCTCCTGCTATCTTGATTGTGAGATGTCCTGGAATGTTAATTATATTAAATGTATTACATAAATTCTGAATATTATTTTAAGGGAAAGAAAATATCATACAATGTATTAACGAACAAAAAAATGATAATTTATAATTCAAAGTTTGTGCTGACTGGAATCAATAATTCCACAGGGACGGATCAATATTGGAACATGGAATAATCAGCAACTTGAGTTTAGTTTAGTTTACTTTACTTTACTTTAGTGATACAGCATGGGAACAAGCCCTTCGGCACACCAAGTCCATGCCGACCATCAATCACCTGCACACACTAGTACTATGTTGTCTCACTTTCCCATCCACTCCCTACACATAAGGGGCAACTTAAAGAGGTCAATTAACCTACAAACCGGCACGTTTAGGATGTGGGTGGAAACCGGAGCAACTGGATGAAAACTACAGTTACGGTGAGAACATGCAAACTCCACGCAGGCAGAGTCCGAGGTCAGGATCGAACTTGCATCTCTAGAGCTGTGAAGCAACAACTTTCTGGCTGTGCCGTCTCCAGTTGTACCACTGTGTTAGCATTACATTCTGAAATGAGGCGAAGCAGATATTGTTGAGTTTTGAGCTTGGCAACCTGCCATAAAGGACAAGTAAGGAAGGTAGTATAAGAAAATAACTGCAGATGCTGGTACAAATCGATTTATTCACAAAATGCTGGAGTAACTCAGCAGGTCAGGCAGCATCTCGGGAGAGAAGGAATGGGTAGAATGGATTAGACAATAGACAATAGACAATAGGTGCAGGAGAAGGCCATTCGGCCCTTCGAGCACCACCATTCAATTCTCAATCAGTACCTCGTTCCTGCCTTCTCCCCATACCCCCTGACTCCACTATCCTTAAGAGCTCTATCTAGCTCTCTCTTGAATGCATTCAGAGAATTGGCCTCCACTGCCTTCTGAGGCAGTGAATTCCACAGATTTACAACTCTCTGACTGAAAAAGTTTTTCCTCATCTCCGTTCTAAATGGCCTACCCCTTATTCTTAAACTGTGGCCCCTGGTTCTGGACTCCCCCAACATTGGGAACATGTTTCCTGCCTCTAACCTGTCCAACCCCTTAATAATCTTATATGTTTCGATAAGATCCACTCTCATCCTTCTAAATTTAAGTGTATACAAGCCTAGCCGCTCCAGTCTTTCAACATATGACAGTCCCACCATTCCGGGAATTAACCTAGTGAACCTACGCTGAACGCCAAGTCATCTGTCATCTTGGCTCCTATTTTGTAATGTTCTCAAGAATCTACCGTCTATTCAATTGACAAATGTTTTAAGTAAGTTTCTACACTGTTATTGTTGCATTTATTTTGTGTTCAGTTTGAATTCCCATCCAATTCATCACTGCTTTACTCACAAAGCTGCTTTCACTGAATGGATTTGCTATAAAGCCCACAAATACGTGACAGTGGACTGAATGTGAGAATTAACACAAAACATTGAAAAATCATGCTGGATGAAATGTGCAGAAAATAATAGCAGGGACACCCAAGGTGATATTGACGGGATTGATTGATTGCTTGAAAAGCACAGCAAGGAAACAGGCACTTCGGCCCACCAGGGCACTGCCGATCATCAATCACCAGTTAACACCTAATTCAGTATTATCCCACTTTTGCAACCACTCCCTACACACAAGGGACAATTTACAGAGGCCAGTTAATCTACAAGCCTGTAAAAGTATTCTGAAAAACTGGGAGAGCTCAACAGTTCACCTTTCTCACATTCACAGACGGTGCCTGATCTTCTGAATATTGCCAGCATTTTAAATTTCATTACAAGGCCTCCTCAGATAATTAATAACATTCTGATAATCTGTCTAGCACCCTTGTGTTTCAATTAAACTAACAAATATAGTTAAACTTCTGTTAATAATTCCACGATTCCTTGTATGAATTTGCTCTTGGGATTGTGGCTGGCTGAAATGCATCCTTCAAACGAATGCTGATTGATGAAAATGCTGTTGCCACATTTGGGTTCCACATTTGTAAAAAAATAGGAGAAATTACAAAGGAAGAGGCTGATAAAGTTGCCAGAAAAAGCAGTAGACCTGAGGATTAGGAGCATTTATAATAAAAAAAGAAGAACCAAGAAATTGAATTTAAGAAGTCAAGAGTGAATAAGAGAAGTAGTCCGATGAGAAACATACCACTCGACTGTCAGAACTTGTATAGACGTGCAGAATGGATAATGTTATTAAAAACAAATGTGGTTCACTTATAGGCAGAGGTTGAAGAATTTCCAATGGGAAATGAGGAATTGGCAAAAATTAAATAAATACCTTGTGTCTGTCTTCTGAGAAGAAACACAAAACTATTCTCAGAAATCATAGGGAACACAGTTTCCTCGCAAGAATGAGGAACTGAAGGAAATTGATATTGGTGAAATAAACTATAGAATTACACCCTGTTGATCTACATCCTAGAGCTTCGAAAGAGGCAGATACAGAGGTAGCCAATGTATTGGTTATAGAAGCTGGTATGTTTCCTGTGGATTGGAGAGAAGAAAATTTGATTGCACCATTTAAGAAAGGTGGCAGAGAAAAAACAGGGAACTACCAAACTGTCAGCTTAACAACAGCTAGAGGGCACATGCTAGAGTCTATTATTAAGGATAAAATAAAATAACTTTGGATTGAGCAGTGTCAGCCTGGATTTATGACAATTATATTTGATTAATCTATAGGAGTTTTTTGCAGATGTGACTTGGTGAATTGTTAAAGGGGAACCAGTGAAAGTGATGTATTACGAATTTCAGAAGACTTGCTGTCATGTTCCACACAGGAGGATGGTCAACAAATGTTAGGCACATGGAATTAGGGTAATTTACTGGCATGGAATCAGATTTTGTTTTGCGACAGAAAACAACAAATGGAAGTAAATGAGTCTTTCGCAACTTGAAAGGTGTGAGCGATGAGGCATCATAGGAATCAGATCTTGAGTGCCAACTATTCATAATCTGTATCAGTGGTTTAACTGAAGGTTACATTTCTATGTTTGCTGATGATACAAATGGACGGATCGTGACTAAGGGAGAAGTAATGAGGCTTTAATTAAATATAGACAAGCTAAGTGAAAGGGCAAGATAATGGCAGATGGAAACTGTGAAAAAAGGCAACATCATTAATGTCACTGCATAAAATAGATGAGAGCTTCTTAAAGGGTTGACAAATTATGAAACAATGATGTTCAATGAACCAAGGTGAACTTGTACATCTCACTGAAAGCTAATTTGAAGGTGAAGCAAGCATTAGGAAGGCAAATGTTTTCAGTGGGACTTTATTACAACAGGATTTGAATGCAGGAATGAATATGTCTTCTTACATTTATAGAAGGCATATGTTGCCGAAATGCACCTTCAATTTTGTGTATAGTTTTGGCATGCTTTCCTAACAAAGGATTTAATTGCAAAGAGGGAAGGTAACAAAGATTTACTAGGGATGGCTGGTTTTCCCTCTGAAAAATAATTGTTGTAGACAAGGGTATGTAATAATGGGTGGTACACAGATTGAAACATTTGAACAGCATTTGTGCATAAAGGATACAAAAAGGGTGTTTGGGTTTGATTGGGAGTCTAGAAACAAGGGTTCACCCTTTTGGAGAAAGGAATAGATTATTTAGGACTGAGATGAGGAGAAATATTTTCACCAGAAGTTGGTGTCTCTGGAATTCTCCGCTGAATTCTCTACTGATGTACAAAATCATTGGAGAAATAGATCGGGTAGATGCACAGAGACTTTTGCCTAGAGTAGGGGAATCGAGGGCCAGAGGACATAGGTTCAAGGTGAAGGGGAAATGATTTAATAGTAATCGGAGGGGTAACTTTTTCACACAAAGGGTGGTGGGTGTATGGGACAAACTGCCAGAGGAGGTAGTTGAGACTGGGACTTTCCCACCATTTAAGAGACAGACAGGTACATGGATAGGACAGGTTGGAGGGATATCGACCTAGCGCAGGCAAGTGGGGCAAGTGTAGCTGGGACATTGTTGGCCGGTGTGGGCAAGTTGGGCTGAAGGGCCTATTTCCACACTGTATCACTCTATGACTCTATGACTCTATGACTCTATGACAGGAAGGCTCAGTAATTGAATTAATTCAAAATCGGGATTGATAGATTTCTGGATATTAAGGGAATCAAAGAATATGGAGAAAGTGCAGAAAAATGGAGCTGAAGTTGTTTCCGTTATATAGAGCATTCAATGGACCACATCTGGAAATTATATATTTAAAGAAGGATGTTAATGTGTTGGAAGCCTTTCAGAAAATGGTCACTGGACTAGAATTACACCAGAAATGAAGGACACATTTAGTAGGAAGAAACTGCAAAAACTAGTTTAAACCAAAGATGGACACAAAAAGCTGGCGTAACTCAGCGGGACAGGTAGCTTCTCTGGAGGAAAGGAGTAGGTGACGTTTCTGGTCGAATATCTAACAGAGGTTGGGTTTGCAAAATCTAGTTTTTGTTATTATTCATGCCAGTTTACAGTGCTTCTTTTAAGATTGAAAGAATAATTCAAATATTTAGTCACCCTCCTCTCCACTTCCTCTCAATTCCCACAATTTCTGACTGATCAGTCTGAAGAAGGGTCTCGACCCGAAACATCACCCATTTCTCTCCAGAGATGCTGCCTGAGTTACTCCAGTTTATTGTGTCTATCTTCGACACATTCAGTAGGTCAGGTGGCATTTGTGGAATAAGAAAGAGTTGATGTTTCTTCACTTGGAAAGAGAGAATGCATGTTAGATTTAAGTTGCAGAGAGGTTGAGGGAGAGGAGTGAAGGGCAAAGAAAATATCTCTGATAGGTTGAGGCAAGATTGTTGTGGTGATAAACTATTGATGAAGACATTTTGTTGATAGATTATGGCAGTGGTTCACAGATGCCAAGTACTGAAAGTAGCCAAGAATGCAGAGTAGAAGTTAAAACCAAATTAGCCATGACCTTATAACATTTTAGAGCAGGCTTGAACATAGAGCATAGAACATAGAACATATAACAGTACAGGGCAGGAACAGGTCCTTTGACCTACAAGGTTTGTGCCAAAATCAACTCTTATATGCCTGCACATAATCCATATCCCTGCCTATCCTGAAGCTTCTTAAATGCCACTATTGCATCTGCCCCCACCACCACCCCAGGCAGCATGTTCCAGGCACTCACCACTCTCCATAAAATCCTTGCCCTGCACACCTCCTCTACACTTTCCTCTCACACCTTAAAGACATTAGACCATAGAATAATTAGACCATAAGGCATGAGCAGAATTAGGCCATTCAGCCCATTGAGTCAACTCCTCCATTCAATCCTGGCTGATCTATTTATCCCTCTCAACACCATTCTCCTGCCTTCTTCCCATCACTTTTGTTTCTGTAAAATATGAAGTTGGGATTGAATGGCTGAGTTGCTTCATAAACCACTGGAAATTAGTCAGAGGTTTTTATCCTCTTACAATGATCCTTTGTGGTGCTTTACAGCCAGGTTTGGTGATATTTGTAGTTGCACATGAGCACAGACTGTCACCTTTGATCCTTCATTGCTTCTACTCTGGGGCTGTAGAGAGCATCCTGTCCGGCAACATTACAGTCTGGTTTGGGAACAGCTCTGCCCAGGACAGGATGGCCCTGCAGAGAGTAGTGCGTTCGGCAGAACGCACCATAGGAACTACACTCATCCCCCTGCAGGACCTATACATCAGGAGGTGCAGATCCAGAGCAAGCAAGATCATGAGGGACCCCTGCCACCCCAGTAACGGACTGTTCCAGATGCTACGATCAGGCAAACGCCTCCGCTGTCACGCTGCGAAAACGGAGAGGATGAGATGGAGCTTCTTCCCACAGGCCATCAGGACTGTCAACTTTTATAACCCCAGAGACTAATTTTTTGTCGACACTAATAGTAACTTATTAACTTTATTTATATGCTGTAACTGTAATTCTTTTTTGTGCACAACCCGCAGGCATTGCCACTTTCATTTCACTGCACATCGTGTATGTGTATGTGACAAATAAATTTGACTTGACTTGACTTGACTATTGGGCGCTGCAGCATTTCTTTTGAAGTTGAAGCAATTTTGGAATGTGATGTTGGTATGGAACTCTGATTGTTGACTACTTCATGATGTTTAAAACATCACCTCGTTATTTCCAGCTCTCAGGCAAATCAGTCTTCTCTCTCCTGTTATTTCTAATTAGCAACAAAATATCTGCACATTGAAAAATGGACATTAGATTCAGATTAGTTTGCTGTCATATACACCAGGTACAATGAAATTCCTTGTTCACATAAAGCGCACAGAATAATACATTTACAAACAGCAGGATCTCTTGATCATTTGAGCAGGTGGGCAGAGGAATGATTTGTATTTAAGGAAGTGAAACCAGTGCAATACCTTCACAGTGAATGACAGTGCTCTGGGGAGTGTTGTGGAGCAGCAGGATCTAGGAGTGCAAGTACATAGTTTCTTGAAGGTGGCCTCACAGGTAGATAGGGTAGTGAAGAAGGCTTTCGGCACATAGGCTTTCTTCAGTCATGTAATGAGTATAAAAATTGTGTGGTTATGTTATGTTTACACAAAGGTGAGGTCACATTTGGAGTATTGTGTTCAGTATTAGTCATCCTGTTACATGAAAGGTGTTGTTAAGCTGGAAAGGGTGCAGGGAAGATTTACAAAGATGTTACCAGGACTTGAGGGTCTGAGCTATATGGAGAGGTTGAGCAGGCTTGGACTTTATTCCTTGGACCACTGGAGGATGAGGGGTGATCTTAAAGAAGTATATAGGATCATGAGGAGAATAGATATGGTGAATGCACAAAGCCTTTTACATAAAATAGGGGAATCAAGAACCAGAGGCCAAAGGGTTGAGGGGAGAGGAAAAAGATTGAGGGGAGAGGAGAAACCTGATGGGCATGTGTTTCACACTAAGGGTGGTGGGTATATGGAATGAGCTTCCAGAGGAAGTAGTTGAGCCAGGTATTATCACAACATTTAAAAGATGTTTAGACA
Source organism: Rhinoraja longicauda (assembly GCF_053455715.1). Classification (NCBI taxonomy): domain Eukaryota; kingdom Metazoa; phylum Chordata; class Chondrichthyes; order Rajiformes; family Arhynchobatidae; genus Rhinoraja; species Rhinoraja longicauda. Next base: position 51,369,447 of record NC_135955.1, on the reverse strand, counting down.
GGGACATCGATAGGAAAGGTTTAAAAGGATATGGGCCAAACGCAGGTAAGTGGGACTAGTGGATATGGGGCATCTTGGTCGGCATGGGCAAGTTAGACCGAAGGGCCTGTTTCAATGCTGTATGACTATGACTGTTTGATAATAAATACAACAATAAATACAACAATGAGTGTAGAACAACATCATGGTGCAAGATTGCAATGCAATCTAGCGAATTACAACAGATCATTCAAAATTAAGTCAACACAAGAGGTGTAAGAGGTAATTGGTTCAGGACTCTGATAACAGTGGGGAAGAAACTGTTCTTAAGTTTGGATGTCTGGGCGTTCAAGCCCCTAAATCTTCTCCCAGAAGGTAGAAGAGAGAAAAGGGAATGACCAGAGTGGCAAACATCTTGATGATTCTTCCAGCCTTCCCGATGCAACGCACCAATTAAAATAAGATTAAATATCCAGAATATATAGAAATCATTAATATCATTTGTTTGGTCTTTCTGCAATCCTATATAACCAATTTTCTATATTAACTTATTTCAAGAAATGTATATTATACATTATTGTTTGCTGTCATCAAAATAAGCATATCATAAACTAACAATCACTGATTAAAACTGTATGTTTCCTGAACTTTCAAGTGATTGTCTTTCATTGTTCTACTGCTCTTATTATATTCTATCAAAAGGATGAGAAACAACCTAAGGACACTAGAAGTTCATTGGGCTCCATGCTCAGTTTACAATATTTTGCCTGATTTCATCCTCCCACCATATTGACAAAGGTAAATATGTGAGCTTCTTCTTGAAGGGTTGCGTTTTAAAAGGTAAGCATTGATTTTATGTAAAACTTAACTTATCGTGGAGCCAGGAGAATCAGAAGGACATCTGAGATTGAATGTGAGATGTATGTCAGCCATCACGTCCCTTTCCCGGTTGCCTAGTCAGGTAATCAAGAATCTGCATGCTCCTTGGGCCACTAGAGCATCAGTTCATGCTCTAGGTCCATTGTTAGCATGAACACTTTCTTCAATTAACAATAAATGAAGAAATAACTGTCACTTAGTGCTTGAGTAACTCAGTAGGTCACATGGCATCTCTGGAGATCAAAGATAGGTGACATTTTGGGTCAGGGCCCTTCTTCGGCCTGGCACTGGCAAATCCTGCTATTGACACAGAAAATTTTGCCGAGTGCATCGTGGAGGTTAAAAGCCCTCTTTCCCCTTTTTAACATATTCTTTACTTCATTATCCCAGTCTGCAGAAGAGTTCCAACCTGAAACACCACCAATCTATGTCCTCTAGTGGTGCTGCTTAACCCGTTGAGTTACTCCAGCACTTCATGTCTTATTTTGTAAACCAGCATCTGCATTTTCTTGTTTCTCCAAGGACTAATTGTCTCCTTGTTAGGTGCTAATTTTAGTAAATGGACTTCCAGTTCCGATTGATAATAGGAAGTTGACTACAGTTCATTTATTTGAGACACTCCTTTTATATCTCTAGGCTGAGGGAAAACTATTTCATTTTACATACAAAAATACGGAAAAGAGCATAAAACATAGAACACTACAGCACAGAAACAGCCCCTTTTGGCCTATGATGTCTGTGCCAACCATGATGCCAATTTAACAACATGGTGGATATCTCTCCTCTCCTGTTCATGTGTCTGTCTTGATGCCTCTTTAACATTGCTATTGTGCCTGTTTCCAATGATAATATAAAGCTGACTTGTTGACATCTGGGGGTCCCGAGCCAAACATTGCCTATTCATTCCCTTCACAAATGCTGCCTGACCTGTTGAGTTACTTGGTATTTTGTGCTTTGCTGGAGATTTAATGCTACAGAAGTGTTTTTTATATTAGAATGATGTGTTTTTACATTATTCCAATTATGTAACATAATGGATATCTGATAATTTTTGGAATACTTGCCCAGTATTCCTCATTAAAAACATCCTAATTAATCATTTTGATAATCTGCTTGGTGACATTAATAATCTGAGGATTGTTATGGCTAAGTAAATCAAAAATTATAATCTTGGTTCTAAAAAAATTTAACTGTACATTCCACCATCCCACACAGTTAATGGATTTTACAGAATAACATTACCAATATTTCCTTGGTTCAACTGCCAGGAAGAAAATGTTGGCACAAAAAAATATGGTAAACGTTGCCAGAGCCCACAATGTTCTAGGACAGTTGGGTTATGCCCGAGATGAAAGCCAAACATACTGGTCTATTTGTTATGTCATGTGGATCAGTTATAAATGTATCTATTGCAAAAGATTATTGGACTTCATCGAAGAACAACTGGTGGTTACAATTACCATTAATTCTTTAATTATGTAGGCACAGATCATGATTTTCATTAATATATCAAGAATAAGTGGAGCTCAAATACTATGGTCAAGAAGCCTGCATTTGCAGATGCTTGAACAGCTTTTACTTATTAGCCAAGCTCTGATATTTCCTGACTCAGAGAACACAGAGTCTTATGACTGTTCACAATATTTCTCAATGTGTCATTCCTGCCAAGATTGGCATGTTTTACTGTGTCTCTCTCTGCACAGAATCATGTTTATAAAGGAAGAGAATGCTAAGACACTTACAAATCTGTGGCTCAATCTTTGCTCCTTTTTCCCAGGAGCTCATGTCGGAAGAAATCCACCTTATTTTTTTAGCACATTTTTCTGCATCATTTAGAGGAACTCCAGTGTCCAGTCTTCCAACACAATTGCTGCTGGTGTCAGGTGCCAGCAAAAGACAAACCCTGCCGTTGTAGCAGAAAATTCCGCTGAATGCATTGTGGAATTAAAAAGCCTTCTTTCCCCTTTGTCAATTAAGCTTTGATTTAGAATATGGAGGAATCCTGGGAAGCTCCTACCTCCCAATATGGTGCTTGCCCTGCCTTACTTGCCATTTGTTATTTGGTAATGGTTTTCTTTCTTTCTTGATGCTGATATCTCCAGGGGTTAGGAAAGTAGAAGGAAATCCCAATTTCAGCAGTAAAACGCAAATGGAGGATACATTGACAATCGTCTTAGAAACCTTTGGTTCTTACAACTCTGAAAAAGGCCAATATGCCCATGGTAGAAAGAAATACACAAATATTAAATCTCGCCTGCCCTTTCCTCTATATCTTACATTTTTGCATTAATTCTATTCTCTTTTAAATGTTACAATTGAATCTACTTTTACAACCTTTTTGGCTTATGCATTCCAGCTGCCTGTTCTCTCTGATTCTTTCATTGGGCACCTCAACATGTGTTCATTTGTTACTGCCCGAGCAAATGGCTTCTCCCTACTAACTTTTTTAGTTTCGTTTAATTTAGAGATACAGCACGAAACTGGCCCATCAGCCCACTGAGTCAGCACTGACCAATGAGCACCCATACACTAGTTCTGTCCTACATCCTAAGGAAAAATTACTGGAAGCCAATTAACCTACAAACTTGCACATCTTTGGAATGTGGGAGGAAACCGGAGCACTGTACAAACAACACCCAAATCAGGATCAAACCTGGGTCTCTGGCACTATAAGTAGCAACTCTACAGTTGTGCCACTGAGTCATCCCTGCAACTTGTTGCAACTGTGCCTATTTGGAATATATCAATCATCTTTCCCTTCAAAATGAAAACCTGAAAGGTTATGATATTTCTTTCTCGCTGGGCTAATATTTATTCCTCATCACTGAAGACAGATTAATTAGTCATCCTTCATTAGCTGCAAACTATTTCAAGACATTTTTGAGGACACAGTGATATTTAAATATTTGGATTTAACAGGAAATTCTGCTTAGTTTTAGAAAGAACATTATATTATAATTGGTAATGTACATGGCATTATTCAACAGCTGATGAATAAATGAGATTCACTGACTGAAAAAAACAGACACATCACACATTTCTACAGAACCTACCACAACCTCAATATCTCAAAGCCCTTCACAAGCAACAAAGAGAATTTATATCGTTTGAACTGATGCAAATTTTAATGCCACTTTGATTTAATCTGCACAGGTTTGGCAGATGATTGTAAATATCTAGCTTTGAGTCAATATACCTTGCCCTGGCAGTTAAATAATGCTGAAGTAAACATTTGTTTCTTCAGACACTTTGGAAAGCATGACATATGAACTATGTAAGATGTTTCTTTTATTTTACCTAGGTCCTCTTTCCTTGCTCACCATGATCCAAATATATTGTTTCTCTTTTGATAATTCTTACAGAACTTTGATGACTTTTATAATCATTTGTTGTTAAATAGAATAACCAAAGGGGACTAGAAAGCAGAGTGGAACATGCAGTATACATTTCTCCACATGGCAGGCTTTGTGTTATAATGCTATTATTAGCTGGAACATGCAAATATATTGTGCGGAAATGCTTTCAAATACAATGAGGGGACTTTGAAGCGGATGAAAAAAAAAAGAATGAGGTAGAAAAGAAGATGGCAGACAAAGGAAAAGATTTATAAGGTAGATGAGACAGAGTGAGGTGATTGATGGAACAGTTCAATCAGAATGAAATCTGCAAGTGAGAAAGAACAGAGAACCCAAAGATAGGAAGTTTTAGATTGAGGAAACAGATCTATGGGCTAGAAATCATGCACTCACTATGAACAAAGTGAAATTTGATGATGACCAATTTCCAGGTCATTTCACAACACTCCAGAAATTTGACTCAGTGCTTCCTGGCGTGAACTACCCTCCAACTCTGATGTGAATTCCTCATTGGATGTTGTTTCCCAATGTTAAAGGTTCATTTTTTAGTACTGTGGAGGAAATGCATTGTTTGATCCCGGAAATGAATCTTTTGGGATCCCATTAAGGTATGTCCCTATTTATTGACCATTTTAAAGCCCATTCTCCCAATAGCTCTCATTCCCCAACCCACTAACCTCATTCTCTGTCCAAACTATGTAGCCCTGGCTTGAACCTTAAGCAGTTCCAGATTGTTCCTGGCTCTGAACTCCTGATGGACTGATTTCCAATCCCTGATTTCCAACCCCCATATCACTTTCTACTGACTTTGATCCTCCAATGACCTCTGTTCAGAGTTATCTCTCCCCCACTGGTTTCCCAACCCCAAATTAGATCCTGGTACATCTATTCGGAAGCACAGAAAGAACCAAGTTTAATATCCCACGTTGTACTGGATTTTATAACAGCAAGCTCAGAAATAAGAAAGGCATATAATTAAATGGCACCTCCTAGTCCTTTACACATTTTTAAAAATCAAACAAAGTATAGAGTCATAGAGTCATATAGTGTGGATACAGGCTCTTTGGCCCAACCTGCCCTCGCTGACCAACATGCCCCATCTATACACCTGCCCGTACTTGCCCCATATCCCTCTAATCCTATCCTATCCATGTATCTGTCCAAATGTCTCTTAAATGTTATGATAGTACCTGCCTTAACTACATCCTCTGACAGCTCATTCCATATACCCTTCACCATCTGTGTAAAAAGGTTACCCCTCAGGTCCCATTAAATCTTTCTGCCCTCACCTTAAACCGATATTCTCTGATTTCCCTACTCTGGGCAAGATGGCCTCCCAACTTCTATATTCAATACTCTAACTGATGAAGGTCAACGTGCTGAAAGCCTTCTACCTGTGGTGCAACTTTCAAGGAACTATAATATGTATCTGCACTCCTAGATCCCTCTGCTCTACAAACCTCGCAAGAGCCCAACTATATTCTGTGTGGGTCTTGCACTTGTTAGACTTCTCAAAATGCACACCTCACATTTATCTGTATTAAATTCCATCAACCATTCCTCAGCCCACCTGGCTATTGGACCAACATCCTGCTGCAAATTTTGACAGCCATCTTCACTATCTACAATACCACCCACGTTTGCATCATCTACAAACTTCCTATTCATTCCTTCTATGTTCCCATTCAAATCATTGATATAGATGACAAATTGCAATCGGCCCAGCACCAAACCCTGTAGCACAACACTATAGTCACAGGTCTCCAGTTGAAAAAACAACCTTCCACCGTAACCCTTCGCTTCCTTCCATGAAGCCAAATTTTCTATCCATTCAGCTATCTCTTCTTGGATCCCACGCGATCTAACCTTCCAGAGCAGCCAACCATGCGGAAACTTGTCAAGTGTCTTGCTGAAATCCATCTACAGTATACCACATCTACAGCTCTGCCCTCATCACCCTTTTTGGTCAACGCTTCAAAAAACTCAATCAGATTTGTGAGAGACCATCTCCCATGTACTGAAGTAATAATATCTCATAATTCAAACTCACAAATGCAAGCTCTATTAGTAAATTTCCCTAAAGTATTCCTGGTCTGTGGCTTTTGATATTCACTATCATTCCCACCAGGCTAATAGCAGCAGAGGTTTTACCATTGCAATAATACAGAAGGTTGTCCATATCAACCACAAGTGTTTATTTCCTAGAATTGTCCATTATCCAGGATTATTTAGCCTAAGATTGACTATCTTCTGGAATTAGAACAAATGATCCAAATGGAAATTTCTTATTTTACATCCAGCTGAGAGAAGAAGGCAGACATAATCAGCATGGAAAAATATCTGGGCAAATTGGATTCCTAATACTGGCTGGAATTAATTCTATAGCTTTAAGGGCCTGTCCCACTTAGGCGATTTTAAGGCGACTGCCGGCGACTAGGCTGTCGCCAACAGTTCGCCGGGGTGTCGCGTGTATGATCGTGAGGAGTCTTCAAAGAATCGTAATGGACCTCGGCGCGTTGCTGAGAAATTAACCGGATTGAAATTTCTCGGCGACAGCTGACTTGTCGCTAGGTCTCGTTGCTTATTGCGGGCGCTGTCGCATGCTGTCCCCAGGTTTGCTAGGTTGTCACAGATGCATTTAGAGGCACGTAATATTAAATTAAGTAAAGTCATTTGAAGAGACCATAAAATACTTGTGTTTAACCAATTTATTTACTGTCAGGACATTTGACAGGTAGATTGGAGGCGACAGTTTGATGGTCAGGTAAGCGTGGGAATTTCGCAATGCTTATGGCCATCAGCGATTACTTTTAAAGTAGGCTCCCAACCCAGATATGCAACCCAGAAACCAGATATGCATCTCCCGTACATTTTCATGCACAAAAATCCATTTAACCACGATTAAAATTAAATTTCTTAATACTGCTATTAGTAAACTGGAAGTCAATCCAGTTTATGCCTTGTTACCGTGAAGCTTGGTTTTCAAGTAACCCGGGCAAGATGTTATATTTCAAAACTCTCAAGTAATTACAGACTTGTCAGTGATTTCAGCGAAAATTAGGACGCCGGAGAAGCATTGATAAGCATGGGAATTCCGCAATGTTTCCGAAGACGGTGTAATCTCTTAGCCAGGTGCTAGTTTTCCCAAAAAAGTAACTTGTATCGACCTGACTCGGCATTGTCGTGGTCATTGTCGTAGGGTAAAATAAAATGTTGGCGATCTGCTACGACTTTGACAGTCGCCGGCAGTCGCCTAAAAAATCGCTTAAGTGGGACAGGCCCTTTAGAGAACTTAATCACTTAATGTTTACTGAGGACTTAGTCCAGTTTGGTTTGTATTTGGTTCCTCCTGTTTCAGCGAGTTTAATATTTTCTTAATTACATCAGTTGACATGTTACTTAAGATGATTATTAATTCTGCTCTGCAAATGATAATGTTGGAGAGAAGGGTGAGTGAAGAAAAGGAGGGAGGCAGGAAGAGGAAATGTTCACCTAAAAGATACATGAAATGGATTTGGCAAGGAGGCTGAACCTTATGGTTGGGGTCAGCACTCAATGAAGAGAAAACAGTCTATTTGCCAAAGATAGACACAAAATGCTGGAGTAACTCAGCAGGACAGGCAGCATCTCTGGAGAGGAGGAATGTGTGATGTTTCGGGTCGACCCTTCTTCAGACTAACTTGCCAAAGCAGGCTGGGATTAGGGTGTTTTTCTGTCAGATTGGGAGATGGAGGAGGAAATAAGGGTGAAAACTCTTCCCAAGCCAAGCCTGAAGTTGGCAGTAAATTGGAGCATGAGGAGACACACAGATGGGAACACAAGAACACAAGAAAATAGAAGCAAAATCAGGCCACCAGGCCCCTCAAGCCTGCCCTGCCATTTAATATGATCCTGGCAGATTTATCGACCCTGACTGATAAAGGCCAATGGATACCGAAAGCCTTCTTGACCACCCAACCTACCGGTGATGTCACTTTCAAGGAACTTTATGCCTGCACTCCTAGATTACTCCCAGGGCCCTGAGATTCTCTGTGAAGGGTCTACCCTGGTTTGACTTTCCAAAATGCATTTACCTGCTTTAAACTCCATTAACCACTTATTGGTTGCCTTTTCCTAAATTTCCTATTACTGATTGTTAAATCTGGTTGGGAGTGCATAGTTCTAAAATTACTTCGAAAAGACTTGCCAATCAGGTGATGTCTAAGATCTTTCCAAAACTACAGATCATGGTTTTATGTCATTAAGTCACATATAGTTTGATTTTAAGTGAAGTGAAGAGTAAGTGAAGAGGGATTCTAATTTTGGTGAACAAGCTACGTTTAGACGACCCAGCTGTGAAGACTGACCACTTGGTGGCGGCAGCAGAGCATTCAACCACATTGTGGACCATCTCATAGTGTGAGGTTGTTACAGAAATGGAAATATTGAGTGCATCCTTAATAGATTAGAAAGTACAACTGATGAGAATGAATGAACACTTAATGCACGCCATCATTTCTTGGCAGCAACATTTTGTTCTACTTTTTAAATGGCTCATTCCTTACTTTAAAATGACAGAATATGTTCCATTTACAACCTCCTGCTAATAATCTACAATATTACCTTTCTCCACTGTAAATTGTCACGAATGAGAAAGAAACACGGCATGTCACCATTTATAAGAAATAAAAAGGTTTCGTTAAATATAAATGGATGGGAAAAAAATAAGTGACTCTTGAAAATAAGTCATTTTTCTTTGTAGCAGATCATGTTAAATAATATTTAAACAGATGAAAAAGAATGAAGCTCTTTTTAACCTTGTCTGGTTATTTTATTGACTGGATTTGTAAAATATGAAAATATTTTATCTCTTGATAAATGGAGTATAACTATGAAACTGTAAAGTACATTCCTATATTACTATAGTGAATGAAATTCAAAAGAACATCAACAGCTATGAAGCACTTTGGAACATCCTGAGATGATGAAATACACATGTTATCATATTCTCTTTCATGTGCATTTTTTTCCTTCTACTTCCATTGTAATATACTCTTTGGCTGTTAGTGTTGGGAGACAAATTGAAGAACAATAACTTTCCTCTATAGATATTGTCAATGCTCAATACTACCAGACCAGTCTTAAAGTTGAAAAGGGAACATTTAGTTGAAGTAGACACTTACTAGTCAATCCATCTTCTGTGCCAGTACATAAATGTCAATCCCTCTGTGCAAGGACATAAATTACTTATTATAATCTTTTGTTTAAGTTATTGCAGCTTGTCCATTTTATTGCTGAAAAGTCAAACTTGAAAACAATGGTGAATTTCTACAATTAGTCCCACCATACCGGGTTGTGACAATAATTGGCTGGATTCTTCTCAAGGAGTGTTTGAATGTAGAGTCTTGTTTGGTCCCAGCATACATCGTTCTCTGATTAAAGTTTGATATAAGTAGTTTCCAAGTGATGGAAGAAAGATAAAATGTCTATATTGAAGCCTATTACCTTCCCAATATTTCTTTCTTATTTGATCAGTATACTGGAAGCTTTGGGATGGATCCTGGGGGCTTTGATCTTAATACCTCCTCTCAGAACTTGAAATATTTCTGTGAATTTCTGATAAGACTTTTTGATATCTTAAGCTTAACGTAATGTTAGACAGTTTCGCTATTTTATAGCCTAATAGAATTCTTTAGGTAAAAGTCAGTGAAAAGTTTTTTTTCATAGAAGGCAGTTGAATTTAAATTGGAAATTTTGATTTGTGAACCACACTGCAATAGATCATTTTCCTTTGTTGAGCTTCTTTTGAAGAGGATCTCTACCAAGTCTCACCCCCCTGTATTTTACAAATGCAAGTGGCACACAATCCCATGATCTTTGTTATTAAGTGAAAGACGTAGGCAGTGGATGTCCAAATTCCAATGTAGTTCGGTGCCAATGGCACATAGTCTGAGGGTACCTCATAGTATCTGTAGGAGCCATTTGTATTTATTAGCTGTCTTAGCATATTATAATATTTTGTATCTTGCTGTATTATTTTTGCAGTGAGATGAATACATATATGGGCATAATGAACATATATGGGCATAATGGACTGGTAGGAGCCAGAATTAGGAGTATATTTGGGAATGTAGAGATAGAAGGGATAGACGCGGAGAAGCTATGGTGAGATACAGTTCTTACTAGATCTATGACGGGAGAAATACAAATCTGTTTGTATCACTACTTCAATAAGCGACTGATTAAACTGAAATGTCGTGAAGATCTCTTTGTTGTCAGTTTGTGTCAAGATTGATCACTCCAGCCTCCATGAAATGGTGGTAAGCCGAGAGGACTTTTCTTGACTGAAGTTGCCACTATAAAGTGTAAGAACGTCCTCAGCCGGAGTGAATAAAATAAGACCTTCCTCAGCCGGAGTGAATAAACTAAGAACTGACCTCTGTGAGTGAAGATTAAAGTAGACCAATCTCTAAGAACCATTTAAAATAATAATTGGCTCTATGAATGAGACTGGAGCTTATGAAGTGACTGGACGGAACAAGGATTGTTTTATTTCAAAAACCTTGAACCGAAATCCACAGACTGGACAGGGTCATTACATGCGCTAATCTGACTAATGGAGATTGTAAACTTTGAAAGCCAGTGAATACAGCATTAAGCTTTATTGGAAAAGCTGTATTTCAGAAGTTGCATTGGAAAGCTGCTACTGAAAACTTTAAAAGGCTGAGAACAAAGAAGTGACCTTGTGCATCGCAGGATATCAGTTTGTTTTGAATTCTTGTAAGATACGATTTTACGTCAACACGTCTTAAAGGGATAGTGATGTACAAATATGGCTGTGGCCAAGATCTGATGTTCAGCCACAAGGTGGTGACATCAGAATGGATTCCATAAGGGAAAAAGGTTTTTCTTCATTTTGTGGAACTTCAAAGTTCTCTTATGTTTTGAATTGGGTTGCTACCCTGAAAAGCCAGCATGAGATTGAAGAAGAAGAACAACAACTGAGAAGAAAGAAAGAACAATTGAAAGACATAGAATTGTTAATTTACAAAAATAGAGGAAAGATACTATTAGAACACGTAAAACAGAATAAAAGAAGAGGAAGCAGTTTTGCAACGACTGCAAAACCTGTAAAAGCACGAAAATCATCCTGAAATGCTTCACATTGAACAAAACGACAAAGAAAAGAAACCAGAGCACAGTGGCAGATGGACTATTATCTAGACTTACCTTTCAAGCAAGAAAACGCCAGCGAAAGTGGCTATGGTACTGTTTCATATCTAAGACTGGAAAACAATAGCAAAGAGGTACATATTGCATTTATAATGGGAAAATCCAGAGTGGCACCATTAAAACAAATGACAATTCCCAGAATGGAGCTTACAGCTGCAGTCCTAGCTGTCAGAGCTAACACAATGCTGCGAAACAAATTACAGCTTCAACTGGACAAATCCATCTTCTGGACCGATAGCACAACTGTGCCTCAGTACATCAACAACAAAACAAAACGCTTTCAAACATTTGTAGCAAACAGAATCTCTTTTGTTAGAGATGCTACTGACATATCACATTGGAGAAATGTTAGCACAAAGGAAAATCCTGCAGATGAAGCATCAAGAGGACTAACAGCAGACCACTTCTTAAGCTGGAAGAGAAGAGGATTGAAGAAGATCCTGGCTAATGGGCAGAATATTGGAGACCATACCAGATCTTGAGCGCACAGTTCGACTACAGACTAAGGGCAACATCTTGGAAAGACCGATAACGAAGATATGTCTGCTCCTAGAAGCTGATACCTGAGTACAGCAAAGACTGGTGGCCTTTAAGATTAAAGAATCACTTAAGTAGATTAGATGCCAACATATAGTGCATGCTTTATTTTGATTATGTGTGAAGTTTTTATGGCTCCTTTTAACATTTATTAGTAATTGTTTTGTTATATACGTAGAACAATTAGGGGCTGGTGCGCTGTCTTAGCATATTATATTATTTTGTATCTTGTTGTATTATGTTTGGACACTTGGGGGTTGTAGTGAGATGAATGCATATATGGGCATAAATGGGCATAATGGACTGGGAGGAGCCAGAATTAGGAGTATATTTGGGAATGCAGAGATGGGAGGGGCAGACGCGGGGAAGCTATGGTGAAATACAGTTCTTACCAGATCTATAACGTGAGAAATACAAATCTGTTTGTATCACTACTTCAATAAATGACTGATTAAACTGAAACGTCGTGAAGAACTCTCTATTGTCGGTTTGCGTCAAGATCGATCCCTCCAACCTCCGTGAAATGGTGTTAAGCCTAGAGGACCTTATTGAAAGGACTGAAGTTGCCACTACAGTATCAGTTAGGGATTATTCATGGGTTACAAAATTAGGTGAAAATAGCAGCCATTAATTCAAAAACAAGAATTCTAAACTTCAGAATATCTGTTCCAATGTGCATTGGAAGAAGTAATTAATTTGAAATTAAAAGAGCAGTTTTGCAGACACACAGGCTGCCTACTATGACAATGTCTCATTCTTGTGTGCATCAGCCAAATGTACACCAATGGGTTATGTAATTGGCCACCATTTAACCAGATATCTTCAGTTTAAATTATTTCACATCATTGTGATAGAGATGAAGGGAGCTTTCAGACCAGACTTATTTTGTCACTTGGGACATCATGCATGGTCATTGACATATTTGTCCCTCTATCTATAAATGGGGTTATTTGTCTACTCAAGAGAGTTGGACCACACAACACCAGTTTTCGATGTCTGGCATCCGTACTCAGAAGCTTTTAAACCATTCACATGAATCATTGTGTCCTGGCAAAGGTGTTGAATATTTAGTGTCTTGGCAGTGACAATATGTCCACATTGTACTTCCACATAGCTACTTATCTGCACCCAAAATGCTAAATCTTGGTAGGTAATTATAGTCATCAAAACTGTTGTTAATTATTCATTGTTATCTTTGTGTTTCAAATGTACATCAACTCAAAGTACTTTGAGTTTGGAGATTCTACCGAGAAGGTCTCCAAGAGAATATTTGTTTCTCTTGATGACCAAAGACTTTTATACCATCCAACTTCTGGCTCCAAGTGGTTTAGTTCACAAGTCACAACAGTCTTGAACCATCAGTTTTCAGCTATTCATTTATTTTTACTTCATTACATTTTTCAGGATTGGGTTATTGATAATAAATGCTGAACCTGTGAAAGTGTTGAGCCACTTTGTTGAAACGTCACAGTTATTCTGGTGAAGGTACTCCCACAATGTCTTTGGATGGAAAATTAGAGCCAACACAGATGAAAGGCTGAGAAAATAACTCCAAATCAGAATGATATGTTTCATGGATGGCCATATCCAGGTATTGGCTTAGCCCAAAAATACATAAAGTGCTGGAGTAACTCAACAGGTTAGCAGCATGCCTGGAGAACATGGACAGGTGACATTTCAGGTCGAACCCTTCTTCAGCATTGTTTCCCCATGTCCTTCTTAATGGTCGATAGCCTGGGATTAGGAAATGCTATCAGGGTAACTGAAATGAAGGATATTCATGAACCCGTAACTGGATTTTTAGTCCAGCCTTCTGGTTACTAATCTGGTCATTTAGTTTCTCCCCCACCAGCATAATCGCCCCAAACCGAATTAAGAGCTGGCTAACCAGCTCCTTAACAAATTAAGCCCTTTGCCCTACCGCTGGAGTCCAGCAACAAATGGTTATCTCACCGGGATCCTCAAAATTATACTGGGGAATTATCCTTGCTGTTCCGATGGCATGTCAACCCTAATATATGATCAAAGGCCCTGTGCATTTGAATGCGGATTCCCTACCTGGAAAGTAGGAAGAAAAAACAAGTTATTTAGCTTTTACTCACGTTAACGTTTTTTTACTTCCTTCTTAGTTTTATTTTAGTTTAGAGATACAGCACGGAAACAGGCCCTTTGGCCCAATGAGTCCACACCAACCAACCACCCCCACACACTAACACTATCTGCACACACTAGGGACAATTTACATTTATACCAAGCCAATTAACCTACAAACCTATACATCTTTTGAGTGTGGGAGGAAACTGAAGAAAACTCACACAGGTCACGGGGACAACGTTCAAACTCCATACAGACAGCACATGTAATCAGGATCGAACCGGGGTGTTGGGCACTGTAAGGTAGAAGCTCTACCGCTGCACCACCAAGCTACCTTAATATTTTTATAATATTTTTAATTAATTTTGTTTTCAGTTTTAATTTTCATAAATTGTGAGAGTTTTTGAAATCAGAGATATTTAAAATCTTTACTATCTTGGTTTTGACTGGAATCAAAGCACCAACTTCTGCCAATGGCTTTCAGTGCATTCTGAGAGTATGGTCTCTTCACACATGTCTGGGGCTCACTTGCCACTGCGATCTAATCATTCCTTATTGCATGACTTGAGAACCAGTAGAGATCAGTTCTTACATAAGCACCAGATGAGCGTAGTTGGATAGGGATTGCGGGCAGCAAGCCCCAGTGGCGGGTCAGGTATGCTGAGATCTTGAAGACAGTCTGAAGAAGGGTCTCAACCTGAAACATTACCAATTCGCTCTCTCCAGAGATGCTGCCTGTCGAGTATTACTACAGCATTTTGTGTCTATCTGAGATCCTATTCATTGGGCAGGCACTGCATGCAGCAAGCCCCAATGGTGGGCCAGGTACGCTGAGATCCTATTCATTCTTGAAAAAGCCAATCCAAAATAGATTTCAGCTAGAATTGGATGTTATTTATATTAGTTGTATGCTACTAATGGCACTGCAGATTGATGCTTGTGGCTTGAGAGTAAAATCGATTATAACAAATTAATGGGCTTGAACTGAGAAAGAATGGAGAAGTAATCAATGCTTAGAATTATAATGGAGAATAGCTGGCAGGAACGTCTGAAGTGCTGTCAAGTGCAGTTACCCACACCACTGCAGAGATTCCTTGCTCCTCATCAAGCGTGCCCTGCTCTGCAGTATTTCCCAGTGTAGTTTTCAGAAACCAGTGACTCACAAGAAAATTGCAGTATTTAGAAATTAATCTCATTGTTAAAAAAACTTTTGAAGATGTTACACACTGAGGTGTAACTGACTTTGTGAAAGACTATTAAGACATTTTAATTGATTAATAAATTCCTTTGTCCGAAAGGAAACTAATATGTAATTTCTCTCAGGTAATTATTTTTAAATGTCATGTCTGTTTAACATTATAAAAGTTATTTATTTCATAAGCCAGACTTCACCTCAATCTTGTGTGTAGACCAGTACACATACACATGTTTGTAGCACGTGTATTGACTGCCATATGTGGAAGATCATTAGTGCAAGCACCTCACAGTTTACTAGAAATAAGAAAAGTAGTTACTGTAAATTTTTATGTCAGTAGTCCTTCATTACTGATTTTACAGCACATTGTAACTCAAATCTTCAGCTATCATTTCTTGATCTTGCACAGATGAACACACATTAAACAACAAGAAGAACCACCTTATTGGTGCTATTTACAGGAACCATTGGTCATTCACTATTTGATTACTTACTGGTTTCTACTACCCTTTTGTAAAATAGGTTACCCAATACTACCCAATTGTCAAAGTGTTTACATTTCTTTGAATTCCTCTTTAGTTACTGGAGTCTACTGCGAATAATGGGCCACATGTTAGAAAGATATGCACTCGGTTTCATGTGGTCTCAATTTCTTATTTCTGCCCAAATCATCGGTTATGTTTGTGTGTGGTGTACAAGATATTTCCCTCAGAAAGCTGTCAAATTGAAAGAGCGAGCGTGTGCCACACAGAGAAGTATAAGAAGAGGGAAGGATGAGGAGGATAGAGAATGGTTCTTTGTTTTCAAGAACAGTTTTGCTATTTGAACTTCAATAAGGAATAAAAATGTAATAAATTTGTGCCATGTGAACCACCAAAGCTCAAGCCTCAGAGCAAGGAGAAGACCATTTGTTTAGTAGCTCTTAAGATCACAGCAATCATGAATTCCTGAAAGATTCTTTCCAGGCTCCGTTTGGAGATATCTAAGACACCCACTAAAAACCACTGTACGGAATTTGTACATTCTCCCTGTAACCTTGTGGGTTTCCTCCGGGTGCTCCAGTCTCCTCTCACATTCTAAAGACGTGCAGGATTATTGGTTAATTGGCTTCTGTAAATTGTCCCTAATGTGCAGGATAGAACTAGTGCATGGGTGATCGACGGTCGGCAGTTTGGACTCAGTGGGCTAAAGGGCATGTTACCACACCATATCTCCAAACTAAAACTAAACTAAATCTTGCAGTTTACCATCCAGTATTGCATAAAGGAGTCAGTGACTTTCTCTGTTTGATGTCACCTAGAAAGATTGCAGTTGTGTTGCCATTTGGACACTGATCGGAAGGAGTTTTCCTCTCTCCCAATGTCCAGCAGTGACTAAACACAACAGATGAATGCCCCATTCCACAGCAGAGTGATGTGTTCGAATGTCTCTTAACAATAGTGTATAGGCATGAGCACTTGGGAAATGTCATAAAATTATTGCCATGGTGCTACATGATAAGTGACAAACCAGCCACTGCTTGAAGAATTTTAGATTAATCTCCTGGAGATTAATCTCAGGAGAGCAGAAGTCACGATTTGTGGTTACCTTTGGGGTTGGGTAATTTGGGTGCCTGTTTAGTGCTTTTATTGTTGGACTGTGGGTGATTGAATTAACATTTTGTTCAAGATGGCCGCGCCGTTGTGTTTGGCTGCCTGCCACTGTATGTTTCTTTTTTTCCTAGTCAGATGTGCAGCACTTTGGTCAACGTGGGTTGTTTTTAAATGTGCTATACAAATAAATTGACTTGACTTGACTTGACCTGCTGCCTACCCCGACATGGTGCACTGGGGCTTGGATCTTCTTACTGGCAATGTTGTTGGGTAGTTTCAGAGAGGAAGTAGGAGAACAGGAAAACGAGGAGGATGAGTGGAAAGGGAAGGAGAGAGGGTGGAGGCAAGCTGGACACCCTTTCTCTGTAATTTTTTTTATGACCTTGCCCCTTGGGATTCGGCTGCCTGTACCTCTTGTGCTGGCTACATGGTGGTCACACCTAGTGTCTTGCCACATGTAGATCCCAATTTTGAACCAACCTCCAAATGACATGGTGCCAGTATCTGAGCCTGTGGCTATGGGTCAAATCAAATTAAATGGTCTTTTTCATGATGTTCGCAATCTGTTGCCACTTACATTTTGTGGCTCGAGTCAAGCGGGAAGGCACAGCAGCAGGCTTGTCATGGTGGGGAAAAATAAATTAAGAGAAGCATAGTAACGCATATACGAAAATTAGAGATGCTTATGATTGGGTTAACAAATGAGGTTTGATGGCTCTGGGCCTGTACTCACTGGTATTTAGAAGGTTGAGGGGGGGATCTTGTTAAAATCTACTGAATAATGAAAGACTTAGAAAGAGTGGATGTGGAGAGGATGTTTCCAGTAGTGAGAGTGTCTAGGACCAGAGGCGAGAGGTTCAGAATGAGAAGGACGTATCTTTATAATGGAGATGAGGAGGAATTTCTTGAGCCAGAGGGTGGTGAATCTGTAGAATTCATTGCCACAGATGGCTGTGGAAGCCGTCATTGGATATTTTAAAAGCATAGATTGATAGATTCTTGATTAGTAAGGGTGTCAAAAGTTACAGGAAGAAGGCAGGGGAATGCAGTTGCGAGAGAAAGATAGATCAGCCATGATTGAATGACAGAACAGACTCGATGGGCCGAATGATCTAATTCACTTCCTATGTCTTATGATCTTACTATCGCTCAGAAGAGATTGTAAAATGCAGGCAGGGAATGATGTGAGGAAAAGATTACAAACGGAGATACCATCTTCTTGTTTCAACTGTTGCTGGCCTCTCTCAAATCTGAGGCACCGCTGAGGTACAAAGTTCACAGCAAGGGGCAGATGCTGAAATTAAGATAAGCAAAGAGCATAAATCTAGGGTTTTGCAGAGCAAACAGGCACAGCCGCTATCCTCGTTTTTGGGTGCTGTCAATTTGCTAACCCTTTCTCCCCACACATGCTTCCGATCTGGAACAGCTTTCTATGGACATGATGAACTGTTTGGTCTTTGCTAACAATGCAAACAATAATCATATGATTAGCATGGATTAATTGGAAAGTAATCTGGCACTCTACCCTTACAAACACACAGTAACACAGACAAAAAAGTGGCCAGGATATCCTGTTAACCTGAATGCTCCAAGTATTGTGTGCTAACATCTGGTTTGATTTGTGTGTAAAGATGGTTTTTTTCAACGATTTAGACCTTTACTCTAAAAAAAAATCCCCTCTTTGTAAATTGCATAGATTTAGTTGGCATGTCATAATGGTCACATTGTAACTCGACAGCAGCATTTTAACAATGGGTTACTGTGTATTTTGCAAGATTAGATGAGCAATAAATTGATGAGATAAATAAAACACCACTTCACCCGCTACAGACCTTGTGACTCACAGCAAGTAACCCATGCAATTAGTGTATTGCAATCTCAGAGTTCCACGTTGTTAGTCATTCGACAAAAAGCACATTTATCAAAAGCTCAATCTACTTTATTGATGTGTGATTCCTTCAAACAATGTTAAATTAAAAACATCCAGCCATGCATGGTAATGTCAATGTGATGAGAAGGATGTGGAAAATAAATTGGAGGGAATCAGTCATTTATAAAAAATGCACTTTCTTTCCTGAATAATGATGGTTTGTCATTTTCCTGTCCATTCCATGTACCTATTTAGAATCCTGGGATGAGGGCAAAAAAATGGAATGTGTTTCTGGTTTGTACTTACTCCAACATCAACAATTTCACGGTGAGTATGTTACACTTCAGAATGAGTGCAGAACACAAGTCACAACATCACACAGTTTAACCTCTAAGTTTTCTCTATTACCAACCAGTATTTATTTATGAGCAATAGTTTGCATTGCAGAATGCAAGACAAGTGATGACCTTGCTCAAACCTATGATGATTTAATTTAAACAATCCTTGAAAACAAGCGGTAGGATTGTGTGGAACCTGCAAAATCAACTTTGTACAGTTCTGCAGCCGGTTTGCTTTAGTCATTGAGTCATACAGCATAGAAACAGGCCTTCAGCCCAACTCTTCCTTGCTGACTAAGCTTCCACATTCAAGCTATTCCCATTTGATTGATAGACTGAAGGATACAGCATGGAAACAGGCCCTTGGGCCCACTGTCCATTCTAACTACGGATCATCTGTTCACACTAGTTCTATGCTATCTCACCTTCGCATTTCTCCCTAAACACCAGGGGCAATTTACAGAGGCCAATTAACCTCCAAACACTCATATCTTTGGGACATGGGAGCATCATCCGGAGGAAACCAACAGAGTCACAAGGAGAACGTACAAGCTCCACACAAACAGCACCTGAGGACAGGATTAAACCTGGGTCTCTGGCGCTGTGAGACAGCAGCTCTACCAACGTAACATTAGCCAACCTTTAGACTTCAGGCATCTCACCTATGTCTAATGATAATTCATACATTTCATTGATCAGTACAGGTGTCAGGAGTTATGGGGAGAAGGCAGAGGAATAGGGTTAAGAGGGGAAGATAGATCAGCCATGATTGAATGGCGGAGTAGACGTGATGGGCCGAATGGCCTAATTCTGCTCCTTTCACCTATGAACATGAACAGACAGGAGGCCTGTATTTCCTCGCTAATGATGAAATCCAGCCAATGCCAATCACATTGTTACTTGCTTACAGCTTCACCACAGGGTGAAATGCATGAGTAGGGAGCACCTCTGGAGTAGTGGTGTGATATTTAGATAATCAAAACACAATTAAAAGAGTCAACACGATTTATGAAAGCAAAATTATGTATGAGTTCTTTGAGGATGTAATGAGCTTGGAGGATTAAGGGGAAACAGAAGATGGAGCATATTTACATTTCTGGAAGGGATTCAATAAGGGACCAGATAATAAATTACTACATAAGGTGAGAGAATATCACGTAGCACAGTAAATAGTAACATAAAGAGCAGATTGCCCGAGAGGCGGAGCACAGATCTGGGATGAATCGATAATTTTCGGGTCGGCAAGTTGTAATTAGTGCATCCCGGGGGATCGATGTTGGCACCTCAATGATTTACAATTTACAGTAATGACTTGGATGAAGAGTTATACTGCAGCCAAATTTGATCACAACACACAGGTTGGCAAGCAAGTTGCAAGTGTCATGGATAGGCTGAGCAGGTGGGAGAAATTTGGCATGTGAAGAATAATGTGAGGCTATCCAGTTTGGTACAATGAGTGGAAAAGCATTTCAGTGACATTGGGGACAGGGAGAGGGAAACTATTAAATCCTGCAGTATAAAGGGACCAAGGTGCCCTCATGCATGAAATACAGAAAGTTTGCACAAGGATACAGCCGATAATTACGAAGCCAAAGAAAATGTTGGTCTTTATTGTGATTGATTATGAAAGCTGGGAAGTATTGCTACAACTCTTCAAGGCATTGGTGAGACCACACATGCAGTATAGTGTACTTCTTTCCTCATTTAAAACTGATGTACTTGCACAGTTCAGAGATGGTGCGCTTGACTGATCCTATGATGAATGGAATTTCCTAAGAGAAAAGGTTGTGCAGTTTGGGGGCCTACAAATAACGAAGTTTGGTAGGTTGAGAGGGGATTTTATTGAAATAAATACGATTTTAATGAGAATTGTTAAGGTAGATGCTTTTCCCCCTTGTCAAGGTACAAGGACAAGGCAACATAGTTTCATTCTAAGGTAATGCCCATATATGCTTGAGGTGAGGAGGAATGTCATTTCTAGAGTTGCCTAACCCAAAGAGTCTAACCCAAAGAGGGAGTTATCTAAGCCAAAGAATCATGGAGGCTGAATCTTTGAATATCTCCAGTGATAAGGACAGCTTTTCTTTGTCTGTCTGGAGGTTAAGGAAAGGAAACAGAAAGGAAAGTGGAGCAGAGGGCAGGATCGGATCTGCTGTCATCTTATTCAAGGAGCCACATGACATAACCTTCTGCCGATTTCATATAATCTCATCACAAGTTCATCACTTTGATTGCTTAACACTACAATGTGTCTCTTAAAGAGGAAGTATGCAGTGCCTGAATCAGATGAAGAAAGTCACCCTTGGAGGCTATTGCAGGAGATACCATATCACAAGACAACATTGTGCAATTTTCTAACACAATATTGTTCATTCCATCAGAGAAGATCTGTCCTCTATTTGCCTGGAGTCAGTAGGCCCTCCAGATATGTGTTCTGTAGGCATTGGGGAGGTAAATCTGAGGAGGTACTACTGAATGGATATACAGTATAGTTTTCGACTCATCTACCTTCAAATGGCAGCTCTGGCCAGCTCAGTGTAATGCAAGGATGTGCATGGGTCATATCGTAGAGGACCCTCAATGCTGACAGCGGAGTCTTCACTGTGCCCACTATTCTCTGACAAGGGGAAGTTCCACTCTCAGGAATACAACTCTCCGTGGCATCTGCAAAGGCAGCAGTCAGCTGCAAACAGCAAATAGCAAAAAATGTTTAGCAAATGATGCCTCACAGTGCCAGATCCTGTGTGCGAGTGCTGTCTGTGTGGAGTTTGCACATTCTCCCTGTGACCGCATGGATTTCCTTTGAGTACTCCGGTTTCCTCCCTTATCTCAAATATGTGCGGATTTTCAGGTTAAATGGCCTCTGTAAATTTACTCCAAGTGGGTAGGGACCAGTGTTGCAGTGCTAATCCTTTAGGTGCCAGGAGCTGTCACTAGTGCCGGAGCGGCCGCTGTTAAATTCTCCACTATTTAGAATTCCCGCTGTTTATTTGGTTTTTTTTTTACAAAGCTGCCAGAGCAGCACTCCAGTGAGCTCTGGCAGCACTGCACCCCTGGTAGGGAGTGTAAGAAAAGTGGGATAACATAGAACTAGCACGAAGGATGGTCGGCACAGAATCGCTGGGCCAAACATTCTGTTTCCATGCTGTATCTCTAAACATTCCTGGCCAAGAAGCAATTGGTCTTTGCTTAATCCACAATCTTGCTCTTGGCACATTACATCCTATAGACCTCACAATGCATATCAACAGCTGGAAACACCAATCACGGATTTATTTAAATCAATGCTTCAATAAAAATGTCCACAACAAACCTTTAATAAACTGATGATATTACAAGATGCTGTAACCTGAATCAAAACAAAATCTGCAACAGGATCTCAGGGGATCAGGCAATATCTGTGGAGATAGAGGATGACCTAATGCAAGGTTTCAATCCAGAATGTCAACCTTCCCTCTGCTAGCATAGATGCTATCTGGCCAGCTAAGTTTCTCTAGTATGTTTTGTTGCCCCATCAAACTGATGATCCCTTTATGTAGTAATGGACGCAGGATTCGTGCTGCTGCCATTTGATGGATTTTCAGGCATTGCTCATGGGTTGTTGCTCCGTTGTAACAAAGGTAATGCCACTGTGGTTCTGGGGGATTTCAATATGCAGGCAGACTGGGAAAATCAGGTTGGTTCTGGACCCCAAGAACGGGAGTTTGTAGAGTGCCTCTGAGATGGATTCTTAGAGCAGCTTGTACTGGAGCCTACCAGAGTGAAGGCAATTCTGGATTTGGTGTTGTCCAATGAACCAGATTTAATAAGGGAACTCAAGATAAAGGAACTGCTTGGAGGTCGTGACCATAATATGATTATTTTTAATCTGCAATTTGAGAGGGAGAAGGTTAAATCAGAAGTGTCAGTGTTGCAGTTGAATAAAGGGGACTATGAAGGCATGAGAGGGTATTGAAATAAATAGAGAATTGGTTGGCAGACAGGAAGCAAAGTTGGTTCTTCAGTCATCATAACTAAAAGCAATTTATTTGGCCTTATCATAATGGAGTTTGTTGGGAGCTTGCTGTGTATAATTTAGCTGCTGTGTTTCCTCTATTACGATGGTGATTACACTTTACTACAAAAGCATTCCATTGACTGTAACGTGCATTCCTGTACTAGTATTGAAAAGTACTATAATATTTCAAGTGCAAGATGAGCATGTGGTATTTGCTAGGTTGTTTAGATCCAGTTTGTCAGAGATGGTGTCAGATCATTGACTGAGGTCATGATCTGCCTACTCAGTAATCTTTTGCAACTTTCAAGAACATTGCCTGTGCAAGGACCCAGTCCAAATTGTGCACAGCATGACTCCTGCTAAAATTATGTGTGCGTTTGCAAGTGATCACCCATGGTGTCAAAACAATAACCATTGATCTGCAAAGTTTTGTCACCTTGCACATTAAAATCTTAAAAGACCAAATGATCATGCTTGCTCCAAGTTGTCATTGTGAATTCAGCCCCTGGAAAGGTTTTGCATGTGTATTTCCGGTGTCCTTGAGCTATCATTGGAGGGCATTTCCTGTACGCTGAAGAAGCAACACACATAGGAGAGGATTTTTCCTTATGCAATTCTTCCCAAACCAGCAAACTATTTGCAGAGAGTTTCACAGCTCTGCTTAAAAAAGTACTTTATCATATACTGTAGCTGGTAAACTCCAACCCACTTCATGGAAATATTCCCACAAATCATTCATATCATAGTGATCACAGTGTTACACAACATAAATTATGTTCCAGAAATAGCAAAGGCAGGCAAAACATTGCAAATGAGACTAATCCAGAAATTAAATGAAAGCATATGTAAGATATTTAAGGAATTAGTAGCCAAATCTCTCTAGATATTACTCTGTGGCAAAATTTTAAAACTAAGCCAAGGCATGAACGCAGAGATAGTGAATAAGAAGGGTTTACAAAGAATGTTTCATGGGGATATATTGGCATAAGGACTAAACACATTCAGACATGTTGCTCCACACATAATGGGTTTTCAGATTCTTTGAATGTCTGTCGCTTTGTTTTCTAATCAGCTTTGAAGTTGAGGCTTTACCTACTATTATTTAAAGTAACTGAATTAATCGTGAATTATGAACAAAAGTGAACCAGATGACACATCATGAAAGTTAATACATCCTCTCAGATTCCATCTATCTTTACAGACCTACACAGTGGCAGTCAGGCACGTAGACATGTACACAAACAAAACTAACCTGACCACAGTCGGCAGTTGGCTGATTGAACCACTTGGTGGCAGTCCTTTCAAAAATTGTAAAATGAAAATCTATTGTTATAAAAGTTTGGATGATTTTTTTTCTTTTTATTTGGGATATGGGCTTTGTTGCCATTCATTGTCCATCTCTAAAAGACCTGTAGCAGTACAAAATTTCTTCACTACCACACTGGGGTATCAGCCAAGTCCTCAAATGTCTAGGCAGGGACAAACCCACAATCCTATGACTCAGAGATGAGAAAACTCTCTACTGAGCCACAAACGCCTCCACCTGCAAATATGAATGGCCAAACAAAAATGAGGATGTATTTATGCCAGGATCCCACAGAACCTAACATCCTGATTGATAAAAATGAGAATCAGATAACTTTACATTCCATACAGAGTTTGGGAGACTGGTGCCTGTTTGATATGTCTTGGCAATGGCAGAGTGAAGAGTAAATTTCGTTAGTCCTAAACATTTTCCCAAACTGATAAGGATGGTGCAGTTCTTGAGCCACAGTGCAACTGAACTTGGAGTTCTTGTGTAAGAAATTGATCAGATTGAAATCAACAAATTACATTGTTGGCACGGTAGCACAGCTGGTAGAGCTGCTGCCTCACAGTGCTAGACATCCGTTCAATACTGACCTGCCTCTGCGGAATTTGCACGTTCTACCTGTGACCATGCGGGTTTCCTCTGGTGCACCAGTTTCCTCCCACATGCCAAAGACAAACGTCAGTTAATTGCCCTCTGTAAATTGCTCCGCTTGTGTAGGGAGTGGATGTGAAAGTGGGATAACATAGAACTAGTTTGAACAGGTGATCGGTGGTGGGCCAAAGGGCCTGTTTCCATGCTCTATCTTTCAATCAATTCAGTCAATCATTTAAGGATCTCTAAATCTCCTACCATTACTTGAGCAGAAGACTTCCTCGGAAAAGTTGAGTGAGAAACAAACTGCCTGAGGACCACAGCAGTTCTGGCATCTGCAGTCCCTTGTGTCTCGTTGGAAAAGTTCACTTGCATCAGTTATACAGAAACATAATAATTCATAAGTGACATATTTTTAAGCAAACAACTTAAGCAACTTCAGGTTTTTTTTCAGTTTGGCTATCTAGTTGAGACAAGAACATGGGTTAATCAGTTTTCATGTTGTTCTGGGGTTTTGTGGGGTTACCCCTGTTTTGTAATTCCATGCCCTTCCCCTCCCCCACCCCACCTCCCATTATCATAGCCAATTATGCCATTTATAAACTCTGCCACTTGAGGATTAGGATGGGCTTGGTCAGAAAGTTGGCATTAGGAGATGTATAAAATCAGCCTGTGTGAGCCAGTATCAAGTGCAGGGAGCTTGCCAATGACGTGAAATTCTAAGAAAAAGATACACAAGAAACCGCAGATGCTGCAATCTTGTGCAAAAAAGCAAACTGCTGGAAGAACTCAGTGGGTTAGGCAGCATCTGTGGAAGGAATGGACAAATGCCCTCCCCCAAACCTCCTCATCTCTTTATCCTACCCCCACCCTCGGGGCACACACATTTCTCCCACTATCTCCCACCCTGTGTCACACTGTTCCCTCCCCCTCCTCTGTATGCTCATCCCCGGTCTAGGAGTCACTTATTTCCCTTTTATCTGCCCTCTTTCCCAGCCTCACTGTGTCATTCCACCCATTATCCTCCCTCCAATGATGCATTTCACGTTCCTATTCCTCCTCTTTCTTTCTGTGACAGATTTTTGTCTCCTTTTCAACTGTAGCCTTTGTCACTTGCTCCACCCATCTGCCTATCACCCCCCTACCTGTATCCACCTATCACTTAGCAGATTTTGTCTGCGCCCCCCCCCCCCCCCGCCCCCCACCCTCCCTTCTTTCTTTTCCAGCTTTCACCTCCCTACTCCATCAGTCTGAAGCAGGGTCCAGACTTGAAGCAAAGTCTGTCCATTCCCTCCACAGATGCTGCCTGACCTGTTGTGTTCCTTCAGCACTTTGTGTTTTGCATATAAAATTGTAACCTCCCTTGCCCTTTGGTGGGTGATCCTGTGATATAATAATACAGAAGAGTGCAGTCAAGTCAAGTCAAGTCAAGTCAAATTTATTTGTCACGTACACATACACGATGTGCAGTGAAATGAAAGTGGCAATGCCTGCGGGTTGTGCACAAAAAGAATTACAGTTACAGCATATAAATAAAGTTAATAAGTTACTATTAGTGTCGACAAAAATTTAGTCTCTGGGGTTATAAAAGTTGACAGTCCTGATGGCCTGTGGGAAGAAACTCCGTCTCATCCTCTCCGTTTTCACAGCGTGACAGCAGAGGCGTTTGCCTGATCGTAGCATCTGGAACAGTCCGTTACTGGGGTGGCAGGGGTCCCTCATGATCTTGCTTGCTCTGGATCTGCACCTCCTGATGTATAGGTCCTGCAGGGGGACGAGTGTACTTCCCATGGTGCGTTCTGCTGAACGCACTACTCTCTGCAGGGCCATCCTGTCCTGGGCAGAGCTGTTCCCAAACCAGACTGTAATGTTGCCGAACAGGATGCTCTCTACAGCCCCAGAGTAGAAGCAATGAAGGATCCTCAGAGACACTCTGAATTTCCTCAGTTGTCTAAGGTGGTAAAGGCGCTGCTTAGCCTTACCCACCAGTGCGGCAATGTGCGTTGCCCATGTCAGATCCTCTGCGATGCGGATTCCCAAGTATTTAAAACTGCTCACCCTATCCACAATCGACCCATTTATCTCCAGTGGCGTGTACGTCCTTGGATGTTTAGCCCTTCTGAAGTCCACAATCAGCTCCTTTGTTTTAGTGACATTAAAGAGGAGGCTATTGTCCTGACACCAGAGTGCCAGATCAGCCACCTCCTCCCGGTAGGCCTTCTCATCGTTGTTGGAGATCCGGCCCACCACCACAGTGTCATCAGCAAACTTGATGATGGAGTTTGAGCTGAACCTGGCCCCACAGTCATGTGTGTACAGGGAGTACAGTAGGGGGCTAAGGACGCAGACCTGGGGGGAATCCTGTGTTCAGGGTGAGGGAGCTAGATGTGTGTTCCCCCATCCTGACCACTTGGGGCCTGGCAGTGAGAAAGTCCAGGACCCAGGCACACAGAGGGATGCTAAGCCCCAGTTCCAGCAGCTTCTCAACCAGTCTGCTGGGGACTATTGTGTTGAATGCTGAACTAAAGTCAATGAACAGCATCCTCACATAGCCCCCCTGGCTGTCCAGATGAGAGAGAGCGGTGTGTAGAACCTGGGAGATCGCATCATCCGTGGACCTGTTCGGACGGTATGCGAACTGTAGTGGGTCCATGTTGCGAGGAAGGAGGGCGCAGATGTGCTTCTTGACTAGCCTCTCAAAGCATTTCATGACAACCGAGGTGAGGGCCACCGGTCAGTAGTCATTTAAACACGCTGGAGAGGCATTCTTTGGCACCGGTACAATGATGGATCTTTTGAAGCATGCAGGGACCATGGACTTTGCCAAGGAGAGGTTGAATATTGTGGTGAGCACTGGAGCAAGCTGAGTAGCACAAGACTTTAGTACTCGCCCAGATATACCATCTGGGCCTCCAGCTTTCCTCGTGTTCACACGCGTCAGAGCCCACCTCACCTCATGCTCGGACACCGAGAATGTGTGCACATCCCCGGTGGTGGATCCCCCTCCAGCCTCGCTAGCCAGCGCCCCTTCGGTGCTGTTTTTAGACGGCGAGCGGGTGGTGTTACCCGTCTCAAACCGTGCATAAAAAGAGTTCAGGTCATCAGCTAAGGAGGAGCCGGCACTTCCGGTTGAGGGGGTGCTGGACCTGTAGCTAGTTATAGTCCGTAGCCCCTGCCAAAGGCGCCTGGTGTCCTGCTGCTCCATCTGTGACTCCATCTTGTCCCGGTACCTCCTTTTTGCATCCTTCACTGCCCTTCGCAGTCGGTAGGACTCTCCCTTGTAGTCGTCCATGTTGCCGGATGCCAGACCGGAGTTGTAAGCAGCGATGCGAGCATTCAAGGCCACGCGAGGGTCTTGAACAATACTTACCTCTTAACTATTACTAAAAAGACAAAAAACCTACTCAGTTCAAATCTGAAGCACAGAGTGATAAACTGGTAATGTTCACTAGGTCAAGCAGCATCTGTGTAGAGAGAAATAGAGTTAACATTTCAGTGATGAATTTTCATCATACTTTTTTTAATTGGCTAAACTTATATATGATATCTAAATTTATTTTCTTTCTTTGGTTTATTTCTCCATTTCCTCCTCTCCAGAAGATGTTATTTCTCTTTACCAAGCCTCTTATGCTGTAAGTGTTCTCCCGATTTTGTTGCTATAAGTTTGCCAATGGTTTTAACAGAATGGCACTTCAGCAGAACTCTACAAATGTATGGCGACAGAGAGAGAGAGATCTGGCAATCATTTGACATTATAATGACATTCTAAAATTATGAATAACATGGGCCAAGCATTGGAAGGTGGAACTAGTATAGATGGGACATGTTGGTCAGCGTGGGCAAGTGGACTGAAAGACCTGTTTCCACGCTGTATCACTCTATGACTGTATGACTACTGCCTGCATTTTCAAGTAAATATTTGACACAATTTATATTATTTCCTTCTGCACTTGAATTATCTCCTTGATTAAACCTAGAATAACAGTCACCTAAATATTTTAGCTCTTGGAATCAAGGCCATTACTCATAAAGTTAACATTAAAAGCTCACTCCCTAATCCTTTGACAGTACGATGATGAGCTGTTCTTTTAACCAAGTCCTTGTGGTGAAACTGCTGTTGGGCAGGGATTCAGTATTATTAATCCAGTGATGATGAAGGAACAAGGATATATTTCAAGCTGTGGTGGTGAGTGAGGACGAGGGAAACGTGAGGACAGTCACACTGTCAAGTGCCTGCTGCCCACCATTCTACATGAGAGAAGTTTCAAATTGGGAACTGCTGAAGAAATCTACAGAAGCAGTTTAATTGCATCTTGCAAATACTAAACACTCAGCTAATAGTCATGGGAGAATTCGACACTAAATCCATGCATTGTCAAAAGGAAGTGATTAGACCTGCCTGATAAGAGCTGGTTTGATGGAGCTGGTCATTATCTTACTTTCTGATGGAGTAAAGGCCATTGCTAAAGCAGCTGAAGGTGGCAGGACCTAGGGAACTACCCTGGGGATTTCTTACAGCAGTGTTCTTGGGATGAAATGCCTCCCTCCAATAAACATTGCCATCTTCCTTTATTTTCGGTATGACTCCAGTAATTGTACCGTTTTCCTCTGCTTTCTCACTGACCATGGATTTTTCCTATGGATTCTCATTGGCCAGTTCTCCTTGACGCCCACATGGCCGAATGCTGCCTTGATGTCAATGGTAGATCCCAATGAACCCAACAGGGACAAGAGTCAATAAAGTTTTATTGTCAAATGTCCCAAATGGAACAATGAAATTCTTACTTGCAGCAGCATAACAGAATATGTAAATAAAGTACTCTGTAAACAAACAAACAACAAAAGGACAAACCCAATGCACCCAAGTCTACGTAGTTCAGAGCTTATTTGGAGGTTGTAGTGTTTAAAAGCTTGATGGCTGTAGGGAAGAAGCTGTTCCTGAACCTGGACATTACAGCTTTCTGGCTCCTACAACTTCTTCCTGATGGCAGGTGTGAAATGAATGTGTGGCCAGGATGGTGTGGGTCTCTGATGATGCTGGCTGCCTTTTTGAGGCAGTGACTCAGATTATTGATGATGTAATGAACCTTGATCATACCTTTGACAAGACAATAGACAATAGACAATAGGTGCAGGAGTAGGCCATTCGGCCCTTCGAGCCAGCATCACCATTCAATGTCATCAAGGCTGATCATTCTCAATCAGTACCCCGTTCCTGCCTTCTCCCCATACCCCCTGACTCTGCTATCCTTAAGAGCTCTATCTAGCTCTCTCTTGAATGCATTCAGAAACTTGGCCTCCACTGCCTTCTGAGGCAGTGAATTCTACAGATTTACAACTCTCTGACTGAAAAAGTTTTTCTTCATCTCCGTTCTAAATGGCCTACCCCTTATTCTTAAACTGTGGCCCCTGGTTCTGGACTCCCCCAACATTGAGAACATGTTTCCTGCCTCTAACGTGTCCACCCCCTTAATAATCTTATATGTTTCGATAAGATCCCCTCTCATTCTTCTAAATTCCAGTGTATACAAGCCGAGCCGCTCCAGTCTTTCAACATACGACAGTCCCGCCATTCCGGGGATTAACCTAGTAAACCTATGCTGCACACCCTCAATAGCAAGAATATCCTTCCTCAAATTTGGAGACCAAAACTTTATATAGTACTCCAGGTGCGGTCTCACTAGGGCCCTATACAACTGCAGAAGGACCTCTTTGCTCCTATACTCAACTCCTCTTGTTATGAAGGCCAACATTCCATTGGTTTTCTTCACTGCCTGCTGTACCTGCATGCTTCCCTTCAGTGACTGATGCACTAGGACACCAAGATCTCTTTGTACGTTCCCTTTTCCTAACTTGGCACCATTCAGATAATAATCTGCCTTCTTATTCTTACCACCAAAGTGGATATCCTAACACTTATCCACATTAAACTGCATCTGCCATGCATCCGCCCACTCACACAACCTGTTCAAGTCACCCTGCAACCTCATAGCATCTTCCTCACAGCTCACACTACCACCCAGCTTTGTATCATCTGCAAAATGTTACTTTTAATCCCTTCATCCAAGTCATTAATGTATATTGTAAATAGCTGCGGTCCCAGCACCGAGCCTTGCGGTACCCCACTAGTCACTGCCTGCCATTCTGAAAGGGACCCATTTATCCCCACTCTTTGCTTTCTGTCTGTCAATCAATTTTCTATCCATGTCAGTACCCTACCCCCAATACCATGTGCTCTAATTTTGCCCACTAATCTCCTATGTGGGACCTTGTCGAAAGCTTTCTGAAAGTTGAGGTACACCACATCCACCGGCTCTCCCCTGTCAATTTTCCTAGTTACATCCTCAAAAAATTCCAGAAGATTAGTCACGCATGATTTCCCCTTCGTAAATCCATGCTGGCTTGGAACGATCCTGTTACTGCTATCCAAATGCTCCGCAATTTCTTCTTATATTAATTGACTCCAGCATCTTCCCCACCACTGATCTCAGACTAATTGATCTATAATACCCCATTTTCTCTCTCCCTCCTTTCTTAAAAAGTTGGATAACATTAGCTACTCTCCAATCCACAGGAACTGATCCTGAATCTATAGAACATTGGAAAATGATCACCAATGCGTCCACAATTTCTAGTGCCACCTCCTTATGTACCCTGGGATGCAGACCATCCGTCCCTGGGGATTTATCAGCCTTCAGTCCCATCAGTCTACCCAACACCATTTCCTGCCTAATGTGAATCTCCTTCAGTTCCTCCGTCACCCGAGGATCTTCTATCATTTAAGATCATATGTGATAGGAGCAGAATTAGGCCATTTGGCCCAACAAGCCCACTTTGCCATTCAATCATGGCTGATCTATCTCTCCCTCCTAACCCCATTCTCCTGCCTTCTTCTCATAACCCCTGAGACAGTCATTTTTCTGATAATCGAGAATAAATTGACAGGGCAATATCTGGCTGAACTTGGTTTGACTTTTGTGATTAGTATAGTATATGTTAGTGTTGACTCAAAGAACAACAAGTTCTGGAGCAGCAGTAGCTTCCAATGCTATAGCTAGGATTCAATCTGACCCCATGGAATTTGCTGCATCCTGTATTAATACCCTAGCATCTTTTTTGTATCATTTTGTGTTCATTAGAAAATGAAGACCATTTAGCTGTGGGGCTTTATATATAACACTGATACCTGCTAGGCACTTACCATACTATTTTAATAATACCGATAACTTTGTTGTACTACGTATAGGTTAACCCATTTTGAGGGGAAATATTTGCCTTGACACTTACACCATGATTTTATCTTAAAATTAAGAAAATAGCACCCACATAGCCCAGAAGAATGAATGAGTGGAACGATTTCAGATATTATTGTAAGCTCTCTCAAATTATTTCAGCCAGAATGACAATTGGGGAATGATTGTTTAAGAAATATATACATTGGATATTGATCACCTGGATATTGATCTTGGCTGCTATTTTTGCATTCAATATCCAATGTATATATTCTTACAATGTGTCAAGGAATAAAGCAATTTTTGTTCCCCAAAAGAGTCGTGTAAGTTTTGTTACAAGATGTTGGGCAAAGAATAGAGGCAGTTATTCATTCCAGGGATTTGATATATATTTATACATTACTTGATTTTAACTATTAGTCTTTGATGTCCTACAACTCGTTTGAATAATCCTTGCTTAATTCCACTTGACATACAGGTGATGTAATTGTTGAGCAAATGTCATGTTGTTGGGCTGATGGAGTTGTGTTAAATTCCAACTTCAAAGCTTTAGCATATTAATCTGCAGAAATGTGAAATCAGTGAGGAACAGAAATATCTTAGGGCTAGAATTTGATTTTGTGCACAAGTGTAAAACAAGTGATGGGTATTAGTATCTCATTTTATATACCCCCTGGCTTTTCCTTTCAAATCTAATCTCCATTTTTTTTCATGTTATTCCAAACGGAAGAATTATTGCCTAGAACATTGGGAGAAATCTCTGCTCTTCCCCAGACAAGAATATGTGATTTTTGAGGTTACAGTTGACCCCTTTGATTTTCAGTTCTAAACATTTTATTTATACGCTAGCAAAAACACAAAGTGCTGAAGTAACTTAGTGGGTCAGGCAACACCTCTGGAGGACATAGACAAGTGACATTTTGACTCGCGATCCTATTTTAACTCTGTTAGTTTCAGGATAGAGGTGCCAAGAATTTTTACAGCAAGACCAGTGCAAATCTAATCCTTCCCTGAGAGACAATTAGAAAGTTCAATTTCAAGAAGCAAGTTTAGGTCTGCACTGTGGTCATTGTGTGGTTACTTGGATTTATGGTTTGTTCAGTCTATTTATTCTGGGTGTTTTCTTAATAAAATGTTCAGTTTGTGGCTTAGCAAGCTGCTGATCACAAACAGAAGAAACAAAGGCTAGAGGTTTTGGTTCCTCTTCCTGTGTGGTTCATGCCTGTAACTGTTCAGCATTAACCTTTATGGATACTAGGTTCATTGGGGATGCAGCAATGCTATGTCATGATGTGTTAAAGCATTTTGGTGCTTTTTATCTACTATATTGGTAATCATCTAGTCTTGGTACATGTAATTGTTAGGGATTGAATATCAGTTTGATAACATTCCTTCATACCAACGAGCACTAGTTTAAATAAAGTTGTTCACTGCAGGAGATCACTTAAAAGATATATTCTGGAAACTTACAAGGTAGACATTGTGTGAAACAATATAACATCTATCAATCCTACAAGGACACTGAAACCAGCCATTGAGCAGTGGGGATTCTGCTATTACATTCTTGTAGATTATTCAAGACAAAATTCCCAGGATGAGAAGGGATTAAGTAGTCATGAGTGGCAATGCGCCACAGCGGTAGAGTTGTCGCCTTACAGCACCAGAGATCTGAGTTTGATCCTGACAACGAGTGTGCACAGAAACCTTCAAGCCATGCACAGATGTTTAATATTCAAAGGTGTTCTTGTCAGCTCGGATATGCTCCCATTACAAACTTGTAATTCTATGGAGCCAGTTGCCCACAAAAATGTTGAAGTTGCAAGAATATAACACTCAACATACTTGGGAGTTCAGTGAGATTCTTTTGAGACACATCCAAAATATTTGTTTGAAGATATTTTACAGCTATAGCTCTAGTTTCCATGTGGCAGCAAAACAAACAAAAGATAGACACAAATTGCTGGAATAAATCTTTTAAAGACAGGACACTTCTTCAGACTGATTGCAGTAGAGGGGGGTGGGCACATTATAGTATATCAAACCATTCGGTTTAATGTAAAAGCCTTGACACAAAAATATTACAAGGCGATTTGTGTTTAGAATAGAAATGGTAATTGAACATGTAAGAAAATTAGATGAGATAATATAGAACTATTATGAACAGGTACTCAATGTGCTTCATGGATGTGTTGGGCCAAAGGGCTTGTTTCAATGCTGTATCTCCGAATTAACAAAAAACAGCCTTCCATCACACGTTAAATCAAAATAGTTTTTTTTTAACTGTCAGAAAAGAGGCACTTGTCTAGCATGCTTTACAATTATGTTTAGACATATCGTTGGGAAAATACACAAACTTCTTAAAAAATTGTATATGTTTATTACAGATCATTATGCACATGTCCTCAAATCCAAGATCATAGATCATAGCACATTCAATAGTGTGAATTCTTCAAGACAGGGGCAGCCACGGTGGCGCAGCGGGAGAGTTGCCGCCTTACAGCACTTGCAGCGCCAGAGACCAGGGTACGATTCCGACTATGGGTGCTGTCTGGACGGAGTTTTTTGTTTTGTGTTGGTTTTGTGATTGTGTGTGTTATTGCTTTATTTTTATTGCTTCGTATTGTTGGACTGTGGGTAATGGAATTTCATCCAAAAGACATGTTTTTTTGGATGACAATAAAGGCTATTCTGATTCTGATTCTGATTTAAGTAGAGTCTCGGAAGTAAGTCTTTATTAATTCACTACAATACAACATAAATGTTGAAATGTGTGGCACGTTTTAAATTAAGTGGGAACTGTCTTAAATCATTTATTGGATAATAGTCAAGAAAAAGCAATTAAGTTCACATCACGTAGACTGATGAAGAGTGAGAGGAACTACATTCACATTGCGAAGGAAACATATTTGGGGTAAAGAATTATCTCTGGGATAAAGAATAATCTTGTTAGGTACAGTAGATCTCATTCCTCGGTCAGAGACCATTGGCCTTTGTTAGCAATTCTTTTTCCTAAGTTTGCAATTCTGACAGTGGCTGAGTTGAGAAAGCACAGGTTGGACATTCTATTAATTGAATATAACGGCTTGATGGAGTGTAAAAACTCAGAAATCGCTCTGATTTTAAATGGGTTATCGGTGTTACAACATAAGGTTTGTGTGAGAGCAAGATCTTCATCTTGAAGCAGTATATGATAATTTTCCAATTTCTAACAGTTAATCTGGGTGGCAGAGTGGCAGAGTAGTAGAGTTACTACCTGAAAGCACCAGACCCGGGTTCCATCCTGACTACTGGTGCTGTCTGTACAGAGTTGGTACGTTCTCCTTGTGACCACATGGGTTTTCTCCAGGTGCTCCGGTTTCCTCCCACATTCAAAGACATGCAGGTTTGTAGGGTAATTGGCTTCGATAAAATTGTAAATTGTCCCTAGTGTCGGATAGTGCTAGCGTATGGGGTGATCGCTGGTCCACACTGTATCTGTAAAGTCCAAAAAAGATAACTTAAATGAAGCAAAGATATTATTCTTGAAAACATTTAGAGAAAAAAAGACTTTAATAGGTGATAAATACTTTAAAAGGTGGATTGAATCAGACAAATGTCCAAATGAAGGCTATTGTATAATCAACGATATGAGAACGTTATATTTAATGGAGATAGAGGGACATCTTGCCAATGGTGTTGAGAAGAAGAATTTTAGAACGTTCTGATATTTTGAGCGTTAAGAAATTTGTCAGAGGATTTGTTTATTCGTTTAGGCAAGGTGAAAATCACAAAAAGCCAGTGGACAAGTGCATTGTCAAGGTTATAGAGCCATTCTACCAAAGACATGTTCACAGAGCTGGAAATGAGCAACACTCTTCCATTGATTATTGTGGGAATGGGTTGAGCAACTTGGTAATTCTCCTAAGTTGTCATTTGGAATGGATGGAGTTGAATGGATGAATCCTGTACTACAGTTTTATGAATAAGTTTATTGGTCAAGTATGTACACATACAAGGAATGTGCCTTGGTGCTCCACTCTCAAGTAACAACATGAACATATAGTAAACAATTAAGAATAAAGCATAAAACATTAAAACATTAAGGATACAACATTACAGTTTAAACATGTGAATGAAATAAACCAGAGCAAAAAGAGACTACAAACTTTTGGTTATTGAGTAGAGCTACTACTCGTGGAAAAAAAGCTGTTTTTATGTCTGGCTGTAGCGGCTTTGACAGTCCGGAGTCGCCTTCCAGAGAGAAGCGCTTCAAAGAGTTTGTGGCCAGGGTGAGAGGCGTCAGAGATGATCTTGCCCGCTCGCTTCCTAGCCCTTGCAGTGTACAGTTTGTCAATGGGGGGGAAGGTTGCAGCCAACAACCTTCTCAGCCGATCGAACGATTCGTTGCAGCCTCCGGATGTCATGTTTGGTGGGTGAGCCAAACCAGACCATAATGGAGAAAGTGAAGACAGACTCTACAATAGCAGTATAGAATTGGACCATCATTGCCTGTGGCAGATTGTGTTTCCTCAGCTGCCGCAGGAAGCTTCTGTTGGGCCTTTTTGACTGTAGAGTCGATGAACAGAACATGCCACCATAGAGTTTAGATCTTTTTACTCGTGTCATAGTTTGATAGAAAACCTAATTCCAAATATTGGTTCTCTACTTGTTTCATTTCTAATTGAGCAATTTGTGAAGCAAGTGATGTTAAGCACGCGCTTATTTCACCATAACAACTATTGTCAAATGATGTGGTTGAGAAAGAATGAGAATTGTGGAAAAGGTACTGAGAGAGGAATTCCAAAAGGATGCAAGTTTAACACAAGACTTCAGTTAGACTGCTTTTTGCTGCTGCTACTTACTTCCTCTGGCAGTTCCTTGGGCTCAAAGTTGAATTGCTACCATTCTGTTTGTGTGTACTGAAGTAACTGATGAGAGTCTACCATATGTCATATGAGGTGACTGATGGGGCAAGTTGGTGTAAAGTGTGTCAGGTGATGCACTCCATTCACTGATTATGCTGAGTGTCCATGTACTCCTGGTGAATGGCCTTGAGTGTCCTTCCATGTGCTGCATCCCCACTTTTTGACTGGTATGGGGCAGGGATTCTCAGGATGTAGGAGCAATTGTTCAAAGAGGCTTTGAGAACATGCTTGAATCTTTTCTTCTGTCCACTTGGTAATCTCTTCACATGACTGAGAAGAGTATCTGTTTTGGGAATCTGGTGCTGGACATGTGAGTAATCTGTCCACGGTAGTCGACAAAGCAGGTCATACCATTTAAAAGACATTTGGATAGACACATGGATAAGAAATGTTAGAGGGATATGGGGCAAACATGAGGAGATGGGACTAGTGTAGATGGGGGCACCTTGGTCGGCATGGGCAGGTTGAGCCAAAGGGCGTGTTTCAGTGCTGTTTGAATTTATGACTATGACCGATAAAAATAGGTTTTTAATGCGGGGAATGTTGGCCTGGAAGAAAATATTGATTTTGGTCTGCTTGTCCTTCCAGTAAGTATCACATTTCACAACTGGTTTTAGTCCACCCAAGTCACCAATTTGTAGATTATGATTGAGTTTAGTTCTGTCAAAAATGGAGTGGGGAGTAGAGAGTGGCAGCTGAGACAGAAACAAATTTATGATTTATCCTAGGAAGAGAAACATTTGAAGCAACATGATAGAGTTTGTGTGCTAACATCACACAGGAAACCCTGACATTGGGACGTTGGTATGATGGTATGAAGGTCATGTCCAAAACTAGATCCAGCAATGACAATGGAAGAAATGGCCCTTGGATTGAGCCGGAAAGCAAACAAGTGGTGTGTAACCGTGTTACTATTCTGTCCAAGCAAAGAGATATGTTCCATTGTGACCTCTACAGACTTTGCTACCAATTTTCAGTTATTCACTAATAATATTTGTTTTGTTGATTAATTACCATATAACTGTAAAAGAAAATAACCCCTTTTTTTCTTTAAATAACCACTGAGAGATGACCTGAGAGAAAATTTTAAAATTTAATTAGGTAAAGTATTTGGTTGAAGACGTGTCTTCTTGTAGGGGAATCCAAAACTAAGGGCCATAAATCTAAATATGTCACTGGTAAATCTAATGAGGAATGGAGAGGAATCTTTCTTTATTCAAAGAGTGAAGGAAGTATTGAAGTTGTTCCTACATAGAGAGCTCAAGGTGCAGTTTTCAATAGACACTGGCTTTCACCAACAGCTGTACTTTTGAGAGTTCTGTCCTGCAGTTCATGTAAGTGATCTTTGATGCCTCGTGCTTTGCTGATTGGGACACAATGGAGAAAGCCTCTAAACCTCAAACAAAAGGTTGCACTCAATGGGCATTAGAAGGAGCAGCCTTTGTGCAGGGACAACCAAAACCTTTGCTTCATCAAGAAAGTGCTGGATGGCTGTAGATGCTTGATATCCCTTTGATGGCTTGAATAAGCTTACCCATAAAGTAACTCATTTACAGTGAGAACCAGTGCAATAATTATTGAGAATAATCAGAAGCTTAACTTTGGTCGGCAGGTTTGAAGCTCTGGAAAAAAGGATATGTGGTCACTGTGAGATAGTGTGCCACTCGGAGATTTTTTCCTCTTCTCTCACACAAAAGCCCTGCAATCCTACCTGCCTTTCATCACATCCTTATTATCTCTCAAGATGCTGGATGATGATAATAGACATGAGAAGCAAAAAAAATAGAAAAGTATCCTGGTAAAGTGATGGAATGAGATTGTGCGAGTCTCATTGAAGTATCAACCCCAGCAACGGACTGGTTATCTGTGGAGCAAATTATATGTAATCCTATGTATTATTCATCAAAATATTTCTGCTTTTTACCATTGTGATTTTTCCGGAATTAGCATTATACTGATTTTATTTTTTGAACAGTAGAAAGTCATTCCATTTACAGATGCTCTGTGATATTTCATCCAATCTTTCTCCACTCTCACCACACCAGTTCCTCAACACATGGTTTCACTGAAGGGAATTGTCACCAGGTCATTATTAATGATACTCTCGGCGTAGAATAGGCTTAACTTCTACCCCTTCCATTATTCTGGCACACATTAAACCATATGCGTGGCAGCTTCTCTTGATTTTCAAGAGACTATTGCCTCGTTCAGGAACAATATCACAGACATTGCTTAGTGTACAGTCCTTATTAACAGCCCGTTGTGTGTGAGTTGATACATTAACTATTGGCAAAGGGTCTTCAAACTGAATCTTTGAATTTTCGATTCTTCAATAAGACTCACACAATCTTATTCCATCACTTTACATCAAATTTCACTGTACCTTAATTGGTACATGTGACAATAAACTGACCTTGAAACCTTGAAACCTCGTTTCCCCTTCGCACAGGTACAGCCTAACTTGCTGAGTGTTCCCAACATTTTTTGTTTTTATTTTAGATTTAAAACACCTGAATTTCACTTGCAATGTTTGCAGGTTACCTGGCTACAATTGGTCACAACCATTGAGTCCTATCTACATCTATTTAATTCTACACAAACAAATGTATAAATAGCAGAGATCACGAGGTAACAGCAAAAACAGAAGCTGTATTTGACATCTATTTTTTATGAACACAGTTTATCTCAGCCAGGATGATGATAAGGATGTTACAACTGGCCTAGTACTAACAGAACTCAAACACAGGCCCTCACGATTTTGGCAGGATCTGCTCAACAATAAGCATGGTTTATCAATTGAGGAAAAATGAACTGTCAAAACTCTTCTTGAGATTATTTGCTGTAATGTCCTCTGTGGCGTTCTTGATTGGCAACAGGCGATTTAGGTGCAAACTCAATACAGTCACACAAAGGCACCCCTATCAACTCTCCAAAGTCACAGTAAGTGATTAGCACTGTACAGAACAGAATGGTACTATTAAACTAAAAAGCTGGGAAATTATTTTCAGAACACGTCGATGTTCGAGTTACTAGAGGTGTGTATTTAATTTCTGTGAAGGAACTATTCAGTGAAAAGCTCTAGAAATAGTGGATGCACCAGTCATTGAAAGTAGGCATGAAGGTGCAGCAGGCAGTGAAGAAAGCGAATGGTATGTTGGCATTCATAGCGAGGGGATTTGAGTATAGAAGCAGGGAGGTTCTGCTGCAGTTGTACAGGGCATTGGTGAGACCACACCTGGAGTATTGCGTACAGTTTTGGTCTCCTAATCTGAGGAAAGACATTCTTGCCATAGAGGGAGCACAGAGAAGGTAGATGCAGGAAGATTGTTCCCGATGTTGGGGAAGTCCAGAACAAGGGGTCACAGTTTAAGGATAAGGGGGAAGTCTTTTAGGACCGAGATGAGAACATTTTTTTTCACACAGAGAATGGTGAATCTGTGGAATTCTCTGCCACAGAGGGTAGTTGAGGCCAGTTCATTGGCTATATTGAAGAGGGAGTTAGATGTGGCCCTTGCGGCTAAAGGGATCAGGGGGTTTGGAGAGAAGGCAGGTACAGGATACTGAGTTGAATGATCAGCCATGATCATATTGAATGGCGGTGCAGGCTCGAAGGGCCGAATGGCCTACTCCTGCACCTATTTTCTATGTTTCTATGTTTCTATACCTTGAAAGCAGAGCAAACACACTTCCTAGAAGATAACTTTCCCCAATAACTGAATGCGCCCCCATTTAATCAAATAGTTTAAATTAATGGACTTGCTGAATTTTGGCCTCATTTAATCAAATAGTTTCAAGGAGTGTGGAGGCATAGCTAGGTTCCATAGCTGCATCTAGATTTTTGCTGCATGCACCTTGAATGTCTAAACAGATCTGCTGTGGAGATATCTCACTTACATTATCTATAGACCTTGTTTTTTAGATAATTATGGCTTTGCCATGTAATTCAACCACAGATGCAATAAGGACTTTAATTATAACTCCTTTGAGGTGTAATTATGTCAAGGGAATTTTACCCTGATCACTTGGACAATATAATCAGTGATGGTTAATGGGATAAACATTATGACTCAAGTTTATTGCGACACAACTTTCGTTAATGGAGGTACACATCTAGAATTGAAGCCTGCAGAGTTGCACAACTGTTTCACGTGAGGCTTTCAACTCAGTAATGATAATTTGTGAAATTTTCTGCAAAATATTTTACAATAAATTATTATTATGATTAGCAATATTAAATAGACTGGAGAAATTGCTGTCATGGTTATCTGGCCATGCATCAGTGTTTCCAATGGCTCCAGATATGTTCTAAAAAAACAACAACTCTTAATGAGCAAACAAAAAGGCTACCAAAAAAGAAAATATGGAAATTTGTGGCAAGAATTAAAGTTTTGTTTGATTGCTATCCCTTTTTTCAAAATCACTTTTGGGAAGCAATGTTGAGTTGCACGAGTTCAAAGCAAAAGTGGAAATAAGAAGCCGTCAATTGCTTTGAAAACCATCATGCCCTTCACCTTCTGCATTTAAAGGTAAATTGGTTTCTTTCTCCACAGATGCTACCTGACTTGCAAAGTGTTTCTAGTATTTTCTGTTTTTATATTCTTTCTTAAAAACTTAGAAGAGCAACACCACACACACACACACACACACACAGATATCTATATACACCGATGAGCCAAAACATTATGACCACTGACAGGTGAAATGAAGAACATTGATTATCTTGTTACAATGGCACCTCTCAAGGGGTGGGATATATTAGGCAACAAATGAACAGTCGGTTCTTGAAGTTGATGTGTTGGATGCAGGAGAAATGGGCAGGAGTAAAGACCTGAGTGACTTTGACAAGGCCAAAATTGTTATGGCCAGACGACTGGGTCAGAGCATCTCTGAAACGGCAAGGCTTGTGGGGTGCTGCTAAAGGATCTGCTGCTAATGTTTTGGTGCCAGATACCACAGGACACCTTCAAGGGTCTTGTAAAG
Source organism: Rhinoraja longicauda (assembly GCF_053455715.1). Taxonomy (NCBI): domain Eukaryota; kingdom Metazoa; phylum Chordata; class Chondrichthyes; order Rajiformes; family Arhynchobatidae; genus Rhinoraja; species Rhinoraja longicauda. Next base: position 51,327,379 of record NC_135955.1, on the reverse strand, counting down.
TCCATACCTCAGCGGGTCGACGCCGTTTTGACGGCACACGGAGGATCAACAGCATATTAGGCAGGTGTTCATAATGTTTTGGCTCATCAGTGTATATATATATATATATATCTGAAGATGGCGTGGTCCAGTCCAGTCGCCGTCATGGTAGCTCTGCGGGAATTGTGCGTTTTAAACTGGTATGTTTACTTTAAAATTATCCCTAAGTGCTCTAGCGTGTGCTAGCACTTAGCATTGACCAATGTACGACCGGGAAACGCTCGTAAAATTAAACTCGAGCGCTACCGGAGCACTATTAAACAGAAAACTACTCACCGATATACCGATAGAGATCATCAAAGGAGCGCACCGCGGCAGCAGCAGTGGGAGCGCAGGTCAGTGGGAAAGTCGGAAAAAACACCGAGGGAAGCGAGGGGGGATTCGGAACAGGCTGAGAACCCAAGCCTTACGTCCACCTCTGCCCAGCATACTTCTGGCCAACGTCCAGTCCCTGGAGAACAAGCTGGATGACCTGAGGGCAAGGGTCAGATTCCAGAGGGACATAAAGAACTGTAACATCCTTTGTCTGACCGAAACATGGCTGACCCCGCTGGTGCCTGACCAGGTGATCTGCCCATCCGAGTCCTTCACTGTTTTCCGGGCGGACAGAACGGAAGAATCCGGGAAATCCAAGGGCGGAGGAGTCTGCTTCTTGACCAATAATAACTGGTGCAATCCTGGAAGTATTAAGACGCTTTCTCGTTCCTGCTCGCCGGACCTGGAACATCTAACTATCTCATGCCGACCATTCTACCTACCCCGGGAGTTCAGTTCGGTGAACATCACAGCCGTCTATATCCCACCGCATGCGGACACCGACGTGGCACTGTCGACGCTACACGATGTGTTGTGTCGACACCAAAACAAGAACCCTGATGCGGCTGTGCTGGTGGCTGGAGACTTCAATAGGGGAAATCTCAAAAAGGTCAAAAACTGCTCCTTGTTTGGGGGTGAGGTTTCCAACAGTTTCTTCTTGCTCCAATTCTACAGGTGAGTTCAATGAAAACTGTTTTAAAGCCGCACTTAATCCAAATAGTAAGAGCGTTTGTTGACCCCTTCATTCACTTTCCTCTCGTTCTTTCTTGTCTTTTCTTTTCTGGGCTCCTGATTTGTGAGAATACATTTTGGAGAGAGGATATATAACTTATACCTTAGCCCCAAATCCCTCAGTTTCACACACTGGGCTACCCTGCCGGGCAAATACTAGCCTACTTCTTTGGGTTAAATATTTACATGAGGCCCCTGTCTACTTACGTGCCGTGATGGCCACACATTAGCTGATCGCATGTTCGGCAACTGTTTGTGTGAGCCTACAAACTATGTAAGCTCACACAAAATGTGAATGCTACTCTTCACAAAATATATGCAAACATTTTCTGAGATTTCAGGAAATCCCCTCCTTTGGCTCTTTTTGGACCCTGGGCCCGGGTACGATGTACTCCCTGCACGCCCCTCTCATTGGCCCTGACCCAGCGGGCGGTGGGGGGCTGCCGAGAACAAAGAGGGATGGGGGGGGGGGGGTTTGGTGGAGAAGGAAGAGGGTCTATATTGAATACTTTTGCAACTTGCATTCGCACTGTATACACCAGCAAAATGTACCCATTTGCCAAATTAGATGGGAACCTCAGGACAGATCCATGCTACCTTATGCAAAGTTTCCCCAGTATCAGCTGCTTAAATAATGACACCATTTGTTGCACAATGTTCAGTTGAAGACCTCATTGTAAAAAGTTGCAGCACCCAGGTCCAGAAAACAACAGTTGATTGATAGGCACATCAAAAGAAGGAACACAACCTGTAAAGTTCTATTTTTCGAAGCCATTAAAGGGCTACTTGGCTCACAACAGGACTTTTCACAAGGTAGCTGCAAATCTCAATGGAGATTGATCACATTTCTCAAAGTGCTTCGCTTGTGCTCAATTTAGCAAAGTGTGCTTTTTGGCAAATTTAAGCACTCAGGAACTAATATAATGGGTGCCTCGGTGGTCCACTTCCTTATGAGAAGGATAATGGACTCCTGTAGCCTGATAAAGTGCTGTGCCAGAGAGGGTCTCTCTCCTTATTTTAGCAGTTTCTGCCTCAGAGGAGGATATGAAGTAAATTGCTTTTTTTATTGTACGTATATATAGGCTTGATCTATGTGTGGGAGGCAGATGATTACTGGTGGACTAAAGGACGGAAAGATGGACGGTGGATGAGGAGGTGGGAGTGGGTGAGGAGGAGCATCTGAATAAATGTCACAATAAAAAACAGTATTGATAGAGCTTTAAAGTTCGCCTTGACATGGCTTGATAGTTTTACGTCACTGTTCCATTGCACAAAAGTTGTTTTTCCTGGAGTGCATCCCATTCATCAGCGTTCTCTCTCCCCCTCCCCCTCCCCCTCCCCCTCCCCCTCCCCCTCCCCCTCCCTCTCCCTCCCTCTCTCCCCCCCTCTCTCTCTCTCTCTCTCTCTCTCTCTCTCTCTCTCTCTCTCTCTCTCTCTCTCTCTCTCTTTAACTCTCTCCATCTCTCTCTCTCTCTCTCCCTTTATCTTTAACTCTCTCCATCTCTCTCTCTCTCTCCCTTTATCTTTAACTCTCTCCATCTCTCTCTCTCTCTCTCTCCCTTTATCTTTAACTCTCTCCACCTCTACTCTCTACCCCTCTCTCTCTCTCTCTCTCTCTCTCTCTCTCTCTCTCTCTCTCTCTCTCTCTCTCTCTCTCTCTCTCCCTTATCTATCTACCTCTCTACCTCTTTTTCCATGTGCTGACATCCTTCTCTGATTGCTGCAGAGTGAGTGTCAGTTGCTGCAATAAGCTGAGAGAGCTCCTGATGGAATCTGCAGGTCACAATTTAACATAGTTCTTTTCTTGGACAGAATAGTAACACATGCAAAACACAAAGTGCTGGAGGAACTCGGCAGCTGTGGTGAGGGAAGAGACAGGTGATATTTTGGCTCAGGACCCTTCTTCAGACCCCACATTATATACAAATTCTGTTATTTTAATTCAGAAAGACCTATTTACTCCTCTGGAGTATCTGTTGTCGTATATTAACTAGAAAACTATCTATAAACTACAGATTTCAAACTAAACAAAGCTCTTTATAAACTACACCGTTAAAGAGTATTTTCTAAATTATCACTTATAGTTTTGGGTGTTGGATATGCTAATGCATTCTAATGAGACCTTACTGCCAACATTTGTGGTATTAATACAATTCCAATACAATTGTGGTATTTGGTACAATTTGTGATATTAATACAATTCCAATAAATAAGCTAACTAAACTAAACTAAACTAGTAAGTTTTGGACCCCGTAGACATAAGGAACCAGGGAATTCGAAGAAACATGTTAAAGCATACATTTCTCAGATTTTGCAGTATATTTCTTACATTGCCTCATATTAATGTAGACTTAGTGGAAACAGAGAACATACAACACCAAATTTATTTGTTGCTAAAACACTAAATTTATTTGAAAATCTAGCTTTTACTTCTATGTAAATAGGAAATACCCATGAAAAAATATATATTTGATCCACTAAGTGACTGAGCTATATCGAATGGAAACACACTCTGAATTTCCAACTCGTCCATGCTGACCGAGTTGCTTAACAGAACAAATAGGATGAAGCATCTTATTTTCATGTACACCAATATTTTGTTGCATATTTCCCAAAAAGCTGCAAATTCCAGGAATCTGATAAAAGAAACAAGGACCGAGGGTAAATCGAGGACCAGAGACCATAGGTTCAAGGTGAAGGGGAAAAGATTTAATAAGAATCTGAGGGGTAACTTTTTACACAAAAGGTGGTAGGTGTATGAAACAAGCTGCAGGGACTATCCCAACATTTAAGAAACAGTTAAACAGGTACATGGATAGGACAGGTTTGGAGGGATACAGACCAAATGCAGGCAGGTGGGACTAGCTGGGACATGTTGGCCAGTGTGGGAAATTTGGGCCGAAGGGCCTGTTTCCACACTGTATCACTCTAAACATTTGCCATCAGGTAAAGCATTACTTGGTTAAATATGAAGCACATTATGCAAGATATTTAAGCAAGTTATGAATGTCCTCCAAAATTATCAGCAAATTATCTTTTGTCACAATTGAAGACAAATGAAAACATGGATAATATTTAAATATATTTCAGATTCCCTGTTTTAAAACACATATCCTCTTTCTATGATCCACATTCTGCACAAACTTGACATGCAAAGTGTTCCTAAAGTCAATGAAAGTATTCATGCCTTTAAATCAAATGAGCACTGCACTATGCCCTGTGTTCTTACTCCAGAGTTTTTTAGATTCTACATTTCTAATTAGGGCCATAAACATATTCTCACTCCTGCCAGATATCAAGGAGACTAATTAATCTCCTGACAAACTGTTGACATCAAGTTGGAGAAGATGTTGTTTCACTGACGGTAAACATAAAATGGTGGAGTATCTCAGCAGGACAGGCAGCATCTCTGGAGAGAAGGAATGGGTTCTCTGGCTGAGTTAAGTTACTCCCCCATTTTGCATCTATCTGCAGTTCCTTCCTACACATGTTGTTTCACCGTGATGGAAGTTGAGCTCTCAACTTCATAGTCCCAACGTTAAAGGCGTTCTCCTACATTCCATTCCCTGCTTTGTGTCTTCTTGTTCTTTGGCTGCCTCTCTTTCCATTCGCACCGATCAACTCTTTCACTTCACTCTCGGGTGACAATCCACTTTTTTCCGAATACTCATTCCACCCTAACTTCCTATGCGTCACATGTTTCTGGCATCCTCATCCACTTTCATCCCAACTCATTTGTTTCCACTGTACTGCTGAGGCACCAGTTTTATAACAGGTCCTACTTTCCCAGCTGTCATTTTCATTTGAGCATCTCCTCAGGACAATTCCCAGTAGATGGCATATGTTAACCTTTTTGTGGGTTGTGAGGTGTTTAGTGTGTGAACCGCAGACTGATGCACAGATGCTCAGCTGGAGTAGGCTGATAGGTATTATGTGAGGCCGAAGCCTGTGAAAATCACAGATCATTGAGGAGTAATAGAGAGTCGGGATGATTCAGTGGGAAGTCTCACAACCTGGTGAAGAGGGGGGAGGCTGAACAAGAAAGGCAAAAAAGTTCATGACTCCAAAAGAATAAGGCCTGGGAAAAAGCCAAAGATTTCAAGTAGTGCGACAGAATTTAAAGATGAAAACTTGAAGAAATATTTGAAAACAAACTGTTGTCATGGGGAAGTTGTAAAATGTGGTAGCTCTACAGCTCCACCTACTGTGCAGCTGAACTTGATGAGTAAAGGGACCAGGACAATTCATAGATCTTGAGCTAGAAATGATAATGCGCCAGAGAGTGAGTTAGGGGTGGTTCTTGAGCAGGGCTCCTAAGCTGCAGAGTTCTACCATAGACAAAGCAAGCAGACCTTACACATATAAAACATTACAGAAGCCTTTCCTTCCCAAACTCATGCCATTGTGAAGTGTGAAGTTCAGTAACCTCAAGGAGTGCAGCGATTCAGTGTGGGTCAGAGTGGAAACAATAGATTGGTGATTGGGCCCGGCCATGACAATGGTCAGTGCTGGGGATGGGTGTCACTGCGATATCGGCAAAGGAGACTGGTGTCAGAGGCGATGGCCAACATGAAAAATTAAAGAACAAAACACAAAAGGCTGCAAGAAATCAGCAGGTGAGGCAGCATCTGTGGAGGGAATGGACAGGTGACGTTTTGCATCGGTACCCTTTTACATACTGATTAGAGGAAGAGTCCCGACTCAAACCTTTGCCTGTCCTGCTGAATTCCTTTTGTTTTTTATAGAAACAAGGAACTGCAGATGCTGATTTACCAAGACACAAAATACTGGAGTAACTCAGTGGTTTGTTTTCAGTGGGAGAGTCTCACAGAACTCCAGTCTGAGTTACTCCAGCAGTTTGTGTCTTCCCTTTTGTGTTTGTTCAAAATTCTTGCATCTGCAGTCTCATGTATCTCTGAAAAATGGAAAAATCTGCTTTGGGACTGGACCCTTTAACAAATGCTAAAACAGGTTTAACCTGACCGGTTAAATCCTGCTTTAATGTTTGGGACCCCCAGTGCCACTTTGCCATTCTTACACGTGCTGTTTAACGTTGCACAATTGACATTAATCAACCATTTTGCCTGGTGTTGCAATGGCACATGTTCAGCAATCTGGTCATGCATCCACAGCAAAGGCAAGGAATTTTAAGGTTGATACGTACAGGCACTGAGTTGATCTTACTTGACAATTCTGACAGTTTCAAATTTTGCTCATTCGAAGTTGAACTTTATCAACCAGCTTAAAGAATTAATTTTCTTTTGCACTCAGTAAACAGAAGTAAGCACTCAGCATATCAAACATTCAGAGGTGCATTACCAGTGCACAAAGTATGCAATCAACTTATGAGCAGTGTATAAAATCATTATCTGTGGAATTCTCTGCCACAGAAGGCAGTGGAGGCCAATTCACTGGATGTTTTCAAGAGAGAGTTAGATGTAGCTCTTAGGGCTAACAGAATCAAGGGATATGGGGAGAAAGCAGAAACGGGGTACTGATTTTGGATGATCAGCCATGATCACATTGAATGGCGGTGCTGGCTCGAAGGGCCGAATGGCCTACTCCTGCACCTATTTTCTGTGTTTCTGTGTTTCTATTGTACAATGCTTTGGGATTTTGTGGCCCTTGAAGATGACCCTTTGGCCTGATGTGAAATGGTGACAACAAACTGATGACATTTTACTTTAAAATTTGGATTAATAAATGTTAATGTACATTGGTAGTGAACCTGAGGGCTGAACAGTAGGCTCCTTGTTGTTAGATTTTGGCTTGCTGCCAATAAATATGATAAAATAAGCATTTCACTAGATCGTGCCTGAAGATTCGAATGTTTAAGCAGCAGTTAGTCTGAATGCTTGTATGCAGCTTGACAAATGAATTAGTGTCTGTTAAAAATAATACTGGCAACAAATTGATGCAATCACGTTAACATTTCCATTGAAAGGTCAAAAATTCCCCTTCTTTCCAGTGCTGATAATGTCATTAAACCTGCTAACGACAATAGCACTGTTGTGTTTTGAAATTATTTCAGTCAAATGGCCACAGTCTGGCTCCTCTTCCTATATCATCCAGGACATTATTACATCAGTTCTGATGAAGCATTACACACTGAATTTTAAATACCTTTCTCGTGCAAGCATTGTTAACTGGCTTTATGGTTCCAGCACTTACTCCTGTTTACTGTCAGCAAAAACAAAACTGTTATTTAAGCTAATCGTTAAAGCTCAGCTTAAAATTAGCAAAAAATTTAAGCAGTCAAAGCTCTCAAGTAAAATCAATTCAGTGCTCAGGAAGCATAATGAATCAACCACATGATGTGACAGTGGTAATGTTCAGACACGAGAGATAGAACCGAGAGGAAGGGGCAAAATGGGACAAGTCCGGGTCACCAATGAAACAAGAAGGCATCTTCCTTATATAGAGGCACTTTGTTTTATGAATTCTGGAGTGAGGTTAAAATGGTACACCATTTACAAGTCCATCCCAGGCTACAAACTCCTGACTTTGCACAGGAGTACATATATGATCAAGATCGTCAGAAGGTCATACGTGATAGGAGCAGAATTAGACCATTCGGCCCATCAAGTCTGCTCTGCATTCAATCATGGCTGATATATCTATACCTCTTAACCCCATTCTCCTGCCTTCACCCCATAATCCCTGACACCCGTACTAATCAAGAATCTATCTATCTCTGCCTTAAAAATATCCATTGACTTGGTCTCCACAGAGTTTTGTGGCAAAGAATTCCACAGATTCACCATCTTCTGACTAAAGAAATGCCTCCTCATCTCCTTCCTAAAGAAACATCCTTTAATTCTGAGGTGGGATGGTTTTGCCAGCTGCTGCGGCTCATAAATTATCATAAACTACCTGTCTATATTCACTTCAGTTTTGCCCTTCCTAGTCATCTGTTGCTAAGGAACAATTCTGGGTCTGAAAACACTGTTACATGATGAGATAAGAAGTTAACTTGTTTTTCTTTGAGTGCAAAAGGTGAAGAAAAGGCATTAGTCTATCCTTCTGAATGGCATGATAGCTAAATGGGAGGCAATGTGTTTGGAGCATGAAAACAATCAAGGAATCGTAAATCCATTGAATAGTCAACCGTCAAATGTCATGAATGATATTTTGACTAACTCCTGCAAAAGTAGCTGGAGGAATGTCTTTGTATCTAGAGAATTGAAGGTTAAAGAGAGGGAGACACGTACAGTAAGACCAATTACATTTGCCTTTGAAATTCCAGAACTTCTAGAGGGTATAAAATATCTGTTGGAGTGTACAGGAAGGAGAATAGGAATAGGTAGCGTTTTGGGTCGGATATCTGTTAGGGGTCTGGTTTGCAAAATCTAGTTTTTGTTATAATTCATGCCAGTTTACAGTGCTCTTTTTTAGAATGAAAGAATAATTCAAATATTTAGTCACCCTCGTCTCCAACCCTTCTTAATTCCCCCAAGTTCTGGCACACCCGTGCCACCTAGCTTCCAAGATCAAACCTGATTATACCATCTATTTGCCATCATAAACTCCAACAGAAGTGCTTGCCACCACAGAACTGGCTGGAGACAAGTTTAATCCTTTTGACAGTTGGAAACCTCCTACTAATCTCCTTTTGATTGATTGTAAAATGGAAGTCTGAAGCTAAATACTGTGCACAAACTCTTTCTACATGTGGGTTCTATATTATTGAGTGGATCAAATTAGGTGTTATTGTGATACCCTCGTAAGCATGAGGAACCACCTTATCCATGCAGGTCCACTGATTTTGGATGGAGGCTCATTCTCCCACAAGCGTACATGAGAGCCCAGGTTTATTGCACTTGTCCAAGATTAGATATAATTCATGGCCTATGCCTCTAATTCAGTTGGACTTCTGGAATCAAATTAATGGAAAGCAGCTGTGGAATTGATTAAAGTAGGTTATATATTTCGATCAATTTGGATTTCTTCACCAATTGTTAGAGATCAGCAAAAAACTTTTTGTATATAGCAGACTATTTCTGTGACTCTGGAGAATGACTAAATTGTTTATTGGACAGAGCTGTGCCATTCATATTTTATAGGACAGTTAAGAAGCATAGCCACCTGAGCTGTATAGTTTATTTGCTTTATACTGAACATTAAAAGATTTTTTTAATACAGGAAAGATCGTCTTAAATTAAAGAAACAAAAATCAAAAGTCTCCAATTTTCCCTTGTGTGTTTTTCAAATCGGTAGTCTATAGTCAGAGTGCAAAGTAATCAGACAATAATAGGAGGTGATACAGGGAAGTACAGATACTGGTTTATACAAAGAAATCTGAAGAAGGGTCTCGATGCAACACATCACCTATCCATGTTCTCCAGAGATGCAGCCAGATCCATTGAGTTACTCCAGCACTTTGTGTCTCTTTTAATAATAGTAGGTGAATTGACACTAACATCCATGGACCCTTGACTCTGAAGTACTGAAGCCTTGAAGTACTCCAAACTCGAACCTTTCTGCTGAATGCAGACACCAAAGTATGTGGGCATTCATATCATGGTGTGTACATCAGCAGTTCCCTTATTAGCAGGAAGCAATGAACAAGTTCCCACCATCTTTCCTACTGCCAGCTCCTGCTCATCCTTTCCCAATTCAATCTTCCCAAGAAAGTACCATGATTTGGATCATCAAAGGCTTCATCCCAAACTGTCCCAGTGGGAAGTTAGTAATGAAAGTTGGCAACCGTTATATTTGGGTCAGAGACTAATTACCTACTCTTCTCTTAAAGAACTTAAGCATAAACAAAGAAACAATGTAGCTTCCCAATTTATTGTGCTAGCGTGGGGGCCATTGTGTAAATTCAAAAATTATTTGTATTTTACGGGAAATGAAAACCAAATAACCCAATATTACTACTATCCTTACAACCCCTTTTGAAGCAGATGGAGATGGCAAAGGAAATAATTGGAAGTATTTCCAACTGCAGGCTCCAGCTCTAGAAGACCTATGTGGTCCCTTTAGATCTGAGTACAGTAAAACATTCACTTAACATACGATTGTAAAACCATCAATGGATATCTGAATCCTAACGAAAGGAAATACTTACGTTATTTTCTTTCACTGGAAGGTGTTCACAGTAGCAAAGCTGCTATTGTGCCAGTTCCATTGTGACCAAACACTCAACAAGTCAATGTGGCTCATCAATGCATTGAAAGTCTGCCAAAGATCTGTCTCCTTCAGCTGAGAAAGTTTAGTTTAGTTTAGTTTAGAGATATAGCACGGAAACAAGCTCTTCGGCCCAACGAGTCCACACCGACCAGCGATCCCCGCACTTTAACACTATCCTACACACACTGGGAACAATTTACACTTACACCAAGCCAATTAACCTACATACCTGTATGCCTTTGGAGTGTGGGAGGAAACCGAAGATCTAAGAGAAAACCCACGTAGGTCACGGAGATAACGTACAAACACCTTACAGCCAGCACCCATGGTCAGGATCGAACCTGTGTCTCCAGCGCTGCAAGGCAGCAATTCTACCGCTGCGCCATCGATGCGCCTGCTATTTGTTGAGAAATTCTATGCAATGCTGAAAATCAATAGAATCACAGATGCTGGAAATCTAAACTAAACGGACAAAATACTGGAAACACTCAGTGGGTCAGACATATCAGTGGAAGGAGAAGCCCAGAGTTAACATTTCAGGTTGCAGACCCTATGTCAAAATTAGAAACGTGAGAAAACAAGTTAATTTCACACCCTCTTTGCAAACTTGGAAATGAGATCCTGGAAACTTGAGCAGAACACAAAGTGCTGGAGGAACTCAGTGGGTCATGCAGCATTTTTGGAGGGTATGGATAGGCAACAATCGGGTCATGACCCTTCTTCATAGTTAAAAAGGGTCCTGACCCCAAACATTGCTTATCCATTCCCTCCACTGATGCTGCCTGACGCATTGAGTTACTCTAGCACTCTTGTGTTATATTCACAGTGGAATTTCTAAATCTCGTAAATTAGTTGATTATATGATTGGAACAGGGAAACAAATTTCACAAACCCCTGCTGTACTCTCTATAAAAAAAATCCCATTAGCTGCATATTTATGTGTTTACATTTTAATATTGGATTTTTTAAAATTAATTGTGTTCCATTTTATTGACACCACATGTTATGACAAACTGGACATGGTTTTATAATCTGATTCACAAAGCCACAATTTGTTGAGTTAGGGTGCTGACTTCCTTTAAGTTCAGGGTGCTGACTGCCTAACAGTTAAAAGTCACTGGATGGCATTAATTCAGTAATGTTTTCATGATCTATGCCAAACTGACACAAATCTATTTACACAGTTCCAATCACATTTCTTCCATTTAATCACTGTTAGATTTTTCTGAAAAGGATCAAATTCTTCAGCTTTATTTTTTATGGCAACTTGAATTATTAATTCATAATCAAATTCAATTAGATCTGACGAATTAAAAAGCTTTTTTTTCTCTTTGACAGAATGTATCAAGCACTATATCCATGCACAATTTTTAATAAAACTTATTTTCCCATCTAAAATGGTGTCTGTGTTTAAATGTAATTAGGCAAAGGCCATAAGTATTTAAACAAGAGACTGGGAATTTAAAATTATTTTCAAGATAAAGGTGAATTCTGGAGTGCCTACATTTAATTTTGTATCTTTGACAACAACCTACTTTAACTTATTTGGTGATGATAAGCATAAATCTTCTAATTTTTAGATTTATGAACTGCCGTCTGCAAAATAAAAACCTAACAAAGGAACCCATAATTAAATAGAAATGAGTGCCGTACGCATCAGACTCACAATTGGGCAGGTGGGCTGGATCAGCAACCTGCACTGTACATTCCGACCCACTCATACTTGAAGCTAGCATGTGGTAGCATGTGCTAGGCCTTTACCTCAACACATATTGCTTTTATAAACTGATCCCCTTTCAGGCCTGTCACCACCACCGATTATTAATCTTCCTTGTGCCTCCCCACCTTATTGACTTTCTCAGGAATGACATTCCAGCTGGTCTGAAAAGAGACAAGAAAAGTTAGATTAGCAAATCAATTCCTCAACTGTCAAAGCCTAGAATGTTATAAATGTAGAAAGTATACTAAAGAAACGTCAAAGGAGGAAGAATGTTTAAAATTAATATTTTGTTATAATTGTGGATACCATCACCTTTACACAACTGATACCAATTTTGCTCCAGAACTAAAATCAAAGGTCGTGTGATCTTTTTCAAGATTGCCATAATTTCAATTCTCTGCAGCTCTTGTGATTCTGTTTTAAGTCTGTAGCTACTACATAAAACAAGCAAGCACAGATTTTGTAATAAATGTGAATAGTCATATATTATATCACTGGAAGTCATGGTATTGAGTGAGGACATCAATGAACAGCAAACATTTCATTTATTCAATGTTAAGCTGAAATATGAAAACATTAAAAGATAGTTAAGATGTTTTCTTTGACTCAGTGTCTACAACTGTACAGTGTTAGGAACACGGTGTACGTGTTGACTCATTAACTGTCCTCTGACTTTGTATTCTGCATTCTTTCTGGGCTCTTGTCCAAGAGACAGATCAGATTCCAGCCATATTTACCATTAATGTCTGCTAACATTAGGAAATTGCTGCTGCTTAAGCCAACTACTGCTCAGGAATTGAAATCAGATCACATAGTGCAGCCACGAATTGGGCTCTCGATCCAATTTCTGTTCCTGTTACCTCTATTATAAGCATTTTAAATGTTTAATAGTTTCAGCTGTCTGAATGTGCTAATGTGCTGTGTGTGGTTTTGAGACCTGTTTAGCCTTACCAGTTTTTCAGTGGCTCAGTTACATTTTCATCTTATTTCTTATTTTCCTCCAATGCCCCCTTGCACAGAAGATGACCCATTTCTTCCTCTGGTTTTAGTCCAACAGGTTATATTCTGGATAGTGTTTTATCGAGCAGCCCTCTTTGTATGGATAATCCATTAGCATGTCTGTCAAGCTGTCCCTCTTCATGTGGATAAGTCATCAGCCTGACTCATAACTTCCTGCCGAAAGAACTGCCAATTGCAGTGAGTGAGTCGCCACTCTATCCCCACCAGGCATAGGAATACTACTGCATATGAATCCAATAATGAAAAGCCAGAGCTTTGATCTCTTGGTAATTGGCATTACTCAGTCAGCAATAGTTCCAAACATAGCAATTCAACAGTTACTCAGAGGATTGATAACATGATGGTACATAAATGATATACTTTGTTGCCGTTCATTGATATAAAATACAAAATAAAAAAGAGTAAATCGGTAAATGTGCTTTACCTTCTGCAGTTGTGGATGGAGCCCTCACCCATGTCTCCTGCGTTCTGTGATTCTGCTCTCAGACCCCTTCCCCATAGGCGAAACAAGGATAGAGTTTTCCAGATCCCCACCTTTCACCCCACCAGTCTCCACATCCAACACATTGTTCTCCAACATTTCCGCCACCTTCAATGGGCGGCACGGTAGCGCAGATGGGCGGCACGGTAGCGCAGCGGTAGAGTTGCTGCTTTACAGCGAATGCAGCGCCGGAGACTCAGGTTCGATCCTGACTACGGGTGCTGCACTGTAAGGAGTTTGTACGTTCTCCCCGTGACCTGCGTGGGTTTACTCCGAGATCTTCGGTTTCCTCCCACACTCCAAAGACGTACAGGTATGTAGGTTAATTGGCTGGGTAAATGTAAAAATTGTCCCTAGTGGGTGTAGGATAGTGTTAATGTACGGGGATCACTGGGCGGCACGGACTTGGAGGGCCGAAAAGGCCTGTTTCCGGCTGTATGTATATGATATGATATGATAATGTGATCCCACCACCAGTCGCATCTTCCCGCCCCCACCCCTTCCCACTTTCTGTAGAGAGCAGACCCTCAGCAACTCCTTGTTGTTATCACTCACCTTCACTCATCTCTCTACTCCGGATTTCTCCCCCAACTCGAATCAGTCTGAAGAACCAGAATCCTTGCCAGTTCATTCCCTCCCCAGATCCTGCCTGACCTGCTGGGTTCTCCTAGTACTGTGTTTTCCTTAAAATTCCAGCATCTGCAGTCTCTTGTATCTTTATATATTAAAGAAATATTATTAGTTCATCAATTCATCTGTAACCATCTAAGTTTTGGGACAGCATTCTAAGAGTTTCACTTCAGTGAGGTTCAGAACTGCAGTAATAAAAACAGGTTGAATAAACCAGTGACAATTTGGAAGGACATTACAATGCTAAATTAAAGGCAGTGTGAAGCAGACATTGGAAACACAGTGATACAGCCTGGACCTTCAAACCACAGCTCCTCCCTCACCCCCGCCCCCCACTGCCACATTAATCATACGTAACAGCACAGGCTGTTGTGTCCTGCCACTGTCATTACTTTGGGTCATTCCAGAAGGCAGAGTGGAACATGGACAGAGACTAAGCTATAGGATATATAAAGTAAAGTCTCATCTACAAACTTTCCAATGAGAGAGATGGCTCTCTTGTAGTGGACTAATGGGAGTACTGGACTACTCCAAACTACTGGATTAGCAAACTAGGTGTCTGAACATTGGAACACAATCCAACGAAGAAAGACATGTAAAACTGCAAATGCTGGAATTTTGAGAAAAATTCAACATGTTGGAGGAACTCAGCAGGTCCAGCAAATTCTGTGGAGGCAAATGTACAGATGACATTTCAGGTCAGGAACCTTCGTCAGACTGATGGAGTAGAGAAGAGATAGCTGGTAGAGAGTTCCAATCCCACTGTGCCTGCTGCAACACATAGACAATGTATAAACAGGAACACATTGCGAGAGGAAATCTGGTCTCACCTGTATGTGACTGCACACACAGGAATGTGATTGACTTCTGAATGCCCATTGAAAAGGACAAGCAAGCTGGCCATTGAAAGTTTGTTAAAGCAGGATAAGAATAAACGAGTACAACATCTGGAATTGATCTAGGCACCCAATTAAGAAGCAACAATGTGGCCTAACAACATCCTCCTCACAAACATCTGGCATCAAGTGTTCAAATTGAAACGGCTGTTCCACAAACTATTCAAGCAACAGTGACACATGGTCACACTTACAGAATCATATCCTATGAACTAATTTCCCGATTTCTCCACCATAATCCCTGGGTATATCTTGTCCTACAGATAGGACAGACCCACCAAAGGAGCAAGTACAGAAGTACACAGGCAGGAGGAGAACCTTAACATTGACTCCCGATTTAATGAAGTCTCCAGATATCTGGTCAAACATGAGCAGGAGAACCTGTTCCTAATGACAATTACTTTTGCTCCCTCTGCTTATAAATCAACGTTCGCCCTTGTTGAAAAAGCACTGGAAGTAAGAAGCGCCCAGTTGCTAAACATTTTAACTCCTCTGCCCATTCCCACACTGACCTTCCTGTCCTGATCTCTGCCATTGCCAGAGTGAGGTCACACATAAAATGGAGGAACAGCACCTCATATAGCTTACAACCCAACTGTAAGAATAACAAACAATAATTTCTCCACTTTTAGGTAACTACAACTCCCCTCCTTTCCCTCTCCTCCACCCCCCCCCCCCCCCCATCCTGACTACGGGTGTTGTATGTACGGAGTTTATATGTTCTCCCCGTGACTGCGTAGGTTTTCTCCGGGTACTACGATTTCGTTTTCCTCCCACATTCCAAAGACGTACAGGTTTGTAGGTTAATTGTCTTTGGTAAAAAATGTAAATTGTCCCTAGTGTGTAGGATAGTGTTATTGTACGGGGATCGCTGGTCGGCATGGATTCAGTGGGCTGAAAAGCCTGTTTCCATGCTGTATCTCTAAACTAAACCAAACTTGATTTTAAATATTAATAATGATTAAAATAAAATATAAAAGAAAGCTTATCTTAACTTTAATTTTTGATAAAAGCCAGTGAACCATTCTGATGAATGGGAGCGTAGCAGACACACCAGCAATGACTGGCATTCAGCTGAGCGATCAAAGCTTTCTGCACTCTGGTGCATAAATACTGCGATCCAGTGTCCTCTGATAAGCTCACTGCAGCTAGTCAGTTCTTCACAGAACGTTTGACTAAGCATCAGCATGATATGGCATGATAGATCCTCCTGAATGGCATTCAACAATCAGAATAATGATTTGAAAACAGTTCAGGAAGACATTTCTATGAAATATTATTCTGACTTTTACTAAATTGTCAACATTGTTAGTTTGGTTCAGTTTAGCTTAGAGATACAGCATGGAAACAGATCCTTCGGCCCACTGAGCCCACACTGACCACCGATCACTAGTTCATACCAGTTATAATAATAATAATAATATATTCCTTTATTCTTCCCACACTGGGGAAATTTATTTCTATGCTATCCCACTTTCTCATCCACTCCCAACACTCTAGGGGCAATTTACAGGGGCCAACTAACCTACAAAGCCACACATCTTTGGGATGTGGAAGGAAAGCAGAGCACCCAGAGGAAACCCACGTGGTCACAGGAGGAACGTGCAACCTCTACATAGACAGCACCCAAGGTCAGGATTGAAACCCTGGGTCTATGATTAGGTAATTAAATGTAAGACTGGACAGATTGATTTGGAGGGTTTGAAAACTTTGAGACAACCTCCAGGAAGACACCATACAATATATGAAGCACGCTTAAACAAAGCTGACATAAATGCCCTTGGTCAGATTGTTTGGAAGAGGTTCAGATTTAATGTAATGATTGCACTAAGCTCTATTCCTTTTGCAGCTCTTCTGATGTTGAACAAAACCATGCTTGTATGAAGCAAAATCTAAACAACATTTTGACATGAGCTGATTGGTGATACCTAACATTGTGTCAGACATGCCAGAGTAAAACTATCACCTTACACTTTTACATTCATTTGAATTAATATTATTGAGTCCTTCAACATCAATAGCTTGGAAGTCATCTTTTCCCGGACATTTCGTTGGAGCGGACATATATTTTATGGCAAGACAATCACTGGATTCTTCAACGCCTTTCCGCCCTCTGCAAGACACAGATCAGTATACTGTATACTCTCCACTAGTCTGATTGTACACAGTTTCAATACACTCAAGCGATTTGATACCATTCAGAACAAAGCACCGGCTTGATTAACCCTCCCACTGCATCATGCTAAACATTCAGTTCCTCCACGGCAGCGTGATCATCAATAGAAGGCCTTGAAGCACCTCATCAAGTTGCTTTTGACAGCATCTGCCAAACCCATGACTCCATGATCTGAAGAAGGGTCTCGACCCGAAAAACCCATTCCTTCTCGCCAGAAATGCTGCCTGCCCCGCTGAGGTACTCCAGCATTTTGTATCTATCTTCGGTCTAAACCAGTATCCTTCTTACAACAAACCATGACTCCGCTCCCCATCTCTTCCATTCTTTTCACTCCTGTCTCTCTCCTCTTTATTATCTCCTCTTCAGTATTACCTTTAAGTCACGAACCATCTTGACTTGGAACTATATCCCCATGCCTTCATCAATGTTTTCTCTTAATATTGGAACTGCCCACCAGGACCTTCACCAGATGGAACTTCAGTAGTTTAATCACCATTTCCCCTTTCAGATTTACTCACAATATTGAAAAGGCCCTGAACAAAGTTTCAGATGACACTCTATTAGATTCTGAACATAGTAAATTATCTCATTAAAGTTGTTGTTCAGTCTGCAGCCTTTATCATGGTTGAATCTCCAACCTCCTCCGCTGCCATCAGTCGTTTCCCTTCTACACAACAATCAACCCACTCAATTCCTGCCTTGACTTAAACTTGAGGCTACATGTTTTCATCGTAACTCGATAACTAACATTGATCTATTTGAAATCTGTTATTTAATTGGCTTCTGGAAAGCATTTTCTGATGATAAAAGTTTGGAAATTAACCTGATTCATGGCAGTACTCCAGGACTCTATTAATAATTGACCAGCCCCTTGGCAGACTAATGGCACCTAGAAGAATAAAGCTATTACAAAACCCAGAGATTGTTCCTCATTCCAACTCACCCTGCAAGTCAATCACCTCACAGATAAAGATCACAACAGTTTTGACAGGTTACAGTCAACATACACATAACTCACTTTTAGAGAGGCTTAAACAGTAACAAAAATCAATTTCACCATGTTTTTTATTTAAGGACATTTTAAAGGAAAAGATTGAAGCTCATCTTTATGATAAATGGGAGCGCAGGAGCAAAAAGATAAATAATCAAAATTTCAGTTTATTTAATGAGATTACTGAAAAAATCCAATCTTCTCTTATTAATGGATTCCTCACAGCATAGATTCTTAACTTTGTTTGATTTAAATTCTTCTCTCATATTTTCTGACATTAATCTATTCAGTGTTCCATTCCTGGGCTATTTTTCTCATTTGCTTTAATTCTTTCCTATCTTTCAGGCTGCTATTGATATCTTTGCAGAGCGTTCATTATTTCTAGCACTCAGTATTATATAAAACTATATTTATTCCAAATACTCATACAAATCGAGAGTGTTAGAGAGAGATAAGCTGTCTAATTTCTCACAATGTGCTGCCATTGTCATCAGACCACGTCAGTGTCAGTGAACGATGAAGCATGGGTGCATCTTTACTTTTCAACAGTATTTTATGGTTGAGATCATTACTGATTCCTATCAATTTCTAAGGCCATATAATACAGTTCCTGCAGATGCTGCCTGACCCACTGGGTTACTCCAGCACTTTGTTTGCTAAGCAAGATTCCATCATCTGCAGTTTCTTGTGTCTCCATCATCTTTATTAAGAGTCAAATCCCATTGTCCAGGAATGCTGAGAGACAGCATAGGTTTTCCTCTTAGGAATGTTGGCCTGCAAGTACTTTCTAGTTTTACTTTTAACATATTGGTTCCTGTGCATGTTCACGTTGAAGTGCATTGGTCAAGATGAAATCAAATTGAGATATTTTTGTCAAAATTGTGCACTTCAAGAAATTTTGCTGCAGCTACAAGTCTTGCTGTGATTGTGTTCTGCCTACCTGAGGAAAAAAAATAATTTTCCTTGTGGGAGTTCAATCAAGGTGGATTTCCGGTATGGGAGGATTAGCCTCACAAGAAATTATTAAGTGAGATAATGTTGATCATTGTTGGCAATCTCATTAATTCAGATAAACCATTCAAAGTTTAACAGAAAAAGACACAAAGTGCTGGAGTAACTCAACAGATCAGGCAGCATCTCTGGAGAATAAGGATAGGTAATGTTTCAGATTGGGATTCTTCTTCAGATTGATGGTGATGGGAGGCAGCGGGAAGGGGGGGGGGTGGTGGGAGAAAAAGCTGGAAGAGAGGTGAGGGCAGGACTAAGCCTGGCAAGTAAGAGGAGCATATTGAATCCCTGCTTCATGGCCTGGCTTGGCAATTTGAACGCCCAGGAATAAAGAAGATCGCAAAAAGTGGTGAACATCACTGGTATTGACTTCCCCCATCATCGAAGGAATCTACAGGAGGCTCTGCCTCAAAAAGACAGCCAGCATCATCAGAGACTCACACTTTCCTGGCCACTCTCTCATTTCACTCCTGTCATCGGAAATATGAGCCTGAAAACTGTAATTGCCAGGTTCAGGAGCAGCATCAGGCTATTAAAATCTACAACCTCCAAATAAGCTCTGAACGAGATAGGTTTGAGGGCATTGTTTGTGGCTTTGCACTATAATTGGTTGGTTGTCTTTTTAATATATACTTTAATTCTTTTTATGTTGTTTATTCTGGTGTTCACATATGTTTACATATCTGTTGTGTTGCTGCAAGTAAGAATTTAATTATTCTGTTTCGGGACATGTGACAATAAAACACTCTTGACTCTTGCCAAAGAGTAGGAGAGCAGTAGGAATCACAGAGGTGGACCAGTGAGAGAGGGCAGGTAGATGCCTGACGCCTGAGACAAAACCAAAAGCTGAAGATACACATAGGCTACTCAATGGTCAACCAATGGGACTTTAATTCACAGAACCAGGGAAAATCCGATTCTCCAAGGCTGTTGTAACTTGGGGAGCTTTCCCCTTTATGTGGGGAAGATAGAAGGGGTGTTGGTTAATGGTGTGTTGAATGGTTGGTGATGGTGATGATTGCCAATGTCAGAAAAAAAGTCTGTCGATAGATAAAAAGTGTATCTAAGAATGTACACTACAATATATCGTACAATATTATGCAACCATAATATTGCCAATATGGGATGCAGTGGTGCAAATAGAGACAGATATGTGGCCACTTTATATTGCTTAAAATATATTGGGAAATATATTTCAGCAGTTCAAATAATGGTACCAGATGTCAAGTCAAGTCAAGTCAAGTCAAATTTATTTGTCACATACACATACACGATGTGCAGTGAAATGAAAGTGGCAATGCCTGTGGGTTGTGCACAAAAAGAATTACAGTTACAGCATATAAATAAAGTTAATAAGTTACTATTAGTGTCGACAAAAATTTAGTCTCTGGGGTTATAAAAGTTGACAGTCCTGATGGCCTGTGGGAAGAAGCTCCATCTCATCCTCTCCGTTTTCACAGCATGACAGCGGAGGCGTTTGCCTGATCGTAGCATCTGGAACAGTCCGTTACTGGGGTGGCAGGGGTCCCTCATGATCTTACTTGCTCTGGATCTGCACCTCCTGATGTATAGGTCCTGCAGGGGGATGAGTGTAGTTCCCATGGTGCGTTCTGCCGAATGCACTACTCTCTGCAGGGCCATCCTGTCCTGGGCAGAGCTGTTCCCAAATCAGACTGTAATGTTGCCGGACAGGATGCTCTCTACAGCCCCAGAGTAGAATTTCCTCAGTTGTCTAAGGTGGTAAAGGCGCTGCTTAGCCTTACCCACCAGTGCGGCAATGTGCGTTGCCCACATCAGATCCTCTGCGATGCGGACTCCCAAGTATTTAAAACTGCTCACCCTATCCACAATCGACCCATTTATCTCCAGTGGCGTGTACGTCCTTGGATGTTTAGCCCTTCTGAAGTCCACAATCAGCTCCTTTGTTTTAGTGACATTCAAGAGGAGGCTATTGTCCTGACACCAGAGTGCCAGATCAGCCACCTCCTCCCGGTAGGCCTTCTCATCGTTGTTGGAGATCCGGCCCACCACCACAGATGTGAAACTTTAAATCATTTAAAGGACATTTTGGACAGGTACATGGAAAGGTTTAGAGGGAATATGAGCCAAGTGCAGACAAATTGGATGAGCTCATTAAGACAACCTGACCAGCATGGATGAATTGTGCCTGTACTGTACAACCCTATGACCCGATGATACCGTGACTTTACATTTGGGAATCCTGAAGGTGGAACACGATGACTGCTAAGCAGGGAAGGATTCCTCACCAAACACATGTCCAGTGAGCTGAAAGCAAAGAAGAAGTGATCAACATCACGTTACTTAAAGTCCCTTGAAGTGGAGATGTAAGGCAATAAAGCAGAGGTCTGATGCATTGACAGAAGATAGGAACTGATTGGGGAAACACAAACAAAATTGAACCGGGACACAAGAAGCTGCAGATACTGGAACCATCATCAAAAACACCAATTGCTGGAGAAGCTCAGCGGGGCAGGCATCTGTGGGGGGAATGGGCAGATGACTTTTTGGGTCAGGACCTTTCTTCAAGATGGAGTTGGGGGAGAAAACTTGAAGAGAGAGATATCAGTGGGGAATAGACTGGCGAGTGATAGGTGGATACATTTGATGTGTATGGCAGATGGGTGGAATAACGGCTAGAGGTGAAAAGGAGACAAAGTGTCAGATAAGGAAAGAAGAGGAGGAGTGACATGTAATGCTGGAAGGATTGATTTGGGTGGAAGGAGACAAGGGATAACGGAAAGAGAGTGGATAAAATGGAAACCAAGGACTCAGGAGTGGAAGGGGTGGGAGATGAGCACATAGAGGAGGGTAAAGGAGCAGGGTGACTGGGGTGTTTGGGGATGGTGGGAGAGACATGTGTGCACCCGGGTGGGGGCGAGGGTTGGGGAAAGAGAGGGGGAGCTCGGAGGATATTTCTTGAAGTTGAAGAATTCAATGTTTATACCATTAGGTTGTAGGCTATCCAAGCAGAATATGAGGTGTTGCTGTTCCAATTGAATTGAGATTGAACGAGGTCAGAGTAAATTAAACGGTTGAGCTTTTGTTTTCAAGAATTGTTGAGACCGGCAATCATTGACAGCTGAAAAAAGCACATTAGCTTTTTGTTAAGGTGCCATGTGCGAAATGGAGTGAGTCTGGGCTGCTAAATAATGAAAAAGAACATGCATGTGGCAGTATGTGCTACTAAAGTGGATGTCAGGATATATAAAGAGGTTTGACAGGCATTTAGACAGATGTATGGATTGAAAGGATTTAGGGTGCTAAACACCAAATGCAAGCAAATGGGACTGGCCCACTTGTCCATGGACAAGTGGGCCGAAGGGCCTGTTTCCATACTATATAGTTCTATGACCCAAGTATGGTTCAAGCATTACCGGTTATCTCAGAGAGGAGTGTGATGGTGATAGATCTCTAATTTTCTTTTACAGTGTGGAAACAGGTCCTTTGGCCCACCAA
Organism: Rhinoraja longicauda; assembly: GCF_053455715.1. Classification (NCBI taxonomy): domain Eukaryota; kingdom Metazoa; phylum Chordata; class Chondrichthyes; order Rajiformes; family Arhynchobatidae; genus Rhinoraja; species Rhinoraja longicauda. The sequence goes on along the minus strand of NC_135955.1, from coordinate 51,304,762 downwards.
ATCCATGCCAACCAGCAATCCCCGCACACTACCACTATTCTACAACACTAGGGACAATTAGCAATTTTACCAAGTCAATTAGCCTATAAACCTGTTCCTCTTTGGAGTGTGAAAGGAAACCAGAGATCCCAGAGAAAACCCACGCAGCTCACGGGGAGAACATACAAATTCCGTATAGACACTATCCCTAACCAACCCCTGTCTTCCCAAATGTATATGTAATTTTTCCCTCAGCTTTCTCTCCAGTAACTTTCTTACTACAAATGTTAAGCCTAGCATTTTTGCAGCCCTTCTTAAATGGAGGCACCTCACCCATGTCCAACAATGATTCATATATCTCAGCCAGGACTCCCGCAATTTCTTCTCTAGCTTCTCCAGCACAGTGTCCTTGGATATAATTGATCAGGCCCAGGAGATTTATCTACCTTCATACATCTTAGGTTGTCCAACACTTCCTCCACTGTAATACGGACTGTCCTCAAGACATCTCCAATAACTTTCCCCAAATTCTCCAGTGTTCATGTCTTTCTCCACAGTAAAAACAGGAGAAATATTCATTGAGGACCTTGCCCATCTCATGTGGCTGCGAAGAAAGAGTTGTGCTTTCACTGCCAACTCTCATATCACAAATAAACATGAGCTGAGGACACTGGGATAGCAGTAGGAAGTGTGTGCTGCAGGTGGAGTTAGTTTGCCATGCATGTAGTGAGCTGTGGGTAGGGATTCTGAATTATTGTATACTGTTATAATAACACTTACAACTTGGGGCTACTGAGAGGGACCTTCAAATTTTAGATATAGTCAATGTACAATGCAGTTGTGCTGGCTTTGCTTGTAGCTAAAGGGCATCAAATGTTTCTAACACATCTCAGCTGAAGGCTGGGGGGCTATTGAAGAAGAGAATGCTTCTGGTTGTGAGATCCTGGGAACTATTCAGTGCACAATACACTCCTAGATTTCAGAAGAGTCCATGTTGAGCATTGAATCCATTGGTCTCTTTCACGCATCAAACACAGCAATCACAGGAACAGGTGGAGACTTTCAGCACACTCTTCCTTATTAATAACACCACTTGGTGTCCACTTGACACCTTAGACTTGGCCATTCACTGCCCCTTTGAGCTGCAATTGAAGACATTAGCAGCTTGTTTTAGGCAGAGAAATGTGAGAGGATTGGTGGCAGACTATGGAAATAGACCTCTGATCAAAGGTCTTTCACTTTATCCCCCTTAGGGTGTATCCCTCATGTTGCCTTCTGCCCCAGTGGCTGAGATCGCCTCTCTACAAGTGACCTTGTGACGGACAATGGAAAATACTCACAGGGTTCATCGCCCAGAGGATGTCGGTTGAGCTTGTGAGCTAACAGCGTAAGGAGCTGAATAACCTGCCTCAACTTCCGCTAAAGCTGCAGGAGTTGCATGAAAGCTCCATTAAGAGGAAGAATGCATCTTGGTGGTGCACAAGGATATTCACATGGGTGCTTTACACAATATTAGAACGTTAAGTTTCAAATCATTGGATTCTCATAAAGATTATTAAACTGCTACTCTGGAACATTTGTGGTTAGTGACTGCGCAGAAACCTGTTAAGTCATATGGCCTGATGTTGACCAATGAGATTGGGAAACCATGACTGGCTGTTTGCTGGAGAAGATTGCGTAGGTAGAAGGCCTTCCTGGCAGCAATGTATATTTAATTTCTCTGTTGCTGCCTTAATCTCACCCTTCTGCCTCTTCTGGCCTCTTTTCCTCTTTATCTTTTGGGGCTATGTGCTCTCCAGCCTGTACTCCAAACACTCAGCCCTCCTCAATATTTTGCAGAACAGAGCAGTCCCACTCTTTGGAGACCTTGGCTGTGGCACATTGAAAGGTGCATCCACAGTAGTGATTGCAGGATCAATGCAGAGAAGTGAAAGACCTTTGATGAGAGACCTCACTGTCCTTTTGAGATAACCGTACCTTGTTCAGTGAGATTTCTGGTTTACATTGGTTGCGGGCATCACTTCTCAGGCTCGTTATTGTGATTGCAAACTATGTTTTGATTCAATATCCCTTGTTTCTCAATAAATGGCTCCCAAGTCTTTGTGTACTAACAAAGCAGCTGCCACTGATGGGGAAAACCTTTCCAGTTACACATGATCTGCGGTGCCTCGATTTACATGCATGCACTGTCAATTAAATCCTTCATCTTAGTTTTGATTAGTTTGGTTGAGTTTAGAGATACATCATGTGAACAGGCCCTTCAGCCAACCATGTCTGCACTGACCAATGATCACCTGTACACTAGTTCTACCCTAAACACTCGAGGCAATTTATAGAATCCAATTAACCTATAACCCTGCAGGTCTTTGGAATGTGGGAGGAAACTGGAGCACCCGGAGAAAACCCACGAGATCTCAGGGAGAACATATAAACTCTGTACAGACGGTAATTTTTTTTTTACAGATACAGTAATGGAAACAGGCCATTTGGCCCACCGAGTCCATGCTGACCAGAGATCCCCACAAACAAACACTATCCTACACAACCAAGGGACAAGTTACAATTATACCAAGCCAATTAATGCTTGGATAGAGTGGAGGTGGAGAGGATGTTTCCACTAATGGGACAGTCGAGGACTAGAGGTCATAGGCTCAGAATTAAAGAACATTCCTTTAGGAAGGAGATGGGGAGGAATTTCTTTAGTCAGAGGGTAGTGAATCTGTGGAATTCTTTGCCACAGAAGGATGTGAAGGCCAAGTAAATGGACATTTTTAATGCAGAGATAGATAGATTCTTGATTAGTGTGGGTGTCAGGGGTTATAGGAAGCCAGGAGAATGGGGTTAGGAGGGAGAGATAGATCAGCCATGATAGAATCGTAGAGTAGACTTGATGGCTAAATGGCCTAATTCTGCTCCTATCACTTATGATCTTATGACCTTATGAGTTAGCCTACAAACCTGTACATCTTTGAAGTGTGGGAGGAAACCGGAGCTCCCGGAGAAATCCCACGCAGGTCACGGGGAGAACGTACAAACACCGTACAGAGAGCACCCATAGTCAGGATCGAACTCAGGTCTCTGGTGCTGAAAGGTAGCAGCTCTCCCATTGCACCACCATGCTGCTCTACCCTGTGAGAAGCCATTCAGTGGTGCAAACTCCAGCACTTGTTCATTCCGACTGGCTCCATCAGTAGCAAAGTGGGAGCGATTTAATGTCCTGGAAATAAGACATCAGTTGGTGCTTGTACAGTGAGCTATAAGATACTGTATCGGACTCATAAGGTCATAAGGTCATACGTGACAGGAGCAGAATTAGGCCATTCAGCCCACCAAGTCTACTCCGCCATTCAATTATGGCTGATCTATCTCTCCCTCCTAACTCAGGCAGAATTTTGCAGGCATCTTGAGGAGAAGAAGCACTGGTCAAATTAACAGCAACTGAGAGTTTGTGGCTGTCAGACAACAGGCCATGTTCCACTAGATTGCCAACAAATGCCACAATACCTCGATTCTCCTCAGACACTGTTGATCGGGCATGCATGTAGAACTAGTGGGCAAGTAATAGCCTCTTGAATACTGGACCAATCTCTGATGCTCACTCTCCTCTGCAGGCAACTGAAAGCTGTCTGCTGTTAAGGAACCTCAGACCCATATTTTTTTATTATGTTCTCTCAGTCCCACAAAAAGGTTAAAGGCAAGAAACTATTCACTAATCCACTAATCCACATTTGTCCAATGGGTAGGAAAGAGGAAAGAGAATTGTGAGGAAAGAAAGTTGCAATACCACTCATTTGAAGCAATATTGTAGGATTTGTGACTCTAACAGTGAGCATTTTATTATTTTCTCTGGATCCCGTACTTTCACAGCACAATCAGCACCGTGCTAATGTGGCGTTGGAGAGTTAATAAACATTTAATAAAGTGGGATTCCCCTTAGCTGGAATCAGTCAAAAACTTTGGAGGACCTTTCCCAAATAAAATCCAAATGCGGCATTTGAGAAGAAAATGACAGAACAATAGAGGAAACAGATGTGAGGTGACTTTATTTATATTACTTGTGTTTTTTCAACATTTACTTGTTTATTCAGCTCCCTCCAGTGCTCCTCTACTCTCACCTTCCTTTCAGATACAGGAAACTTTGGTCACCAGGTCAAAGTCACAAATCCTACAATATTGCTTCAAATGAATGGCAATGCAACTTTCTCTTCTCACAAAACCTCACCTACTAGATAAATGACAAAATTAGTGAGTTAGTGAACAGTTTCTTGTCTGGTCTCAAATTCACCTGCTCACAGGGATTATGATATCTGCCTCTAATCTCTAGCAACAAGAGGGACAAGCACAGCAATATCCAGAGAATAATTTATAAGTTTATCTGCTTCTGACTTATGATGTTGTGTTTTTTTAAAAATTATATTTTGTTAAGTATTAAGGGTAGGCACAATAAGCTTTGGCTTCTGCCTACACCTTTTTTTCGGTCAGAAAATATCATGTGTGATTATATTGTTTTATTTTTGATACAATGATTTTGCACTATTTAACTTTCACAACTGTTTGGTCAATATGTTGTATTGTATTGACCGGAAAATAAATAAATTTAAAAATAAAAATAAATAATTTAAAAAATAACAGTGAATGTCATCAACTGTAAATGTTAATTCTGTTTCTCTTTCCACATATGCTACCAGACTGCTGAGCATTTCCAGCATTTTTTTGGTTTTATCCTTCGAGAACACCTTTGTTTAACAAACTTCCCTCCATGTTGCTCCTTGGATTATCTTGCTGGGAAGCACTACTTTTCCTTCATGACCATTGGGTCCACATCTAGCTTCATCAGGACAGCTCCATCAACACTTTAAGAAGAGAGCTCACCATCACCTTGTGTACAACTAGTGATGGGCAACAAAGACAATCCCACACCTGGAGATTAGAAGCAACAGCATTTACCATGACAATACCAATATTATTACCAAGTAGAGTGCTTGAGCACTGATTTACAGGGATTGTTAATGTTTTATTCATATGCCATGTCTTTCTGTAATTATTGCCAACGTCTAAAGAGCCTATTTTTGCAACAAATTCAATAAAAGAATGATCAGTTTTACATTTGTGAAAACAGTTAATCTTTTGTTTTTACTGTGTTTTTTTCAATGCCCATGAGATGGTAGACTAGATGCACAGGTAAGGAGCTACAGTAATGATAAAGGGGTGAATGATGGGTTAGCTCATGTTGGGTAATCACAGGATCTAAAATCAAAATCAAAGCGCTGCAATTTTTGGAAATCCAAACGCACACGGAAAAATCTGGATGTACTCAGCAGGTGAGGCAGCATCTAGAGAGAGTTAACATCAAGATTATTTCTGTCTGCAAAGATGCTGGTCTGACCTACAGAACGTTTGCAACATTTTCTGCTTTATTTCTGGTATCTGACAGCATTGTAAGTAACGCCCGGGAACTTGGAAAAACCCAATGTGCTAGGAAACATCAAAAAGGTGAAATATGAAAATAATGGTTAGACCATAAGACCAAAGACCTTAAGATTTAAGAACAGAATTTGGCCATTCGGCCCATTGAGTCCTCCGCCATTCGATCATGGCTGACATATTTTTCCCTCTCAATCCCATTCTCGTGCCTTCTTCCTGTAACCTTTGATACCTTTACTAATCAAGAACCTATCAATCTCCACTTTAAAAATACCCAATAACTTGGCCTCCATTGCTGTCTGTGGCAATAAATTCCACAGATTGGCCTCCCTCTGGCTAAAGAAATTCCTCCTCAGGTTCCAAGATACAAGATCACAAAAAATAGTTGGGAAAATGAAGGATTTGGAAAGCTGTTTATTTGCTCCTTGCAGTTTCTCTTGGAACAAACTCCAAAGAAATCATCATCTCCCATGGGGAAATGAGTCAACTTCAGCAGTTCCAATAGAACAATCATTCATTCTTATCTATTGGTTTAATAAATCATGACAACTTGCAAAGCCAATGAAATAAATTGGATTTTCTTGTGAAATACTAATAAGCTGTTACCAGTCTGAAGAAGGGTCTCGACCCGAAACATCACCCATTCCTTCTCTCCGGAGATGCTGCCTGACCTGCTGAGTTACTCCAGCATTTTGTGAATAAACCTAACAGTAATGGTGGATTCCTCCCAGCTGCTCCTCTTAGCATTCCTTCAGCAGATTGACTGTGGCTGTCTCTCCCCCAGTTCCTGATTACTAGTTCAAATTAACATGAAAAAATATATTAAAAGGAGGTAGACTCAGGATACTCAGTATAAAATCAGCGGTAAGAATAGAAGCCATAAACATTGAAGGTCAGCATTGAAGATAGAAGTGTTTTGACTCTAAGGAAATGAAACAAAAGGGAGATGAATTTGGGAATGATTATTTACACAGCTTCAGTGACAAAACATTATTGATAGAATCCTAGATTTTCTAGAGGTTTTTGTGGGTTAACATATTGATGCCACTTTGTGTGTGCATTGTTCATGCATTGATGCTTATTAATATTGCAATAGTCTGCCCTCTCATAAGCTAGCAATTTAGAATTGGACCTATATGATGGGCAATTGTTGATAATAAGTTTGACATTGTATAAATTTCTTATATGACATTTTAAATTAGATGTAAATATATTTAGTATTTATTCTTTTTTGCCCTGACAATTTTGAAAAGCAAAGTAAATAAAGCCTGTTGGCTTTTTATTAACAGTATATTCATTGAAGCAACATCTATTTTAATCAATTGAGTGCAGGGTGTATGCAACGGGCATGATTAGTGAGGGGTGATTAAATGAAACACGTGTCTATAAAGTAACAATATTGATATTGATATTGTTCCTGCTTGATATTTGGTGAGTCACTACACAGGGTGGCTGCTCTGAGTGGAAACAGAGTGGAATTCATTAAAGAATTGTGCTGCTCATTTGGATCAGTTTGTCAGCAATTGCACCATAATTTGTGGGAATGAGGAAATCTATTTTGATTGGAATTCTAGTTGCAATATTTATTTCAATATTAATAAACATTTCCTGCCAGTTACATTTAGAAATTATCCCTAATGCAATGGGTTACATTATCATTCACCAACAACAAACATCCTGGGAGAATTCATATCATATCATATCATATCATATCATATCATATCATATATATACAGCCGGAAACAGGCCTTTTCGGCCCACCAAGTCCGTGCCGCCCAGCGATCCCCGTACATTAACACTATCCTACACCCACTAGGGACAATTTTTACATTTACCCAGCCAATTAACCTACATACCTGTACGTCTTTGGAGACGTGTCACCATCAAAGTGTCTGAAATTTCACAGGAAGGTCTAGATTGGTAATAATTTTAACAGCAAATCTTATTTCTTACTTCTAACTCTTCAAACTAATGTCAATTTGAAGAAAAAAACCAAATGATTAGCAAAGATAAGCTTGAAGCCATTTTTGTTCAATCCTTGAAGATAATTTCCAGCAGTTTGTGGGGATCGCTGGTCGGCATGGACTTGGTGGGCCAAAAGGCCTGTTTCCACGCTGTATCTCTAAACTAAACTAAATTAAATAGTTTGAATGTTTATTACATACTTGCTTCGCATTTTGGTAATAAATACTTCCGACATTTGCTTCTATAGCTTTCTATCTGGTCCACAATGCCAATTAAAGTTATATAAATAAGATTGCAAACCCCCCTCAAAAAATCATGAGCAAATGACTGTAATTATTTGATTGACATGTTAAAGAACTGGCAATGTTGTGTACACAACATTGTCACTCTGCTGCATGCATTAACAATGTGGAGAAATGTGAAAACATCTAAATTCTTTCCAATTGAGTTTCAAAGTGGCTGAATGCTGGAAATGTACAGGTGTAATAATGGATTGGATAGTGTCTGAAATTATTGAATTTGGTGCATCCATGAAGATTGTAATCTACCAGGTTGGGAGTGGGATGTCGATCCTTGGATTAAAGTGACAGGTAACCGGAAGCTCAAGGTTACTCTCATGGACAGAAGGTGCTCTGCAAGCCTATCTTTGTTTGATTTTCCCAATGCAGGGGAGAATACATGATAGCATCAAAAATTTGGTGAAGCACTGGAATTTGTTGCTTCATCTGGTGGCGTGCTTACACCTCTGAACAATGCGAAAGATGGAGATAAAAGGGTGGGGTTTGAAAGATAATGTGAAAACAGACACAAAGTTCTGGAGTAACTCAGCACGACAGGCAGCATCTCTGGAGAAAATGGATAGGTGACATTCTGAGGTGGGACTCTTCAGACTGATTGTAGGGGGGTGGGGGGAGAAAGCTGGAAGAGAGGAGGGGCCGAACACAGCCTGGCAAGTGAAAGATAGATACAGGTGGGGGGGTGGGGGTTTATAGCCAGATGCTTGAAAAGGAGATGAAAAGACAGAATGTGCAAGACAAAAGGATTGGAGAGTTACAAATTGTGAAGCGAGAGGAAGGATTGTGGGTGGAGGAGGGAGGGGAGAAATCTGGAGCCAGGATAGGTGGGGCACAGGGGATAGAGGGGTGAAAAAAAGAGGGGTCATCATGATCACCAGGTTATCATCTCCCAGACGGTTGCTGATCCCATCACATCTGGTAATCTTCCCACCGCAGCATTTAACCTTGTCATTCACCATCCTTCCACTGCCCACTTCATTCTCTTCCCCAAAATCCACAAACAGGACTGCCATGGCACACCCATTGTTTCTGCTTTTTCTTTCCCTACAGAATGATCTCCAAATACCTTGATTCCATCCTATCCCCCCTTGTCTTGTCCCTTTCCATCTACATCTGTCACCTCACACGCTATTCACATCTTCAATAACATTCAATTTCAATGCCCCTATTGCTACACCTTTACCACAGACACCCAGTCCCTTAACCCCTTCGTTCCACACCAGGAAGGTCTCAACGACCTCCAGTTCCTCCTTGAACAGAGACCCAATCAATTTCCCTCTACTAACACTCTCCTCCGTCTGGTGGAACTTGTCCTCAAACTCAACAACTTTTCTTTTGATGCCTCTCACTTTCTCCAGTTAAAGGTGTAACCAGCATGATCCCCAGCTATGCCTGCTTTTTGTCGGTTATGTCAAACAGTCGTGAATCCAAATGTATACTGGTATCATCCCCAGCTCTTTCTCCATTACATCGACGATTGCATCAGGGCTGTTTCCTGCACTGTGCAGAACTCGTTGATTTCATTAACATTACCACCAACTTCCACCCTGTCCTTGCCTCCAGCTCTACACCTCTGCCCCCCTCCCCTCCCCCTACCTGCTACTTTCAGACTGAAACAGAGGTCCAGACCCGAAACGTCGCCCATCCATTTTCTCCAGAGATGCAGCATGACCCGCTGAGTTACTCCAGCACTTTGTGTCTATCTTAAGTGAAATAGGAAATTGCGTTGGTCATTCTCATGCTGGCATTTAGCAAAATATATATATTTCAGTGGGTAAGAGACCCAGGGGCAGAAATCCAAATTCATAAAGAGTCTATTTTTGGGATGAAGATTCCTGACCAGATGTCAGTATGAAAGTAGCAGAAGATCTCAACATCATGTTAGCTTTGCTAGTCAAGTCAAGTCAAGTTTATTTGTCACATACACATACACGATGTGCAGTGAAATGAAAGTGGCAATGCCTGCGGATTGTGCAAAAAAAAAGTTACAATTACAGCATATAAATTAAAATTAATACAGATAATACATCATCACGCAACAGTAGAGTTGCTGCCTTACAGCGCTAGAGACCCAGGTTCAATCCTGACACGGGTTCTGCCCGTGACCTGCGTGGGTTTTCTCTGGGCGTTCCGGTTTCCTCCCACACTCCAAAGACGTACAAGTTTGTAAGTTAATTGGCTTCTGTAAATTGTAAATTGTCCCTAGTCTGTGTAGGATAGTGTTAGTGTGCAGGGATCGCTGGTTGACGCGAACTTGGAGGGTCGAAGGGCCTGTTTCTGCGCTGTATCTCTAAACAAAACTAAACTAAACAAATCAGCTTCAAAATTCCTGGGAAATTCAGTGACATTGATTGTTCTATCACTATTTCTGTTACAGCCAGCCAGTTCAGCATCCTCCTGTTTATCAGTCTTGTCACTTTTATTCATCTATCTTGCTGTCAACTTCTGTACCAAAGGGTCCGGTTCTGTGCTTTATAATTCCATGTTAGTCAGAGCCTTTCTTATATAATTCGCCTTGGTGTCTGCAGTAATTACAGAAAAACTTTTGAAGATGTAACCAGGATATTATCTTGCAAACTTTTTTTTCCTGTTCAGCTGAATGGCAATTAATTAGCTAATCTTGCATAAATAGACAAAAATTTCAGGTATGTCCTTTGTGAAAGAATTTTGTCAGAAATTATTGTGTGAAGCTTGCAATAAACTTGCAATATACCATATTTAACTTCTAGCAACTGTCTGCATGTTGGTTTGTATATTCCCCCTTCTGCTACTTTATAAAGACTACAATGTTCTATTTCAAATTATATTAAACCCTATTACGTGGACGGAGTGATTGGTTTGCTTGCAAATGCCACTGTTTTCTGAACTTTTTGTTTGAGGATCAAATATAGTGAATCTTCATTTTAGCGGACTGTTATATGGTGTCTGTTATTGTCAATTGTCCGTTATAATCGAGTAAGTTATTATCTCATGTAGTTGAAGCAAAGAACTGCAGATGGCAGTTAATTCACCAAAGGGCACAAAGTGCTGGAGTAATTCAGTGGGTCAGGCAGAAACTCTGGAGAACATGGATGGGTGACGTTTCGGGTCAGGACCCTTCTTCAGACTGATTCAGTCTGCTGAGTTATTCTAGCACTTTGTGTCGTTTCACGTTCAAACTAGGGGTCGATGCCGCTGGTCTACACCAGTGAGCCATTCTTCACCGGTTCACATGGCTGTTGCTGCAGCTCACACCGTAGCCCTAGGTGACTGCACTTTCTTCAGGCCGCTGCCAATGACAAGGCGCGCTCGGTCACCGTGGCGCTCCCTCCCCTCTCACCAGCTGCCGTGTCCAAAGTGGAGTATGTCGTCGACTCCGAAGGAGAAGGAGGAGGTGGTGGAGAGAGGGGAGAAGCCAAGTGGACAGGAGAAGGAGGAGGCAGTGGCAGTCGAGCAGACAAAGCGAAAGAAGAAGTGACAGCTGGTGAGAGGGGAGAAGGTCCCACAGTGACTGAGCACGTCCTGTCGGTGTTGGTGGCCTGAAGAAAGAACTGTCCCCAGGGGCTACAATGTGAGCTGCAACAACACCCCTTCAATTGGACCAAGCAATGAGTGAAGAAAAGCTTGCTGGTGCCTCTTGCAAGTCAGGCAGGGGCCCTCGGAAGCCTGCGCTCTGAGCGGCCGAGGGAGGCGGTGTAAGTTGTGGGTCCGTCCGCTATAACTGAAATTGTTATAAAGAGGTCCGTTAAAACGAGGGTTCACTGTATTCAAACGTTGAGCAAAATATGCAGCTTAAATGTACACTTCAACCACAGAATAAAAGATTCTAAATAGTTTCCCTCAATGGCCATGCATCAGTTCATAGTAAGTATATGTACAGCTTGCTGGCTGATGATATGCTGTCAGTTTCACAATATAAAGGTTGAGATCGTTTCAAGAAGTAGTATTTGTTTTAGAAAGTAACAGTGACAATAGTACTTGACCAGGGATCAATGGACATGAAATTATTTATATTAATATTGCCCATGTTGGGCATTGAAAAGACTAATCATTCTACAATGATAACAACCTTTTTGATGAACTAATGCAAAAAAAAGGATAAGAAGGCTTAAATTGTTTCTGCACTTTTTACTTGCTGGATAACCAAATTTATTGTTCAAGAAGCCTTGAAGTTCATACGCGTCGGGATGTCATTAATAGGAAACTTCAGTCAACAAATGATGTAATTTGCAACTGTGATCTGTGTATTTATCTTGAGCAATTGCCACAGGCTGCCAACCTGCTGACATGTGATTTGTTTATAGTTAATCAAGCATTCTAGCACACAGTGGTATTCCTAGTTTCAGAGCAAGCACCTCAACATTCTTGTTTTATTCCAAAAGGCTCTGCTAAGTAAAGAGCAAAATGTGAATTTGGCTAGGAACAGGGAATCCTACAAATGAAGTAGAGAGGTGTTTGTGTGTGTTGAGTGTTGATGACTGATATGTCATCTGTTTAATACTATTGGAACCCGGTGCATTTGACAAAATAAACAATATTCATGATTAATCTTAGGCGGGTTACGATGGCATTTGTTCACTGTAGGCATTGCATGTGTAAAGTTAGTTGTGAACATTAAATGTTGCTGCAAGAATTGTTAAGTGATCAACTGAACCCTGAATGTTTACAGAAAATTCCAGAGACTCTGTGAAAAGCACTTGAATAAACAACACAAATTTTCTTTGCTTCTCACATGAAAAAAGCCTGTGAATCCTGTAATGGATTCCATGGATGATTATGGATTTATTGATCTTGCCCTGCCAATGTGGATGGGATACTGACGCTGATAGCCAAGTGACTTCATGACGCTATTGGGAGGTTTGATCTGATCAGAGAATTCCAGCAAGTTCTGGGATGTGGCTTTGGAGGAGAGAAAAACAGCAGCCCTGGCAACGCCTGTTGTGAATAAATAAAACGCAAGGGAAGACAGGACAAAAAGGTACACCAGTCCCAGACCAATCACTTTGGAAAGCTTAGTCACAAAATGTTGGAGTAACTCAGCGGGTCAGGCAGCATCTCGGGAGAGAATGAATAGGTGACATTTCAGGTCGGGACCTTTCTTCAGACTGAAACTGAATAAGATTCTGAAGAAGGGTCCCGACCGGAAACATCACCTATCCATTTTCTCCAGAGTTGGTAGATAACCCATTGTTACTCCAGTATTTTGTGTCTATATTTGGTATAAACCAGCAACTGCAGTTCATTTTTATTACCTTAGGACACTTTGAAGTTACAATATAAGAAACATTGAATTGGCCAAAATGGAGGGCAAGGGCAATGAAAATTCAGAATGAAGCCATATATGAATGTAGGAAGAGAATCCCTTTCATGGAAACAGGATTAGATGCTTGTGTGGTGTTGGTGAATCATTACACCCCTTAAGGCCACCAAAGTTGCAGCTCCTGAAGTAATAAAAAAGTTGAAAAGCCACGTCAGGTCAGTATCATTGGAGTTGGATATTGGTTCCAAACCTATAACAGCAGAGAACTGGAGAAAAATAATAATATGTAGCCATCTATAATCAGTAACCTGTGCCAGCCGTTTCCCTATATCCCTTGATTCCACTAGCCCCTAGAGCTCTATCTAACTCTCTTTTAAATTCATCCAGTGAATTGGCTTCCACTGCCTTCTGTGGCAGAGAATTCCACAAATTCACAACTCTCTGGGTGAAAAAGTTTCTTTTCACCTCAGTTTTAAATGGCCTCTCCTTTATTCTTAGACTGTCCCCTTGTTCTGGACTCCCCCAACATTGGGAACATTTTTCCTGCAACTAGCTTGTCTAGTCCTTTTATAATTTTATACGTCTCTATAAGATTCCCTCTCATCCTTCTAAACTCCAGTGAATACAAGCCCAGTCTTTCCAATCTTTCTTCATATGACAGAAAAGATTGGAAAGACTGGGCTTGTATACAGCACGGATACAGACCATTTGGCCCACTGAGTCCACGCTGAACAGCGATCACCTGTACACGAGCACTACCCTACACCTACCCTACACACCAGAGACAACTTACAATTTAGAGAAGCCAATTAACCTACAACCCTACATGACTTGAGTGTGGGAGGAAACCGGAGCACCCAGAGAAATTTCACGCGGTCACAGGGAGAATGTACAAACTCCACACAGACAGCACCCATAGTCAGGATCAAACCCAGGTCTCTGGCACTGTAAGGCAGCAACTCTACCTCTGTGCCAATGTGCCGCCACAATTGTTATTGTATCGTGTCTGCAAGAGAAGTTTGCTGTTGGCTAATAGATGAACAAGTCCATTTCAAATTATTAAACCCTCAACTCTAATGTTTGAATGGGTAACTAAATAACTACAGATAATAGAAATGGCCACCTTAAATCAATGTACAGTCTGGATGAGGAACTTTAACGTGGAGTCTGGGTCTCCTGGTTGGATGGCTTGCTCTGACATTGATGCAGTTGGAAGTATTCAGCACATGAGCAGCTAGATGTTTCAATTGTTGAAAGCAAGAATACCTAATCTCTGTAACCAGGGTTAACTGAGGGCAGCAAATCACAGAGGTAGCAGTCAACCAGTGTTCCAATGGAAGAGGTGCAAATAAAATGAAAAGCACACAAGGAAGAATTACATAACATTCAGAAGAACTGATCAATTGTTCCCAAATCACCCGTATATATATCTATTCTACCAATCTGCTTGCATCCAGCTGCAATCTCTCACTCTCTTTGCAGTTCACAATACTGCAATTTTGTGTGATTCACAACTTCAGAAATTGTGGCTTGCACCCCCAAATAAACATCATTAATATTTTTTAAAAAGCAATGGCCTAACTCTGATCCCTTGGCCAATATTCAATACTCTCCTTCTTAAAAAAAAAGACATTCATCATAAACCTCATCAGTAATTTAGCTAATTTTGTACCATTATTATCAATGTGCTTGCTATCAATAAACAGGCAAATGTTATTGCCTAATGCAAGACAGATGATGTTTATTGCAGAGAAATAAGAGCTGGTACATTGTGATAGGAAGAATAAGAACAAATGATAATAATAATAAAGGATAAAGGATACAGTTTTTAAAGGAGGGCAGGAGTGGGAGAACTAGGGTATGAGTCCTCAAATCAAGGAAAGGTTGAGAGAGATATGGGCCAGGCACAAGCAAATGGGACTAGTTTGGATGGGGCATCTTGGTCGACATGGGCAACGGCCCAAGGGCCTATTTCCATGCTCTATGACGCCATGACTCTATGACTCTAAATCACGGGAAGTAACAAGGTAGGTCAAGAAACCAATCAGTAAATTGTGCATGCCTTAACAATAGAGACATAGATGATAATAATAGGGAAGTCAAGCTTAAACATTATTAAAAAATGGGCCAAATTCAGCTGGATCATTGTGTTAAATTCTGGTCATCTCGAAGGATGTGAGGCATTAGAGAAAGTTGAGAAAAGATTTACAAGAATGGTTCCTAAGATGAGATACTGCAGTTTAGTTTAGTTTAGTTTAGTTTAGTTTAGTTTAGTTTAGTTTATTGTTACATATATCGAGGTACAGTGAAAGGCTTACTAACCAGTCAGTGGAAAGACAATACATGATTACAATCAAGTCATTCACTGTGTACAGATACATGATAAGTGAATAAGGTGAATAATTTTTAGTGCAAGTTCAAGCCAGTAAAGTCCGATCAAAGATAGACCAAAGGTCTCCAATGAGGTAGATGGTAGTTCGGGACTGCTCTCTGGTTGTGGTAGGATGGTTCAGTTGCCTGAGAACAGCTGGGAAGAAACTGTCCCTGAATCTGGTTGTGTGCATTTGCACAATTCTATACCTTTTACCCAATGGGAGGGGGAAGAGGGAGAGAGTCAAGAGTCAAGAGTGTTTATTGTCATGTGTCCCCAATAGAACAATGAAATTCTTACTCGCTGCAGCACAACAGAATATGTAAACATAGTACACTGCAAACAATATGACAAACGAGAGACAAAAAAAAGTTCAGTGTGTATATATACACATACCCATAAGTACACACACACACCCATACACCTGTATATATACCTGTCTATATACCTGTATATATATATGCATATCTACATGCATATATCTATATACATATATCTATATACATATATACATACACACACACACACACACACATATATATATATATATATATATATATATATATATATACACACACGCATACCCAAACAGTAGTGTAATAATAATAATAATAATAATAATAATAATAATAATAATAATAATAATAATAGTCTATTGAGGTTCAGAGCTTATTTGAGGTTGTAATGTTTAATAGCCTGATGGCTGTAGGGAAGAAGCTGTTCCTGAACCTGGACGATACAGTTTTCAGGCTCCTGTACCTTCTTCCTGATGGCAGGGATGAAATGAGAGTGTGGCAAGGATGGTGTGGGTCTCTGATGATGCTGGCTGCCTTTTTGAGGCAGCGACTCCTTCGATGATGGGGAGGTCAGAGCCGGTGATGAACTGGGCAGTGTTCACAACTTTTTGCAGTCTTTTCCGTTCCTGGACGTTCAAGTTGTCGAACTAGGCCATGATGCAACCAGTCAATACGCTCTCTACTGTACACCTGTAGAAGTTCAAGAGAATCCTCTCTGACATACCGAATCTCCATAACCTTCTCAGGAAGTAGAGATGTTAATTTGCTTTATTTATAATTACATCAGTGTGCAGGATCCAGGAAAGATCTTCGGAAATATGCACGCCCAGGAATTTGAAGTTTTTGGGGACTCTCTCCACCCTCGTCCCGTTGATATAAACAGAATTGTGAGTCTTCATCCTTCCTCTTCCAAAGTCCACAATCAGTTCATTGGTTTTACTGATATTGAGAACCAGGTTGTTGTGCTGGCACCATTTGGTCAATCAGTCGATCTCACTTCTATACTCTGACTTATCACCATCTGTAATTCGTCCAACAATGGTGGTGTCGTCGGCGAACTTGAAGATGGAGTTCGCACTGTGTCAGGTTACACAGTTATGACTACAGAGTGAGTAGAGCAGGAGGCTGAACACACAGCCTTGAGGTGCTCCCGTACTGATTGTCAATGAGGAAGACGTTTTTCTGCCAATTCGAACAGACTGTGGTCTGTGGATGAGGAAATCGAGGATCCAATTGCAGAGGGATGCGCAGAGACCCAGTTCCGTGAGCTTGGTAACCAGCTTTCTTTCTTTTCTTTTCTTTTCTTTTCTGTTTTTTTATTAATCAAAAATATTTATTCAAATATTAAAATAATATTTTCACTACAATAAAACAAAACAGAACTCACCACCATAATACAAGACAAACAATAAATTATCTTACAATCCTTGTCAAGGATGCATTCAACTCCCCGCGGTGCCCAGCGGACCTGGAGATCCCCCAGGATGCCCGTGGACAGCGCGTAGTCCCTCTCTAACACCACCCGGGGGCGGATGTAACCCCAGAAAAGGGGTAGGCAGCTGGCTCAGGCAGAGCCCTCTTCCGCCTGGAACTGTGACTGGAACCTGGCCAGCTTGGCCAAGCCCTGGAGCAACCCAACCAGGACATCCTCGGCCCTACCATCTCCCCTACGCACAGGGTGTCCAAAGATGAGGATGGTGGGTTAGAAATGCAGCCAGAATGCAAGGAGCCATGGCATGCATCTCCTCCAATGCTAGACGGACGTCTGCCTGGGGTGGGATGCAGACCGCGGTCAGGATGATGGAGGTGAATTTCCTCAGGAGGTAGAAGGGGCGGCACTTCAGCGCCAGATGTTCCAGGTGCGGAGAGCAGGAGTTAGACAGAACTGCCATGTCTGAGCACCACGAAGAGTTGACCATGAGGCAGACGGCCCCACCTCTCCCTTTCCCAGATGCCTGCGTTTGGTCCATATGATGGATGAAGAAACCTTCAGGCTGGATGGCTAAGTCTGGGGAGCTGGGGGTGAGCCATGTCTCTGTGATACAGAATACACAGCATTCCCTCAGCTCCCTTTGATAAAGGAGCCTTGAACTTAAGTCCTCCACTTTATTTTCTAGCGATTGTACATTGGCTAGTACGATGGTAGGGAGAGGGGGTCATAGTCCCCTGCGCTTCAGTCTGACTTGTAGTCCTGCCCACCGCCCACATTTCCGGACACCATGGAGGCCTCCCTGGTGTTTCCAGGTGCAGTACTTACTGTTCCTGCGATCCTCCGCCAGGTCGTGGATTCCCCTGCGATCGGGAATTCCCTATACAGTCGGCAGCTCCGTTGCTGCCGGTAGATTGCAATAGTGCTAAGGCGTTTAAATGCAATGGCAGCTTGCCAGTTGCATCACTGGTTTCTGCTGTTTCTTTTACAAGGGTAAGCTGAGAACTACTATATTTGATGATTTCCTGCTGTGCTGCTGGTAACATGTCGCCACAGACAGGCGCCATCTTGGAATCCAGTGTGTGAATGTCCTTGATTATGCTGCTGGCCTTGCCAAGGCAGCGTGAGGAACAAATGGAGTCAATGGAAGGGAGGTTGGTTTGTGTGATGGTCTGGGCTGCATCTACAATTCTCTGCAATTTCTTGTGGTCTTGGATGGAGCTGTTCCCAAACCATGCTGTGATTAATCCCGATAAAATGCTCTCTACGGCGCATTTGTAGAAGTTGGTTAGAGTTGTTAGGCTTCCTAAGCCTTCTAAGGATAGCAAGGATAGATTAAAAAGCTGTGATTGCTTTCTTTAGAGAAATGAAGGCTGAACAGCAACTTAAAGAAGGATCTAAACCAATGACTGGTTATAGAGAGTGGTAGTGGAAGGCTGTTTATGTTAGTGTAAGTGGCTATGGGCATGAAATAAATGGAAGGGAATGAAACGTTTTTAAGCAGCATGTGGTTGTAACCTGCAATGCACTGCCTGCAAGTGTGGTAGGGGCTGGTTTCAACGTGGACTTCAAGAAATAAATGGTGAGGGAAAAATTATGCAACTCAGAGAAAGGTGCAGGATGTGGAACTGGTGAATTGCTTTGGTAGAGAGCCAGCATAGGTCTGTTAGGCCAAACTCCTTCTTTGCTGTAACCATTCTATGATTTGTTTAAACTCTGCGCTTGATTGTTGCTGATAAGCTTGTTGTAGGCATCTTATAAAAGCATTAGTGTAGGAAAGTGGGGTTAAGATAAAATATCTTATCTGCGGAAGGATGTGCTGGCGTTGAAGAGGGTCCAGAGAAGGTTTACAAGAATCATCCCAGGAATGAGTGGGTTAACGGAGATGCGACCTTTACCGTGTCGTATCTCCGTTCGTGCTACGGCCTAACACTGTGGAGTCGGCGGCCTCCAGCTGGGATCGACCTTGAAGACTCCGGTCGCAGGGCCTGGACTTACCATCTCGGAGGCTTCGGCCGTGGGCCCTGCAGACCGCAACATCGGGAGCTCGCAGGTCCCTGGCTGGCGACCGGCTTTCGAGAGCTCCAGCCGTAGCAGCTTCGACCGCCCCGGAGCACGAGGTTTGATCGACCCGCTCGCAGGCCCCTCATCGCCGTGCGTGGCCTGGCCGCGGCACTTTCCATCGCCCGGTGGGGGCTCAGGACCTTCATCGGCCTGCTCGGCTCGGCCCTGGGACTTTCCATCGCCCGGTGGGGGCTTCAAAAGCCTCGATCGCCTCGTGGCACCACGGGAAAAGAATGAGGAAGAGATAAGACTTTTCTTTGCCTTCCCTCACAGTGAGGGTGTGCCTGGAGCAATCACTGTGATGGCTGTTTATGTTAAAATTGTAATTGTGTGTTTTGTGTTCTTTATTGTCTACTGCCGGACCCTGACGTGAGAGGACGCTGGCGCTATTTGTTCGCCGCTTCTCCGTCAGGACAGTTCGTCTGTTTGTTTTTATGTCATGAGTGTTTTGTAAAGCGTCTTTGAGCATTTGGAAAAGCGCTATATAAAATAAATGTTTATTATTATTATTATTATTAACATATGAACATTTGATGGCTCTGGGCCTCGACTCACTGGAGTTTAGAAGTTTGAAAGGGGACCTCGTTGAAACTTACCGAATAGTGAAGGCCTGGATAGAGTGGATGTGGAGAGGATGTTTCCTCTAGTGGAGAGTTTAGGACCAGATGCCATAGCCTCAGAATAAAAAGATGTACCTTTCGAAAGGAGATGATGAGAAATTTATTTCGTCAGAGGGTGGTGAATCTGTGGAATTCTTTGCCACAGAAGGCTGTGGAGGCCAAATTAATGGATATATTTAAGGCACAGATTGATAGATTCTTGATTAGTGCAGGTGTAAGGGGTTATGGGGAAAGGCAGGAGAATAGGGTTGAGAGGGAAAGATAAATCAGCCATGATTGAATGGCGGAGTAGACTTGATGGGCCGAATGGTCTAATTCTGCTCCTATAACTTATAACTTATGAAGATCAGTCATGAACTTATTGAAGGCAAGAGGAGTTGAATGGTCAACTTTTGATGAAATCTCTTATGTCCTCATGCAGGTTCCCCTCCAAGTTGCACCCCATATTGACATAGATTTTTCTGCTGTTCCTTCATCATCGCTGGGTCTAATCCCTGTGCTTGTCTACTTTATAATAAGCATCCAACAATATTTTGGAAGAAAGTTAAAAGGACTTACAAAAAATAAATATTTAAAAACAATTAATTTTACAACTCTTAGATCTGTGCCATTTAGTAAAACACAATGGGATTAAAGTGCTGCAGTATGAAAAGAGAATAACAATACTGTTGACATGAAGGGTTTTAGTTTCAAGCTTCATTATCCACAAGGATTATTGTTACTGGAATATATATCACAACTCTTCACAAGGGAGCTGTTTAATTCCCCAAATCGTTTGCTGCTTCAAGATGTTTCATAATTTGTAAAAGAAGTCTGCGAGGAAATGATGCCATTGGAGATAAATACTGTTTGGAATTGGTAAGGCCATTAATATTCTTCACCATCAGAACTTTTCTGAGCTGCAAGGCCCGGTAAAATACAGAGAGAAATTCACCTCCTGACCTACCAAAAGATATACATTAGCTACAAGGCACATCAAATGTGTGGTTGGGCACGGTCCATTTGCCCAGATTAGTGCAGCCACCTCAGCACCCAAATAACATCAGTTAAGATAAACCAGTCCTTTGACAGCCTATAGACAATAGACAATAGACAATAGGTGCAGGAGGAGGCCATTCGGCCCTTCGAGCCAGCACCGCCATTCAATGTGATCATGGCTGATCATTCTCAATCAGTACCCCGTTCCTGCCTTCTCCCCATACCCCCTGACTCTGCTATCCTTAAGAGCTCTATCCAGCTCTCTCTTGAATGCATTCAGAGAATTGACCTCCACTGCCTTCTGAGGCAGAGAATTCCACAGATTCACAACTCTCTGACTGAAAAAGTTTTTCCTCATCTCAGTTCTAAATGGCCTACCACTTATTCTTAAACTGTGGCCCCTTGTTCTGGACTCCCCCAACATTGGGAACATGTTTCCTGCCTCTAACATGTCCAACCCCTTAATAATCTTATACGTTTCGATAAGATCTCCTCTCATCCTTCTAACTACCTATCCACTACCTATAAAGACTCGGACCCTTCACCACCAGTGTAGGACTTTTAAGATGTGTGGAATCTACAATGTGAACTCCACTAAAACAGCTCTCATCTATTCGTTGAACTCCATTAGATTTTAGGTGTCACAAAATGCTGCAGTAACTCAGCAGGTCAGGCAGCATCTAGGAGAGAGGGAATGGGTGACGTTTCGGATCGAGACCCTTCCTGCCCTCCATTAGATTTTAACTAGGTTCAGACATTAACAGAGTAAACAGGAGATGGATTTTGCCTTGCTGTAATGGTAGTTCTTTAACAATAAAAACTTCAAGAGACATCAATGTTCTAATTTGCTATCCCTCATTTTACTCTATTGCACGGTCCAAGCCTATCCTGCAGCCTCCTACAGATCCTCTCATTTAAAAATTGCAACTGAGGTTGCTGCGTACAAATGTTCCGACACCTGTCAGGTTCTCGAACCACATCTTGCTTTATTGCCCAAATGTCCACATTTTTAGGATCAGCTGACCGAACACTCAGGGCCTTTCCCATTTCCTCCCTGCTCCCTCTGTGCATATCTTCCCCCAACTATTGTCCTTACCCGAGGTTTAAGGACCACTCACTAGTTTATCCTACAAGAAAAATTGAAGTTGTGGACAAACTACATTTATCCTAAAGCTTGGCAATGCATATTACTAATCTTTTCCATATTGATAATCCCCACTGCTAATCATTTCTCCTATCTAATTCTCTGTTCTTTCGAAATCTGTTATTTTTATTGTCTTCTTTGTTTCGCTGTTAGATCTCTCCTTTGTCTTCTACATTATCACTATTTTCTTTCCAATTATTATTGTATTTCCCTTTCCTTTTACTTTGTCCTTTACTTTGTCTTCCAGAGTTTTAGTTTAGTTTAGTGATACAGCGCGGAAACAGGCCCTTCAGCCCACCGAGTCCATGCCGACCAGCGATCCCCGCACATTAACACTATCCTACACCCACGAGGGACTATTTTTACATTTATGCTAAGCCAATTAACCTATAAACCTGTACGTCTTTGGAATGTGGGAGGACGAAGATTTTGGAGAAAACCCACGCAGGTCACGGGGAGAACATACAAACTTCATACAGACAGCACCCATAGTCGGGATCGAACCCGGGTCTCCGGCGCTGCATTCGCTGTAAGGCAGCAACTCTACCGCTGTGCCACCATGACCGTGACCATTACGGAAAAGAAAGAAAAAAATCTTTGGGAGATAAACACTTCCTTAATGGCCTACTTCCTTTCATAATCTACTGCAGAACAAGAAATTGAAGATATTACTTTTCATTTCACTGAGGATCTGTTTCCCATAATCACAAACCTGGCAGTATGAATGTTTGACTTATGTGTGAGCATAATATCTAGGATAATATATGCAACAGCTAAATATAAATAAGCTGATAATAAAAGTAAGATATCGTAACTTTTTCCACTACAGGGATTAGTTTGTTTGAGAGTCTCCCAGCATTTGCAACTGGCAGCTCGAAATAGTAAATTCTTCTTCAAATCAGATGGGCTCAGCTTAAGAACTATTTCACTTCCACCCACTTTAGCAAGACAGTGCAAGCTAGCCCAGACATGGTATACATTAAACAGACAAAAAAAATGCTGGAGTAACTCAGCAGGTCAGGCAACATCTCTGGAGGAAAAGAATCAGTGACGTTTTGGGTCGAGATCCTTCTTCAGACTGAGAGTCAGGGGAGAGGGAAACTCGAGATATGAAAAGTTACAGGACAAATCAGAGGCGGCACCAATGACCAACGAAAGGTGGAGCCCACAATGGCCCATTGATGGCTGTTGAAGAGCATTACATATGATACATTACATATCTTTCTAACAGCCTTTAAATCTGATTTATTATGTCACAGTGAGTAATCCATTTTATGATGCAGCAAAAATTAAAAATCTTTATCCTCCATTCTGTATTTTCACGCTTGTCACATCTATGCTCTGATCTGCAAGCTGCTTAATAACGCGGCACACTGGCAGGCAATGGAATCATTTCACCATATTTAGATAGATGGAATGTTCCATGATTAACTTCCTCAAGGTTTCAAACCAGAGAATTTCAAAGCCCTTTTCCTCCCTCATATTGTAAAATATTAGATTGTGGTATCAGCAGTGGAATTACATAATCACAGGATTTTGTTAACCTTGGCCCTGATCCACATGCATTTAGCACAGTAAACTCCCAAAATCTTTAGCAGTGTGCTGAGGTAGGTAGTGTATGTTGCAAGCTTGTTTGTGTTATCTCTTGCCAATGTTGCCAGATTCCAGAGCTAAGCCAAATAAATAGGCAGCCAGGTCTAAAAACTTAAAAGATGTTTGGTTCTTTTTTAATGGCTAAGTCTATCTTTAGAATTTCAAAAGATTATCAGTCTGCTGATTAGACTGTGATGGGTGTTGAGATTTCCTTACACTTGATGATCCTTACACTTGATGAAAGACAGTCTAATAGCACAGTGAACAACACAGCATATATTTGGTTATATTTTTAGTGTTGTTTGCAGCATAAAAATAGATTGTACAGGAGAGAAATATCTCCAGCTGTGTTCTAGCTGTTAAGGATTCCTCTTAGGAATTTGAAGTTGGCGAATGCTAAATATTTTATTTAACTGGTTTCCCACAGGAAATTTTAAAATATTTAGATGGTTTGATTTTTTTCCCCCAGAACCTGGAGTTTGCAAAAACAGGAGGATACAAATAGTCAAATCTTTTGTTTGTTTTTGTTTTAGAACAGCCTCCAAAATTACAGAAATTTCTGTTGTGAATTTCGGTGCAGTTTTTTAAAAAAACAATTTCTCACGTTTGAGTTATCAGAGTGCACCGAATGCTGTTATAAATTCTTTCCATTTGCAGATTTATTATTGCTGAAATTAGAAAATGTACCAGAGTATGTCGCTGGCAAATGAATGGATGTTCAGACTGCACTGTGTTTTAAGCAATGTCTGCTCAGCATTCTATAAACTCCCACCGAGTTCATCTGAAATCGTAGAATGCCAAATGGCCTCTCTAATCTGCATTCTATTCCAGAAAGAAATGTGCGGCATTTCATCATCACAGCTGAGCGTTCAACTGCCTCGGCACGTAGGCCCTCTTTCAAGGTCCAGAAACTCCCCCGCAGAGCTTCCAAATGCAGCCGCGTCAATGGGGAAGGGTGGTTTCATTTGTCCCTCTCACATTTACTGTTGGTTTGCACAGATGGAAAAGGCCTGAAACTCTGAGAGTAGCTACAATTACCAAGTTTTACATGCTTCAAGCTTGTAAAAACATAGCTTAGTTAATTTGCCTATATAATGAGAAGCATGCACGATTTCTTAACTCTACCAATCTCCAAATGATCTTTTTGGCAGTGAGGCAGGGTGCCATTACTCACCACAGATCTCTTTGTCTACAAATACTGAAATAGCATTGTTCAGTCAAGTCTCTCTTTAATTAAATGTTAATTTTTTAATTAATATTTTCCACTAATTCACAAATAATCTTCTGTTTCTCCCTTTAGGACTTCCAGAAATAAATTAAAAATCTTGCAGCACAGAATGAGAAAGTTGTAATTTTAAACCTTGCTCCAACACATTATCAATGCCGGCAATTGGGTGCAGTGAGTGCTGCATTTTCATCAGCCTAGTCTGGGCTGTTATTTGATGAATGATAAGTTTTCATGGTTCTGAGTTACATAGAAAACATAGAAAACATAGAAAATAGGTGCAGGAATAGGCCATTCGGCCCTTCGAGCCAGCACCACCATTCATTGTGATCATGGTTGATCATCCCCAATCAATAACCCGTGCCTGCCTTCTCCCCATATCCCTTGATTCCACTAGCCCCTAGAGCTCTATCTAACTCTCTCTTAAATCCATCCAGTGATTTGGCCTCCACTGCCCTCTGTGGCAGAGAATTCCACAAATTCACAACTCTCTGGGTGAAAAAGAGTTGGGATCCTGGCACTTGCATTGCAGACAGAGATGGGGTGGGATTTGCAGCAAGGAGTGAGACATGATCCTGACATGGGTTGATTTAAGAAAATTAACAAATCTATTACATTTCTTCAGGGTGCACCCAGCAGGCTAAGGAGAAAACCAATAGATGTGGCGTATTTGGATTTTTTAGAGGATATTGAGAAGACATCATACAATGATTGCTATGCACAATTAAGTACATTTAGATTTGTGGGAATGTCTTTGCAAGGATTGAGGGTTAGGTGCCAGTGATTGAAAGAGCCTGGCAAGTAATAAACCCCCTCACCTGTATCCATCTATTACTTGCCAGGAAAAAGGACACAAAGTGCTGGAGTAACTCAGCGGAAATAGTTAATTTAACTCTTAGAGTTAAAATGGTTAGTAACCAGGAGATCCGCCAGAGAAACCTCGGTGGACCGAGCACAATTGTTTGGCAAAACAGTTGTCAAGTCTACGCTTGGTCTCACCAATGTACAGGAGGCCACATCGGGAACATCGGATGCAGTAAATGAGGTTTGAGGAGGTACATGTTAATCTCTGTCCCACCTGGAAGCACTGCTGGGGTGCCTGGATGGAGGTGGGGGAGGAGACATAGGAACAGAGACATATCACTTGCCAGGCTTCGTCCCTCCTCTCTTGTAGCTTTCTTCCCTGTCCCACAACAATCAGCCTAATGAAGGGTCCTGACCCAAAATGACACCTTTCCATGGTCTCTGGAGATGCTGCCTGTCCTGCTTCATTATTCCAACACTTTCTGTCAATTGTTGTGTGTTTAATGTTGTAGTTGAACGTGATGAATGTTGCCGAATGTTTTTGTATGGCAATACTATACTGACCTGTATGTAAGAATATAATTTCACTCTGCGTTTGCACATGCAACAATAAAGCACCATTGAACACCTGGTGCAGATACTGTAACCAACTATTATAAAAACTCTTAACAACCTCACACCACTATTGAACCAGTATGGGATAGTTTTGTGCATATTAAAAAGTAAAAGACTCAAACAACAAATATAAAAGTTTCTCCTCAAATGAAAGTTAATTCTGGTTTTAGGTTCAAATGAACAAGGAATTATTAGGAAGTATTAAATCTTCAGGTATGGTGTTTCATCTCACCAAATCAAAATATATTTCTCAAAGAAGCTGTGGGCTAATCAGCAAGGTTTATAAATTAAGCATTTATAGAAAAATTACCTTTGTTTGACAAGGGAACTGCTAATTTTAAAAATGGTCAATTCTAAGACAAATAAGGAAAGAAGCAATAGCAGACATTTACAGACAAAACTCGACTGCTAATGTGAAATAATATATATCAGGAACTCTGCATGGGGAACAGAAGCAAGTGAGAAAGGATCTGAAGCTTTGGTTAAGAAGGTCAAGGATAGGTTTTCGACAAGACATAAACATGCTGTTATAAAACAACATTAGCCAAATTGCAGTCTTATTTAGCTACAGCAGTTCTATTGCAAATTGTCTGGTTGTTTATTTTGGAAATTATGCAGACCTCAATGACATCAACAGATTTCCTAAAACTACAATCACACTAAAACCAATAAAGAACAACTGTGCTCTCTTCATCTTTTCTGCGATGATATCATGTTGAGATTTGATGGGCGCTCTTTACAAGAAACTTGCAGCCATTCCCCAAGCAGTTTGTAGATTGGGAATATTATTATTCACAGATTTATCGTGATTTTGTTCAAATATATTATTTGTTCAAATATATTATTAACAACAACCAATTGATCAGCTTTAAAATTACATTTGCCATGAATTGACTCAATGGCCAAGCTGTGCGATTTCCTGAATATCTTATGGCCTCTGCACATGGAACCAATGAGTGGTATCATCGGGAACATTTTCTTTAAGAATATGAGAAACAGAAACAGCATTAGGCAATAAAACATTTTGAGCGTATGATAAAATGATGACCAATCTTTTTCCTCATCCATTTATCCTCTCATTCACTTAATGTCCAAAAACCTATTAATCTCAGCATTTACATATGCATTTCACATTTACAGTCATTGAGGGATAGTTTTAAACTACACAGCCCTCGATATGTGTCTTCTCATCTCAGTGCTAAATAGCTGACCATCTTCTTGAAAGGGACCCTGATGTTCTGGATTATCCAGGCAAAGGAAGCATCTGACTGGCACCTAGTCTGCCAATCCCAGTTAAAATCTTGTAATTTAATACAATTCCATTGTATTCGAAATTCTAATAGGAGTCTTTGTTCATTGGATCATTCCCATATCCCAGGAATCAATCTAATAAATTCATGTTGCACTGATTCTGAGATAATTTCAGAAGACGCAGGATCTTTACAACCCAAAGATGAATAAAGATTCTAAGCGGAGAATGAGGCCACGTGGCTGACAAAGGAAGTCAAAGATAGCATAAAAGCAAAAGAGTTTAGAGAGTTTAGAGATACAGCATGGAAACAGGTCTTTCAACCCATCAAGTGCTTGCCGACCAATGATCACCCGTGCACTAGTTCTATGCTATCCCACTTTCACATCCTACACACTCAAGGCAATTTACAGAAGCCAATTGACCTACAAACCTGCATGTCTGGGGTGTGCGGTGGGAACTGGAGCACCCAGATAAACCCCATGCAGCCACAGGAAGAGTGTACAAACTCCATACAGACAGCACCCGTAGTCAGGATCGAACCCGGGTCTATAGCGCTGTAAAGCAGCAACTCTACTGCAGTCTCACTATGCATCTGAAAAGAGAAGGTATATAATTTTGCAAAGGTTAGCGGGAAGGTAGGAGATTGGGAATCTTTCAAGAACTAACAGATAACAACCAAAAAGCCGATTAGGGAAGAAAAATGAAATATGATGGTCAGCTAGCCAATATAAAGAGCCATAAAACATAAACCAATGTTTCTTCAGATATATAAAGAGTAAAAGAGAGGCAAGAGTGGACATTGGACCACTGGAAAATGATGCTGGAGAAGTAGTAAGGGGGAATAAATAAATGGCAGATGCATTGAATACGTTTTTGAGTCAGTCTTAACAGCTGAAGACACCAGCAATGTGCCAGAAATCTAAAAGGGTCACGGGGCAGAAGTTAGTGGATCTGCTATTACTAAGGAGAAAGTGTTTGGGAAACTGAAAGGTGTGATGCTGTTTAAGTCACCTGGACCAGATAGACTACACCGCAGGGTTCTGAAAGAGGCAGCCGTAGAGATTGTGGAGGCATTAGTATTGATCTTTCAAGAATCACTAGAGTCAGGAGTGGTCCCAAAGGACTGGAAAATTGCAAATATTACTCGACTGTTCAAGAAGGGAGCGAGGTAAAAGAGGGGAAACTATATGCCGGTTAGAATATTGGCAAAACTAAATGAGGCAGGTGATTGAAGTAGGTTGTTTGCAGGCAAAGGAACATCCAGAAAGAGAATGCTTTTAAAAGTGTGATGATAAGAGTTCAGGGCTGGCATGTTCCTTTCAGAGTGAAGGGCAAGGCAGATGGAAGTAAGGAAGCTTGGGTGATGAGAGAAATTAAGGCTCTGGTCAGGAAAAAGAAAGAGGCATGGGGTAGGATGAGACAGCTGTGATATGTATTCCTGGATGTATCACAAAATGCTGGAGTAACTCAGCGGGTCAGGCAGCATCTCAGGAGAGAAGGAATGGGTGACGTTTCGGGTAGACACCCTTCTTCAGACTGATGTCAGGGGGGCGGGACAAAGGAAGGATATAGGTGGAGACAGGAAGATAGAGGGAGAACTGGGAAGGGGAGGGAAAGAGAGGGACAAAGGAACTATCTAAAGTTGGAGAAGTCAATGTTCATACCGCTGGGCTGCAAGCTGCCCAAGCGAAATATGAGGTGCTGATCCTCCAATTTCCGGTGGGCCTCACTATGGCACTGGAGGAGGCCCATGACAGAAAGGTCAGACTGGGAGTGGGAGGGAGAGTTGAAGTGCTCAGCCACCGGGAGATCAGGTTCGTTAAGGTAGACTGAGCGAAGGTGTTGAGCGAAACGATCGCCGAGCCTGCGTTTGGTTTCGCCGATGTAAAGAAGTTGACATCTAGAGCAGCGGATACTATAGATGAGTTTGGAGGAGGTGCAGGTGAACCTCTGTCTCACCTGGAAAGACTGTTTGGGTCCTTGGATGGAGTTGAGGGGGGAGGTAAAGGGACAGGTGTTGCATCTCCTGTGGTTGCAGGGGAAAGTGCCCGGGGATGGGGTGGTTTGGGTAGGAAGGGACGAGTGGACCAGGGAGTTACGGAGGGAACGGTCTCTGCGGAACGTTGAAAGGGGAGGGGATGGGAAGATGTGGCCAGTAGTGGGGTCCCGTTGGAGGTGACGGAAATGTTGGAGGATGATTTGTTGGATCCGCTGGCTGATGGGGTGGAAGGTGAGAATGAGGGGGATTCTGTCCTTGTTCAAGAATGGGGGGAGGAGCAGCAAGAACGGAGCTGCGGGATATAGAAGAGATATAGAAGGATATAGTGAGAGCCTCATCTATAATGGAAGAGGGGAAGCCCCATTTCCTGAAGAATGAGGACATCTCTGTTGCCCTAGTGTGAAACACCTCATCCCGGGCACAGATGTGGCATAGACAGAGGAATTGGGAGTAGGGGATAGACTTTTTGCTGGGGACAGGGTGGGAAGAAGAGTAGTCCAGATAGCTGTGCGAGTTAGTGGGTTTATAGTAGATGTCAGTCACTAGTCCGTCTCCTGTGATGGAGATGGTGAGGTCCAGAAACGGTAGGGAGATATCAAAGATAGTCCAAGTATATTTAAGAGCAGGATGGAAATTGGTAGTGAAGTGTATGAAGTCAGTGAGTTCTGCAATGGGTACAAGAGGTAGCACCAATGCAGTCATCGATGTAGCGGAGGTAGAGTTCGGGGATGGGGCCAGTGTACGTCTGGAACAGGGATTGTTCGACGTACCCGACAAAGAGGCAGACATAGCTGGGGCCCATGCGAGTGCCCATAGCTACGCCTCTGGTTTGGAGGAAGTGGGAAGAGTCAAAGGAGAAGTTGTTAAGGGTAAGAACCAGCTCTGCTAGGCGGAGGAGAGTGTTATTAGATGGGGATTGGCTGGTTCTACAGTCGAGGAAGAACCGGGGGGCTTCAAGACCATCCTTGTGGGGGATGGAAATGTAGAGTGACTGGACATCCATGGTAAAGATGAGTGAGTGGGGGCCTGGAAACCAGAAGTTATCGAGGAGACAGAGAGCATGTGAGGTGTCTTGAACGTAGGTGGGGAGGGATTTGACCAGGGGGGATAGGATGGAGCCGAGGTAGGTGGAAATAAGTTCGGTGGGACATGAACAGGCAGAAAGAATGGGTCTGCCGGGACAGTTCTGTTTATAGATTTTAGGTAGATGGTAAAATTGGGCCGTGCAGGGCTGGGGAACAATAAGGTTGGAGGCATTAGAGGGTAGAGCGGCAGAAATGGTGAGGTCCGTGATGTTGTTGATGATTAAGGTCTGGTGCTCGTCGGTGGGGTCATGGTCCAAGGATAAGTAGGAGGAGGTGTCTGAGAGTTGTCGTCTGGCTTCGGTCTGGTAGAGGTCAGCACGCCAGACTACCACACCACCCCCCTTGTCAGCGGGTTTGATGACTAAGTCAGGGTTGTTGCAGAGTGAGTGGAGGGCTGCACGTTCAGGAGAGGAGAGGTTAGAGTTAGTCAGGGGAGTGGAGAATTTGAGGCGGTTAATGTCACGCCGACTGTTGGAGATTAAAAGTTCTAGTGAGGGTATTTGGCCAACCAGGGGAGTCCAAGAGGAGGGGGTCTGCTGGAGACGGGAGAGGGGGTCATCACTGGGGGGTGAGGAATCCTTCCCATGGAAAAAGGCTCAGAGGCGGAGGCGACGGAAGAAGAGCTCCACATCATGGCGGACACGGAACTCGTTGATGTGGGGGCGGAGGGGAACAAAGGTGAGGCCTCTGCTGAGGACAGGAAGTCTTTTGGAAATTGAGGAAAATCCATAAGAAGGAAATAAGGAAAACAAAAAGGGGGCAGGAGATAGTTCTGGCAGATAACATTAAAGGAAATCTGGAGAGATTTTATAAAAACATTAAGGGAAAGATGGTAACTAGAAAGAGAATAGGGCCCCTCAGAAACCAAAGCGGTTATCGCTGTGTGGAGCTGCAGGAGATGGGCAAGATCCTCAATGAGAATTTCTCTTCTGTTTTTACTGTGCAGAAAGTCATGAAGACTGGTTAACTTGGGACAGTTAATGGAAATGTCTCGATGACAGTCCGTTTTACGTTTGACGAGGTGCAGAATATCCTAAGGCAGAAGAAGGTAGATAAAAATACCCGGGCACAATCGGATATATCCGAGGACACTGTGGGAAGAAAGAAAATAAATTACAGACATCCTGACTGAGATATATGAATCATCATTAAACACGGGTGTGGTGTGAGAAGATTGGCTATGACTGGAGGGTGGCGATGTTGTGCCTCAATTTAAGAAGAGCTGCAAGGAAAAGCCTGGGAACTGTAAGCCAGCGAGCCTAACATCTGTGGCAAGCAAGTTACTGGAGAGTATACTGAGGCATAAGATATAGTATATCTGCATTTAGATAGCCAGGGGCTGATTAGGGATAGTCAGCATGTTATGTATGTGGGAGATCATGTCTTATGAATCTAATTCAGTTTTTTGAAGAAGTAACCAAAAAGATTGAGGGCAAAGTTGTAGTCGTTGCGTGGTATCATAGCAAGTAAAAATGGTTTTCAAAAGTTACCGCAAGATCTTAGTCAGTTGAGCAAGTGGGCTGAGGAACGGTTAATGAAGTTTAATGCAGATAAATACATAGTGTTACATGTGGGGAAGTCAACCCAGTGCTGGACATTCATATTGAATGGCAGGGCCCTGTGTTGTAGACCAAAGGGATCTAGGAATGCAGTGATATAGTTCCTAGATAGGATGGTCAAGAAAGCTTTCAGTACAGTGGCCTTCATTAAGTATAGAAGAATGGATAGACACAAAGTGCTGGAGCAACTCAGCGGGTCAAACAGCATTGCTGGAGAAAATGATCAGGTGAGGTTTAAGGTCGGAATCCTTCTTCAGACTGAAAGTAGAGGGGGGAGGAACTGGAGGTAGGAAAGGCAAGAAATGAGCACTTGGGCCTCAATCTCTCAGACCATCTCTGATTTTATCACATCTGGCTGTCTGCGCTCCACAGCCTCCAACCTTATTGTTCCCCAGCCCCACACGGCCTATATTTACCTTCCCCCCAAAAACTGTCTTTTCCTACTGTTCAGTGGAAACTCACCTGACTGGAGTTGCAAGATGCTGTCATCCTGTAACATCTTCGTCAGATAGGGTGAACCCTTACACGTTTCAACAACCGGAAGCAGGGAGAGGAAGGTGTCGCCAGTCACAATGCCTAAATTAAACTGAATGCTCTAGGATTACTGATCCAGGTTAGGAAGCTTTGTAGTTTTCCCGCAGTGTAAAGGCCTGTCGCATTGTTACTTGCAAGTGAATTGCAGAGCAACTTGTAATAGAATTATGTCTTTCGAAACCAGTTGCAGTATGTTCCGATTCTCCCTTGGGCCAAATCATTTGCTTCTACGTGGCTAGGCACAGCAAATCAAAAATCTTTAACTCCATGATCATAAGATAAGTGTTGGCAGTCTTGGAGGCATTGGCGAGAATACTCCAAAATCTTGACTTCTGGACTTGTGACCATGCCAACAAACATTAGTTTATGACTCCAATGGCAGAAGAGACACATTGTGAGTCTACTCTAGCACCCTATCAGCTGCACCTCTGGGTTTAACAAGGACTGACTCTAATTTCATTCTCTGCATGGTGAAAGTCTGTAATAGATGTGGCTGGAGAAGCCAGTTGCAATAGACTGATTTGTTATGGATGCTTACTGTGTGTAAATGGTAATATTCTCTCATCTCAGTAGAATTATTATTCACATCAGTGAAAAACAAAAATAGCAGCTTATAAGTCACAACAACCAGTTTTCAGTTGAAAAGCAGCACACAATAATTTCCAATTGCTGCACTAAGTATTGAGCTATCATTTCATCTCATGCAATTAACAAATCAGTTGACAACGAGTTTCTTGCAAATGTGATCTTCCTGTGTTAGAAGCTAGGTGATTAACTTGTCTTTTTTATAGTCCGTTATTAATTAAACCTAATCGGTTTATATTTATTTTTGCATTACAATAATTTTCTATCCAGTATCTCTCCAGAAGTTGCTTTTAGTGAGATGCAAGATAAACTGGCAATTTCTACAGCCATATTATCATCTCTCCTCCCCAATCCATTACCTTCTTAAAAGTAGAGTCAAAGGAAGCCTAATTGGACAGTTCATCACTACAAATAAAAAAATAATGTAACACAAACTAAAACATTGATAGTATTTATTCACAAAATGCTGGAGTAACTCAGCAGGTCAGGCAGCATCTCAGGAGAGAAGGAATGGGTGACGTTTCGGGCGACCCGAAACATCACCCATTCCTTCTCTCCTGAGTTGCTGCCTGACCTGCTGAGTTACTCCAGCATTTTGTGAATAAATACCTTTGATTTGTACCAGCATCTGCAGTTATTTTCCTACAAAACATTGTTAGTTAAAGTTTACAAGAATTTAGAATAGCTTTGGTCAGCACTTTTATTCAACAAGATCATAGTTAACACTGACATTCAAATTTATAATCCTGCTTTAGTTTAGAGACACAGCATGGAAACAGGCCCTTCGGTCCACTAAGTCCATCACCCATTCACATTAGTTCTATGTTATGCCTTTTCTCATTCACTCCCTACACACTAGGAGCAATTTACAAAGAACAGTTAAACTACAAACCAGCATGTTTTTAGGATTTGGGAAGAAACTGGAGCACCCGGAGTAAACGCACAGGGAGAAGGTGCAAACTCCACGTAAACAGCTTTCGAGCTCAGGGTTGAACCTGGGTCTCTGGCGCTATGAGGCAACAGCTGAAACTGTTGTGTTACTGTGCACAAATCCCTTGATTTCTCCAGGCAATAAAAATCTATTGACATTTTGAATATACTCAAAAGCTGAGCGCCCATACCCTCCCAGGTGGAGAATTCAATGTTTGCATTCCATTCTTATAAATTCCAGAGAGCAAAGGCTCATCTTTCTCAGAGGAAAATTCCTTCATCTAGGAATCAATCTGATAGTCTGTGTTGTAATGCCTGTGAGACAAATATATTCTCCCTTAAGTTTGCAAAATAAAATAGCTCATATTATGACATGAGAGTAGTCACAAAAATAAGTTACAGCAAAATCACCATTACTTTTGTAACAGTGCCCCTTAGGATAAATTTATGCTTTTTATCCACAAGGGCATACAAGTCCTTCTTAACATCAATATTTACTATGTTTACTTGTTTCACATACTTGAAAAACGCCATATTCTGTGTTTCAATATATTCTGCAAGACTGAGTTACTGGGTTTTCCAGCATAATCTTTCTCTTTTTTTGGCCTTTTTCTATGTCTCTTACATCCTTGTCACAGCTTGATTTTCAAACTGACTTTGTAGCATCATCAAATTTAGATCTATGCACCAAGAAACGTTTTGACCCGAAATCTCCAGTAATTTACAGCAACGATAGGGATGTAGAAGACTGCAAACGAAGGCTGGAGGAAGCCATCTTGTCTCAAACAGAAAGGCCCACTTGATTATGCTTGGCTGTTGGTGAATTGCATGCAGGGAGTAAACAAGCTTCTCTTCAATCAGTACCTCAGCTAGGGGGAGGCTGGAAAGATTGCACATGCTGTGCTTGGTGAGTACTATAATTTTGTGTTTAAAATGTTTGTTTTATTAATAATTCATGCATTTCTTTTTAATTTAGTCACACTTAAACAGTCATATTTAAATTATAATTATACTTAAAATATCACAAACTCTTAGACCCATCGTCTCTTGGTGGTAAACATTTGCAATGTCAAGAGGACATGCAGGGATCAACTCTTTTTGCGGAGAGTTGTGGAATTGAAGCTGAGAACAGTATTTCCAGTGTTGTGGAACAACACTGTTGGCTCCACAGTTTTGGAATAAAATATTGTTAGCTAGAGAATGTAAGAATTTGCTGTAGCTAATAAATACTTCCCGAGCTGTTAGCTGTTGTTTCAGTGTTGCTGGCAATGTTTGTACCTAGGAAGTCATTTAGTGTCCAGAAGCAAGCAAATGCGCCAGATAAATGGATGTTTTGTTTGCTGTAAGTGGGACTTGAGGTGCCAGCTAAATAAGGCATTTTTTGTAGGCTTGTATAAAGTACACTAGGTGCCTTCATCTGAATCATTAATATAAATCACAAACAGCTCCACCTTGATGGCACCCTGCTCATAACAAACCGCCAGTCTGAAAATTACTAACTTTATCCTATTCTCAGCTATTGATCTCTTGATCTTCATAATATTAAAAATTACAACCTCTTGAACCTCTTGCATGACACTGTGAAATTTTGAAATTGTGGATAAACTATATCTACTAATTCCTCCCATGTGAAGTGTTCCAATGTTTACTGTTTTTCTACTCTTGTCACCTTCAATCCCATTGTTAAAAAAGATCCCAGACACTTTGAAGACTATTTTTTTCTTCCTTCAATCCTTCCTCATTTGAAGGAACTGGCACATAACAATATGGTTTCACAAACACTAGTTTCCCCTCAAGAATTCTTCCTCCTTGGCTAACAAAACATTTCTGGAGGAAACATTTGGACCTTGTTCTACCTCCAGGTACAGCAGGAAAAAAAGTGTAAATGAGCAGTTTCCCTGTGTGTGCTGCCCCCAGACAGATAGAGATGCCTATTTATTGCCGTCAGTAGATTGAACAGGCAAGCCTTGTGTATCAGTGGATGTGCTTTCCAATGTTCCCAGCTTTCTCTGCATTGATTTCAGTCTGAAAAACAATTACTGAATGTAGATTTTAATTCTTGGTTTCCAGAGTGAAAAGATGCATAAATGCCTCCAACCCAGACAGCACTCCAACTTGGTACTGTCTGATAATTACATGAACCCAGATAGCACTCCAACTTGGTACAGTCTGATAATTACATGGACCCAGATAGCACTCCAACTTTGTACTGTCTGATAATTACATGGTCACAGTACAGAATTTGAAGCTCGGAGTGATTGTAAGATTGGACATGTGAATGTTGAGTCTTGATTGATTGATACTGCTGCTAGCTTAGTGAAGGAGTATTTGGAAGATGATATTTGTTGATTTATTTGCTTGTGTCCTTGGTTTTTGTACCCAACACTGAGTTCTTCAGAGACCTATTCTCCTGATGGTAGATTTATAGTCCAGGAAAGACTGTGAGACTCCTTGTGCAGGGCTCCTCTCTCCTCTTATTCACCTCAGTCAGGAGTCCAGAGATGCATCTGATAATTTGGGTACCATGCCTACTCTGATATTCCAAAATCTTTGGAATGACATCCAACTGTTATTGGAGACAGGAATCCAAGCCCGACCAAAACTTCAAGCAACATCAGAAATTATACAGATTGTACATGCAGTAAACAGTACAATCACACAGACAGGTAGATGCAATCATAATAATGAGTGGGCAAATGCATTTTAGATGCAATCTGCAATGGATCATTCATGCATTTAATAATATCCAAGCTTCCTCTAAAATGCAAAAATCTCAACCAAAAATGTGTTTCCAACAGATCTTTAAAGTTAGTCTCCAGCCAAAGCTATTAGATTGGCAAATATTGAAAAGGTCAAGTGTAAAAGTATCCATTTTATTATTTTTCCTTGGAAGAGTATTTTTAGGTTCTTTTCACAACGTACCCGTCACTGAATACAGTAAACAGTGCAGCTCCAGTTCTGAGTACCAACTGTCAAGGTGAAAAGGAGGAGAGAGATTCCTTGCAAAAGATGAACAAATAAAAAGGTAATAGAATGCAAATAGACCATGTGGGCAAACAACCAAGGAATATAAAAACAGACATAAAGCATTTATTTAAATGCATAAAAGAGAAGGGGGAGGACAAGTCAAGTAGAATTTATTATGTGTACAAGGATGGTGATGTATAGGAGCAATGAGAATCTTGCAGCAGCTTCAAGACACATAGACCCAGACACACACAAAAACATAAATTATACATAAATTTCAAATAAAATTCTGCAAGACAGTAAAAAGAAAAGAATGACTCAAAGTGCTGGAGTAACTCAGCGGGTCAGGCAGCATCCCTGGAGAACATGGATAGGTGACTTTTCACGTGAGGACCCTTCTTCAGATGGAAGAAAAGAAAGACTGCAAAAATTGAAATATTATTGCAAAATAGAATTAGAAAAAATCAAGTCCATAGTGTTCCATTGCTGAGGCAGGGTTAGAGTTGTGCAGATTGGTTCAAGAACCTGACAGTTGTCGTCAAATAGCTCTTCATGAAAGTGGTGACCGACATCATCTGTACCTCCTGCCTGATGGTAACAGTGAGAAAAGAGCATGGCCTGGACGGTGAAGATCCTTGATGATAGATGCTGCCTTCTTGAGATCTACTTCATGTAGATTATTTTGATGGTGAGGAGGACTATACCCATGATCGACACAGCTGAGCCCATCACAGGCACAGACTTCAGATCAAAATAATTATTTCGAGAATGAGATTTGAGAAATAGCTATAGAGAACATGGAAATGGCAGAGGAATTAAAGAAATACTTTACATCAGTGATTTCCGTGGAAGATATTATGGACATTCCATAGATACTGAATAATGCTGGGGAGGAATTAAGTACAATCGCCATCATCAGAGAAATAGAATTAGGCAAACGAATTAGGCAAGTGGTAATGTCTTATTACAAATGGGTTATATTCCAGCATATCCGAGAGAAGTGGTCACTAGGACAGTCTGCCAATAGTTATAGATTTCCAAGGATCTTTATATTCTGTTAAAGGCCAAAGGCTAGAAAAATTGCCAATGTGACATGCCATTTCAAAAAGTAAGGGGCAAAAAGTAGGCGATTGTAGGTTAATTAGCCTAGCTTCTCGTGTTACAATGTTATAATTAATCACAGCATATTTGAAAACTTGTAATCTAATCAGCGTAACTAAATGTAGAAAAATTCTGTTTGGCAAAATGTATTGGATTTTTTGGGAACCGGAGTGGATAGGAATGACTGGTTGATGTATTTGGACTTTCAGAAAGCATTCGACATGCTGGCTCACAAAATTTTTAGTCACAAGATAGGTTTTGGAGGTAATATCTTGACATGGATAGAGGCCAACTGGTGGAAAGTAGCGCGCCGGGATAAAGGGGTCATTTTCAGTTTGGCAACCAGCGTTAGAACCACAGATGTCAGTGCTGGGATTGCAAATGATTATGACATAAGTTCATGACTTGGAGGAAGGAAGCTGAGGAAAAATTGGCAAATATTGTATAACACATGAAAATGTTAACGTTGTTCATTTTGGAAGGAAAAACAAAAGAATAGTGTTATTTGAATAGAGAAAATTTGCAGTAAGCTGCAGCACAAATGGATTTGGAGGACCATGTGCATGAAACATAAAGTCGGCTCACAAATGCAGCATTAATAAGGTGGGGGGGGGGGTGGCTAATGGAAAATTGGCTTTTATTTCAAGGAGTATAAAAGTAGAGAAGTCTCAATACAACTCGTTGAGGATCATTAGTCTGCTATAACAATTCCTCTATTTAAGAAAGATGTTATTTCACCAGAAGGAGTCATTAAATGTTTATGACATCAATTCTAGATGGAGGGAGCACTTTGAAGATTTTCTAAATCAAACCGCCTCATTTGACAGGAATGTGATCAACAACATTCCAAAGCAGCCAGCTGACGACTCCCTCGGCAGAATACCATCAGTTGAAGAAATCTAGGAAGCCATCAAAACCTTGAAAAACAACAAGGCAGCTGGACCCGACGGAATACCAGCCGAGGTCTACAAAATTGGAGGTAACCTGCTCCATTACCAACTCCATCAACGTCTCATCAAGATCTGGATAAATGAAGACGTACCAGGAGACTTTAGAGACTCAGCAATCGTTACCATCTACAAAAGGAAAAGCGATCGATCGATCTGACTGCGGAAACTATCATGGAATTTCCCTGTTAGCAACAGCAGGCAAGGTCCTCGCCCACATCATGAACAACCAACTCAAGCCTTTAGCCGAGAAGATCCTTCCGGGGACACAAGCCGGTTTTAGACCATCACGTGGAACAGCCGACATGATCTTCACATTGCGTCAACGACAATAAAAATGTCATGAACAACTTCAACCTTTGTACATGCCATTCATCGACCTCACTAAGGCCTTTGACTCGGTATCAAGGGAACTCTTATTGGACATCCTACCCACCTATGGATGTCCTGAAAAGTACATTCGAATCCTGAGACTCCTCCACGATGACATGCTTGCCACAGTCATGGCCAGCAACAGCAAGTGTGAGCCGTTTCATGTCAGATCAGGAGTGAAACAGGGATGCGTGATTGCCCCAAAACTGTTCACCATCTTCATTGCGACAACCATCCACATCATCAAGGACGACCTACCCCCGGATCGAAATCGCCTATAGAACAGATGGCAGACTTTTCAATCTTGCCTGTCTCGTCCGAGACTAAGACATTTACGAGCTCCCTCATAGAGTTCTAATATGCAGACGACAACTGTGTTGCAGCTCTCTCAGAAAATCATCTGCAACAGATCCTGACTGCCTTCAACGGTACATACACGAAACTTGGACTTACCATCAACTCCAAGAAGACTCGAGTTATCTACCAATCATCACCAACTGAGACAAATTGGAAAGAACCGTCAATTCATCTTGGTGAAACAACCCTGGAAAATGTGGATCACTTTCGATACCTTGGAAGTCACCTCTCCTCCAATGTTGACCTTGATGACGAGATCCAACATCGTCTTAAGTGTGCTGGAATAGCTTTTGAATGTCTTTGAACGAGAGTCTTTCAAAATCGTGACATCCGAACAGATACCAAAATGTTGGTGTGCAAAGCAGTGGTGATTCCAACGCTCCTGTATGCATCAGAAACCTGGACAACATACCAACACCATCTGAAAACACTTGAAAAGTCCCATCAACGGTGTCTTTGAAGCAGCTTAAATATCAGCTGGGAAGACAGAAGAACCAACGTCAGGGTGCTGAATGATGCAGAAACATCAAACATCGAAGCCCTTGTCATCAAGAACCAACCAAGATGGAGAGGTCATGTTGTTCAGATGGAAGACGAGCGTCTACCAAAGCAAACTTTCTACTTCCAGCTTAAAGAAGGCAAACGTAAAAGAGGTGGACAAAAGAAGAGATTCAAAGGTGCCTTAAAAGCCAGCATGAAGAAATGTGAAATCGACATCGACAATTGGGAAACCAATGCCAAGGACAGGAAACTCTGGCGAACCATCATCCAAAAAGGAACAGCGACCTTCGAAGCCAACAGATGCACAGAATTAGAAGAAAAGGGAAGTAAACATAAAGAGAGGTAGCAACAACCAAAGCTTGATCTGACATCTGGAATTACCTGCCCTGAATACCAAAGAACTTTCAAAGCCAGGATTGGACTCATTAGCCACCTGAGAGTTCATAAAAACAATGGAACGTAGACCATCATCCTCAACTTCGAGGGATAGCCACGACGACGACAACTCGGGTGATCCAGGGTAGAGAGGGATTGCCCTACAAGGAAAGGTTAAATAGGTTAGGACTTTTACTCATTGGAATTTGACAAAATGAGAAGCAATATTATAGAAACATAAGATAACCGCAGCACAATGGCACAGCAGAGGTGTTGCTGCCTTATAGCACCAGAGTCCCGGGTTGTCGGGTTATAGCACCAGACTCCCGGGTTTCTGACTATGGGTGCTGTCTGCAGAGAGATTGTACATTCTCTCTGTGACCGCATGGAGTTTCCTGGGTGCTCCAGTTTCCTCCCACATTCCAAAGATGTGCAGGTTGGTAGGTTAATTGACTTCTGTAAATTTCCTAGTGTAGTATAGAACTTGTGTACAGGTGATCGCAGATCAGCATGAACTCGGCGGGCCAAATTGCCTGTTCCACTCTGTATCTCTAAACTAAACTCAAAATTACTGGGGCCAGGCAGGATAAATGTTGAGAGGATGTTTCCTTTTATAGGGGAGTGCAGTACCAGAGGCCATGGCTTCAGAACAAATGGCTGCTGAGATGAGGAAGGATTTCTTCTCTTAGGAGGGATCCGTGCTTTTAGAGCTTCATGCCACAAAGAGTTGTGGGGGGTGGCATCCTTGGGCACATTTATGGGTGTGATAGATTTCCAATCAGTAAGGGAATCAAGGGTTATAGGACAGGAAGGTATATTTGAAGTTTGTAGAATTGGCTCATGGGACAGATTGTCTACTCTTGTTCACACTTCTTATCAAATATAGAACGTAGAATAATACCGCACAGAAACAGCCACTTCGGCCCACAATGTCAGTGCTGAACATGACCCTTATCTGTCTGCACATAATGCCTATCCCTCCATTCCATGCATATCCATATGCTCATCTAAAAGTCTCTTAAATGCCATGATCATACTTGCCTCAAACTTGTATTCCAGGCACTCACCATCCTCTGGGTAAAATAAAAACTTGCAAGCATACCTTCTTTAAACTTTGCCCCTCTCACTTTAAACCTATGTCCTCTAGAATTCAATATTGCCATCCTGGGAATTAGAGGCAGACTAATAAACCCTATTTTACATACTTCTATCAGGTCTCCCTGCAACCTCTGGCACACTAGAGAAAACAATGCAAGTCTGTCCAATCTCTCCCTGTTGCAAATACCTTTCAATCCAGGTATCATTCTGGTAAACTTCCACATGATTCCTGTAATGGGGTGGCCAGAACTGCATGCAATATTCCAAATGCGGCTTAACCAAAGACCCTTAAATCTGCATCATGATTTCTTGACCCTTGCACTCAATGTACCAATGTACCAACTCTTGTACCAATGCAGGTAAGCATACCATATGTCGTCTTTACCACTCTATCTACGTGTTGCAACTTGCTGGATGTTATGGACTTGGAATAGCTTCATGGTCTGGTTCAAACTGTGGTAAAGTGGTCCAAGGCAGAACTCATGACTGAAGTATCTATCACTTGACCTTTTATGAATTCTCATTTTTTAGCTATCTCTTTTAAAGCAGAAGATTGCAAATTCAAGTCTCACTTTAGAAACATGAGCACTGGGAGAGGGAAGCACTTGTTGAGATCCTGTTTCCTTTTATGACTCCAATCTGGCCTCCTTGCTTTGTTGATAAAAATTTTGTGTCACAATTTAAATAAGAGCAAGTAAATTTTCTCAGCAATCTAGTCAACCTCCACGACAAAAGAAAGTTATCTGGACATTTACCTAATTTCTGTTTGGAAATCCTCACGATACACAGATAGGCTGCAAGCTTCCCCAAATAACACCACGAATCATATTTCAAAAGTGAATTATTGGCTGAGATAATGTGTAAACCGGGTGGCACCAGTAATGGCTGCCTCGCCAACAGTCTGTCTGTCCCTTCCTTCTCTGTTGTCTCTTTAGTATGTGTTACGTGTATGTTCTTAGTGGTCTTTAGCTTGTTTTTTTTGGGGGGGGGGACCTTTTTAAATCTTTTACCTCAACGGAGATGCAAATTTTTTTCCGGATCGTAACCCCGTCCGCACAGCGGCCTAACATGGAGGAGTTGGTGGCCTTTGCTGGAGGCCGACTTCGGGAGCTCCACCGTGGGAGCCTGCGGACATTAAGCATTGTTAAGCTGGCGATCCCTTTGCCAGAGATCGACCTCTGAGCTCCAACAGCGGGAGCCTGCGGACTTTAACATTGTGGAGCTCGCGATACCTGGTTAGAGACCGACTTCGGGTGCTCCAAGTCGCAGGAGCTTCGACTACCCCGATGCAGGATGTTCGATCGCCCCGACATGGGAGCTTCGATTGCCTCGACGCAGGAGCTTCGACCGCTCCGATGCGGGGGCTTCGACCGCCGGCTGAGGGAGCTTCAATCACCCCGACGGATGGTTTGATTGCCCCGACCCTGGGAGAAAAATGAGGGAAGCAGATTAGACTTTATTGCCTTACATCACAGTAAGGAATGTGAGGAATCCGCTGTGGTGGGTGTTTATGTTAACCTTTATGTAGTTGTGTGACTTGTTGCTTTTTCTTAGTCTGGCTGTATGGTAATACGAATATTACTGTACCTTAATTGGTACATGTGACAATAAAAGACCTCTAAAACCTTTGAATACATAAATACATGGTGATTCTTTTTTGCAAAGCAGGTTAAATCCTCAAGTGGACAATGAGAATTCTTGAGCCACAAAGTGCTGGAATACCAGCAAGCCAGGTAGCATCTCTGGAAAACATGGATAGGTGGCGTTTCGGATCGGGAGAAGAGTCCCAACCTGAAATGTCGCTTATCCATGTTTTCCAGAGATGTTTCTCACCCGCTGTTATTCCAAAACGTTGTGTCTTTTTTTGTAACCCAGCAACTGCAATTCCTTGTGTCTACTGTGAGATTTTATTCAGAAACGCATTTACAACAACCAGTGATCACACAGTCAATGCTAATTCAGTGTAACTGTTAATCAGTTGCTAATTCACTGACTAGAAGTAGCAATGAAAAGGTAACAGAGCATGATTAGGCAGCTTTAAAACAGATTTTAATTTGAAAGGACTAATTTTGAACCTAATAGGAATGGAACATTTGCTATAGTGAGTGTAATTTCCTTGTGGAATCAACAGTTTATAGGACATATTATGTAAGAGTTGGCTGCGAGTACCAAACTTGGAAGAAAATTAATTTAACTTTGTTCGATGAAAAGGGAAAAAGGTCTGCTCCATTCAAACAATTCAAAATAGAAGACATTTTCAAACTAAACACTCAGAGGAAAGAACCCAGTTATGTAGTCAGCCAGAGATTGGAAGCAAGATCATTGGTTTTTTTCAAACCTGAGAGCATTCTCAACACTTATTTCCTCTTTTGTGATTTTTATTTAAGGGAAAATAGGAATATCTTTTAGAGATTTATAGAATTATACAATAGGAAGTGCTCAATGGTACTTTATTGTCACATGTACTGAGGTACAGTGAAATTCATTTTTGTACACAGTTTAGTACGTATCACTATACATAAGCACTTAGATACATATTAGAAAAGCATCTCAGATACAGTACAAGTGTATAACAGTAGTACACTGCGACACTATACAGTCACCAGACACTAGAAAACAGACTCTTTGGCCCAACAAG
Organism: Rhinoraja longicauda; assembly: GCF_053455715.1. NCBI lineage: Eukaryota > Metazoa > Chordata > Chondrichthyes > Rajiformes > Arhynchobatidae > Rhinoraja > Rhinoraja longicauda. The sequence continues at coordinate 51,260,420 of NC_135955.1, read as the reverse complement.
AGTCATACAATCATTGAGTCGTACAGTGTGGAAACAGGCCCTTCGGCCCAAATTGCCCATATCAACCAACATGTCCCATCTACACTAGTCCTACCTGCCTCCGTGTGGTCCATATCCCTCTAAACCTGTCCTATCCATGTTCCAGTCTAAATGTTTCTTAAATGTTGCGATAATCCCTGCCTCAACTACTTCCTCTGGCAGCTCATTTCATGTCAATCAGTGTGTTTGCATGAGCTAATCTCACCTGCCTGTGTTTGACCCATATCCATCTAAATCTTTGGTATCTGTGTATCTGCCTAAATGTCTTTTAAAAATTGTAATTGTATCCATCTCTATGATTTCTATGATTTCCTCTGAGACCGAAATACCCACCACCCACATGACCCTTTTCTAAATATTTTTTCTCTTTAGAGGTTGTTAGTTCAAAGTTATGCCCTCTAGTTTTAGATTCCCCTGGCCTGGGACAATGACAATGACCATTCCCCTTATTTGTGCCCATCTTGATTTTCAATCCCTCTAACACTCCAAGGAATGAAGACCCAGCCTATCCCGCTTCTCCATATAACTCAAGCTCCCCTATCCCAGTAACATTCTTATGAATCTTCTCTGTATCCTTTCCAACTCAATGACAACCTTCTTGTACCAGGGTGGCCAGAACTGCACACAGTACTCCATGTCCCTGCTTCTCATCCTCTTTTACCGAAGAGAAGCAGAAATATTGATAACCAGATGAAAAAGAATTAAGGTACTTGGCAATAACCTAGAGGCAACAAGATCTCTAAAGTACTGACGGAAGGGATGTTGGAAGAGGATTCAATACTATATTTCAAAACTAATTGAGCCAAATAGTTCAAAAGGAATTATGTTCTTGGCAACAAGATGGAGCAGGGGAATGGAATTGTTTGGAGAGCTTTCATAGTGCTGTCACACTGATATCAAGGCACTGAAACTATTATCATTCTAAATGATGAGAGCACATCCACACAGATGGGTTATTCCAGGAATGGATCCAGTTCCAATGAAGGAATATTCCTGCTCCATGTGTCATTTGCAGGTGATGGGGTCCCCTGCATTTATTGCCCTTGTCATCCCAAAGGTAGATGTGATGGATTTGTGTGGTACTTCTGAAAGTACCTTGGTAATTTGTTGTGTTGTGTTCCACTATATTGCCCACCCTGTAGACACATCGCATCAGTAATGGAGAAGGAAGATGAATTAGCTAACACACATAAAGCAGAATATATCAGTCCAGTTTGTAAAGCTTTTTAAGTGATGTTGCAGCCTTGCCCAGCTAGACAACTGTAAGATTTGAGAAGTTTTCCTTCATTCTGCAATCAACACCAAACCAAAGAGCTGCAGTTTGGACATTTTAAACGGGAGACTGGGGCTGATAGCGGAGAAAGGCTGCGGTCAGTTTACCAAGGGATGTCACAATCCGTGGGTCCTAAGATGGCCGCAGGACCTCGTGACCAGCCACAAAAGCAAAACCCTTACAGCCCAGTCTCTAGGTTTCTGCAAAGCCACGGCCAGAACAATGGATGGATATTGGCCATGCAGAAACCTGCGAAACCAGGTTGAAGTCCAGACACTGGGGCGCTGACATCAGCATACTCACAATGCCCAAGCCGACCTACACAGTTAATCTCGTTAAGGGGGCACAATAGCCCATAGAAAACTACCTGGTAGGTGATGGGAAACCAGTTAAACCCATCACCTCGCAGCAAAATACCAATTAACATACCGTCTGACCATCCCCGGTACCCCCGGACATAACACAGATCAAAGAGAAAACTCAATACATATCTTTTAAACAAAGAGATCCCGAGATCTGGTGGGAGATAGGACGGGTCAGAATAGTATAACTGGCCACGACTTTTGGGTTTTAAAAGCAAGAAGAAATACTGCAAGAAAACCTGCAAGGAACGCAAGCCAGGAGGAAGACGAAAAGAAAGGCAAGAAAGACACGCTCGCAGCAGGGACAGCAACGCTCGCAACGACTGGCCAGGAACGCAAGAAACGGAAGGAAGAAACTCAGGGGACAAGCACGACCCTCACGGAAAGCAGCGGAGAAGCAGCACGAACAGCCAGTAACCCCAGTAATAGCCCCATGGTGAGCATGTACCCCGATCCTGTACATCCTGGATATAGTTTAGTGTAGAGGGGAGGGTGGTTTAATTAACGGGGGTGTATAAGTAAACATGTGTTGGCCAATTTTGCGATGTGTCGTACGTTCCCCATCTTACAGTCGTGTATATGTCTTGTAGAACTGTACGTTTTAGAATTCAGAGTCAAAAGTATTCATGTATATGTCTTATAGAACTGTACGTTTTAGGATTCATAGTCAAAAGTATTCATGTATATGTCTTGTAGAACTGTACGTTTTATGATTCATAGTCAAAAGTATTCATGTATATGTCTTGTAGAACTGTACGTTTTATGATTCATAGTCAAAAGTATTCATGTAATTCGGTATGTGTTTTATAGATATGTCTTATAGAACTGTGAAGAGCATTCATGGACAATAGTCCCAAGCGCTTAATAAAAGCCTTTTCCATTTAAACCCTGGTCTTCAAATCTGGTCTGGTTGAATTTTTCTGCACTATAAACGCTCCTGCATCTAAGTCCAGTGTCTAGAACCGTAGGGGGTGAGTGGGTCGAACCACTCACGGGGAACCAGTGTGCGCGGCCTGGTCAAGGGATCAGAGCAAGGCACGGGGACCTTAGGTCGGGCGAAAGCTCGGCGCAGAAACCCCTTACACAACCTGAGCTACTTTCACACATTTGTAATGTATACCTTGCTGGTGATGTAGAATTAAATTAAACCCATTACTACAGACCTGTCTGAAGAAGGGTCTCAACCCGAAAAACATCACCTATTCCTTCTCTCCAGAGATGCTGCCTGTCCCGCTGAGTTACTCCAGCATTTTGTGTTTACTACAGACCACAGCTCCTGACCAGCTCTCAATTGTGTGGTCGGTCAATTGTTGTCAGTGGTAAGAGTGAGGAAGTTGGCAACCCTAGCCACAGGCCCCGCACTAGCTTAATCCGGCCCTACTGATAGGTCTCAAAGTTACACCTCATATCGAGAGACATTTGTTCAATACTTTCCTCCCAGTGGGAATCGATTTTACTTTCGAGGCTTTATTCAAAAACTCCTTCATGGATTTTTCCATTAGTAACATTCTCTAGATCCATTCATTTAAACCCACGTTCTGTATTTGCAGTCAGGTTTTTGTTCAGGTTTATTGATTTGAAGACATAGCTTAACTATATGCATTGGCTTTGTATTTTAGAAAAAAATACTGCAGATTTTGATTTTATAATTTTACAATTAGTGCAACTGAGTAAAGAAAAGACACAAAATGCTGGAGTAACTCAGCTGGTCAGGCAGCATCTCTGGAAAATATAGATAAGTGATGTTTCGGTTTGGGTCATGACCCGAATTGCCACCTATTTGTGTTCATAATGTCTTAAGGTCATAAGGAATAGGAGCAGAATTAGGCCAAATGGCCCATCAAGTCTACTCTGCCTTTCAATCATGGCTGGTTTATCTCCCTCCGAACCCCATTCTCCTGTCTTCTCCCCATAACTTCCAACACATGTACTAATCAAGAATCTATCTATCTCTGCCTTAAAAATATCCACTGACGGCCTCCATGGCCTTCTGTGGCAAAGAATTCCACAAAACGTGTAAGTACTCCATAACCTCATAGAAACATAGAAAAATAGATGCAGGAGTAGGCCATTCGGTCCTTCGAGCCAGCACCGCCATTCAATATGATCATGCCTGATCATCTAAAATCATCTCAGTCCTAAATGGCCTACCCCTTATTCTTAAACTGCGACCCCTGGTTCTGGACTCCCCCAACATCGGGAACATTTTTCCTGCATCTATCCTATCCAATCCTTTAAGAATTTTATATGTTTCTATAAGATTCCCTCCCATCCTTCTAAGTTCCAGTGAATACAAGCCCAGTCGACCCATTCTTTCATCATATGTCAGTCCGGCCATCTTGGGAATTAACCTGGTGAACCTATGATGCACTCCTTCAATAGCAATAATGTCCTTCCTCAAATTAGGAGACCAAAATTGCACACAATACTCCAGGTGTGGTCTCACCGGGGCCCTGTAAAACTGCAGTAGGACCCACTTGCTCCTAAACTCAAATCCATGTAATGAAGGCCAACATGCCATTAGCTTACTTCACTGCCTACTGTACCTGCATGCTTACTTTCAGTGACTGATGTACAAGCACATCCAGGTCTCGTTGCACATCCGCTGTATACAATGGTAACTGTAACTTTAAGAACTGAGTACTAGAATGGTATGATTTGTGTCATGTGATATATTCAATATCTTATCAGTCTTGTGAATATGTGTGAGTATACGCAGTGTATTTGTGTAAAATAAAGACCCACACTGGCAACAGTGTGGACTGAAAACCTGTGCTTGTTTCTATCTACATGCCGTAATATCTTACATCCCCTTTTCCTAATCTGACACCATTCAGATAATAATCTGCCTTTCTGTTCTTGCCACCAAAGTGCATAACCTCACATTTATCCACATTATACTGCATCTGCCATGCATCTGCCCACTATCCAAGTCACCCTGCAGCATCATAGCATCCTCATCGCAGCTCACATTGCCACCCAGCTTTGTGTCATCCACAAACTTTCCTTGGGACACCAGCATCTGCAGTTCCTTGTTTCTGCAGTGCAACAGATTTGTTAATTGTGAACATCATTGTGCAACTGTGATAAATCACAGCTCTTGGTGCCAACATTATAATAGTCTTCACTAAAACGTTACTGCTTGACTGTGATACATCACAGTGCTGTATTGTTAGGATTCACTAAAGTCTATGCTAAGTATATCAACATATCCAGGAGATTTCATGATACAATTTGTCTTGCAAGTTCAATTTCCATGCACGATTACTTTCTAAAATACATCTTATGTTGGACAAATCCCTACCTGTCAGGAAAATGTTGATTAGCTGTGAAATATATTAGCACTGCTGCCAAGGAAACAGAAATCTGAATAGTGATGAAGCTGCAATTCCCAAGGTAGATATAACAATGCGATAAGGGGCTGTATCTTTAACTTGCCACCTGGCTAAAGAACTAGTATCCTTGACAGTCACCAAGTAATAAAATCTTGTCCAGTTTTCCTCCAGTGTTGAATCATTCTGTAATATTTGTTCAATGCCATCTTCCACTAGTTCTGTATCTTTCTCAGTGATGAGGGTACTTCCACAAAGAGAGGCTATCAATGTGATTTGCACAGACTCACTGATGTACTGAAAATATAGAAACATACTGAGCTGTTAAACAAGGCCTTTTGTGATCTCTTGGGTAAGAGTAACATTTTACTTAGCATTTTCACTGAATAGGAGGATTCCCCAGGGAATATTGTTCACCTGGCAATATTAATTCCTCAGTTAACCTTACTAAACAGGTTACCTTATTGTTTGTAAGGGCTTGTAATAAGTTAGGTTTTGCAGTCACACTTTTGTTCAGGTTTATTGATTTGGAGACATAGCTTAACTACATGCATTGGCTTTTTATTTTAATAAAAGATGTTGCAGATTTTGATTTTATAAACATTTCGTGCAACTGAGTAAACTAAAGACACAAAGTGCTGGAGTAACTCAACGGGTCAGACAGCATCTCTGGAGAAAAAAAAATGGGTGATGTTTCAGGTAGGAACCCTTCTTCAGACTGAAAGTCTGGAACACTCAACTTGCTTATGTTCTAGTTCCAGATTTTCCATGCTCGCAGAGGGCCCTCATTTATATGAATAACCTGAATATAGAAATGTGACAGAGTTTGGATCACTTGGAGCTGGTTCATTGCTCGTCTCTTCTGGCAGAAGATGGGGAGAAAGTATAATTCCCATAATAAATTGGAGACCCTTGGCATGCTTATATTATTCGCCATCTTTTACTCTGTTACAAGCATAATTGCACACATTAAGCATTGAAATATCATTACATGATCTCGGAAAAATGCAAATAGACATAAGACACACTTTAGTTACAATTGCATGTTAATTACTGCGATATCACTATTGCAGTATTGCATTAAAAGTAAGCCAGCCAGAGTTTAACTTTTTAAAATATTTTAAAGTCATTTTAACAGGGAACGTGAGTTATTTTTAGGTAATTTACATGTTTTATTTGTAATGAGTTTAATTTTTCAGGTTTGCATAATTCAGGATGTGGTGCCATATAATTTGTCAACGATGATACATCATTAAAAGTCAATATATTTTTTAAAAGCATAAATAAATCAAACCTGCTGAATAAATAATACCTGATGAATCATATTCTGGCATGCCTACTTTTAGTCGAACAAGTGAAACAGTGATAACTCCAAAACTAAGAAATCATTATGTTCATTTGTCAGTAACGTAGCATTCATAGAGAAAAAGATTGAAAAATGCTTATAAATCCCAACAAAGAATTCTGATTATCCTGATAAGTCAGAAATATCTTTTTCCTCAATCTGTGACATGGGGTGAAATTGGTCTTTATTGGCTTATTGATTAAAACCATTGAATCCTGCCAAACCTAATTACAAGCTATAAGAAGTAATGCCTTATGGATCCCAGACAATATCAATCACTCAACTGGCATTGTAAGGCAGATTATTTCACTATTTGTAAGTGCTTGCGAGACTCAAACTGTCACTGCCCAAGTTTCGTGTGGCATGAAATGGGAAAGAAAATAATGTCAACCTCTTTTGCTCTTGAGCAACTGGAAGTCATTGACATGCTGATATGCAGAGGAAAAATATTTAATTGAATCCATTAAGGGATTGAAAGGGCATTGCTATGATACAGGAAAATCTCAGGTATGTGTACATTCGTACAATACCATAACTAAAATAGATATTCTTTTGCCTCTCAGCCTGTGATTTTTCACCATTAATTTTAATGTGTCAGGAACATTGAAGGGTTTTTAAAAATTCCCATAAATATGGTTTAAGATCAGCCTTTTTTCAACATTAGCTTTGATTTTTTTTAAAATATTTAAAGCTGCAGATTTACCTGTCGCAGTGACATCACTAGACAACAGCACAAAATGGCAATATCATGTAGTGACTCGCTTTAACATTCACACTGGCTATTGTTACTTATGTCTTTCATCAAAACGTAAGGCTTTCAACTGCTACTGGCTGTTTAAATGAAAATATTCATGCATTTTAAATGAGGGCTGCATTATGTAAGAAAGTTAATTATTCACAGTATACACATAATGAATCAAAGGCCTATCAATGTAAACAGTGTTGCGTAACATTGTTTGGCCAGCATTTTGTGTAATCAGAGTACAGCGCCGCTTTTGTTATTTTGTCTTGTGTAAGTCAATTCCTGTGACAGGAACAAATACACACAATACAAACAGAAAATCTGAAAACGGTCTGTAAAAGCAACAACCAGGAGAAGGGAAACATAATTAATATTATTGGAAGCAGTTGGTGTGTTGAAATTTTTTTAAAGTAGAGAATATAATATTTCGAGAAAAAGGAAGTGGTGGGTTTGTGGGTGTAGTTTGGAGAAGGAGGAAAGAACAAATGCCAAGATCTGATTAATTTCTGGGATAAACATGTTGCCCTATGAAGAGAGAGTGATTAGAATGGCCCTGTGCTTTCTAGAGTTTTGAAGAATAAAAAAACTATTTCATTAAGATGGATAAAATTTGTGTTTGTATTTGGGTATTAAGCCTAGCTTATTAAGCAAATATCAGGATCCAGATGGGGAAAAAAGTGGAAGAATGAGATTTAATCCATACATCCTTCACAGTTTTGCTGTGTTTCCTACTGCTGCTATTTTGCATACTAAATGCAAAAGATTTTGGGTGAAATGAATTGAAATGAATTCCACCGGGTCCTGGGCCCCAACCCTTGCAGTAAATATGGGTCTACACCAACCACAACATCTCTTGTTAACCCTTGGGAACAACATGGTGCAGTGAGAGTGTGCACATAAAGCCCATGAGTACAGTTTGGGTTTAATTTAGTCTTGACCTTTTTCAGAAGCTAGCTGCACTGTAAATGTGTTCTTTGTTTGCAATAAAAGTCTTGATGATGCATATTGGTACCATGAAAGATAACGTGAAGTTGCAGAATTGACAAGATTCCCCCTTCATTGTGCATCATCTGCACCCCACTCTTGAAAAGATTATTTCCAAGAATCTTTTTCCTATCTCTTGTTCCTATCAAAAACCATCTGATACTACATCTGACTGGGTTTGCGGTTATATAGTAATGTGCAACTGCTTTACTGTGTACCTTAATAAGAGAAGGATTTGGACGTTTGGTGCTTTCCTGGCTAAAATTTAACTCTCCCTGTTGAATTCCGAGCTTTGCTAATGTACACGTTCTCTTTTCTACTAAAATACCTGAAATCGCAATCAGTGCAAGGAAAGGTGCCATTCTTTCGTGAATCATTCAAAAGCCTGACCTGTCACATAAGAATAAAGGCAGGCCAAACCTTGCAACAAGGCCGTACCTGGCAGCAAGTCGCAGCTTGTAATTTCCATGTCGCTTTTGGAAATGTAGAAATTCAACAGATCCATTGTTGTGTTTGACTCAGCACCTGACTTTGAAATGAAGTGGCATGGACAAGTTTTAACATGACTATGCACCAGGGCTATCTAGATTATTTTTGCGGACAAGTAAATTGCTTTCAAATAGGATTAGAAGAATTATAACAGAATGCAATTAAAATTACATACTTTGTTTTTGACAAAGCATAAATAGGCATTAATATGGGGCACAAGTTCATCCACATTAAGAGGATGTGGTTAAATAGGATGTACGATACACAGAAAACTTCAATTGAATGCAGAAACTAAAATAACTAACGGAGCAAAATTCTAGAGACTAAAACACTATCTGTCTAATCATGGTTTCTAGAACCGTTATTGTCAGACAAAAATCAGTAGCATAGGCAATAAACTCCAGCTGGAATAAAGGTCAAATAACAGAGAATATGTGGATAATTGAATAACTTTGGCAATTATCTATTTTAAAATTATGAGAACCTTCCACATTTTTTTTCTTCACCTCAGTCAGGTTTTTGGAAAGTCCCTACTTGATAATGCACTTCACGGTTGCCCAAGTAAATTTTTCCAAGCATCAGTCATTAGTTTGACATTCATGGTAAGATATCACCTGATGAAGCTTATCAAATTACTGAGAAATTCATTCAGGCATAAGCTTCTCATGGCCCAATATGATGACTTAATGTCTACAAGGTACTATCCACTTTTGTCTGTCAAAGCTGAAATATAGTAGCTCAATGCAATTATCTCATTAAAAACTAAGCAGACTCCAAATTATTCAATTGTCAGTTGGCCCACTGTTCATCCAGTGAGAACCATTCTACATTTTGACCCATTTAATTTGTAGGGTATCTAAAGTCAATTGAACATAAATCTTAGGGGACACAATCATTCAATAGACAATTGGTGCAGGAGGGGGCCATTCGGCCCTTCGAGCCAGCACCGCCATTCACTGTGATCATGGCTGATCATTCAGAATCAGTACCCCGTTCCTACCTTCTCCCCATATCCTTTGACTCCACCATCTTTAAGAGTAACTAACTCTCTCTTGAAAGCATCCAGATAATTGGCCTCCACTGCCTTCTGAGGCAGAGAAGTCCACAGATTCACAACTCTCTGAGTGAAAAAGTTTTTCCTCATCTCTGTTCTAAATGGCCTGCCCCTTATTCTTAAACTGTGGCCCCTGGTTCTGGACTCCCACAACATCGGGAACATGTTTCCCGCCTCTAGCGTGTCCAATCCCTTAATAATCTTATATGTTTCAATAAAATCTCATCCTTCTAAATTCCAGTGTATACAAGCCCAGTCGCTCCATTCTTTCAACATATGACAGTCCCGCCATCCCGGGAATTAACATCGTGAACCTACACTGCACTCCCTCAATAGCAAGAATGTCCTTCCTCAAATTTGGAGACCAAAACTGCACACAATACTTCAGGTGTGGTCTCACTAGGGCCCTGTACAACTGCAGAAGGACCTCTTTGCTCCAATATTCAACCCCTTTTGTAATGAAGGCCAACATGCCATTAGCTTTTTTCACTGCCTGCTGTACCTGCATGCTTCCTTTCAGTGACTGACCAACAAAAACACCCAGATCTCCTTGTATTTCCCTTTTCCTAACTTGACACCATTCAGCTAATAATCTACCTTCCTATTCTTGACACCAAAGTGGATAACCTCACATTTATCCACATTAAACTGCATCTGCCATGCATTTGCCCACTCAAACAACCTGTCCAAGTCACCCTGCATTGTCATAGCATCCTCCTCACAGTTCACACTGCCACCCAGCTTTGTGTCATCTGCAAATTTGCTAATGTTACTTTTAATCCCTTCATCTAAGTCATTAGTGTATATTGTAAATAGCTGCGGTCCCAGCACCGAGCCTTGCGGTACCCCACTAGTCACCTCCTGCCATTATGAAACTGACCCATTAATCCCTACTCTTTGCTTCCTGTCTGCCAACCAATTTTCTATCTATATCAGTACCCTGCCCTCAATACCATGTGCTCTAATTTTGCCCACTAATCTCCTATGTGGGACCTTTTCAAAGGCTTTCTGAAAGTCCAGGTACACTACATCCACTGGCTCTCCCTTGTCCATTTTCCTAGTTACATCCTCAAAAAATTCCAGAAGATTAGTCAAGCATGATTTCCCCTTCGTAAGTCCATGCTGACTCGGACCGTACTGCTATCCAAATGTTCCGCTATTTCATCTTTTATAATTGACTCCAGCATTTTCCCCACCACTGATGTCAGACTAACTGGTCTATAATTCCCCGTTTTCTCTCTCCCTCCTTTCTTAAAAAGTGGGATAACATTAGCTACCCTCCAATCCACAGGAACTAGTCCTGAAACTATAGAACAAATCCTGAATCTATAGAACATTGGAAAATGATCACCAATGCGTCCACAATTTCTAGAGCCACTTCCTTAAGTACCCTGAGATGCAGACCATCAGGTCCTGGGGATTTATCGGCCTTCAGTCCCATCAGTCTTCCCAACACCATTTCCTGCTTAATGTGAATTTCCTTCAGTTCCTCCGTCAACCTAGGACCTCTGGCCACTAGTACATCTGGGAGATTGTTTGTGTCTTCCTTAGTGAAGACAGATCCAAAGTAACTGTTCAACTCGTCTGCCATTTCCTTGTCCCCATAATAAATCCACCTGCTTCTGTCTTCAAGGGACCCACATTTATCTTAACTATTTTTTTTCTCTTCACATACCTAAAGAAGCTTTTACTATCCTCCTTTATATTCTTGGCTAGCTTACCTTCATACCTCATCTTTTCTCCCCGTATTGCCTTTTTAGTTATCTTCTGTTGCTCTTTAAGTTTCCCAATTCTCTGGCCTCCCGCTCATCTTTGCTATGTTATACTTCTCTTTTATTTTTATACTGTCCTTGACTTCCCTTGTCAGCCATGGTCACCTCTTACTCTCCTTAGAATCTTTCTTCCTCTTTGGAATGAACTGATCCTGCACCTTCCTAGAAATACTTGCCATTGTTGTTCCACCGTCTTCCCTACTAGGGTCTCTTTCCAGTAAATTTTGGCCAGCTCCTCCCTCATGCCTCCATAGTCCCCTTTGCTCAACTGTAATACTGACACTTCCAATTTTACCTTCTCCCTCTCAAATTGCAGATTAAAATTTATCATATTATGGTCACTACCTCCTAATGGCTCCTTTACCTTGAGTTCCCTTATCAAATCCGTTTCATTACACAACACTAAATCCAGAATTGCCTTCTCCCTGGTAGGCTCCAGTACAAGCTGCTCTAAGAATCCATCTCGGAGGCACTCCACAAACTCACAAACTCCCTTTCTTAGGGTCCAGTACCAACCTGATTTTCCCAGCCTACCTGCATGTTGAAATCTCCCATAACCACCGTAGCATTACCTTTATGACATGCCAATTTTAACTCTTGATTCAACCTGCACCCTATATCTAGGATACTGTTTGGGGGCTTGTAGATAACTCCCATTAGGGTCTTTTGACACTTATAATTCCTCAGTTCTATCCATACTGACTCTACTTCTAATTCAATGTCACCCCTTGCAAGGAACTGAATATCACTCCTTGCCAACAGAGCTACTCCACCCCCTCTGCCCACCTGTCTGTTTTTTCGATAGGACGCACAGCCCTCAATATTCAGTTCCCAGCCCTGGTCCTCTTGCAGCCATGTCTCTGTCATTCCCACAACATCCCATAGTGATCAGCCATGATCGCATTGAATGGCGGTGCTGGCTCGAAGGGCTGAATGGCCTACTCCTGCACCTATTGTCTATTGTCTATTGTCTATCATACTTGCCAATTTCTAACTGAGTCTCAAGCTCATCCACTTTATTTTTTATACTTTGCGTATTCACTTAAGCTTGCACTTGCACTTAAGCTTCGGTATTCACCTCCCCTTTAATTTGGGAGTCTTTTATAACTTTTCCTGTACTTACTTCCACTTTAACTCCATCTTTATATACCCAATTTGTCAACCCCTCCCCCCCCCCCCTGTTACTTAGTTTAAACCCACACGTGTAGCACCAGCAAACCTGCCTGCCAGAATGTTGGTCCCCCTCCACTTAAGGTGTAACCCGTCCCTTTTGCACAGGTCATCCCTATCCCAGATGTTATCCCAGTGGCCTATAAATCTAAATCCCTGCTCCCTGCACCAGCCCCACAGCCACACATTCAGATCCTCTATCTCCCTGTTCCTGCCCTCACCAGCACGAGGTATTGGAAGCAATCCAGAGATAACCACCTGCTTTTCAGTCTTCTTCCTCAAGGGCCTAACCCATTTAGGCGATTTTAAGGCGACTGCCGGCTTGTCGCCAGGTATCGTTGCTTATTGCGGGCGCTGTCGCATGCTGTCCCCAGGTTTGCTCGGTTATCTCAGATGCATTTAGAAGCACATAATATTAAAATAAGTAAAGTCATTTGAAGATACCATAAAATGCTTGTGTTTAACCAATTTATTTACCGTCAGGACATTTGACAGGTAGATTGGAGGCGACAGTTTGACGGTCAGGTAAGTGTGGGAATTTTTGCGATGTTTATGGCCTTCTGCGATTAAATTTAAAGTAGGCTCCCAACCCAGATATGCAACCCAGAAACCAGATATGCATCTCCCGTACATTTTCAAAGAATGCCCACACACTTTTCACAAAAATCCATTTAACCACTTTTAAAATTAAATTTCTTAATACTGCTATTAGTAAACTGGAAGTAAATCCAGTTTATGCCTTGTTACCGTGAAGCTTGGTTTTCAAGTAACCCGGGCAAGATATTATATTTCAAAACTCTCAAGTACTTACCGACTTGTCAGTGATTTCAGCGAAAATTAGGACGCCGGAGAAGCATTGACAACGTAGGAATTTTTGCGATGTTTCCGAAGACGGTGTAATCTCGACCTGACTCGGCATTGTCGTGGTCATTGTCGTAGGGTAAAATAAAATTTTGGCGATCTGCTACGACTTTCACAGTCGCCGGCAGTTGTCTAAAAAATCGCCTAAGTGGGACAGGCCCTTAACTCTCTAAACTCATGTTGCAGAGCCTCCTTCCTCTTCTCCCCAACCTCGTTTGTGCCCACGTGCACAACTACTTCCAGCTGTTCACCTTCCCTCTTGAGGATGTTCTGAAGTCAGTCCGTGACATCTTGAACCCTGGCACCAGGGAGGTAACAGACCATCCTCGAGTCTTGCCTGCCACCACAGAATCTCCTGTCCGCACCTCAGACAATGGAGTCACCCACCACTATGGCTCTGCCCGACGCCGGTCTTGCTGGTCGAGTCTCATCACTAGCAATGGAGCCACCGACTTGTCCGCCGTTCGGACTGGAAGCGTCTTCTGCCCCGACAGCTCCCAAGAAGGTCTCCTGCACTCCACGTTTACTCCCCTTTCTCATAGTCACCCACCTTCACTCTTCCTGTATCCTTGGCGTGCAACCTCACTGTAGGTCCTAACCAGGAAACTCTCGTTTTCCCAGATGGCCCTGAGGTCAACCATTTGCAATCATCTAATAGTCATACTGCTAAACTCAGAGATCACACATTGCTGGTTGACGTCTGAAGTTCCATGTCCAACTTTGGAATCTCAGATTTACCTTGCCCGCAGAACTAATCCATTGCCAAAGAAATGTAAAATGTTAACAATTTGACATGCACACATTTTACTCTGTCAAATAATCAGCACTGGCACCAATGAACAATACTACAAAATAGCACTTTTGCTTGTCTCCTCCTCAGTACAGTGTGGCTATTGTGGGGAATAGTGAAGATGTGAAACTGCGTAACCATTGTTTTCCACTCTCCATTCCAAATATAATGGGTACTGTTAAATGGGTTCTAATTTTCTCCTCAATAAACATCTGGTTTCATTTGTTATAAAAGTGTATGTGCAAACTTGGCTAACCTGCAAATAATTTGGGTATTTTACCTGGTTATAAGTAGGTCATTTACCTTGTTTATGCATCACCACTCAGAGAGTTGCAACCTCCAAGGATAAGGACTGAGCTCTGGAAAGTGGAGTAACTGAAAAATGGGTAGAATTGACTTGCTGTAATGGTCTTTTGTTGTAAATATCTACCATTCAACATCTTAACCTTTAATTGTGAGCAATTCCTCAATGTCTGTGTCAACCTGTCAGAGTATAGACAGCATGTTTATTGTCAGATCCCTCAGGAATAATATTTATTGGTTTACTTTCCATGCAAATAACTTTGGAAAACATTTGGAAAATATTTGCTGAGAAGCTGATGGGGATATGAAGGAATTCCCACTGCAAGGGGCTCTTTTGAGAAACAGCAGTTAGGGGTCCATAAAGCAATTGCACATTGTTCAAACACCTTAATGAATGACATCCTCATTTTTCCTTTGAGTTACATTTTCTGTCAAGGAACTAAGTAGTGTACTGGAACATGAGTGTGGAGTTTTTGATATGATACTTTATGATGTACTATTCGGGTGACCTGAAAGCTGACTGATGGATTGACTTACGTTAGCAGAATTAACGAGTCTTTGGTATTCTGACTAGTTCGGGCTTTAGCTATTACATCTTCGATAAAATACTTTTTTTTTCTTTCATATAACTACACACCATTGGTTGCATGCTTTCTTTCTGCCTATGCTTTTACTCCATGTCTTTCACCATCATCACACCATTGGCAGCAAATCTCACCCCAAAAAAATGGGTTCTGTCTGTAGTCCAGATGCAAGTTTTGAAGTCACTGGTAGTATACAAAACAGTAAATGTGAATTTTGGATAGTTTACATTTATTTCATCAGAGTGTTGTCAGTGGAATATGCCTTTGGGGATTGTTATGTTTGTTTCATTGGTAAAACTAAAAAATTCAAGCCCTATGAATATTACTGCCTTTCAGATATGCATTATTTACTCTAATTTTGAAGAATTTTCCAAATATTTATCTGGAAGATAGTCTATAAATTGCAGTCAATATTTAAAACATTCAATTAAAGTTTGTTTAAATAATATTATTTGAAGTTCACAGAAATATGAAAAATAGTCTATGTTGACTTATGGTATGGTGCTTAAATGCTACACATTCTATGTGGTGAAGAAACTATGGGTTCCATGACTTGGCATGGACTTTAAATTTCTATCAAGTCAAATGTAAAATGCAGGAATAAAAGATTTAAAAAATAATCCAGACTTTTCTTTTGCACAAACTAATGAGTTTGTTTTATGTCTACTCATGGTTGTGTGCAGACAGCATAACATCTGCATAAACACAAATTTAATTATTCTGAACCTGTACTTTTGGATTCTGCTCATTCCCATGATGTGGATTAGTGTTGTGTGGATTATGTGCAAGCACTCATCTGTATGGAGCAGGTAGTGAAGTAAACTAGATTAAATTTACTTTTCTTGATTACTTATCTTGTAACCAAAGTAATGTTTGTGAATTCTTGGAGATTGATCAGGAAATCAACATCCCAGCAGTACCTACATACATCAGTTGAGCTCAATTGCAGATTCTGATTCACTGTTAAAATTTGCCTGTAGAGATTCGAAAGTAATCAAACAGTAGGAGCCATTTGAAGTGACAAGAAAATTATTGCACGTGTTTAATAACATGATGTGCAGCATCGGAGCGACCAAAATACTTGCTGCTAAACTTTACAAGTCCTGGATGCTGACAAATTCACAAATTTAGAACTATGCAATAACATGTTCTTGTGGTGTAGTTTTCAACTAGCTGCTGCAGAGGATTATTGATTTAGGTGTCAGTACATCAAACTACATTCTTAACATGCCTAAAATAACAATTTTTCATACAATTCCTACTCTCCACACATTACTGGTACTGTTTAGACAGCTTTTATTTCTTTTGGAAATAGCAATGCTCATGATGTGTATCATTTTGTCTGCTGGTCCAACAAAACAACCTTGGCATTGATTAGTCTTCTACTATTTCATATGTATTTACACTTTGGATTCTGTCGTTGAATAAGCCTGCCATCCATATTCTGCTGAAGTAAGGCTGCGCAGATATACCTAAAAAGACAAAGGGTTCTATAGATCCAATGAAACACTGACTAATTAGGCTTCAAGGTATAATAGATGTTGACATTAATTTCAAAATTTAGTGGAAAATATTGAAAGCTGCAAATATAACCAATAAAAATTATTAGTTTCCAGCGCAACTTACTCAGAGATTGCTTGGGCAGCAGAAAGAATTGAACAACACTATGAAGTAATTCATTTTAACTGTCGGTTCATATTAGATCGAACATGCTGAAGTGGGGATATACTGAAGATGCGGCAGACTCGAGTGCGGGCGGGGCCGTTAGACTATGGAACATCTCTTGAGCTGTGACATGCTGCATGGCACATGCACTGTAAAGGATCTTGCAGAGGCCAACGACGTGGCACTAAAATTGGCTCGCTATTGGCAAACTGTTGTGTGATGACATGAAATTAAAAAATAATCATCATTGTTAATACAAAAATGCATTACTGGAGCAGATTCTGAGGTCTAAGATATACATGCATTTGGAAAGACTGGTTGATTAGGGATAGTTGGCATGGTTTTGTGTGTGAAGATAGTGTCTCACGAATTTAATGTTTTTTGAAGAAGTAACCAAGAAACTGATGAGGACAAGGCCATAGATATGGTCTATATGGACGTCACCATGGCCTTTAAGGTTCCACGTGGTAGGCTGATCGGGGTGGTTAGATTGCACAGGTTCCAGGGACAGCTGGCTAACAATATACAGAAAAAGACACAAAGTGCTGGAGTAACTCAGTGAGTCAAGCAGCATCTCTGGAGAACATGGATAGGTGATATTTTGGGTCTGGACCCATCAGTCTGTATCCTACCATAAAGCTGATTCTGTACACATTTAGACACAAGGAATTGCAGATGCTGGTACATCGTACTGTATACAGAATTGGCCTTAATGTAGAAAACTATGATTGTGGAAGGTTGTTTTTCAGACTGAAGACCTAAGGCTAGTGGTATGTCTCAGGCATCGGTGCTGGGCCCATTGCTGGGACATCATGTTGCTGTTGTACAAGACATTGGCCGCACGGAGTATTGTGCTCAGTTTTCGTCACCCTGCTATAGGAAAGATGATAAATTCTCTGGAAAGAATGCACAGAGGATTTGAGGATGTTGCCAGGACTTGAGGGCCTGGGCAAAAGGGAGACCTGGAGAAAGGGAGAATTTAGTTTGGCGGAGCTTAGGAAGATGATGGGTGATCTTAGAGGGATATAAAATCATGAGGAGAATAGATAGGCAAAATGATAAATGTGTTGGAGTGACTTGGCAGATCAAGCAGCATCTCTGGAGAACATGGATGTACAGAGATGAGCTGAATGCAGTCTTTTTCCCAGGGTAAGAGAATCAAGAACTAGAGGGCAGGTTTAAGGTGAGAGAGGAAATAATGAATAAGAAGCTGAGGGCAACTTCTTCAATTTTCAACATGGTAGTGGGTAGATGGAACAAACTGCCAGAGGAAGTAGTTGGGACAGGTACAATAACGATATTTAAAAGACATTTGGCCGGGTATATGGATAAGAAAGGTTTCGAGGGATATGCCCAAAAGCAGGCAAATGTGACCAGCTTGATTGGCATGGGTGATTTGGGCTGAGGGGCAATTTTCTGTGCTGAATGACTCTTATCAAGTATCATTTTGGTGCAGCAGATACTTTAACTGCCACTTTATGAAGGCAGTTTTGGAGGAATGCCTCTATGTATTACAGGTCTTTTGTAATAACTGAGTTAACAAACCAACCATTAATACCATCTGCTCCACGATGGCAAGAGAACAGAAATGTAACAAATAATGTACTTTGCATAAGTTATTTATTTCATTGTCATATAAAATCACATTTCTTCCCATTAATGTTGACAACTGTGCTACATTTTCAAATTTTAAAAAGTTTGTTTAGACATTCAGAATTATATCTTTATCCATAACAATCAGATTTTAAGGAGATATGTTTCAAATGTTTTGATCTATGAAATCAATACTAACTTGTAAAACCTGATTAACATTTTAACAAAGCTACATTAAGATCACAAGAATGCTATACAGGGTGATAAATCTTTCATACCCCTTCATTCAAAACAAGGTGCAAATATCATCACATGTTTATATGGGATTGGAATATAAACCAGCCACAATCCTATTGAGTACTGGCACATATTCAAGGTCTAAATATGCCAATTCTTATTCTTCCATTTCTTGCATTTGCAACTGTTTAAAATTATTTCTGAATCATGAGGGGAAATAGATTTCAGTTGCAATATTTATGCTTCATAAAATAGGGCATCCCAAAGAATTTGTATAGCAGCAAATGTTAAATATGCAGAAAAATGTATAGTAGCTCTGCACATTTTTCTTGAGATAATACACTTATGGCTGTTGAACAGTATTTTTCATCAAGTAGCATCTGAATACCGTAGATAGAAAACACCATAAATAGTAATATTTTCCTCTCGTTGTACATGCTGCTTCTGATGTGTACCTTTACTTCCCAATGTAGCGGGGTAGTCGTTTTTCTTTGAAAGCATTAATTCCTTCAATTCGGTCCTTTGTTGGAATCACCTGCAATTTTTTTTAAATAGGTTTAGATTCTGACTTCAGACTCGCTGTAAAACTAGGAAAGTAAAACACCATATTAAGAATGAAGCAGATTCCGGAAACTTTAAAAACTGCTCTCGTCATAATTTCTGTATTGCATATAGTCAAATATATGAACACACCCGCAAAAGATTTTGAACAAAACCGTGATCGAGAAATTAGGTCATAAGGTCATAGGTGATAGGAGTAGAATTAGGCCATTCGGTCCATCAAGTCTACTCCACCATTCAATCATGGCTGATCCATCTCTCCCTCCTAACCCCATTCTCCTGCCTTCTCCCCGTAGAGATTATGACCTCTGTACTAAACAAAAATCTATCTATCTCTGCCTTAAAAATATCCACTGACTTGGCCTCTACAGCCTTCTGTGGCAAAGAATTCCCCACTGACTAAAGAAATTTCTCCTCATCTCTTTCCTAAAAGAACGTCTTTTAATTCTGGGGCCTCTAATTCTAGGACCTCTAGTCCTAGACTCTCCCACTAGTGGAACCACCCTGTCCACATCCACTCTATCCAAGCATTTCACTATTCTGCATGTTTCAATGAGGTCTCCCCTCATTCCACTAAACTCCAGCGAGTACAGGCCCAGTGCTGACAAATGCTCATCATAGGTTAACCTACTCATTCCTGGTGGGTCAGGTAATATGTGTGGAGGGAATGGGCAGACAGAGTTTTGGGTCAGGACTCTTCCTCCCACACTCCAAAGACATGTGAAAAAGGGTCTCGATCTGAAATGTTACCCAATCCTTCTCTCAAGAGATGCTGCCTGTCCCGCTGAGTCACTCCAACATTTTGTGTCTACCTCCAAAGACGTACAGCTTTGCAGGTTAATTGGCTTGGTATAAATGTAAAATTGTTCCAAGTGTGTGTCAGGTAGTGTTAATATGCAGGGATCGCTGGTTGGTGCGGACTTGTGGGCCAAAGCGCCTGTTTCCGCGCTGTATCTTAAAACTAAACGAAAAAACCTACAATTTCTAGTCTCCACAAAAGCTTTTTTCTTTTCTTGCAGCCTAATAATGTTAAATGCAATAATTATCTAGTAAAAAATCTGCAATTCATCTCTATAAACACTTTAAATATCGATTCCTGAATCTGCGTTTGACTTTCAAACATCCTCCTTGGCATTTCCATTCTTATTAACTAATGACCAAGAACAATTCCATTATGATGTGATCACTCCTGATGCAATTTCCTCTTGCTGCTGACTTTCTAGGAAAGAATTTATCAAAAACAATGTTACCGAACTCAGCTTTAAAAGCAAACTGAATATCTTTAATCTATTTACTACCCACAAAAAATTGGCTGAATGTGTGCTGCTGCTCATTTTTATACAGACTCGCTAATTCGATATCCTGTATGTTTATAGAGCTTGCAATGACAAAGCAGACAACAATGATGAAAACAACTTAAGGACACAGCTTTGTCTGTTTAATGAAGAGTGGATAAATATTGCTAAACTCCAGGAGGGATAAGTAATAGATAAAACCTGATCAGCATGGAAAGTTGCACCAAAGGGCTCAGTTTCCATGATCTATTATTCTATAATCCTAAAATTTTTGAAATTACTTGTCAAAGCAATGACAATCCAGCCAACTTCTTGGATACTAATATACACGGCATAGGATAAATGGTTAGCAATTGTAAACTGTATTCACAATTATGAAGATGACTATTTTGTTTGCTTTTCCCTACTTCATAAAGTTTTGTTGCAATGAATGAACCTGATATAAAAAGTAGCAGCGTTTCAAAGGAGAAGCTCATTGCACATGCAGGATGTGTTGGCAGGACAACAAATAACTACTTCAAATCCTCACCACATTGACTTGAGAAAGTTTACACTTTGGCAGTCAGTGTACCTACTGTATTCTAATCTCGAGTGTGACTTGATATACTGACGTGGTGCTGACGTGGTCAGAAATAGAGTGTGAATGTCGGAGAGTTTCACTGTGACACTGTTTATTTTGTTTTTTGAATTTCCTGATGTACTCGTGTGGTATGAATTGCCAGGATAGCAAGCATAAGAATGTGTGTCGTATATCTCAGTAAACCTGACAATAAGATACAAATACTTAGGGGAAAATGTCATTTAAGAATGAGCAGCTAAAACAGAGTAAACCGACAACATTAAGCATATACCTGAGCGTAACAAGCTTCTTCTATTTCTAACCCCGTTTTCAAATCAACCTGAAAAAGAAATAAGTATTAATAAATGGGAGAAAAATTAAAGAAAAGAAAGAGGAATGAAGGGAGAACGATGGTAGAGTAAAGAATGATGACTTCGAAAAATAAACTGAAGCTTCTCTTTGAAGTAATCCTCCCAATGGCTCCCATAGCAAAAATCTGAAATACAACCCAAGTTCACACCTGTACTTGTAGTTTTATTATTTGACATGGCAGTTAAAATTTGGTGTAATTACTCATTTTATTCTATATTCTATT
The DNA here is from genome assembly GCF_053455715.1 of Rhinoraja longicauda. Lineage (NCBI taxonomy): Eukaryota > Metazoa > Chordata > Chondrichthyes > Rajiformes > Arhynchobatidae > Rhinoraja > Rhinoraja longicauda. Next base: position 51,238,815 of record NC_135955.1, on the reverse strand, counting down.
AGTTCATTAGTTGATCTTCTGATGTCAATAACATTGTAATGCTCTGCAAAGATGCGTTCTCATCGCACTTCTTTACCCCTTGTACACCCACGACTGTGCAGCCATATAGAAATCTAATTCAATTTTCAAATTCGCAGAAGACACCACCATTGTGGGCTGGATATCAAATAATGATGAGACTAAGTACAGGAAGAGATTGAGAACCTCATGTCCTGGTGTCGAGACAACAACCTTTCTCTCAATGTCAGAAAGACAAAGGATATAGTAATCAACTTCAGGAAGCGAAGCAGTACACATACCCCAGTTTGCATTGACGGTGCCGAAGAGATGGTTGAAAACTTCAAATTCCCAGGACTCAAAATCACCAACATCTTCTCCTGGACCACCCATGTTGAAGCAACGATCAAGGAAGCACACCAACGCCTCTACTTCCTTAGAAGGCTTAGGACGTTTGGCATGTCCCCTACAACGCTCACCAACCTCTACAGATGCACCATAGAAAGCATTTTATCAGGATGCATCACAGCTCCTTCCAAGACCGCAAGAAATTGCAGCGAATTGTGGACGCAACCCGGACCATTACACAAACCAACCTCCCTTCTATGGACTCCATTTATACCTCACATTGCCTTGGCAAGGCCAGCAGCATAATCAAGGACGAGTCGCACCCTGGCCACTCCCTCTTCTCCCTTCTCCCATCAGGCAAAAGGTATAAAAGTGTGAAAACGCACACCTCCAGATTCAGGGAGTTTCTTCCAAGCTGTTATCAGGCAACTGAATCACCCTACCACAACCAGAGTGCAATGCTGAACTACCATCTACCTCTTTGGTGAGCCTTGTACAATCCTTGATCGGACTTTGCTGGCTTTATCTTGCACTAAATGTTATTCACTGTAAACGGCTCGATTGTAATCAATTATTGTCTTTCCGCTGACTGGACAGCATGCAACAAAAGCTTTTCACTGTACCTCGGTACACGTGACAATAAACTAAACTAAATATCTTCCTCTTATGAATATATACGCAAGCCTTGCTTGCATTATTAATGAATGTTTATCCTATCCTATTTGAGCACGAATAATTTTTACAAGGCATAGGCTTGGCAGCAACATTGCCGAACACTTGCTCTGTGATCACTGGGCCCGCTGGAGACTGCGGTAAGTGGCCATTTTAATTCTCCTTCCAATTCTTATACTGACCTATCTGTCCTTGACTCCCTCCATTGCGAGGATAAGGCCATGCGTAAACTGGAAGAACAACACCTTCACATTCCACCTAGGTAACCTACAACCTAAATGACATGAACATTGTATTCTTCATTTTCAGGTAAAATGACTTACTTTTCTTTCCTCTCCTCTATCCAATCATCACCCACCCCTCCCTATTCCAGATCCCTAATTTTACTTCTCTCAACCGCCCCCCCCCCCCTCCATTGGTTCTACATTTCACATCAGATTGTGTCATTTACACCCTTTTGTCTTCTCCATTTCTCACCTTCTTTCCCCCCACCCGAGGCATCTACTAATTATCTCCTCCCAACCTAGACCCATCTATAACTCCACACCTTGCCTCCTTCAAATTGAAGTAAGCGAGGGGAAATTGCTGTTCGAAGAAGGGTCTTGACCCAAAACATCATTTGCTCAATGCCCTCCATATATGCCGCCTGACTTGGAGTTCCTTCAGCAGTCTGTTTTTACTCAACATTCCAGCATCTGCAGGCTCTCATTCATTGAGTCATAGAGTGATACAGTGTGGAAACAGGCCCTTCGTCCAACTTGCCCACACTGGCCAACATGTCCCAGTTAGAGTAGACCCACCTGCCTGCGCTTGGTCCATGTCCCTCCAAACATGTCTTAACCATGTACCTGTCTGTTTCTTAAACGTTGGGATAGTCCCAGCCTCAACCACCTCATCTGGCAGTTTGTTCCATACACCCACCACCCTTTGTGTGAAAAAGTTACCCCTCAGATTCCTATTAAATCTTTTCCCCTTCACCTTGAACCTATGTCCTCTGGTCCTCGATTCCCTTACTCTGGGCAAGAGACTCTGTGCATCTACCCTATTCCTCTCATGATATTGTACACCTCTATAAGATCTCCCCTCATCCTCCTGCGCTCCAAGGAATAGAGACCCAGCCTACTCAACCTCTCCCTATAGCTCACACCTTCTAGTCCTGGCAACATCCTCACAACATCCTCGTAAATCTTCTCTGAACCCTTTTAAGCTTGACAATATCTTTCCTATAACATGGTGCCCAAAACTGAACACAATATTCTAAATGCGGTGTCTCCAAAGTCTTATACAACTGCAACATGACCTCCCAACTTCTATACTCAATACTCTGAAGGCCAATGTGGCAAAAGCCTTTTTGGCCACCTCAGATATCGACCTGCGATTCGACCTTCAAGGAACCATGCACCTGCACTCCTAGATCTCTTTGCTCTACAACACTCCCCAGAGGCCTAACATTCACTGTTCATCTTCTTGTTCCTCTGTTTAGTCTATTTGCATCGAACAAACCCAGCAATAAAATGATCAACCTGAACCCTCAACAGCCACCACGAGACACCCTATCCTACATTCCTATGAAAAGGTTTTTTACAATAATGTAAATGTAAGGTGCTTGAGATAATAGATTAATTAACAACCCCAGTTGCTGCCTGCCTCATTAACTCCTTTTAGTTTCATTGGTTGCACAACATGATGGAAATAATTGTGATACCACATTTGTGATACCACTTAACACAAAACAAACCTAATTTGTCAGGGAATCCTTTACACAACAACTAAGAAACGAACATTTTGCAATATGACACAGAGGAAACTTTCTATTCCATAGACAACCTCTCTACATTTCTTTTGGATTTTTACCATTCTACAAAAGATGGTAGAAGGCTGATTTATTCTGCTGCAGGGAGATATTAGAGGAGAACTGTCTTCAAAGAGCATGCAAAATAATTCATTCCTACAGTTCCCCTGGCACCAATAGTTTCAGATAGAACACCTTGAGTCAAGTTGCAGCTGCGTAAGTAGTCCCCTTGTTGAACTGCTCAATTGAAGCATGCAGTACTATTTGAACTGGCAACTACAGATACAACTGTTACAATAGATCACAAAATGTCAAAAAAGGTGATTACCAGTATAAGTGTTCTTATTTTTTTAATACCAAATTCATCAGGACTTTTGTGACATTTAAAAATAAACAATGTACAAAGCCAAATATTTCCCATGGTTTTTTTAAAAATGCTTAAAAAAGTTAGGCAACTTGATGAGTTAGCTGAACACCATGTGTGGTCCTCTATTTACTAACCTAAAAAAAAATTAAATGCTGTTAGTGTGGCCTTATTTTCCTTGAAAGAAATAATTTTCAGGAAAGTGGGTACAGCCAAAGCTGCTAAATGTAGTTGCAGGTCATTGCAGGCCAATGGTATTTACTTTTATGTAGCAATCACTGGCAATTTATTGGAAGTCTACATTTTATTTGAAGTTCACTGTTGACAAGGCTGGTATAAAACAGATGCCCTGTTATATTTAAATAGTATGTGGATGTTTACACGAACCGTGGTGACCTGCAGGGTGGCGTACTTTGTTCTGGAAGGCAGCACTAGCTTTATCAAATAGCATGGATAATATGGACACAAAATGCTGGAGTAACTCACTACGACAAATCTGCTACTTTTGCATATTTCCAATAATCTGTCTACATATCTTTTGCCTCTTTCAATAACCTGGGATAGATCCAATCCTGAGGGATTTATCCACCTTAATGCACTTCAAGAACCCCAACAGCACCACCATCTTGATCTCAAACTGCCCTAGCACATTAGTATTCTCCACACTGATCTTACTGTCATCAATGTTCTTCTCCTTGGTGAATACAGATGCGGATGTAATACAGATGAGGATGTAACTAGGAAAATTGACAAGGGAGAGTCAGTGGATGTGGTGTACCTCGACTTTCAGAAAGCCTTCGACAAGGTCCCACATAGGAGATTAGTGGGCAAAATTAGGGCACATGGTATTGGGGGTAGGGTACTGACATGGATAGAAAATTGGTTAACAGACAGAAAGCAAAGAGTGGGGATAAATGGGTCCCTTTCGGAATGGCAGGCAGTGACCAGTGGGGTACCGCAAGGTTCGGTGCTGGGACCCCAGCTATTTACGATATACATTAATGACTTAGACGAAGGGATTAAAAGTACCATTAGCAAATTTGCAGATGATACTAAGTTGGGGGGTAGTGTGAATTGTGAGGAAGATGCAATAAGGCTGCAGGGTGACCTGGACAGGTTGTGTGAGTGGGCGGATACATGGCAGATGCAGTTTAATGTAGATAAGTGTGAGGTTATTCACTTTGGAAGTAAGAATAGAAAGGCAGATTATTATCTGAATGGTGTCAAGTTAGGAGGAGGGGGAGTTCAACGAGATCTGGGTGTCCTAGTGCATCAGTCAATGAAAGGAAGCATGCAGGTTCAGCAGGCAGTGAAGAAAGCCAATGGAATGTTGGCCTTCGTAACAAGAGGAGTTGAGTATAGGAGCAAAGAGGTCCTTCTACAGTTGTACCGGGCCCTGGTGAGACCGCACCTGGAGTACTGTGTGCAGTTTTGGTCTCCAAATTTGAGGAAGGATATTCTTGCTATGGAGGGCGTGCAGCGTAGGTTCACTAGATTAATTCCCGGAATGGCGGGACTGTCGTATGTTGAAAGGCTGGAGCGATTGGGCTTGTATACACTGGAATTTAGAAGGATGAGGGGGGATCTTATTGAAACATATAAGATAATTAGGGGATTGGACACATTAGAGGCAGATAACATGTTCCCAATGTTGGGGGAGTCCAGAACAAGGGGCCACAGTTTGAGAATAAGGGGTAGGCCATTTAGAACGGAGATGAGGAAGAACTTTTTCAGTCAGAGGGTGGTGAAGGTGTGGAATTCTCTGCCTCAGAAGGCAGTGGAGGCCAGTTCGTTGGATGCTTTCAAGAGAGAGCTGGATAGAGCTCTTAAGGATAGCGGAGTGAGGGGGTATGGGGAGAAGGCAGGAACGGGGTACTGATTGATAGTGATCAGCCATGATCGCATTGAATGGCGGTGCTGGCTCGAAGGGCTGAATGGCCTACTCCTGCACCTATTGTCTATTGTCTATTGTCTATTGATGCAAAGTACTCATTTGGTACCTCACCTATATCCTCTGACACCAGGCAGAGGAATGAGCAATCCTACCTTCTTCCTGGTTAGGCTTTTTAAAAAAATGTACATATAAAAAGCCTTGGGGCTTTCTGTTAAAACAACTCCCTAAAGACATTTCAGGGCCCCTTTTGGCCCTTCGAATTGTCTACTTGAGTTCTTTCCTGTGTGCTTTATATTCCTCATAGACCTTGTCTAATTTCACCTTTCTAAATCTTCCTATATGCTTCCTTTTTCTTCTTGATCAAATTTACAACTTCTTTGGTCATTGAAGAATCCCTTACCTTGCCACCCTCATCCTTCCTTCTTACTGGAACATGCCAGTTCTGAACTTTGATCATTTGGCCTTTAAACAACTCCCACACGTCAGATGTGAACTTACCCATAACACTGCCTGAATCTACTCTCCCTAACTCATGCCTAAAAGTGCTGTGATCATCTTTATCCCAAATTAGTACCTTCCCCCAAGATCCAGACTGGTCCTTATTCATAACAACACCAATCAGCCAAAACATTATGACCACTGACAGGCGAAGTGAATAACATTGATTATCTTGTTACAATGGCACCTGTCAAGGGGTGGGATATATTAGGCAGCAAGTGAACAGCCAGTTCTTGGTTAATGTGTTGGATGCAGGAGAAATGGGCAGGAGTAAAGACTTCAGCGACTTTGACAAGGGCCAAATTGTTATGGCCAGACGACTGGGTCAGAGCATCTCTGAAACGGCAAAGCTTGTGGGGTGCTCCTGGTCAGTAGTGGTGAGTACCTACTGACAGTGGTCCAAGGAAGGACAAATCACAAACCGGCGACAGGGTGTTGGGCGCCCAAGGCTCATCGATGCACAAGGGCAATGAGGGTACAAACTGACAGAAGGTCTACTGTAGCACAAGTAACAGAAAATGTTAATGGTGGTCAGGGGAGGAATCTGTCATAATACACAGTGCATCGCACCCTGCTGCGTATGGGGCTGCACATACACGGAGGACCAACAGCATATTAGGCCGGTGGTCATAATGTTTTGGCACATCAGGTCATAATGTTTTGGCTGATCGATGGATTTGAAGGAGTTGTGATCACTGTTCCCAAAATATTCTTCTACTGAAACACCAGTTACCTGTCTAGGCTCGTTTCCCAGTACAAAGTCCAGAATGGTCTTCCTTGAATTGGACTCTGAAGAAGGGTCTCAACCTGAAACGTAACCCATTCCTTTTCTCCAAAAATACTGCCTGTCCTGCTGAGTTACTCCAGCATTTTGTGCCTATCTTTGGTTTAAAACAGCATCTGCAGTTCCTTCCTATAAATTTGGACTATGAACACACTGTTTCAGGAAACCCTCTTGGCTACACCTAAACAAATTCTACTCTGTCTCAGCCTTTAACATTAACAAGTCCCAGTCAAATTTGGGGAAGTTAAAGTTGCTCACTACGCCAACCCTGGTGCTTTAGCATATTCACAATAATCTGTCTACATTTCTGTTTCTCTACCTTCTGCTGGCTATTGGAGGCCTCCTCTCCCCCCCCCCCCCCCCATCAAGACTTCAGCCACCCATTTATCTGTCCTATCTTCCTATTCCAACCCTCACTAGCATGAGGCACTGGCAGTAATCTGAAAATGGGTGGTGTATCTGTGGAATTCTTTGCCACAGAAGGGTGTGGAGGCCAAGTCAATGGATATTTTTAAGGCAGAGATAGATTCTTAATTAGTATGGGTGTCAGGGTTATGGGGAGAAGGCAGAAGAATGGGGTTAGGAGGGAGAGATAGATCAGCCATGATTGAATGGCAGAGTAGATTTGATGAGCCGAATGGCTTAATTCTGCTCCTATCACTTATGACCTTATGACCTAATATTATTACCGTTGAGGTCCTGCATTTTAACCTTTTATCTAACTCCCTGCATTCACTCTCATCACTTTTCCTACCCGTCATTTGTGTCAATGTGCATGATGACCTTGCTGCTCACCCTCCCCCTTGAGAATGTCCTTGGAGACATCTTGGACAACCAGAGAAGCAACACACCATCCTAGAGTCTTGGTTGCAACCACATAATCTCCATTCTGCTCCCTAACTAACTAATTAACACGTCTCGTGTGCAGGAAACTTAGTGAGAATGGACCTGTCGCCGTGAAAGGCTTCAACAGCCTCTTGCCAGGAAGGTCTGGTTTACAGAATCAGCAAAGAGTCTGCAGCTACAATAATTCTGTTTCACTCGAAATGGGGAATTTGCACAAACTGTGCCAGACTATTTCTGACTCACAAATGGGGACGAATGCAAACAGTGAAGCTATATAATAAGGCTTAAAATCAAAGTTTAAGTATTTGAGTGTATTTTAGTGCCAGATTTTCAACATTGTAAAATGAAAAAAACCCTGTTTTTAACTGTATGAATAGATCTTTAATAATGGTTGAATATTTCTACATGTCAAGAACATTCTGTTTTTGGTAGTTCTGGCTTAAACAGGAGATGAAATCTCACAGGCAGAAGCAATGGCAGAATAGATCAGTAAAGATGTGTTTAAGGAGAAGGTAAATAATAGTAAGGTGAAGAAAGCAATTGAAATATAAACTGAACAAGTTAGCTGAAAGAGGTATCAACGATGTGCACCAGTGGGCTGACTGCCTGCTTGTGCTGCACATTCCATGAGATTTTATTCAGTTGCTGATATTTATTTTTATTTTTATAAAAGGAAAGCTCGGTTAGCCCTGGGACACCGTGTCCAGTTTATCATCTGAATCCAACATTAGAATCTTTAAGTATTTGCAGCATTCTTTGGAGAAGGGAATGTTTCTCCACTTTTAGTACCAAACGGTAGCAAAACACAAACCGATGAAGTGTAAAACATTCACTATGCCATCCCACATAAACATTCAAGAATTGTGAAATGTGTGTTTTGTTTTTTCTTTCTTTTACCAAACTGAATTTTTAATAGCCATAGTTTTGAACCCATTATGACCTTGACCTGCAAGGAGAAAACTATCAATGGTGTAACTTGGACAACTAAAACATGTATTTGAGCAGAAGGAAATTATTAATCCATCAGCCCAAACTTGGTATCCAGAAGCAAAGTCACAGTGTTAACTCAATGCCCAAGTCAATGTTCATAAAGATGATGATGATAGAGCTTTGGATTGATAATCAAACAAGACCGAGTAAAGATTTTGTTCTGGGAAAAATACAGACATTATTTTTTAACACCTAACCAAATTTAAATTCTCAGTCCTATACAGATAAGGTAATTTTTATGTTTGTGAAGTTAAGCACCCAATTTTCACTCTGCGACTAGTTCTTAACAAACAGAGGGTAGTTTATAAAACCCCTTTTTTCACTGTTATTTTACCAGATATTTCAGAAGGCCCTGTTATTGCGTTTGGTGCAGAACTAGACAGACATTTATGAGTAAGAAGGAACTGCAGATGTTGGCTTAAACCGAAGACACAAAAAGCTGGAGTAACTCAGCAGGGCAGGCAGCATCTCTGAAAAGAAGGAATGGTGACGTTTTGGGTCAAGACCTTTCTCTCCAGAGATGTTGCCTGATTCGCTGAGTTACTCCAGGTTTTTATGTCTATAGACAGACATTTAATTGGTCTGGAAGATGCCAAAAGGAATACAGTAAAACTCCAATGTGGCATGACTTGCATGGTGTTGTAGTGGCATTCTCTGAACAACTAGAAACAATTTCTATTAGTACCTCAACACATTTTCAATTCACTTTTTTATGTTATACAGTATGATAAATTTTCCAGTGAACCAAGTAAGTGGAAAATAAGACAGAGTAGTGCAGTAAGTCTGAAGAAGGGTCTCGACCCAAAACATCACCTATCCATGTTCTCCAGAGATGCTGCCTGACCTGCTGAATTACTCTAGAACTCAGTATCCTTTTGTGTAAACCACCATCTGCAGATCCTTGTTTCTACACTAAGTGGTGAGGGAGTACAGAAATTAGGGCCTCAGCAAATCGAAAGGAAACGCAGCAAACATAAACTCATGTGTTGAACCCTAGGGATTTCTGAATAGTTAGATAGCAGATTATTGAGGTTTTACTGTATAGGTTCTTAAAGCGTCCATACTGTTTGATCAAAGACTATCTTACAGGAAAGGAAGAGGTGCATGGAAATGTATGTGGAAATGTTGAGGGTTCAGGTCCATCGGTGACAGAAGGTCTTTAATAGAGGAATGGAGTGAGGTATGTGCAAGAATGTCAGATTCAAGAGAATGTAGTGTTTGACACATTAATGGAATAGAGAAGATTAGAGAAATAAAAAAGTGAACTTTTGAAAGAATATTTAAAAAAACTTAAAACTTGGATCTATATGAAAAAAACATGCAAGTGCATATTATATCAAAGTGGCTATCCTATGGTTTATTGTATGTCTTGATCACACTTATAATACCCAAAATACAGTTTTGCCTGACCTTCAAACGTAGTTTTGCCTGCCTGAAGGACAGATAATAAGAGATGAGGATGATACTTGAACTTAAAAATGAGAATTTAAATCCTAGAATCCTCTTCCATAAATAGAAGAGAATTCTAGGACTTTAATAAATTCGAATCCCTTTACGGAAACTATTCTAGAAACCCTTGGGAATAAAACAACAGAATGACTGGATTAAATTAATATGACAATGACACTTTGTGAATCAGATGTAGGCTTTGCAACTCCAGCCTATTTCCATCAGAATTAATTTATAAATAAATTTCACACATCATTTGTGCAACCCATAAGTGAAATAACAAATAGCAATACTGACATGTAAACCAATTCCCAATGCATCCCCTAAAACTATAGTTAAGAGTTTAGCATTGTTAAATTTAGTTCTGAATAGGATGGGCAGTACTTGCACAGGACTGAAAATAACCTATTTAAAATAACAGTTCCTATTGAATAATATTATACGATCCATAGTTGATAAGACAAATAATGGACAAACATAGACAAACAAAATTTACCTCTATGCCTCGGTTGATGGCTAGTTTCGCTAATCTCACTGCAATGGGTCCCTTAAAAATACAAGAAATTATTAACACAAACTTATTTAACTCAAGAATCTTAGAACACACATGATAAACAAACATACTAATGAATCAAATATGTACAAAGCATTGACCTTATAATTTCAAAGAGTGCAAATCATATAATTGAGAGCAGCTGCTTCTCATTGGACTATTTGTCTTGAAACACATTTAATCAGCAAGGGGCAAGAATACATAGCACTTTAATTTTGAAATGAATTTTCTAACAGGCCAAAACCTCTTCTCCTAAACACCATATGAATTATGTTGTACTCTACAATGCCAGGAAGTAACAGAAGACATATTTGACCTTGCAAGTTTTCCAGAAAGTAAGTCTTTGTTCTTAGCACTATCATTAAAACTTCACAGAATTCCTAATAGGCAAAAAATAACAGACTGCTGGAGGAACTCAGCTGGTAAGGCAGCGTCTTTGGAGGGAAACAGACAAACAACATTTTGAGGTATTTATTCACAAAATGCTGGAGTAACTCAGCAGGTCAGGCAGCATCTCAGGAGAGAAGGAATGTGTGACGTTTCGGGTCGAGACCCTTCTTCAGACTGATCTTTTAGCAGATGTGGCTGTGGTAGCGACTCTGGGAGAAATCACAGAGGGGGAGCAGCGAGAGAGCATGCTGCTAAACTCTCGTCGAAGAGAGGAGGAGAACTTCTTCAAAGTGGACATACCTTGAGGTGAAATCGCAGTGGAGCAACAGGTAGTATAAGAAAATAACTGCAGATGCTGGTACAAATCGAAGGTATTTATTCACAAATGCTGGAGTAACTCAGCAGGTCAGGCAGCATCTCAGGAGAGAAGGAATGGGTGACGTTTCGGGTCAAGACCCTTCTTCAAACTGAGACATGACTGAAGATGCTGGATGACCCGCTGAATTCCTCCAGTAGTCTGTTTTTGTTCAAGATTCCAGCATCTGCAGTCTCTTGTGTTTCCAAAAGTTCTCTAGTTGCCCTCCACATCCCAAAGATGTGCGGTTTGATAGTTAATTGACTGTTGTAAAGCAAGTAGGCGAGTGGTAGAATTTTAGCATAGTTAATGGTTGGTGCAGACCCATTGAGCTGAAGGGACTGTTCTTGTGCTGCATCTCAATGATTAAAAGAGACACTTACCTGGTTATGCTGGCAGGTTCCAACTATCTTCCATAGCTGAGAACACCTCACAGTAATAATAATAACTATAAAAGCAAGCTTCTTATTTTCACTCCGGGAGCCTTCTTTAAATAATGTTAATTATTAAAAGTACTGCGGAGTCAACAAATAAGTGGACAAATGTAAGCAAAGCATCTGTGAAATGGAAATCTGAGTATATTAATTAAAGGTGATAAATCAGTTTAAAACTGGGAAAGAATGTCCAGAATGTTCAAAGATTTAATACTGGGAAGCCTGTTGTATGAATAGCTTATAGTTTGGAATTAGAGGTATAATTTCAATATTTCAAATGGGATTATATAATTGGGGGGTAACTGTGAAGTGGTATATTTTGCTAAGTAAAAAATCTCATATCTCCACGGAAAATGAGTGCATTAATGGGGGTGACCAGATAACGAGAAACAGCATTGTAAGCTAATTTGGTCATATTAAAAGTAAACAAAGTTCGGGGTTCATTTTGAAGAGTCAGATATGAAAAATTAACAAGTACCAACTTATCACTTGCCAGGCTCTGCACTGTCCCCACCTCTTTTCCAGCTTTTCCCCCACTACAATCAGTTTGAAGAAGCAGCTCAACCCAAAACATTGCCCATCCATGTCTTCCTGAGTTGCAGCCTGACCCACTGAGTTACTCCAGCACTTTGTATTCTAATTAGCAAGTTACGCTCATCATGCACAGACCATAATGGACTTACTTGAAGGACTGAAAGGTTTGCCTCCATATTACTGAAAGAATACAAAGTTACTGAAGAAGGTGCAAATAAGATTTACCGAATCTAATCCAAAATTGTAATAACATTCATCAGCATTGAATGGACAGTGGAGTTTCTTTTCTCTATTTAGACATACAAATATTTCCTCTTAAAGGAAGTCCAGAACCTTAAAACTGAGGTGAGAAAAAACTTTTTCACCCGGAGAGTTGTGAATTTGTGGAATTCTCTGCCACAGAAGGTAGCGGAGGCCAATTCACTGGATGAATTTAAAAGAGAGTTAGATAGAGCTCTAGGGGCGAGTGGAATCAAGAGATATGGGGAGAAGGCAGGCACAGGTTACTGATTGTGGATGATCAGCCATGATCACAATGAATGGCGGTGCTGGCTCGAAGGGCCAAATGGCCTCCTCCTGCATCTATTTTCTATGTTTCTATGTTTAACCCAAGACCAAAATATAAGTTACGAATAAGTGATTCATTTGAAATTTGTTTGCCTAGAGTGGTTGAAATGTAAAATATATCATTGGAAGAAGTAATTCAGGTGATTTGCACAGATGCCTATCCTATCAAGTAAGATAGATTACCGTGAGGGAGAAAGAAGTGGAAAAGGTATTGATGAGGTGAAATAAAAGAGGATGGGAAGAGGATTACGGAAGCACAAACACCAAGATGAGCAAATCAGGCTAAATGCTCTTTTTCAGCGCAATAACTGTGTGTAACACCATGCAAGTGCCTCAACGCCATAGTGAAGTTGGATGACCCATTACAGACTGCTAAAAAGAAAGTCAAGAGAACATTTTCCTCAATTTCATTGTCCACATTTATAATTACAAATTACATCTATGGTGGCTATTGTGGAGGTGTTACTAAGGTTAATGTTGATACTGAGGCCAACATTTATTAGCAAGCTCAGAATCTTGAGCACAAAAAAATAGGTTGTTAGTTCTGCAGAGTATTGAAGGACTGCTGCACTGTCAGAGGTGTTTTCAATTGATCTATGAACTTCCCAAAAATATTCTGCTGTGAGCTGGTAATTTGGGGTTGGGTCCATGTCCTAGCCATCTTGTTGCTTGTAACATAGTTTTGTTTGGTGTTATACATTCTTTAAAATATAATAGTAAGTTTTAGGAAAATGTACTGAAAAATCTTAACAAGAAAAATATTAAAAGAATTTATGTACCTGAGGTAAAAATTCTTTTGCAAGGGATAATGCTCGGTGATAGGCTGCATCTCCAGCTTCATTCTGCTCCACAACGTGACTGACCAGACCAATTGTTTTTGCTTCAGTGCCATCAACCACTCGTCCAGAAAAGATAAGTTCCTTTGCCATGGCTGCTCCAACAATGCGAGGGAGGCGTTGTGTGCCACCTGTTTAAAACAATAAGGTACAAAACTGCTTCAGCAAATTCCGACCATGATGCAATGATGTAAAAAAAATACTGCTAGTCCTATCTCTCAGACTAAAATAATGCAATCCATGTTATAGACAATAGACAACAGGTGCAGGAGGAGGCCATTCGGCCCTTCGAGCCAGCACCGCCATTCAATGTGATCATGGCTGATCATTCTCAATCAGTACCCCGTTCCTGCCTTCTCCCCATACCCCCTGACTCTGCTATCCTTAAGAGCTCTATCTAGCTCTCTCTTGAATGCATTCAGAGAATTGGCCTCCACTGCCTTCTGAGGCAGAGAATTCCACAGATTCACAACTCTCTGACTGAAAAAGTTTTTCCTCATCTCAGTTCTAAATGGCCTACCCCTTATTCTTAAACTGTGGCCCCCTGTTCTGGACTCCCCCAACATTGGGAACATGTTTCCTGCCTCTAACGTGTCCAACTCCTTAATAATCTTATACGTTTCGATAAGATCTCCTCTTATCCTTCTAAATTCCAGTGTATACAAGCCTCGTCGCTCCAGTCTTTCAACATATGATAGTCCCGCCATTCCGGGAATTAACCTAGTAAACCTACGCTGCACGCCCTCAATAGCAAGAATATCCTTCCTCAAATTTGGAGACCAAAACTGCACACAGTACTCCAGGTGCGGTCTCACTAGGGCCCTGTACAACTGCAGAAGGACCTCTTTGCTACTATACTCAACTCCTCTTGTTATGAAGGCCAAAATTCCATTGGCTTGCTTCACTGCCTGCTGTACCTGCATGCTTCCTTTCAGTGACTGATGCACTAGGACACCCAGATCTCGTTGTACGTCCCCTGCTCCTAACTTGACACCATTCAGATAATACTCTGCCTTCCTATTCTCACCACCTGCCTTCCTATTACTTACCACAAATAACCTGTACAAGTCACCCTGCAACCTCATAGCATCTTCCTCACAGTTCACACTACCACCCAGCTTTGTATCATCTGCAAATTTGCTAATGGTACTTTTAATCCCTTCATCCAAGTCATTAATGTATATTGTAAATAGCTGCGGTCACAGCACCGAGCCTTGCGGTACCCCACTAGTTACTGCCTGCCATTCTGAAAGGGACCCATTTATCCCCACTCTTTGCTTTCTGTCCGTCAACCAATTTTCTATCCATGTCAGTGCCCTGCCTCCAATACCATGTGCTCTAATTTTGCCCACTAATCTCCTTGTCAAAGGCTTTCTGAAAGTCAAGGTACAGCACATCCACCAGTTCTCCCCTGTCAATTTTCCTGGTTACATCCTCAAAGAATTCCAGAAGATTAGTCAAGCATGATTTCCCCTTCGTAAATCCATGCTGACTCGGAACAATCCTGTTACTACTATCCAAATGCTCCGCAATTTCGTCTTTTATAATTGATTCCAGCATCTTCCCCACCACTGATGTCAGACTAACTGGTCTATAATTTCCCGTTTTCTCTCTCCCTCCTTTCTTAAAAAGTGGGACAACATTAGCTACCCTCCAATCCACAGGAACTGATCCTGAATCTATAGAACATTGGAAAATGATCACCAATGCGTCCACAATTTCTAGTGCCACCTCCTTAAGTACTCTGGGATGCAGACCATCAGGCCCTGGGGATTTATCAGCCTTCAGTCCCATCAGTCTACCCAACACCATTTCCTGCCTAATGTGGATTTCCTTCAGTTCCTCCGTCACCCTAGGATCTCTGGCCACTAGAACATCTGGGAGATTGCTTGTATCTTCCTTAGTGAAGACAGATCCAAAGTACCGGTTCAACTCGTCTGCCATTTCCTTGTTCCCCATAATAAATTCCCCCGCTTCTGGCTTCAAGGGACCCACATTTGCCTTGACTATTTTTTTCCTCTTTACATACCTATAAAAACTTTTACTATCCTCCGTTATATTATTGGCTAGTTTACCCTCGTACCTCATCTTTTCTCCCCGTATTGCCTTCTTAGTCATCTTCTGTTGCTCTTTAAAAGAGTCCCAATCCTCTGGCTTCCCACTCTTCTTTGCTTTGTTGTACTTCTGCTCTTTTATTTTTATGCTGTCCTTGACTTCCCTTGTCAGCCATGGGTGCCTCTTACTTTCCTCCTCTTTGGGATAAATTGATCCTGCAACTTCTGCATTATTCCCAGGAATACCTGCCATTGCTGTTCCACCGTCTTCCCTGCTAGGGCCTCCTTCCAGTCAATTCTGGCCAGCTCCTGCCTCATGCCTCTGTAATCCCCTTTGCTATACTGTAATACTGACACTTGTTATAACAAGCAACAAAAGTATGTTTGAATACGACAACATATGAAACTATTTTTACCACAGTAAATCTTGCGTAATCACTCATGCTACATATTTAATTGTCATGAAATATATTCCACCATCTTTTTAATAGAAGAAAATACTATATTTAATGAAGTGAAGAGGACATGGGGTAGGCTCATGACTTCACTGCCTGGCATTAAGCATTATTTGATTAAAGTAGATGAACAAAATTGATGGTCATATTTTACTACAAACTTGCTTCACACAACATGGCATCCAAATCTTTATTGTTCATAAAAAACTTCTGGTATGGCAACACCAGGACAAGAAAACTTTTCAGACTTGGAATAGATGACAATAATTCACTAAATTGGCCATCTGAAATCAGTTGAAACACCCTGGGGGTTAACTGCAAGAAGTTTTATGACTGCAGAAACAGCACCAAGGTAAATAATAAACATAACCAGGCTTTAACATGGTTGTCAAGGACACAAATAGAACATGCTTTGAAGTGTTATTTTTAAGCAATATAAATGAAAGAAAGCAAATGCTCTGACAGTCACATTGATGAATGTATTGCCAGGTGGCTCTTGAGACTGCCCTAATTAAAATCACACTGCTTATATTTAAGGGACAGAATACTGTGAGCAAGGTCTGAAGTGGGAAAAGCAGTGGGTTATTTCAGATATAGCAATTGACAGCATATGAGCAGCCTATTCAGCAACTTACAAGAAGGAAATACTGGAAATTCCTACTCTTATCGAAGACTGAATATGTTATTATGATAATGTTCCCATAGATTAGTTGTATACAAGTGCTGCTTAGTTTAATGAAAACACAATTTCCAAATGGATCCATTATGCCCACATAATAATTCAGTTCTAAGTGCTACATTCACAGAAAAGGCAGTGAGGTTCTTCAAATATGCTACCAAGATTTAGCATGACACTATGCCCCAAGGCCCATAGTTGAATCAATCATAGCTTCAGATATTGATTTTGTGATTTTTAATTTATGAAAGAAAGATAAAGAGGCAAGTTACATATGATGAAATGAGAGATGCTTTATGAAATAGTAGCAGGCAATTTATGTATTAAATTTCCCAATAGTTTATTTGATACATCACTTTCTAGGTTTCTTTGTTAATAAAACATCAGCTCTACCTTGCTGAATACACTTGTGACTCCATGACCAAGGCAATGTGTGGTCGTCAGCACTTGGCTACTGGGATGGGAACAAGATCGGCAGTAACTACCAAAACTAAAACTGTTGATTAAAAATGAATTAAATCCAAAGTGCTGGAAATCCTCGAGGTCAGTGAAAAGAAAACAGTTAATGTTTCAGATTGAAGATCTTTCATCAGAACTGAGAAAGAGAGCAAACATATTAGTCCAGGTAGAAGGTAGACACAAAATGCTGGAGTAACTCAGCAGGTCAGGCAGCCTCTCAGGAGAGAAGGAATGGGTGATGTTTTGGGTCGAGACCCTTCTAGCAGAGTAGGTGAGATGGGGCAATGGGTTGAGCAAAGGGAATTTCTGTGGTAGGGGGAAACATGTAGCCATTAAGGGGTTGTTAAGCTCTTCTGTCGATATAATAGGTTGAGCAACATGCCCAGATGAGTTAAGACTGTTTACTTGTCACATATACCAATAACGGAAAAAACAATGTTCTTACTTGAAGCAGCATAACTGGCCTGTTAAGACAATACACAGAAAATATATAATAATAAACATAAATTCAATAAATTTATAACACTAATCCCAGTGCAAAAATAAACAAGTCCTTGATGAAAGGGAGGCATTGCCCCTTGACATGCATTGAAATTGCAAAGGATGTGCTGTTGAATGCGGAGGCTGGTGAGGTGTAAGGTGAGGACACATGGAACCCTTCTCTGTTTGAGAGCAAGGAGAATCAATCCCTGTTCATTCCAGGGACCCAAAAGCCTTTCCAGCTAAGGCAGTGATTCACCTACATCGTTTCCAATCTAGTGTACTACATTAGCTATTCACAATGTGTGTCCCCTACATTGGAGAAGCCAAATGCAGATTGGGCAATTGTTTCACAAAGCACCTGCGCTTAGTCAGCAGGAGAGACCCAAGCTTCTGGTTGCCTGCCTCCTTAATTCTCCATTCCTCTCCTAGTCTGACCTCTCTCTGTGACCTCCTGCACTGTTACAACAGAATCCAGTGCAAGTTCAAGGAACAACACAGTATCTTTAATAGAAACCTTAGCGGCAAAGTTTTCACAGAGGTAGGATGATGTATGGAATGGTAGGTGTTGAGGCAGGTAATATAATACGGTTTAAAAGGCATTTGGACAGGTACATAGATAGGAAAGGTTCAGAGGGATATGGCGAGACTAGTGTAGATGGGGATTCTTGGTCGGCGCGGGCAAGTTGGGTGGAAATAGCTGTTTCTGTGCTGTGTGTCTCTGTGACTAATCTAGACGCAGTGTCATAACAGCTGACTTGCTGTTTTCCCAGCATTTGCTGTTTTTTATTTCAGTGCCAATTGCTATTGAGACCCCAGACAATATACCTTAGTAAGAGCAGAAGGAACAACTCCTACATGGTTAGGGCACTGCTTTTAATCTGTCATGGTTTAAAACCAAAAGTTGTCAAAGCAGGCTTGAGCAAAACACAAATTGCTGGTGTAACTCAGCGGGTCAGGCAGTATCTGTGGAGGGAATGAATAGGCAACGTTTTGGATCTGGTACCTTCGGACTGATTGGATGGCTTGAACCTGCTTAAAGAAAACGTTCAGAGGAGAATAGAAAGGGTCTCTACTGGCACAATGTTCTGTGCTCAGGCAAATGATCATCAGGAGATAATCATAAATAATGGAATATCACAGACAGGTACAGGAGATGTAATGATTCTTTACCAATTTCTACAGACGGGTGTCAGGGATTATGGGGAGAAGGCAGGAGAATGGGGTTAGGAGGGAGAGATAGATCAGCCATGATTGAATGGCTGAGTAGACGTGATGAGCCGAATGGCCTAATTCCGCTCCTATCACATGACCATATGACATGAAATGCATCATAGAAAACATCCTACTAAGATGCATCACAGCTTGGTTTGACAAGACATTAAGAAATTGCAGAATTGTGGATTCAGCGCAGTCCGTCAGAAAAACTAGCCTCCCACTCGCACCCCTCTTTCACAAACCCCGCCCCTCCATTGCTACCTTGGGAGCACGGCCACCATAATCAAGGATCACCCATGCCCTGGGAATTCCTCCTTCCCCTCTCTCATCAGGCAGAAGATACTAAAGGTACCAATAGATTCAAGAACAGCATCTTCCCTGCTATCAGACTCTTGAAAGGACCTCTCATAAACTAAGGATGTGTTTCTGACCTCCCAATTTACCTCATTACGGCCATTACACAGTTTTTTAATCTGCATCCTATTTCCTGCCTCGTTTTGCATTACCTATTGTACTCATGTATGGTTTCATTATAATCATGTACTGATGATTTACCTGGATAAAACACAAAATCATGAGAGGAATAGATCGGGTAGACGCACAGTCTCTTGCTCAGAGTAGCGGAATCGAGACCCGGAGAACATAGGTTTAAGGTGAGTGGGGAGAGATTTAATAGGAACCTAAGAGGTAACTTTCTCACACAAAGGGTGGTGGGTCTACGAGCTGCCGGAGGAGGTGGCTGAGACAGGTACAATGGCAACATTTAAGAAATATTTAGACAGGCACTTGGATAGGATAGGTTTAGAGGGCTATGAGCCAAATGCAGGCAGGTGGTACTAGCATAGATGGGACGTTGGGCTGAAGGGCCTGTTTCCACACTGCATGATTCTATGTCTCTATGACAAAACAAATTTCGGTACTTGTGACCATAATAAACAAATACCAGTGGTCATATCACAAAGTGATCACTTACCAGTGATTCAGCAGAAGGGACTCCTGACTGTTGTGCTTAGATCAGTGTTAAGTCACAGACATAAACAGACTGACGTGTGATTGACAGCTGCCTGTACAATCAACCATGACTACCACCTACAGAGTACACCATCTGAATAACAACTTGCAGATGTACAATGAAGCATCTCAGATGTGTCTATACAAAGAGCTTCTTTAAATAGAGTAAAATAACAAGAATCCAGCTGCAGTGTCACAAGTTTTATGATAAATAAAAGTTAGTTAATGTAGCCTCAAATGCCATTCCCCACGAAATGCACTGCTCAACACTTAGGATTGTTGTTGCACCTCACACCTTCAGCAAAATGCCAGTCGCTTAACCACAGCATCATCCAAACATCACTATGATGCTCACTGATAAACCTCTTCATCATCTTCTACAAAAACGAGCTGGACCTAACCAGGATAAACAGTGCAAGGGGCACACTTGCATGCATTTATGTCAACAAATGAGATGGAGCTGACCTTTTCTAAGCAGGGCCAAGCCTAGGCTTCCCCAAGGAACTATAGAAGATGACAATACCCTTGTACGTCTCACTTTGTAATGCAACCTCACTCCACACCCTCTTTCACGTGCAAACATATTTAACTTTTAATAGTTTCAATTATAGTCAATTGGTAGATTTCTTGACTTTGACTTCTAGGATAGAAAAAACAGTTCCCTACCAAGAAATAAGCACAACCAAGTTCCAGGCAAACATTTCAATGCAACACCAGCCAAGTTCTACAATATTAGAGGTTCCAACTCTTGAATGAGAAATGATGTTCAAGTGTCTTGAACAAGACACTTTGCTTTTACATTAAGGGTTCCATGGTGATAGATTTCAACAGTAACTGGGCTCAGGGTTCATAGGAGTACTCAGAGACAAAGGCCTATGGAAAACAGGTATTATGTACATTTAAAATAAACTTGATTTTATAGAGTGACTTTAATATTCCCTTTTAGATCTTTAACATAGAATATAGAACAGTACAGCAGAGGAACAAGCCCATTGGCTCACAATGTCTGTGCCGAACATAATGCCAAGACCAACTCTTATCAGCCTGTATATAATCCATATTCCTCACGTTCCAGGTATTCACCACCCTCTATGAAAAAAAAACTTGCCCCTCCCATCTCCTTTAAACATTGCCCCTCTCATCTTATAGCTATGCACTCTAGTATTTGATATCTCCAAACAGGGTCCGGCTGTCTGTCCTATACTTCCAAGCGTATTTTAAATATGTAGTCACTGTTGCAAAATCAAAAGCACAGGCACTCCATTGTTGCAATCACCAAGGTGCACAGCAGCAATTCATTGAGATTTCTTTGACAGCATGGACCATGTACCGTACAAAAAATACAAGGTTAGTTTTTGCATGGGTATGCCACTCCTCTAAGTTCCTCTTCAAGTCAAAACGTAAAAACAAGTAACTGCAGACGTTGGTTCACAAAGGAAACACTCAAAATGCTGGAGTAACTCAGCAGAACAGGCAGCATCCCTGGAGAACATGGATAGGCGACGTTTCAGGCCAAGACCCTTCTTCTGACTGATTGCAGAGTTGGGTAGAAAGAAAGCCAGAAGGGTGGAGGGGCAGGACAAAGCATGGCAGGTCATCCCCTTCAAGTCGTACATGATTAGAGATATACTGCCAACCCTTCGGTGGCGCAGCGGTAGAATTGCTGCCTTACAGCGAATGCAGCGCCGAAGACTCAGGTTCGATCCTGACTGCGGACGCCGTCTGTATGGAGTTTGTACGTTCTCCCCGTGACCTGCGTGGGTTTTCTCCGAGATCTTCGGTTTCCTCCCACACTCTAAAGACGTGCAGGTTTGTAGGTTAATTGACTGGGTAAATGTAAAAATTGTCCCTGGTGTGTGTAGGGTGTGTGTAGGATAGTGTTAATGTGCGGGGATCGTTGGGCGGCGCGGACTTGGTGGGCCGAAAGGACCTGTTTCCGCGCTGTAGAATCTAAATCTAAAAAAAAAAATCTAAAAAATCAACAAAATCACAAATTCCTGACTTAACATGACAGCAAACCTTTGACCAAAAGGACTGTGATGGTTCATAGACACAAATAACTCAGTTTATCATTTCAACACTCTGTAAATAATACATCAGCATTATAAATATATAAATGTCAGTGTATGTTTCTCATGGAGTGTCCATGATGTTTTATTCCAAATCAGTCAAATGACTGGCTGCTATTTAAGGATAAGGCATAAAGTGCTGACTTCATCAGCAATGTCCACATCCCATTAATCAATAGGTTGTCGCAACCAACTTGTACAAAACAGACTCCAGCAAACGCAATGATAATAACCAGCGCATCTGTTTCAGTAATGTTGGTTGAGATATAAATATTAAGTAGAATTCTTGGATAACTTCCAGCTCTTTGAAATAGTGCCATGGATTGTTTATGCCCACCCGAGCACAAATCAATTTAATGTCTAATCTAAAAGACTAAAGGATAATTATCATTAAAATGTATGCAAGAATGATAGATGTTATAAGTTTGAATATTTAGTAACTCAGTATAGAACTCAACATATCACTGTGGTTTTACCTCTTTCCCAATTCTGAATGTGAAATATTCACTTTGTTTCTCTATCCACAAATGTTGCCTGATTTGCTGAATGTTTCCAACATTTTCTGTATTTATACCATTACAGTTTTCTTGCTCTCTAACAAAGCAAAATACCTTCTTAATTGCATTTTCCAAATACTTGCTTTTCCCAATTCATACCTAATCTTTCCTACTCTCTGAATTTTGGCAGAGGTGTCAAAAATATGGATGCTTAAAATGTATGCAAGTCTAATATGTGAATAGCGTTTCCATCTATTCTTTCACTTTTGAGCTGCTTCAAGTCATTTTGCTGCCTTGGAATTAAATATCAAGCACACCCCCCAGGAAATGATTGTCACATATTTATAATAGTAAAGTATGATTTACACATTGATTGAATGTTAAGCCGATGTCAACTCATTATTGTAAGTACAAACATGTTCCTCCAAATATAAATATCTTTAAGTTGGAGTTTAAGTTGGAGATTTGTAAAATGTAACATTTTTGTTATTTCCATTTTGCAGAAGTTGCCAGCAGGGTAATCATTCTGAAATGTGATCATCCGTGGGGAACATGTGACGTTGAAATTCTCAGATACTGATGATGCATGATGCAGTGTACATGCTTTGGGGTTGCAAGGATGGCAAAGTTGCATTATTTTGAGCACCCATCCAACAACATGGATAGAAAATTGGTTGACAGACAGGAAACAAAGAGTAGGGATTAACGAGTCCCTTTCAGAATGTCAGGCAGTGACTAGTGGGGTAATGCATGGCTCGGTGCTGGGACCGCAGCTATTTACAATATACATTAATGACTTAGAGGAAGGGATTAAAAGTAACGTTAACAAATTTGCAGACAACACAAAGCTGGGTGGCAGTGTGTAGTGTGAGGAGGATGCTATGAGGATGCAGGGTGACATGGACAGGTTGTGTGAGTGGGCAGATACATGGCAGATGCAGTTTAATGTGGATAAATGTGAGGTTATCCACTTTGGTGGTAAGAGCAGGAAGGCAGATTATTATCTGAATGGTATCAGGTTAGGAAAAGGGGAAGTACAAAGAGATCTGGGTGTCCTTGTTCATCAGTCACTGAAAGTAAGCATGCAGGTACAGCAGGCAGTGAAGAAAACTAATGGCATGTTGGCCTTCATGACAAGAGGAGTTGAGTATAGGAGCAAAGAGGTCCTTCTGCAATTGTACAGGGCCCTAGTGTGACCACACATGGAATACTGTGTGCAGTTATCTCCAAAAATTTGAGGAAGGACATTCATGCTATTAAGGGATGGCAGCGTAGGTTCACTAGGTTAATTCCCGGAATGGTGGGACTGTCGTATGTTAAAAGACTGGAGCGACTGGGATTGCGTACACTGGAATTTAGAAGGACGAGAGGGGATCTTATTGAAACATATAAGATTATTAAGGGATTGGACACACTAGAGGCAGGAAACATGTTCCCAATGTTGGGGAGTCCAGAACCAGGGGCTACAGTTTAAGAATAAGGGGTAGGCCATTTAGAACGGAGATGAGGAAAAACTTTTTCACTCAGAGAGTTGTAAATCTGTGGAATTCTCTGCCTCAAAACGCAGTGGAGGCCAATTCTCCGGATGCTTTCAAGAGAGAGTTAGATTGAGCTCTTAATGATAGCGGAGTCAGGGGGTATGGGGAGAGGGCAGGAACGGGGTACTGATTGTGAATGATCAGCCAAGATCACATTGAATGGCAGTGCTGGCTCGAAGGGCCAAATGGCCTACTCCTGCACCTATTGTCTATTGTCTATTATCTATTGTCTAATAAACAGAGCCTTCCCAACTTGCTTTCGCATCTTCATGCACATGACATCAGACAGCTGAATCTGTTAGTATAGGTTATTTTTCATCATCACTCCATGAGCAATGAGCTTTTTCATGTTTCTAAGCGATCATTTCTTTGAATTCTTACTGCACGGTGCAAACTACTGATAACCACCTGCACCAATGCCATGGAGATAGAAACAATTATGCACTGCTAACTACTATCTTTGTTGCAGAAAGACTAGATTTTTCTCTTTCATTCATAAAACTAACTTCCAGATCTTGATATATTTTACAAACCCTACTTTTTTTCTCATCCTTTAATGAAAAAATGTAGGTGTTTTTAATCACCCTTTCACGATGATTTAAACTGTCTTGTATAAGCATTTTCTTTTTACGCACAAACTTACAGCAATATTCTCCAGCAGAAAATAACATTTTAAAATCAATACAAACCTATTAATATTTCTTGCCTTTCAAATGCACATTTACATTAGTTTTGACTTGCCAGGACTTGACAGCTGAGCTGCAGAGAGAGGTTGGGCAGGTTAGGACTTTATTCCATGGAGCGCAGAAGGTTGAGGGATGATCTTATAGAGGTGTATAAAACCATGTGGGGGATAGATAGGGTGAATGCACAAAGTCTTTTAGCCAGGGTAGGGGAATCAAGAACCAGCAGACATAGGGTTAAGGTGAGAAGGCATGATTTAATATAAACCTGATGGGCAACTTAGTGACTCAGTGGGTGGTGGGTATATGAAATTAGTTTCCATGGGAGGTAGTTGAGGTAGGTACAATATCAACATTTAAAAGACACTGGACGTGTACATGGATAGGAAAGGTTTGGTGGGATATAGACCAATCCAGACAAATTCACTGGAGTTTAGAAGGATGAGGGGATCTTATAGAGACGCATAAAATTATAAAAGGACTAGACAAGCTAGATGCAGGAAAAATGTTCCCAATGTTAGGGGAGTCCAGAACCAGGGGCCACAGTCGAAGAATAAAGGGGAGGCCATTTAAAATGGAGGTGAGAAAAAACTTTTTCACCCAGAGAGTTGTGAATTTGTGGAATTCACTGCCGCAGAAGGCAGTGGAGGCCCATTCACTGGATGAATTTAAAAGAGAGTTAGATAGAGCTCTAGGGGCTAGTGGAATCAAGGGATATGGGGAGAAGGCAGGCACAGCTCTTGCCGAAGATCCTGTTTCCGTGCTGTATGACTCTATCCAACACTCATTTAGTTTTGAATTTGATAGAGATAATTTTCAATATTTCAAATGTAGTTTTTCATCTAAATGTCTAAAGGAGCTCTACCGCTAATTAATCATATCTTATGCCAGAATGTATTTACAGTCAGCTAAAATTATGAAACTATAATTTCCCATCACATGTATGCACCAAACTATGTTGAACAAAAACACAGTTCATCTTTCACTCTCACGGGAAGAATGAAACTTTGCAATACTTTAAAGTCAGCTGATCCAATTAGAGTCGGACAGAAAAGGCAAAACTGCGCTATCAGTTCTTCTTTCATTTTAAGATTTCTAAAAACACTAATAATAATCATTGCTTTCAGGGTGATTCACTTTCATCCATGGTTTGTAAAACACTTGGCAAGAAATCCCATTGAAAGCAAAACCAATACAATTCCCATCCGTGCTACAACTTTAAATGTTGAAATTAGCAAGCCACAATATATTAATGTACAAATTAAATAATCTGCTGATTTTGCAATGATTCATGAGGAAACTATTATTAAGCAATTTCAGAGAAGTAGCCTAATGTTTATTTCAGAAAATACTGAAACTGCTTTGCTGCTACTTGTGACTCAGCATAAGATTGCATTATAATTTGTTAAAACATTAATTTCATTTATAACCTGAAACACAGCCCCATTGTCACTAGGTCACCATTTTCCACACTCCTTTTAAACCCACTGGGGCTCCATCCACACTTTAACATTTATCAGGGCCCCCATTCCCACACTTCTTTTAAACTCACTTGCTTCACTGAAATATTTAATATAGTATCATGTAACATCTAAAAATGTGAATTAAGGATGTGTTGGGCTATTAATAGGAATACCATCCAATAGTCTGGAAAATCTGAGAGTCCTACACCACAAAACCTGTGAGAGCAAAGATTTTCATAATTTTAATGTATTCTGAGCCACTTGGAGCCTCTCGCATCCATGAACTTCATTACTAGGCTATCTCGAATTTAAAGATTCTTCTTACTTGTTCTGGATTATCCAAATAGAGAAAATAGTTTATCACCTTTTATCTTAAGTCAATTTATCATTTTATACCTGACTTAGTCATTTCACAATATCAAAAGTAAGAAACTGGTCCACATTATTTAACCCTTATAAGATCATTAAATACAATTCACATAGTGAAAACAGAGAAAGTAATGTAAGTAAATAAATTATAACAACTTCAGAAGTAACTTGTGAAAATATAATGGAGCCATAATGATAATGAAATAACCAATTTTTTTTTACAATGCTACCTGAAGCTAGTCATCAAATGCAAAGTGAGGAGATTATAAATCCTGTGAGCAGTCAGTGTCTCTCCTCTTATCACACTAGCCTGTGCAACAAAGTGATTACTTCAGACTATCACTATTTTTCTTATTAGGTCACTGATTATTTTAGGTCAACGAAGGTAAAGGGAGAAGTGGGAATTGCCACCACCATGCACCCTGATGTAATCACCATAAATTGATTATCCATTGCAAGGAGATATACACTTATATATTGCTTTTGCCTGCTGAAGCAATTAGTAAAATGACAATTTGATCAATCTAATGCTAAAGTTTAACAAAACTGTTATAGCTATCAATCTAAATTTTGGCTGGTGTTTAAAGGGAATAAAAACATCTATCACTTTTTTTCTCCTGCCAGATACCACAATGCTAATTGGGCAGGTTTAAGTTTAGGAGGTGGATGCAGAAACAGAAGTGATAACGGCAACCCGTTAGGAGACAGCCAATGTTAGTGTAAACCAGATTCCAAAAGAAGAAAAAAAAGATTCATCGGTGATGTATCCTTTGGTTTGCTTTTCACTCTTAATAAACGTCTTTGAAATTTAATTTATGATTCCCTGCACATAATAATGGATTGCAACAGGTTTTAGAGTCACAGAGTCATACAGCATGGAAACGGACATTTTGGCCCAACTTGCCCATGCCAAACAAGATGGCCCAACTACACTAGACACACCTATAGATGACAGGGGAACCAGTGTGAAAGCGACTATAGGTCAAACAGCATTACAATGATCAGAATCCATTGACAGAATCCAAATAACCTGCTTTTATACAGTGCTATCTATGAGTCTTGTGAATCCTAAGGAGCTACAAATAGTACATTACTTTGACATGCAGAATATTTGTTTTTTTAGGGATGTGCTACGTGAAATTGTATCAAAAATTGAATATTTTCTTAATGCTGATGAATCTAAAATGTGCAATCAATTAGAAATTAATGGACAAATACAAAACACAACAAAAAAAGTTAACATAGTGCAGAAACTCAATGGTGAAAAAGAAAGTATAGGTCACAGTAGGTCAAAATTGAAAAAAATCAGATAAAGAGCCTAATCTGTCTTGTCCATTTCCATTTTCAAATGAATAACACAAGGGCAGGCATCTGATTCCCATGTGGGATTTAGGTTGGTCACTTAAATATTATAGGGCAACAGGCCAATGACATCTGTCCCATCAGACTCGAGTGTGCCTTTTCCCAGGATCACAGTTGCAGAAGTTAGATCGGCATTCTTGAGGGTGAACTCATGGAAAACAACTGGCTGGCACGGAATCCCTGGCTGCATCCTTAGGACCAACTAGCGGGAGTGTTCACGGACATCTTTAATCTCTCCCTATTCCGTTCTATACTTACCTATTTCAAGAAGACAACTATCATCCTAGTGGCAAAGAAAAGCAAGATGTCATGCCTTAATGACTACTGTCCGATGGCCTTAATATCCACCATCTTGAAATGCTTCAAGTGGCTGGTTATGGCATACATTCAATCCAGTCTATCAAGTGGCCGTGACCCACTGCAGTTCATCTAACGCCACAACAGGTCTGCAGCCGATGCTAACTCCCTGGCCCAACATTCATCTCTAGAACACATGGATAAGAAGGACACCTATGTCAGACTTCTATTCAGCGAATACAGCTCTGCTTACAAAACCATTATCTGTACCAGGCTCATCCACAAAATCATGGAATTTAGAGTCAGTGCTATTAATGACGAGACAGAGTACAGGAAGGAGATTGAGAACTTCATTACCTGGTGTCAGGACAACAAACTCACCCTCAATGTCAGCAAGACAAACGAGTTTGTGATTGACTTCAGGAAGCGAAGCAATATGCACCATTCAGTACATTGATGGTGCCGAAGTAGAGATGGTCAAAAACTTCAAATTCTTACGAATAAATATCACCAGGAATTTATCCTGGACTAGCCACATCAAACCAATGGGCCAAGAAAGCACACCAATGCCTCTACTTCCTTAGAAGGTTAGGAAGTTTGGCATATCCCCAACAACCCTCACTAACTTCTACAGATGCACCGTAGGAAACATTTTATTTTGAACAGCTCCATCCAAGGCCGCAAGAAATTGCAGTGTGTAAAAAAGAACTGCAATGCTGGAGTAACTCAGTGGGACAGGCAGCATCTCTGGAGAGAAGGAATGGGTGACGTTTTGGGTCGAGACCCTTCTTCAGACTGTTACAGAGTTGCAGAAATTGCAGAGTTATGGATGTAGCCCAGACCATCATGCAAACCAACCTTCCTTCCATTGACTCTCTCTACACTTCACGCTGCCTCAGCAAAGCCACCAGCATAATCAAGGACTAGTCCCTCTTCTCCCTTCTCCCATCTGGCAAGACACTGTGTAAAAGCAAGACATTAGTTCAAAATACAATTAGAAAATAAATTCATGGTAGTGCAAGAGGTATTCCACTGCTGAGACAGTATTAGGGTAGATCAGTTCAATAGTTTTATGGTAGCAGTAGGGCAGCTGTTCCTGAGTGTGGTATGGGACCAAGCTTCTGTACGTCCTGCCTGATGGGTAGCAGCGAGAAGAGGACATGACCTGGATGGTTCCTGGACTGGCAGAAAGACTATAGTATAAGCAATAAAAGATATCAGTCTGGTATAACGCAGTCTAGTTTCCCATGGACATGAGCCTTTTTTTCATCACCAAACTGGTATTCCTACTCACAAACAAGGCAATGATTTTTTAAGTTAATTTTGGAAGGCACAAAACCTTGCAAATTTTCATAGCCAGAGTAGTGACTAATTCAAAAGGAATTTAGACAGCAACTGATCTAATAAGAAACAATTATTTATAATTTTGTTGCAGCACACGGACTCTTTTATTTTGGAATTATGCATTCACTATTTTGTTTATATTTGAGTTCTTGATTTCACACCTCTTTTGTTTTTTATCTTTCAAACTTTAGAAACGGCCAAATAACTTGCAATGATCTTACTTATTCTCATGTTTTAGGGCAGGAAGTGGCAAAAAAGATGCAAGTTTTTGTTATTAAAATATGTTGATACGTGTGGACTAAAACATATGATCAGGTGAGCAGCACATAAAGAAACTTACATAATCTAAGGAAAATAAGCAAAGGAAGAAAATATTGGTATTAAACAATTACTATTAAGAAGCTCAAGAAATGAATATCTGGTAGATTCCAAGAAGTATTAATACACATATAATAGACAATAGACAATAGGTGCAGGAGTAGGCCATTCGGCCTTTCGAGCCAGCACCTCCATTCAATGTGATCATGGCTGATCATTCTCAATCAGTACCCCGTTCCTGCCTTCTCCCCATACCCCCTGACTCCGCTATCCTTAAGAGCTCTATCTAGCTCTCTCTTGAATGCATTCAGAGAATTGGCCTCCACTGCCTTCTGAGGCAGAGAATTCCACAGATTCACAACTTTGTGACTGAAAAAGTTTTTCCTCATCTCCGTTCTAAATGGCCTACCCCTTATTCTTAAACTGTGGCCCCTTGTTCTGGACTCCCCCAACATTGGGAACATGTTTCCTGCCTCTAACGTGTCCAACCCCTTAATAATCTTATACGTTTCGATAAGATCTCCTTTCATCCTTCTAAATTCCAGTGTATACAAGCCTAGTCGCTCCAGTCCCGCCATTCTGGGAATAAAGCAGAGTTTTTTAAAAAATAGAAAATGTATAAAACAAAAAATAAAAAGCCAATGTGTGGAATCACAATTGTGAGTATATATTTAATCCCAAAGGTAAAATGAAAGGAAAGTTACAAAGTAAAAAATCATGAAGGAAAAAACACAGAATCTAAATCTTACAATCTGTTTTCTGACCTCATTACCCCAAACTGACACAAATGTCACAAGATATAGTATGCATCACAAGATTCTGGTTGTCCTCAGCTACCTCTCATGATAATCTTACTCTGCCATTACCAATGCATTAGTTTTAATTTTAATTTTCAGCCATCCCATGAGAGTTGCTGGCTTTATTTGAACCACATGAATAAGTGGATCACTATCTCTTTGAATCACAAGGCCATTGTTTCGACATCTGTATAACAATACTGTATAAAGCTATAGAGCATATAATTATCATTAACTGTTGCTTCTGGCCAAACTATACAGAACTGCATACGTCAGAATAGACTCCACAGCAAAAGCCATTAAAACTCATCAATGCTGGTCTCTGACAATATATACAATCCATATGAACCTAATTTTCTATCCTTCAAATAAGTCTGCTGGAATAACTTTCTATTCCTTTGTCCCACTAGTATTTGTCTGGCTTGCCCTTAAATGCATCTATTATTGATAGTTATGCTGCATAGAAACAGGCCATTTGATCCAACTTGTCCATGCCGACCGTGCCATCCTGAGCTAGTCCCATTTGCCTGCCTTCGGCCCATATTACTCGAAACCTTCTCTATCCTTGAGCCTGTCCAAATGTCTTTTAAACATTTAAAACTTTTAAAATGTTTAAACTTCTAAAGTTTTAACATTTAGAACTTTAAATGTTAACGTTCCCACCGCGACCACTTTTTCTTGTTTTGATGCTATTTATTCCTCCCAATCCTCCTTGCCCTTTTTATATATTATTCACCCCTAGTAAAGGGGTATTGTATAAGTTTTATATACTTTACCCCTAGTAAGTAGTCTAATGACTACTGTGGCATCAAGGATGACGCTGTGTTCAACAGTGACGACACCGACACTCACAGTAGGGTGAACCCTCATGATATGTTTTATTTACAGGGTCCAAGTATTAAGTCCAAGACCACATGGGTCCTTCGCCATCATGGTGCATATGCAGTGGCACTGGCGATCTCGGGGTTGTCCAAGCAACCCCATCTTGGTCTTCGAAGGAGGCTGTGTGGCAATCTCAGGTTTCTCCCTGCAGTTCATCCTTGCCTTGAGAGGAGGCGCTGGTAGTCTCAGGTTTATCCTGGCAACGCAGCTTTCGGCTTAAAGAGATAATGCTGGCGATCTCCGAATTATTCTGATGGCTCAGGCTGTGCCTCTGTGTGTGGGCACAGTCCTTCGTTGTCTGTGGGCAGGAAGAACTGGCATCTCAGGCTTCACCCAGCCACTCAGTCAGCCTCAGGTTGAGGTGGTGGCTGTCTAGGGCTTCTTCCCGGCAGTCTAGTCTTGACCACATTGTCGCACTGGTAGTCTCTGATTTGAACCAATGGGCCTCACCAATGTCTTATATGACTGCAACATGACCTCCCAACTTCTATACTCAATACTCTGAT
This sequence comes from Rhinoraja longicauda, assembly GCF_053455715.1. Classification (NCBI taxonomy): domain Eukaryota; kingdom Metazoa; phylum Chordata; class Chondrichthyes; order Rajiformes; family Arhynchobatidae; genus Rhinoraja; species Rhinoraja longicauda. The sequence goes on along the minus strand of NC_135955.1, from coordinate 51,207,034 downwards.
GAAGGCTAATGTGCCAAAAGCCTTTTTGACCACCTTATCTACCTGCGACTCCACCTTCAAGGAACTATGTACCTGCAATCTTAGAGCCCTCTGCTCTATAACACTCCTCAGAACCCTATCATTGACTGTGTAGGTCCTGCCCATGTTAGACTTCCCAATATGCAATAGCGCCAGAGGCCCGGGTTCGATCCTGACTACGGGTGCTGTCTGAACGGAATTTGTACGTTCTCCCCGTGACCTGCGTGAGTTTTCTCCGAGATCTTCGGTTTCCTCCCACACTCCAAAGATGTACAGGTTTGTAGGTTAATTGGCTTGGTAAATGTAAAAAATTTCCCTAGTGGGTGTAGAATAGTGTTAATGTACGGGGATCTCTAAACTAAACTAAACCTCACATTTCTCTGTATTAAATTCCATCAACCATTCCTCAGCCCACCTGGTCAATTGATCAAGATCCTGCTGCAATTTTTCACAATTTGCTAATCTTGCCTTGTACGTTCTCATCCAAATCATTGATGTAGATGACAATTAGTAACGGACCCAGTACCAAACCCTGAGGCACACCACTAGTCACAGGTCTCCAGTCCAAGAAGCAACCTTCCACCATCACCCTCTGTTTCCTTCCATGAAGTCAATTTTCTGTCCATTCAGCTATCTCTCGTTGGATCCCATGTGATCTATAAAATATTTGGATTAAACACCAATGGCCAAAACACTACAGGCTGAAGCTCTGCTAAACTATAATGTCCTTTTGAAAACATTTAATTAAACCACCTTATTTGGACTCTTGACTTCTAAGCTGACATGCAATTTTCACTCTCTTCAAATTAATTGAAACTGTCACAATATAGGTCCGAATATTTCCAACTATTCTACAAGTATAAAGATGAATTTCCAATGAGTAACATTTCTTTTGAAAGCAATTTTATTGAAAATTATTTCTTGCTCTGAAGTTAAAATAACTATGCTTGAAAATCAAATGGATTGACTTTAATAGCGCATGTCGTTCTGCTGTCACATCTACCACAATAATATCTGGCAGAAATTTTATTTGACTGTTTGATAAAAGGCACCTGACTAAAAATTGCAGTTTAACCTCTTTTGGTCTACTGAAAATGGACTGCAATGTAGGGTTGCATGCAGTCATAAGGTCATGTGATAGGACTAGAATTATGCCATTCGGCCCATCAAGTCTACATCAATTACATGATGGCTGATCTATCTCTCCCTCCTAAGCCCATTCTTCTGCCTTCTCCCCATAACCTCTGACACCAGTACTAATCAGAAATCTATCTAACGTCCAAATCATTAATATACAACGTGAAGAGTAGCTGCCCCAGCACAGACACCTACGGAACTCTGCTAGTCACTGGCAGACAACTAGAAAAAGCCCCCTTTATTGCCACTTTTTGTCTTCTGCTATCCAGCCAACCTGCTATCCATGCTAGTATCTGCCCTTTGATACCGTGGGCTCTCATTTTCCTTAGCAGCCTCACGTGTGGCACCTCATCAAAGGCATTCTGAAAATCTAAGTAAACAACATCTACTGACTCCTTTTTCTGTCCTGCTATTTACTTCTTCAAAGAATTCCAGCAAATTTATCAAGCAAGACATCCCCTTCACAAAGCCATGCTGACTTTAGCCTATTTTATTGTGAACTTCTAAGTACACCTTTATAATGGACTCTAAAATCTTACCAACCACCGAAGTCAGACTAACCGGCCTATAGTCCCCACGATTCTGCTTTGCACCCTTCTTGTGCAGCGGGGTAATATTAGCAATTTTCCAATCATCTGGGATGTCTCCTGTCTCTAGTGATTCTTGAAATATCACTGTCAATGCCTCCACAATTTCTAAAGCCACCTCTTTCAGAACACGAGAGTGCAGTCCATCAGGTCCAGGTGACTTATCCACCTTTAGCCCTTTCAGCTTCCCAAGCACCTTCTCCCTAGTAATAGCCACTTCACTAACTTCCAACCCCATGACTCTCTTGAAGTTCAGGCATGTTGCTGGTGTCTTCCACTGTGAAGACTGGTGCAAAAAAGTTATTCAACTCCTCTGCCATTCCTTTATTTCCCATTATCACTTCCCCTGCATCATTCTCCAGTGGCCCAACTTCCACTCATACCTCTTTCTTACTCTTTATATAACTGAATATCCTCTATTATATTATTGGCAAGCTTGCCTTCATATTTCATCTTTTCTCCCAGTATTGCCTTTTTAGTTACCTTCTGTTGTTCTTTAAAAGCTTCCCAATCCTCTGGCTTCCCAATAATCTTTGCTATGTTATACACCTTCTCTTTTAGTTTTATACTGTCCTTGTTAGCCACAGTCGTCTCTTTCTCCCCGAAGAATATTTCTTCCTCTTTGGAATGAAAAGATCTTCCAGATTATTCCCAGAAATTCCTGCCATTGCTGTTCCACCATCACCCCTGTTAGGGTCCCTTTCCAGTCATCTTTGGCCAGCTCCTCCATCATGCCTCTGTAGTCCCATTTGCTCGTCACATCCGATTTCACCTTCTCCTTCTCATATTGCAGATTAAAACTTATCATGTTGTGGTCGCTACCTCCTAATGGTTCCTTTACCTTTACATTGAGTTTCCTTACAGTGCTGACAGTGCCTTACAGTGCTGACACCCACAAGCAACCAATAATCCCATCAAATTTCACAAAGTCTGGCAATAAGAATGTTATAAAAAAACATTTTGCAGACTAATGCACGTGCAAAAAGATGACCTGTGTGCAGATTTTGCAGTGAGTTCTTCATTGCTGCGCTTGGCATTGGGGAACAGGTCAATGTTCAAAGATCTCTCCCCTTGGCAGCCACAGTACTTTGGCAGAAATGGCTGCAGTGAGGTGAGGGAAAACATAAAAGATCTGATTAAAGTGTGAGAGTTGTTTAAAAACTTCTTAATAGTCCGTTTCGTTGAAAGGATTGGCTTGTTAAATTTCCAAATGCCTGAACAATCTTCTCCCGGTGATAGTTTCAGAAAACAAATGTAACATGGACCATGATGAAAAATAATAGATTGAAGAATTCAATTAACTCAATACATAGAACATAGAATAGTACACCACAGGAACGGGGCCTTTGGCCCATAATGTCTGAGGCAAACATGATCCCAAGATGAACTAATCTCATCTGCCTGCGCATGATATATACCGCTCCATTCCCTGCATATCCATGTGCCTATTTAACAGCCTCTTAAACAACACTATTGTATATGGCTTTACCACAACCCTTGGTAACACATTCCAGGCACTTACTACCTTCTATGTAAAAAAATGGGGCATCCAAAACTGCATGCACTTCTCCAAATGGAGCCTAACCAAAGTCTTATGAAAATGCATGACTTCCTGACTCTTATATCTAATAACCCAACCAGTGATGACAAGAATTCAATAGGTTTTCTTTGCCACTCTATCTACTTGGTGTTGCTACTTTCAGGGAGCTGTAGACTTGGATCCCAAGATCCATCTGTAGGTCAATGCTGTTCAGGATCTTGCCATTAATAGCACTAGTTCAATTAACTGCTATATTGTCAAATTGATTTATCTTCTTGGTAAACAACTGACCTTTGTCTGAAAAATACAAAATAGAAAATTAAATTATCTTAAAAAGCCACATTTCTTTCTGGTCACATGATGACTTAGAAATTTAATAAATTGCCAGTTTCAAATAATCACTAATTTCTACTAATTGTAACAACCACTTCTGCCATTTAATAAGGTCAGAAAACATTTTCCTTATGAGTAAAAGTTCCCTTTTAGTTGAAAATAAGTTCAAATCTATCTACTCTTCAAGCTTCCCTAAATTTGTAGATTCTTCCATCCCTCCAATGCTCCAAGAACCATGAAGTCCTCCAACACGCAATCTTATGCTTTTCCCGTTCCCTAACACAGCACATTGGACTCAAGCCAAGGAATTCCATCACTAAACCTCTGTCCCACTCCCCTTCTTTAGAGATACAGTGCAAATACAGGCCCTTTGGCCCACCGAGTCCACGCCAACCAGTGATCACCTGTATACTAACACTGTGTAGGAAAATAACTGCAGATGCTGGTACAAATCAAAGGTATCACAAAATGCTGGAGTAACTCAGCGGGTCAGGGAGCATCTCAGGAGAGAAGGAATGGGTGACGTTTCGGGTCGAGACCCTTCTTCAAACTGAAGTCAGGGGAGGGGGCGGATAAAGATAGCCAATAGACAATAGGTGCAAGAGTAGGCCATTCAGCCCTTCGAGCCAGCACCACCATTCAATGTGATCATGGCTGATCATTCTCAGGGTGTAGTTGGAGACAGGAAGACAGTGAGAGAACTGGGAAGGGGGAGGGGAAAGAGAGGGACAGAGGAGCTATCTGAAGTTAGAGAAACTTAGAAAGTTAGAAGTTAGAAAGCTATGTACACTAACACACCTACACACTAGGGACAATTTTACTGAAGCGAATTAACCTACAAGGCTGTACGTCTTTAGGGTGTGTACTTCGTAGAAGAATAGAAAAATAGGTGCAGGAGTAGGTCATTCAGCCCTTCAGGCCAGCACCGCCATTCAATATGATCATGGGTGATCATCTAAAATCAGTACCTCGTTCCTGCTTTTTCCCCATATCCCTTGATTCCTTTAGCGCTAAGAGCTAAATTTAACTCTCTCTTGAAAATGATAATCTAAATGTTTAATTGTTTACATCGGCTTTAAAACTAATCAGTCATTTCTGAAGTAATAAACACAAGATTAAAACTATTAATTCGACACTATCAACGTTACACCAGCCTCTTGCACTTCAACCAGCATTTATCCAATATAAACAATTTTTAAAAGATTCAATGAAGTGGTATTTGGTCGTAATATGATCACTTTCCTGCCATTTCATGTATGCTGGGGCTCCCCGGGTTACAAGTGACCCAATTCGTGGAAATCAGACATTACACAAATTCCCCCATGCATTTTAAAAACATTTTTCAAGCTACTGAAACTACCTTCATCCTCAATAACTGTCCATCTGTTAAGTTTCCTTATCATTCATAAATTACATACTTTTTTAATTTAGTGTCAATTTCTGCCGAGTTATGCTGCCTAGGATTGACATAGAATATTTTTCTACAATAAAAATGAAATATAAATTCAAGCTGTTGTTAAACTACCCAAGACCCACATATAGCAAAATATCAAATGCTGGAGGAACTCAGCAGATCAGGCAGCATCTGTGGAGGAAATGAAAAGACGACATTTCAGGTCGCCATCCTCAATCTGGCATACTCTGTTACTCCAGCATTTTGTGTTTTGTTCAAGATTCCAGCTTCTGCAGTTTCTTGTGTCTCCAAGGTATAAACCAATAATTCTTATAAATGAAACTGAGGAAAAAGTGGTTTGCTGAAACTCTGTTTTTAAATTCGTCATTATAATAACAACATTCACTTGATGAGTTAACTTCTTTCAAAAGAATACAGTTCGAGATGATTCCTCCCCTTCTCTGTGTCAGACAGCTTTTATCAGGTCAGCATATTGACTTATTCCAGACTTACTCAACAGTAAGCTTCTGAAAATGATAAGGTCTTGCTGACATCACCGTATGATTTCTAAACATTGTTTGTTCAATAAGTTTCCATAAACTGGAAATGATGCAGTAGTGAGTGACCTAATTTTAGACACTATCTTAGTATTTGAAAAATCTGACAAAAAAAAAATCAGACACTGGAAATCTGAAATAAAAACAGAAAATGCTAGAAATAATTAGCAGGTCAAACAGAATTGGATGCAGTCTGACCTGCTGCATATTTCCTCCTGCATAGTGCAAGGAGGATTGAGAGGAATAAATAGCATCAGAACCAGAAAAAAAGTGACAGTGATGGGAACTTTAACATTTAAAGTTCTAAATGTTAAAACTTTAATAGTTTAAACATTTTTAAACTTTTAAATGTTTAAAGATATTTGGACAGGAACATGGACAGATAAGGTTGAGGAATTTGACATTTCCTTACGGAATTGATCTGCCTGATAATCGTTCGAGACTCAGCATCACTCTGTGTGTTGGTTAAACATGAAATCCTGAGAAGAGCCAGAGTATCTCACCGTCCAATTCCGCCATTGGAATCCCAACCGGGTCCAGCACAAGGTAGTGACTTTCTGCAGAGAAGGTCCATGTGCAGTGTGTGCCTGGTCCTTTCGACAGAATGGTTTCACATGTGAACAGCATTTGAAGTGGGTGACTAATTCTTCAGAAAAATAAGTATAACTGAGTGCTGCAGCTTGATTTATTGATGAGATTCACTGGAATAGTAATCTGAATATACAATGATTTGATTGAAAGTTAGAGAATTTAAATATAAATGGTGTCTTTATCAAAGGGAAGGAATAAGTGAGAAGAGGTGGGGAAAAATAACTATTGGATCTCTTGTTTGCACAACAACCAGCCAAGAACCGGGGTGTGCTCATTGTGAGTGATTAGGGAGCGGATATTCCAATTCAAGTTTGATTTTTCCAGTCTCACGCCCAATCCAAGCTCTTTGCATTTTGCACGATACGCTGTTCCAATGAAGCTCAACAGGAACACCACCAACTTCACCATCGATTTTTAAGTAAGCACTTTACAATCTTCTAAGATCGATAACAAGTTTAACAATTTCATATCATAATCACTGCTTTCATTTTATGGCCTGCTGCTTGCCTTGAATATTTCCAGAATTTCCTTGTTTTATTTCCTCTGGTCAATAGTACTTAATTGTCATATGCAGTTTTTTTAATTTTCTTTTATCATGATCCTGGACGTTAAGAAATTGCAAAATGTAACATTTTGCCATTCTCCAAAATGAAAAACAATTATTTTATTAAATATAAAATAAAATGTAAATATAAATTTAAGGATATAAATGGGAATTAATAATAGCATTAGTTAATATTAACTTGTCTCTGTTGCCCACATACATATTTATTTTTGAAACAGTTGCTGATCGACTTCAAAGCATATTTATAAATTCTACAACCACTGAAAATGCTGCGGACTGGTATTCCTCAAGGGAACTAGGAGAATTAACTGACCAGAATCACACATGGTGGAAAGATTCTTTACTTTACTCAGTATCACTTTACTAAATTCACAGACAAGAAAAACATCTGTTGACCCATTTTTTTGTATATTAAAGGTTGGAATAGTAATTTCAAAAGTCCGGGAGCAGAGCAAGGACGCCCGTTGGCTGAGCACTAAAGTAAGTGCTAGTTTAAGTGAGAAGTCAGGTAAATTGGACAATCAGGCAATTTAATTGGTAATATAAGCAATACTTGCAAAAGGGTGCAGCCCTGTTCAGGTGCAGCCCAGTGAGAAAAGTGCGAGTCTTTGGCTGCGAGTCTTCGGCGAGGAGGCTGAGGTGAGGAGGATACGATTGTTTTAAGCCAGAGCTGGTTATAGGCACAAGGTGATGGCGGAAAAGTTGGTGCGGTGTGTTTCCTGCAGGATGTGGGAAGACAGGGACGTCGCTGGAGCTTCTGGGAGCTACACCTGCAAGAACTGTGTCCAGGTGCAGCTCCTGAAGGGACGTGTGGTGGAGTTGCAGAGGCAGTTGGATGACCTCAGGGCCATCCGAGAATGCGAGAGTTTCCTCGACAGGACCTATTGTGAGGCTGTCACGCCAAGGGTCCAGGTCGAGCGAAGGTGGGAGACTGTTTCAGGGGGGAGTGGACGTGGACTACAGGAGACCCCAGTGGCTGTGCCTATTGCAAATAGGTATACCCTCTTGGGAACTGTCGGGGCAGAAGACGTTTCCAGTCCGAGTGGCGGACCTGTTGGCAAGGATACTCGACAGGGGAGACCGAAGTCTGAAAGAGCCGTAGTGGTCGGTGACTCCATAGTCCGAGGGACGGACAGAAGATTCTGTGGCAGCAGGAGGGACTTGAGGATGGTCTGTTGCCTCCCTGGTGCCAGGGTTCAACACATCACAGACCGGCTTCAGAAAATCCTAGTGAGGGAAGGCGATCAACCTGAAGTCGTTGTGCACGTGGGCACGAATGACGTCGGGCGGAAGAGGAAGGAGGTGCTACAGCGGGAGTTTAGAGAGTTGGGAAAAGCACTGAGAAGTAGGACGTCGAAGGTGGTTATCTCTGGACTGCTACCGGTACCTCGTGCTGGTGAGGCCAGGAACAGAGAGATAGAGGGTATGAATTTATGGCTGAGGGGCTGGTGCAGAGAGCAGGGATTTCGATTTCTGGACCACTGGGATCTCTTCTGGGCTAGGGGTGACTTGTACAAAAGGGACGGGTTGCATCTTAACAGCAGGGGGACAAACATTCTGGCAGGCAGGTTTGCTAGTGTGACACCTGTGGCTTTAAACTAAGTAGTGGGGGGGAGGGGTTAACAAATTGTGAATATGAAGATGAGGTAAAAGGGAATACAGGAGATATTGCAAAAGACTCTCGGAAGAATGGGAACAGAAGTTCTAGAGCGGAAAAGAAATTAAGGGCAGGGCCAATTGTGAACGATGTGAGAGAGGAGGTAAATACAGAAGTTAAAGTGTTGTACTTAAATGCGCGTAGTATAAAAAATAAAGTGGATGAGCTTGAGGCTCAGTTAGTCATGGGCAAGTATGATGTTGTAGGGATCACTGAGACATGGTTACAAGAGGACCAGGGCTGGGAACTGAATATCCAGGGGTACACAACGTATAGAAAAGACAGACAGGTGGGCAGAGGGGGTGGGGTTGCTCTGATGGTAAGGAATGATATTCATTCCCTTGCAAGGGGTGACATAGAATCAGGAGATGTTGAATCAGTATGGATAGAAATGAGAAATTGTAAGGGTAAAAAGACCCTAATGGGAGTTATCTATAGGCCCCCAAACAGTAGCCTCGACATAGGGTGCAAGTTGAATCAGGAGATAAAATTGGCGTGTCAAAAATGTAATGCTACTGTGGTTATGGGAGATTTCAACATGCAGGTAGACTGGGAAAATCAGGTTGGAAATGGACCCCAGGAAAGAGAGTTTGTAGAGTGCCTTCGAGATGGATTCTTAGAACAGCTTGTACTGGAGCCTACCAGGGAGAAGGCAATTCTGGATTTAGTGTTGTGTAATGATCCTGATCTGATAAGGGGACTAGAGGTAAAAGAGCCATTAGGAGGCAGTGATCACAACATGATAAGTTTTACTCTGCAAATGGAAAGGCAGAAGGGAAAATCGGAAGTGTCGGTATTACAGTATAGCAAAGGGGATTACAGAGGCATGAGGCGGGAGCTGGCCAAAATTGATTGGAAGGAGGCCCTAGCAGGGAAGACGGTAGAACAGCAATGGCAGGTATTCCTGGGAATAATGCAGAGGTTGCAGGATCAATTTATTCCAAAGAGGTGGAAAGACTCTAAGGGGAGTAAGAGACACCTGTGGCTGACGAGGGAAGTCAGGGACAGCATAAAAATTAAGGAGAGGAAGTATAACGTAGCAAAGAAGAGTGGGAAGACAGAGGATTGGGACTCTTTTAAAGAGCAACAAAAGTTAACTAAAAAGGCAATACGGGGAGAAAAGATGAGGTACGAGGGTAAACTAGCCAATAATATAAAGGAGGATAGCAAAAGTTTTTTTAGGTACGTGAAGAGGAAAAAAATAGTCAAGGCAAATGTGGGTCCCTTGAAGACAGAAGCAGGGGAATTTATTATGGGGAACAAAGAAATGGCAGACGAGTTAAACCGTTACTTTGGATCTGTCTTCACTGAGGAAGATACACACAATCTCCCAAATGTTCTAGGGGCCGGAGAACCTAGGGTGATGGAGGAACTGAAGGAAATCCACATTAGGCAGGAAATGGTTTTGGGTAGACTGATGGGACTGAAGGCTGATAAATCCCCAGGGCCTGATGGTCTGCATCCCAGAGTACTTAAGGAGGTGGCTCTAGAAATAGTGGAAGCATTGGAGATCATTTTTCAATGTTCTATAGATTCAGGATCAGTTCCTGTGGATTGGAGGATAGCAAATGTTATCCCACTTTTTAAGAAAGGAGGGAGAGAGAAAACGGGGAATTATAGACCAGTTAGTCTGACATCAGTGGTGGGGAAGATGCTGGAGTCAATTATAAAAGACGAAATTGCTGAGCATTTGGATAGCAGTAACGGGATCATTCCGAGTCAGCATGGATTTACGAAGGGGAAATCATGCTTGACAAATCTACTGGAATTTTTTGAGGATGTAACTAGGAAAATTGACAAGGGAGAGTCAGTGGATGTGGTGTACCTCGACTTTCAGAAAGCCTTCGACAAGGTCCCACATAGGAGATTAGTGGGCAAAATTAGGGCACATGGTATTGGGGGTAGGGTACTGACATGGATAGAAAATTGGTTGACAGACAGAAAGCAAAGAGTGGGGATAAATGGGTCCCTTTCGGAATGGCAGGCAGTGACCAGTGGGGTACCGCAAGGTTCGGTGCTGGGACCCCAGCTATTTACGATATACATTAATGACTTAGACGAAGGGATTAAAAGTACCATTAGCAAATTTGCAGATGATACTAAGTTGGGGGGTAGTGTGAATTGTGAGGAAGATGCAATAAGGCTGCAGGGTGACTTGGACAGGTTGTGTGAGTGGGCGGATACATGGCAGATGCAGTTTAATGTAGATAAGTGTGAGGTTATTCACTTTGGAAGTAAGAATAGAAAGGCAGATTATTATCTGAATGGTGTCAAGTTAGGAGGAGGGGGAGTTCAACGAGATCTGGGTGTCCTAGTGCATCAGTCAATGAAAGGAAGCATGCAGGTACAGCAGGCAGTGAAGAAAGCCAATGGAATGTTGGCCTTCGTAACAAGAGGAGTTGAGTATAGGAGCAAAGAGGTCCTTCTACAGTTGTACCGGGCCCTGGTGAGACCGCACCTGGAGTACTGTGTGCAGTTTTGGTCTCCAAATTTGAGGAAGGATATTCTTGCTATGGAGGGCGTGCAGCGTAGGTTCACTAGGTTAATTCCCGGAATGGCGGGACTGTCGTATGTTGAAAGGCTGGAGCGATTGGGCTTGTATACACTGGAATTTAGAAGGATGAGGGGGGATCTTATTGAAACATATAAGATAATTAGGGGATTGGACACATTAGAGGCAGATAACATGTTCCCAATGTTAGGGGAGTCCAGAACAAGGGGCCACAGTTTGAGAATAAGGGGTAGGCCATTTAGAACGGAGATGAGGAAGAACTTTTTCAGTCAGAGGGTGGTGAAGGTGTGGAATTCTCTGCCTCAGAAGGCAGTGGAGGCCAGTTCGTTGGATGCTTTCAAGAGAGAGCTGGATAGAGCTCTTGAGGATAGCGGAGTGAGGGGGTATGGGGAGAAGGCAGGAACGGGGTACTGATTGAGTGATCAGCCATGATCGCATTGAATGGCGGTGCTGGCTCGAAGGGCTGAATGGCCTACTCCTGCACCTATTGTCTATTGTCTATTGTCTATTGTCTATTGTAAGGTTGGAATAGTAAGGATCGAAGAATCATAATTTAAGGAGGAGAAACATTCAATGTTTTATTTCCTTGATATAATCTCATCTAGTGAAAAAATCTAAAGTTTTGGAACTGCTCAAATTCTAGCTAAATTTAATGCAGCCACAAATGCACTTTCAACCATTTTCATTTAATGAAAAAATAATGATAAATTATTTTTACATAAACTTGGAGACACGTTTGTAAATGCAGCAGAGATTAATGGGCACTCTACTCTAAATCAGCAGATTTGTGCATCTCTGTGGTGTTTTTGTGTTTCCAAACCAACATTGTATTCTGCACTTTACAAACTGATTCCTAATCATTGAACGTTTTTCTATTTTCTAAGCATTATGCAGAACTAGATTTTCCATTATTTCAATCAGCTTCTGCAATATTTTCTGCAAAACACATATTGTTTTTCTGCATCTGGGCATTTACATAGCACCATAAATGCCATTATATGGTATAGCAACTGACCATTTGCCCCAGTTATTGCCTCTGTTTATGCTCTGCTCAAGCTTCCTCCCAAGATCCTTTATCTAAATATCCAAAAGTGGGCGGCATGGTGGCGCAACTTTAGAGTTGCTGCCTCAGTGCACCTACAGTGCCAGATACCCGGGTTCGATCCCGACAGCGGGTGCTGTCTGTACCGAGATTGTACGTTCCCTCCCTGACCACATCGGTTTTCTCCGAGATCTTCGGTTTTCTCCCTCACTCCAAAGGCGTACAGGTAGGTAGGTTAATTGGCTTGGTGTGTGTGCAAATTGTCCCTAGTGTGTGTAGGATAGTGTTAACGTGCGGGGATCGCTGGTCGGCGTGGACTCGGTGGGCTGAAGGGCCTGTTTCCGCACTGTATCTCTAAACTAAACTAAATCTTCTTTTCCCGTCTCCTTCATGTTTATCCAACCTCCCATAAAATGCATCTATACAGTTTGCATCCACCATTCCCTGCGGCATAGAGTACTGTATCCACAGTAATCTTTGTTCTCTCTGAATTCACCATTAGATTACTTGATTATATATTGGAGGTTTCTAGTTATGCTCTTCTTCACGTGGATACAATCTTTCTGGATAAATGCTATTATGACTCTTCATAATGTTAAGAGACCTCTATTAAACAACTCTTTTGGAATCACCATTAACAGCTGTGTTTAATAATATAGGTTCTAATATTTATTTATTTCTTCACAAGGGTCCGTTCACCTTTCCTGATGTGTACACCATAATATTTTCACGTCATTCTTTTATCCACCCACTTCAGTGTCCCAAATCCCTTTACCGTGCGGAGACCAGAATGTTACATAGTACCCTGTGTGGTCTAATCTAGGTTTGACACATGTTAAATGTAACTATTCTTCTTTTCAGTTTTATTATTAAACCCTTTTGCATCACGACCCTCCCTTGCTATACAATGCAATATTATGACACACAAAGGAATTGAAAGTAAAAAGCTTATTATGTCAAATGTACAAATTAACAAAAAAACTGCATTGCTTCCCTTAAATTTCACGAACAACACAAATGGGGCTAATTCATCTATAGATACATATGTAGAAAACATCCAAGGTAGTTAACAAATGAAAACTCAAATATTTTATATAAAATGCAGCCTTACATTAATCAGTTCTCTTCGGATATCTAAATATCCAAAAGTGGTCGGCATGGTGGCACAGCGTTAGAGTTGCTGCCTCACAGCACCTACAGTGCCAGATACCCGGGTTCGATCCCGATGGCGGGTGCAAGTTGAAATATCTACTATATTTTGCTTATTATACAATTTTGTTTGGCTTTCATACCCTGACCAGTTTTGCCATTCTCAGTCTAATATCTATTTATTAAAAGAAGATAAGACACAAAATGCTGGAGTAACTCAGCAGGACAGGCAGCATCTCTGGAGAGGGAATGGGTAACGTTTCGGGTCGAGACCCATCTTCAGACTATTTATTTATCTATTTATTAACATTTATTTAAAGAAAAACAGTATATCCATGACCATACTCGACCATACTCGAGTTTGCAATCAGCAAAGCTGTTTAAGTTTATACATTTTGTAAGATTTAATGAAACAAAATTCTTTATGAAAACAATGAATAAACCAGGAAAGACATTGTTAGGCGCTGGCAGAGATATATTCATATTATCGTTTGCCACTGGTGAGATTCTGGAAGAATGGAGGGTGGCTAATGTTGTACCTTTACTTAAGAAGGACTGCAAAGAAAAGGCAGGGAACTATCGGCTAGTGAGCTTAACATCAGTGATGAGAAAGATTTGGGAGGGGATTCAGAGACACAGGATCTATCTGCATTTGGAAAGGCATGGGCTGATAAGGGATAGTCAGCATGACTTTGTACATGGGAAATAGTATCTCAAAGTTTGATTGAGTTTTTTGAAGAGGTCACAAAGAGGATTGATTAGTGTAGAGAGGTACAGTGACTACATAGACGTTCGCAAGGCCTTTGACAAGGTCCGTATGGTAGGCTAGTGTGGATGGTTAGGCCACATGGGATCCAGAGCGAGATAACCCCAAATTAATACAAAATTGGCTTGCAGAGATTCAGACGGTTGTAGTGAGTATTGTTTTTCAGATTGGAGGCCAGTGGTGTGCCAAAGAGATCGTGCTGGGTCCCTTGTTTGTCATTTGGATGAGAATAAAGGTGACATGATTAGTAACTTTATGGACGACACCAAAATTGGTGGTGTGGTGGACACACAGTGAAGAAATTTATCTAAGATTACAACAGTATGTACACCAACTGGGAGAGTAGTCTGAGGAATGGATAATGAAGTTTAATGCAGGCAAGAGCGAGTTGTTGCATTTTTGGAAGTCGATCGAGGGCAGGACGTCCACAATAGGTGACAGAGCCCTGGAGAATGTTGCAGAACAGAGAGAAATAGAAATATAGTTCCCTGAAAGTGATGACATAGGTAGATTGGGTGGTGAACAAGACATTTGGCATGCTTGTCATCATCAGTCAGAAAAGAGGAAGGATATTCTTGCTATTGAGGGCGTGCAGCATAGGTTCACTAGGTTAATTCCCGGAATGGCGGGACTGTCGTATGTTGAAAGGCTGGAGCAATTAGGCTTGTATACACTGGAATTTAGAAGGATGAGGGGGGATCTTATTGAAACATATAAGATAATTAGGGGATTGGACACATTAGAGGTAGGAAACATGTTCCCAACTTTTTCAGTCAGAGAGTGGTGAAGGTGTGGAATTCTCTGCCTCAGAAGGCAGTGGAGGCCAGTTCGTTGGATGCTTTCAAGAGAGAGCTGGATAGAGCTCTTAAGGATAGCGGAGTGAGGGGGTATGGGGAGAAGGCAGGAACAGGGTACTGATTGAGAGTGATCAGCCATGATCGCATTGAATGGCGGTGCTGGCTCGAAGGGCTGAATGGCCTACTCCTGCACCTATTGTCTATTGTCTATTGTCTATTGGATGCAAGAGTTGTGACTTCATGCTACAGCTGTACAAGACAATGGCAAAAACAAGGAACTGCAGATGCTTGATTCTAGCATAAAACAAAAAGCTGAAGTAACACAATCGGTCAGGCAGCATCAGTGGAAAAAACATTTTATGTTATGGATGGGCAACATTTTGGTTTGGGACCATTCTTCAGACCGATTGTATAACAGGTATAACAGGTATAACAGAGCTTTATTTGTCGTTCGGTACCGAAGTACCGAACGAAACTACATAGCAGTCATAGAAAAAAAAAAAAAAAGAACACAAGACACAAACCCCAACACAAACGTCCATCACAGTGACTCCAAACACCCCCTCACTGTGATGGAGGCAACAAAACTTCCACTCTCTTCCCCACGCCCACGGACAGACAGCTCGTCCCCGACCGACCCGCACAGTCCCCGCACCGGGCGCTGGAGGAAGAAAGCTGGAAAAGAGGTGGGACAGGCTCAAAGTCTGGCAATTGACAGGTCGATACAGATGAGGGGCAATTGGCAGATGGGTGGACAAAGGCTGGAGATGAAAACGAGATAAAGGGGCAAAATAAGGAGAGAAGAAGAATGAAATGTAATGGTAGAGGGAGGGATATTTTGCAAGGAGACAATGTGAGGGGGAAAGACGGGCAGGATAGTGGGAGAAATGAGTGCGGGTGGTGGGGGCCACAGCAAAGAGAGAAGGGGAAGCAGAATGTGTTACTTAGAACTGGTGAATTCAATGTTTTTAACATTGCATTGGAAGCTACCCAAGGCGAATATCAGGGTGCTTTTTCTCAAGTTCGCATGTGGCCTCAATTTGGCAATGGAGGAAGCCCAGGATAGTGAGAGTGGTGTGGGAATAGGAAGCAAATTTAAATAGTTAGCAATTGGGAGATCACACAGGCGGACTGAGCGCAAGTGTTCGTCAAAACGATCGCCTACTCTCTGCTCAGGTCTCGCCCAAATAGGGCCGACCGACTGCAGAAGACGATATTTGAAGATGTGCATGTGAACCTCTGTCTCACCGAGAACATCTGCTGGGGTCTCGGGATGGTGAAGGAGATGGTACAGGGATGGGTGTTACATCTCCTGTAGTTGCAGGGGAAAGTACATGCGGAAGGGGTCGGTCTGCGTGGAATGAGTGAGCTAACGAGTTATAGAGGTGTGTTCTCTACAGAAAGTGGAAAGGGGCAGGGACATAGAAACATAGAAAACAGGTGCAGGAGTAGCACCGTCATTCAATATGATCATGGCTGATCATCCAAAATCAGTACCACATTCCTGCTTTTTCACCATATTCCTTGATTCCATTAGCCCCAAGAGCTATATCTAACTCTCTCTTGAATACATCCAATGAATTGGCCTCCACTGCCTTCTGTGGTATCATCATCATCATCATCATCATCGTCATCAAAACCCTAGTTTGATTTCACGACCAATATTGTCCATATCTTTTTCCCCATATCCCTTGATTCCTTTACTGGTGTGGGAGCTGAGTGCTCACACTTTCCTTTGCTCAGTAAAATGTCCGCAGGATACCATGGACCAACAATGAAAGGAAGCATGCAGGTACAGCAGGCAGTGAAGAAAGCCAATGGAATGTTGGCCTTCATAACAAGAGGAGTTGAGTATAGGAGCAAAGAGGTCCTTCTACAGTTGTACCGGGCCCTGGTGAGACCGCACCTGGAGTACTGTGTGCAGTTTTGGTCTCCAAATTTGAGGAAGGATATTCTTGCTATGGAGGGCCTGCAGTGTAGGTTCACTAGGTTAATTCCCGGAATGGCGGGACTGTCGTATGTTGAAAGGCTGGAGCGATTGGGCTTGTATACACTGGAATTTAGAAGGATGAGGGGGGATCTTATTGAAACATATAAGATAATTAGGGGATTGGACACATTAGAGGCAGGAAACATGTTCCCAATGTTGGGGGAGTCCAGAACAAGGGGCCACAGTTTAAGAATAAGGGGTAGGCCATTTAGAACGGAGATGAGGAAGAACTTTTTCAGTCAGAGAGTGGTGAAGGTGTGGAATTCTCTGCCTCAGAAGGCAGTGGAGGCCAGTTCGTTGGATGCTTTCAAGAGAGAGCTGGATAGAGCTCTTAAGGATAGCGGAGTGAGGGGGTATGGGGAGAAGGCAGGAACTGGGTACTGATTGAGAGTGATCAGCCATGATCGCATTGAATGGCGGTGCTGGCTCGAAGGGCTGAATGGCCTACTCCTGCACCTATTGTCTATTGTCTATTGACTGATGATGAGGTCACATTGAAGGTGATCGTGCCGATAGCTAATGCGACTGTCCAATGCACGTTGATTACCGAAATCTGCACTCTGAGAATCACCGTGTACAAACATGCTATGGTTTTGGAGATCCTTCGTGAATTTTAAAACAGCACTAAATGTGTCCACTGATTTCACTTAATCCCAATTTAAAATATTTTAAGGATTTCTTTAATAACAGGCTTCCTAATTAGAAATACAGAGCATCCCCTTCCACCCCCCTCACCCCCCGTCCACCCCCCCCGTCCACCCCCCGTCCACCCACCAACCCTGGGGTACTTGTTTACCACCTCAAGTGAAACTGCTAACTACAACTAAAAACTTCAACTCTACAAGGTTATCATTTAAAAAGTCACTAGATTTGACAAGTTCACTTGAACTAAATTTTAAGATACAATTACATATTCTTAGCCTTTACCTGTCAAAGCCTGTTCCGAGGACCAGTGTGCAGAGGAAAGTTAAAACATTCACTTGGCCACCATGTAAAAATGAAAGCAAACAAAAAGTAAATATCTCAAGTCAAAATTATAGATCAGTACCAAACCCTTCTATACGTGCATTGTGCCTGTCTTGTGTGACACATTGGAATCTTGAGCATTGCTGATGGAACATGTGAACTGGGAACATATAAGCTTTGTAAAACACCTTCCGCAGTCCCTTGTGTCTACAGATGAACGAGCAGCAGGCCACTTGGTTTTAAGCCTGCTCTGACATATTGTTAGACCATGGGTAACTTATTGTAACTCCACACTCCCACCCATCTGTGATAACCTTTCACCCCCTTGATTAGTAACTATTTCTTTACTTCGGTTTTAAAAATATTGAAATAATCTGCTTCCTTGGCCTTTGAGGTAAATAATATAACAAAGGTTGCTCATTTTCAGCAGACAGAACTATAGAAGATTATAGAGGATGGTCTCAAACATCTTGCATAAACAGTGCCCTCCATAATGTTTGGGACAAAGACCCATCATTTATTTATTTGCCTCTGTACTCCACAATTTGAGGTTTATAATAGAAATAATTACATGTGGTTAAAGTGCATATTGTCAGATTTTAATAAAGGCCATTTTTATACATTTTGGTTTCACCATGTAGAAATTACAGCTGTGTTTATACATAGTCCCCCCCATTTCAGGGCACCATAATGTTTCGGACACATGGCTTCACGGTTGTTTGTAATTGCTCAGGTGTGTTTAATTGCCTCCTTAATGCAGGTATAAGAGAGCTCTCAGCTCCTAGTCTTTCCACCAGTCTTTCCATCACCTTTGGAAACTTTTATTGCTATTTATCAACATGAGAACCAAAGTTGTGCCAATGAAAGTCAAAGAAGCCATTATGAGACTGAGGAATAAGAATAAAAATACTAGAGACATCAGTCAAATCTTGGGCTTACCAAAATCAACTGTCTGGAACATCATTAAGAAGAAATAGAGCACTGGTGAGCTTACTAATCACAAAGGGACTGGCAAGCCAAGAAAGACCTCCACAGCTGATGACAGAAGAGTTCTCTCTATAATAAAGAAAAATCCCCAAACACCTGTCTGACAGATCAGAAACACCCTTAAGGATTCAGGTGTGGATTTGTCAATGACCACTGTCCGCAAAGACTTCATGAACAGAAATACAGAGGCTACACTGCAAGATGCAAACCACTGGTTAGCTGTAAAAATAGGATGGCCAGGTTACAGTTTGCTAAGATGTACTTAAAAGAGCAAACATAGTTCTGGAAAAAGGTCTTGTGGACAGATGAGACGAAGATTAACTTACATCAGAGTGATGGCAAGAGCAAAGTATGGAGGAGAGAAGGAACTGCCCAAGATCCAAAGCATACAACCTCATCTGTGAAACACGGTGGTGGGGGTGTTATGGCCTGGCCATATATGGCTGCTGAAGGAACTGGCTCACTTATCTTCATTGATGATACAACTGCTGATGGTAATAACATAATGAATTCTGAAGTGTAGAGACACATCCTATCTGCTCAAGTTCAAACAAATGCCTCAAAACCCATTGGCCAGCGGTTCATTCTACGGTAAGACAATGATCTTAAACATACTGATAAAGCAACAAATGAGTTTTTCAAAGCTAAAAAATGGTCAATTCGTGAGTGGCCAAGTCAATCACCCGACTGAACCCAATTGAGCATGCCTTTTATATGCTGAAGAGAAAACTGACGGGGACTAGCCCCCAAAACAAGCATAAGCTAAAGATGGCTGCAATACAGGCCTGGCAGAGCATCCCCAGAGAAGATACCCAGCAACTGGTGATGTCCATGAATCAAGCATCATTGCATGCAAAGGATATGCAACAAGATACTAAACATGACTACTTTCATTTACATGACATTGCTGTGTCCCAAACATTATGGTGCCCTGAAATAGGGGGACTATGTATAAACACTGCTGTAATTTCTACATAGTGAAACCAAAATGTATAAAAATGGCCTTTATTCAAATCTGACAATGTGCACTTTAACCACATGTGATATATTCTATTACAAATCTCAAATTGTGGCGTACAGAGGTAAATAAATAAATGATGGGTCTTTGTCCGAAACATTATGGAGGGCTCTGTAAACCCAAGCTTGAAGGGCAGCAATCTAGGTTGTTTTGCTGGCACATAACAGCCAAAACACTGTTAACAAAGGAGGGATGGGCTTTTACAGATTTAATTGTGCTATCTGAGGATAAATTTGTGCCGATAAAATTCACTGCCACATTCCTGGGGTAATCCTTGTAAACCACTAGATATCATATTACCAAATTGCTATGAGATACTGCAAGCCCATTTGCACACTGGTTTCCAGAGCACTAATGGAAACAGTTTAGTTAAAACCCCAACAGTTCCAAAACATATTGTTTTTTGCTTGAAATGCTAGAACCTTGAACTTCAATGGAAAGTGGGAAATCAGCCATCAAATATCATATCATAACTAGACTCACAAGTTTGCATTTGGATTTGCCCAACACTTTTAAGGTGGAAAGGATAGAATTCAAGTTATATGCACAACTCTAAGATCAGATGCTTTTGGGCTATAGAATACCTATGTTAAACTTCCTGCCAGGCCTGCCAAAGCTCATGACATTTCAGTATGCAATTTAAATTAGTCTGGAAAGTCTTCATCTGAGTCTTTCACAGCAGATTTCATGAGGGACCTAACCTTCAACATAGATTTGACACCTGTCAGTGTTTATCTCTGTGATAACTGCTAAATTGTGGGGTATCTTCGTTTGAGCTGGCGGCTGTGTGCTTTAGCAATCTGTAAGGCAAACAAAACAAGGAAGGGCTACTGTGGGGGATGGCGAGAAAGTACATGTGTATTTTTACACATTTACAGACTATAGATCAGAAGAGGTCATATAGTTAGGAGCAAATGGAACGATTGGAGGACAATTAGATACAAACATAGGGTCTTCCAAGCATTGGCAACGCTCTTAGTAAAGACTGCTCTAATCATCATCATTGAGAGAATGAAGGTTGTGCAATGTATTTGAGTGGTGTGTCCTTCATGGATAAATTTGGGAGTAGATGTGCAAACTGTGAGATACATGCATGGATCATGCAGCAGGGCTTAGTGAGCAAAGGTAAAATGAATTAATGAATGGTGAATGCATTTTAGAGAATTTGCAGAGAATTGTGGACGCAGCCCATAACATGACACAAACCAATCTCCCATTGACTCCATTTTTACGTCAAGCTGCCTCAGCAAGGCCACCAGCATTATCAAGGACGAGTCTCACCCTGGTCATTCCCTCTTCTCCCTCTCCCATCAGGTAAGAGGTACAGAAGTATGAAAAACCACACCTCCAGATTCAGGGACAGTTTCTTCCCAGCTGTCATCAGGCACCCCGAGCTACTATCTACTTCATTGTAGACCCATGGACAATCTTTAATCGGACTTTACTGGACTTTATCTTGCATTAAACGTTATTCCCTTTATCGTGTATCTGTAAACTGTAGTAGGTCGATTGTAATCATGTATAGTCTTTTCGCTGACTGGTTAGCACGCAACAAAGCGTTTCACTGTACACGTCACAATAAACGAAACTAAATGCAAGCCCTGATTATAAGAGATGGATGAAAGGTGTGCTGAACAGTGTCCGGGCTCAACTGGGCAGTCAATTGAATGTGGCATTTAAACAACCATGAAGTGACTTTAACTGGCGGTGTGAAATCATTTAAGGTTTTAGAATATTGCATCCAGATGCTTTTGAGAACAGCATACGGTATTGCCTAGCGCAGCTTGCCCTTTCACTGCCTTTGCAGAGTTTTTGTGGAGGACCCCTTGGCATGGCAAACAAGTAATTTCTCTTTCTTTTTCTTTATCCTTCAAAACATAAACCATAAACCTATTTCTTTCCAAATTACACCATTTTTTAGAGTATCCTAGATTGACTCCAGCTGCAACATGCTACATCAAGACCAGCTGCAGCCATAATACCACAAAACTGCATCAAACTCATTTTAAAGTACTTTAGGCAAGCCACTCACTGGGTCCATCACTGAAGTGTGCAGAAAATGACTAAAGTGGGTGGCACTGAATGCATGCCATACAAAGTTACCATGCGTGCTCCATCAAAAACAATGTGCATGCTAAGTATACGATCCCTTTTCTTTTTTGAGGGCTATCAAATTTAGTGGTGTACAGACATCTGTGATCAAAGCAGGATTTGAAAGTGCCTGCTCAAATTGCTTCACAACACTAGACTGTGCCCAACTCCAGTGTGTATAACAATAGGAAGCATAATTTCAAGTGCAGTTTATCATATATCCCGACAGTTCATAGCTTGTGCAATTTTAAGTTCAAGCTCTTAATGTATTGATATTTTAAGTGTACCAATATATTAAAAAATTCAAAGAATTTTCAATCCCTAAAAGATGTGCAAGTATCTATAAATGCAAGTGCAACCAAGTTTCTCTCAGCTGATAAACCATAATTCCAGCCGTGAGATAAATGGCAAATGTTGCCAGCAACCTGGTAGATCAAATTCTTAAAGATTCTCGTTCCAGGGCGGACACACACAAGTGTAGAGCTCACTTATGCATATAATCTTCAGAGCTAAAGACTCATCAACCTGAAACATCAACTTTGTTTGCTTCTCCAAAACCTGTTGCCAACAGTCCTCGATTTATAGCAGCAATCAAATGAGACAGATCAAGTGTGAGAGTCAGCATCACTCTCCCAAAACAAACTTTGGAAATAAATGAGTGATTTGTACTTTCCCAAATCTTAACGATGGTTAAATACAACGTTCAACAGTACAAACTATAAAGCACATCCTAAATAGTTCAGGGATTCAGAATCTGCTGTTTAAATAGGTTTGGGAGAGGAATTCCTGATTAGTGAAACTCTTCTCTGAACATCCAACTAATAATTAACAAGATCAAAATTGAACAAAAAACATACTCCTTTGTGATAAAAGTAAAGAATACAGTGTCTCGTCAGATAAATGACTACTCAGTATCGGAAATTTGTTCATGTTACAAACAACCACAGTCTACAAGATGTCTAATTAAGGGTACAGTTTGAAATAACACCAAGATCGTCATTGTGGTACATTTAATCTAATATTAATTACACCCATAAATATACCTGACTATTTATGCATTGAGTTTAAAAATAACTTGCAGTTCACTCTTTCCCTTACACTGTACGCATCTAATTATCTTTGAATGATTTCATTGTACATTTTCAATAGCCTGCTGGAGTAAAATATTCTACATACTAAATTCTACATACCTGGGTGTTTAAACAAGATAATTTGGATAATGCTGGGAAATGTGTGCTGTAATCAAGATAAACTGGCAAGTTTGACAGTGCTGGTTGCAAATATTCTGATGACTGCATGGTCAAGCTAATCAGCTCTTTAATTTATTAGCATATTTCTACAGGGTGCAGTTTTGGCATCAGCTGAAGTTAGCTGAAACCAACTGAGCCCACCTTTTGAAGGGAAGGTGCTGACTGTCATTTCATTCTGAAGCTTTGCTCAGAGCAAGCAAGGGCAAAGCACAAAATTGCCCTTCATACCATAGGGCAGCCTTCTTCTTGCACAAGGGTCGACATTGCTAAATGCCAACAATACATTTTCCCAGAACGTACATGGCACGTATTTTAACTTGTCAAATGTCAATTTGCATTGAAAATATGCATATGATCCATGGAGAAATCACAAATACTTCAGTATCCCAGGGCTGAAAAAAGCTGGTAAGCAAATCAATTTCACAATCTCATAAGGAATCAAATTACCTCCTATCCTAATTTTTGTAACAACCCTCTTAAATAACATCTAAATGACCTTAAACACACTACTTATCTGTGCAATCTATGATTTCTTAAGAGAAAATTAGTAAACCTCGTGAAGCATAATTTGCCCACAAATCTTCTAGGTTGTCCCAAATCAATTATCCGTTTTTTTTCTAAATGTAAACAAACCGTTAATGTTTAGAATCTATGATGCCGATATCCTGGTAATACAGGCTTGAAATGTCATAATTTGTTTTCCATTAATTTAAGACTGCTCAGCCTCCAATCTCCAGCCTTATTCTGTTGTTAAAGAGCCACAAAAGACTCCAATGTGCTCCTGAAGTTTATATTAATTATAATTATACCTAATCTCAAAATACTTTTAAATGCATTCACATCCAACAACTTTCTTATTTTGAATGATTAATTTAAAAATCTCAATTTCCAGTAGGAGATAAATATTTGGAGCCCAGAAGGATAGTGTTGTTGGAAAAAAATCAAACCAGTAAAATAACGAGATGCAAATGGAAAGGTCAGAATGGATATGATTGTCCCCTTTTGTGTTTGATATTTAAAATTCTGTAATACTTTCTGCGATATTACTCCAATTCATCTTACATTGCCTTGTGTATCAGAGTAGCTTTTAAAGATGAGAAAGAAATGACATCAATAAGATATTTGAGTAAACCTGATATTAGACAAGTCAGCACAATGGTGACTTGGTCAAGTCAGCACCTATGATGTAATCTCTGTCCACAATTTAATAGAAAACTATAGAACAAAAGATGGGAGTATGTTTGCCAAAAACAGTCAGTTATGACTTTGATAATAGTCATTTTAACATGATTGTCAGACCGGAAACCTGCTTGAGGGACTCAGAGCGGAATTGCAGGAAGAATGGATACAGATTCTGCTACCGAGGGTAGGATAAGGCAGATAGCATAGGTGAATCTGTGACTGAAGAGTTGGTACAGTGGGCAATGATTCAGATTTTTTGACCATTGGAATCTCTTCTGGAACAGTGGTGACCTGAACACGAGGGATGGGTTGCAACTTAAAGGGAGGGGGACAAATATACTGGCAGGCAGGTTTGCTCGTGCTACTCGGGAGGGTTTAAAGGTGATTGACGGGGGGTTGGGATACAATGCAGTCGGGAGGCAAGTGAGAGGCTGGACGTCTGTACAGAAGTCAATAATTGCAACCCCTATAGTCACAATAGGTCGGAGCATGACAAGGAGTGAGGAATGACTTGGATTAAATTGCACTTATTTCAATGCTGGAGGCCTAACAACAAATGAACCCAGGGCATGGCTAGGTACGGTGGGTAGGTACGTGTAACTAGGATATTATAGGGTATAGGAGAGGTTCAGGACTCTGGTCAGGAGAGGTTCAGGATATCTTACTGTACAATGGAGAGGGAAAAGATTGATCTACTCTCAGGGAATTGTGCAGGGCAACTGACTGAAGTGCCAGTGGGTGAGTCTTTTGGGACCAGCAACATGGTGTCAAGTTAGGAAGAGGGGATGTTCAACGAGATCTGGGTGTCCTAGTGCATCAGTCACTGAAAGGAAGCATGCAGGTACAACAGGCAGTGAAGAAAGCCAATGGAATGTTGGCCTTCATAACAAGAGGAGTTGAGTATAAGAGCAAAGAGGTCCTTCTACAGTTGTACCGGGCCCTGGTGAGACCACACCTGGAGTACTGTGTGCAGTTTTGGTCTCCAAATTTGAGGAAGGATATTCTTGCTATTGAGGGCGTGCAGCGTAGGTTCACTAGGTTAATTCCCGGAATGGCGGGACTGTCGTATGTTGAAAGGCTGGAGCAATTAGGCTTGTATACACTGGAATTTAGAAGGATGAGGGGGGATCTTATTGAAACATATAAGATAATTAGGGGATTGGACACATTAGAGGCAGGAAACATGTTCCTAATGTTGGGGGAGTCCAGAACAAGGGGCCACAGTTTAAGAATAAGGGGTAGGCCATTTAGAACGGAGATGAGGAAGAACTTTTTCAGTCAGAGAGTGGTGAAGGTGTGGAATTCTCTGCCTCAGAAGGCAGTGGAGGCCAGGTCGTTGGATGCTTTCAAGAGAGAGCTGGATAGAGCTCTTAAGGATAGCGGAGTGAGGGGGTATGGGGAGAAGGCAGGAACGGGGTACTGATTGAGAGTGATCAGCCATGATCGCATTGAATGGCGGTGCTGGCTCGAAGGGCTGAATGGCCTACTCCTGCACCTATTGTCTATTGTCTATTGTATTAGCTTTAAACCATTATGAAAAGGGGGAGGGCCGTTCCACAAGTTGCACTTTCCTCATTAACATACTTAATTACCTCATTGCGAAATCCCCCTAATAAAGCCATGCTGACTATCTTTGATTGAGTCCTGCCTCTCCAAATGCAAGTTAAATCTGTTCCCTCAGAACTTTTTAAGATAATTTCCCAATCAGTGTTGTTAGACGAACCAATCTGTAATTACCTGGTTTATCTTTGCTGCCTTTCTTAAATAAAGGTACCATATTTGCTGTCTTCCAGTTATCTAGACTTTATCTATGGCCATTTCAAAGATTGAAATTAAGTGTGATTGAAAAAGTATAAAGGGGTTAGGTATGAAACTTTTGAGGAAAAGGGTAATGGCAGCAGATGTGAATGGTGAGGGTGGTACATTACGAAATGATAGCCTCAACATTAAGAGCTAACATTAAAATAGGATACCATACCTGCACCAGGAATAATTGCCAATTTTGTTTCAACAAGTCCCATTTTTGCAGAGGAAGCTGTAACAATACAAGTGCAGAAATACATTAGATAATTATATTGTTCATTAATCTTATTACAGATTGTTTTCTTTATAGTTTAAAGGTTTACCACCTTATAAGGCCTTCAACTTGCTGCATCCGCTATCAAATGTAATGTTACAGCTAAAATCAACGAGTTGTAAGAAAACATTAACAAGAAATATGGCCATAATGTATGTGGACAATGCTGCTCTGGTCCACACTGCACCACTGAATGTTTCAACATTAAGCTAAATTCTAACTAATTATCACTCAAAGTTAAACTGTTATCCTAGCGTCAGGGTGGATGAAAGTAATAATGTCATATGCAGCAGGAGATAGATATACAAATATGTAAACGGTTACCAAAAGATGCCAAAGCACCAGAGTTGGCTTAATAGGTGATTTTAACTTCCCCAACCGGTAAGGAGGAGGGATAAGGTGGCAAAATAAGGGAACCTTGGATGACAGAAGAGGTCGTAAATTTGATCAAAAAGAAAAAAGAGGCACATGCCGATTTAAGAGGATGGAATCAGACAGGGCCTTTGAGGAAAACAAACAAAGGAAGAAAGAATAAGCAGATTAGAAGGGCCAAAAGACGCAACAAAATGGCTCTGGTGAGTCAGATTAAAGAAATTCTCAACGTTTTTTATACCGAAATTCATCCGTCCTCAGTACCGGCGACAACCTAACAAACCTGGGGACAGCAGGCGACAGCGCCCGCAATAAGCTACGATACTTGGCGACAAGCCAGCTGTCGCCGAAAAAATTTGGACAGGTAACTTTTTCAGCGACGTGCCGAGATCCGCTAAGGCTCATTGAAGACTGCTCACGATCTTGCCCGCGACACCCCGGCGAACGTGCGGCGACAGCCTAGTCGCCGGCAGTCGCCTTCAAATCGCCTAACTGGGACAGGCCCTTCAAGCATCTTCAGGTAGGGGGTGTGAATAAGGCAATTGGTTCAGGAGTCTGAAAGAAGTGGGGAAGAGGCTCTTCTTCTGATGAGTGTGTGGTGGAGGGCATTATTAGATATTCAGGTGATTCAAAACCGAGTCATTACCAGGCTGAGATGCATTCCGTTAGAATATTTTCTATAGTGCATCCTGCGGAAGTTCAAGAAAATCCTCATAAACATGTTTAATCTTCTCAGACGTCTAAGGAAGTAAATACGCCGATGCAACAATCTCAAAATTGCTTGGCATCTGTGAAAAGAATCTGCCATTGCAAAGCATTCAAGGGAAAACCTATAGGACCTACTTCCCGAAGATAGTCTTAATGAACTGGAATGTGTTAAACACATCCTCTTAGACACATTGTGGTATCATATGTTTTGAAGGTCTGAGACCCACTCAGACAAAATTCATGCAAATGATATCTAGTTGCACACTGAGCACCACTGAACATGTCTGGATGCCTTCATGCATGAGAGTATCAGATATGGTGATTTCACAGCAGTAAAATCGTGCAGACTCTGTGGAGTATGCAGTTAGAAACAATTTTCACATCGCAAAGTATTTCCAATAAAATAGCTTCACATAATCCACAGATGTATTATGCAATATGATACAATTATTAGGGCTATATATAATAAAAAACTGCAACAAAAAAAAGGGGCCCTATTAATAAAAGGCAAATGAGATTAGTATGTTGATAATTGACGACCACAGAAACGTGACAACTTTTCTGTATCAACAGAATTTACAGCGAACATTTGTACACCCAACTTAGCAATTTCATTATTAGTAATCAGACATAAATAGATTTCATCATGACTTTGTATTAAAGTCAATTAAAAGTATAGTTAACCCTTTGTATGTGAAAGGGAGTGAGCAAAAAGTGTAGGAAAATAACTGCAGATGCTGGTACAAATCGAAGGTATCACAAAATGCTGAAGTAACTCAGCGGGTCAGGCAGCATTTCAGGAGAGAAGGAATGGGTGACGTTTTGGGTCGAGATCCTTCTTCAGACTGATGTTGGGGGGGCCGGGACAAAGAAAGGATATAGTTGGAAACAGGAAGACAGTGGGAGAACTGGGAAGGGGGAGGGGAAGAGAGGGACAGAGGAGCTATCTAAAGTTAGAGAAGTCAATGTTCATACCGCTGGGCTGTAAGCTGCCCAAGTGAAATATGAGGTGCTGTGTTGTCTGGTATGTTTTTCTATTGATCTGGTGCACTAAGAACACTATATTATGAACTGAAACTTTGTGCCTTCATATAAAAATAAAATCACTTTTCTTGAAGACGGCATACTTTAAAACATACTTTTACTTTACATTTAAGAGCAGTATACATTTTACCATTGGTATAATGGTAAAGCATCTTACCAGCTACGCGTATGTCACAGGCTAGAGCCATTTCTAGACCTCCTCCCAAGGCAGCTCCATCAAGTACAGCAATTGTGGGCATTGGAAGATTACCTATTAATGACATAAAATAAAATTCCATTATACCATAATTGTAGTGCTAGAAATAGTATTTTCTTCAAAACCAGTTTTATTTTTAATTTGACATCAATGCCAAGTTAAAAACTGCTAATTGCAATGTCAGTAAACAAATACATGAAAATTATTTTATTAAAAGCCTCTTTACATATAACAAAGCCATTATATATTCTTACCAAACTACTGATGTATGAAAGCATCCATGTACAGAGATTTATCTCTCGCAATTCATTTATTATTTTCCTTTTTGTAAGCCAACAGTTGCTTTATTCATTGACCAACACATTTTCATTTCAAAGACTGACAAGTTTCAGAATTATTTGACTATTTTTTCAAGCTGATAATTGTCACAATTAAGCAGTTAAAATACTAATGTTGGACTTTGAAGTTCTTTCTCTGCAGATTTCAAAGTAATATTTTGATCTGAATGAGTTCCTAACAAACTTATTTATATGAAAGGATCAAGTTTTAGATGCTCGGCAAGCTTTTCCCTCTGCTTATGAATGCACGGAGGAACATTTAAGACTCATAGACATAGGAATTCAAACAAATTCACAAACGTAAAGAAAGATTTTACTGGGTTCAGAAGTTCAGCATGCCACAGAATACCTATGTCACCATTAAAACCACTGAAGGAGGGGGGAGCATAATGGATCGATTATTTTCAATTATAATGGTTTAAAAACAACTTTTGGATTCATTCTTGGATAAGGATGACACAAGAAGGAGCAGGTTTTATTGCCCATTCACATTTGACCTTAACAAACTGATGGTGTGTCTTCCTACACTACTGCATCTGTGTGATGGAAACACTCCCATGAATATGGCATAGTAAGTAAAAGGATGGAATGGATATTACCAAGTTCAATGAGCAACCTAGTGATTGCAATATCAAATCTCACTGACTGTTCAACAGCTATGATTGCCTTTGGCCATATTGGACAGGTCAATTTGAGGTAATTATGTCTAATTCAACATGGTTTTCTTAATCTGCACCTTCAACACCTGCGCTGGTGCTTGTGCAGAGAGAATGACAACATCAGATGATCAAGCACCTTTTATTTGTAAAGCAAATTTCAAAGTGTAAGGAAATCAATTTGCAGCACCACTGTTACATGAAGTATATGTGATATCATTTCTGGTAGGCAAAAGATTACTTATTGTATACTGCTGATCTTGAACGTTTTTTTTAAAAGACAATAGCACTCAATAAAGACGTGGAGAAAATTTTATTTACGGCAGGGATACCAAAGAGTCAATGGGCATGAGTCAAAGATGTATTGCACCTTATGCACAAGGATATTCATGGTTGTTGCAATGATGCCATTGGTATATGTATGAGACACGCAGAATCAGCATGCTAAGCTTCAACAATTAATGTACAAGGATAGACAGGTCCTCTGAGTACCAACAACTTTCACATTTTTACTTAAAAAATAATGCGCCTTACATTCTGCATGATGCAGTTCTAGACATGTTCCACAATTGCAAGCCAGCTAAAATCTGATGGTCAGATCAGAGATGATGTGGTGACTGATACATCTGTTGATCCTTCATGCCAAAAGTGAAGAGTTTTGCAACTGGGGATGTTTAGGAGATATTTTGAATGGGCTAAGCTATTGTTTAGTGGAAATCTCCTAAATCACCCAGTTATCACAATCTGGCTATTAAGTCTGCTTCAGCATCCATGCAGTGGAGATAAGGGGGAAGCAAAGTTACTAAAGAGTGGAAGCCTAGGGATTGGAATGGTGCAAAATGTGCTTGCTGTCCACTAGTTTATTCGGTTAGCAACAAGCCTTTTGCAGTGAGGCCTTTCCATCCGAACTGGAGCTGCACGAAGGGCAAATAATTTATTCCTTGCTTTACTTTGTATAGCTAGTTTATACATGATATCACTGGAGAATTTAAGTATGGTTTCACTGCTAGATAAACAGTGCTATGTTTGATTTTAACACGTGAATATTTAAAGTTACTGAGGTAATAATTAATTGAAAATGTTAAAACTGTGAATGCCTGATACCTGTAATCGGAAATGCACAGGAAATACTCAGCAGCTCAGGCAACCGTTTTTGAAGTAAAGAGTAGAGTTATCACTGCAGATCAATAAGCGAGTTTGGTATTACAACTGTGCATGCCCAGGGCATGGGTCATTCGGGATAAACATTCTCACCAGCTGAGCTACTGTGTGTATACAGACCTGCGTTTCATACATACTTTCCAGTTTTGCTTCTTCGAGGTAAGAAAATATTGCTTTCAAAACTATTAACTAGGTGTATTTATGATTACTTTTCTACAAAACTGCGATGATTTTGATGGTTTAATTGGCTTTTTCCTGGTCGCTTGCTGGCCCGCTTCGGTAAGTGAGCGAGATCGTGATGATTAAGAACAACCATTTTTTATTGTTTTTGTTTTGGATGAGGGGGGGGAGAATAAAATGAAAAGTGTGATTTCTATAACTATCAATAATATGAAAAGTATTTGTGGGGTTTTCACCTCTTACTATACTAGTCCACGGCCACGGGCTGAATGCACGTTTGTTGACTTCTGAATGAGTTCTGCATGTACATGTGTAAGAAAAGTTGTGTAGTACAAAACTTAGTCTCCTGACGAGTCTCGAGTCTCCTGACTAATCATGTCTCTTCTGATTCCCATTACATTGGATAATTTTAATCAGTATTTGACATTCTAATTTTCAGTTATAATCTTGTGATTGGATAAATTAGTTCAATATACTTGCACCATTTTCTTTTGCATTGTAACCGGTATGTAATGGATATGCTTACAGATCATGATTTGATAAGGTCCACGCCGTCGAAACAGATAATAAATAAATGCCCAGCACTGAGATGCATTCTTGACCGCACAGAGATATTTATAGAACAACCACGGCATCTACAGTTGTAGGCTTTGACACAATACTGTGAAACTATTGGTTGGAATTGCCCCAAATGGCATGATCACATTCTTATCAAAAGCTTGGGGTGGGCGATCATCTGATACATACATTGTTAGGAAGAGTGGATTTTTGAACTTAGTTGATCCTGGGGATTGCATAATGGTGGATAGAGAATTTCCCATTCAAGAAGACGATGTTTCGCCATGCCTATTTAGAGATTCCCCCTCCCAGCAGTGGTTATCACCAAATGACCAGAGAAAAAGTACACAAAACCAAGAAGGTTGCCAATGTCTGCATTCATGTTGAATGGGCCATAGGTCGTCCAAAGTGGTTTAACATCCTGATAAACACTTTACCCATCATTTTAGTTCCACATATTGATGATATTTTCACCGTCTGAGCAGCATTATGTAATTTAATGCCTCCATTGGTGTGTAAATGAGATGTTGTTGCACTTGCAGATTATTTTCATCAGAAGTTCATCTTTATGTTCAACCAGGTTTGATATGAACTGAAATCCAGAACTCAATTAGTAAATGTACAGAAGTTCATACAACTCTTGATTTCTTTCATTTTATTTAATCATTTATCAACCATTGTTTCAGTGTACATTAGCCATTAAGTTCACTTGCAGCGCTCTTCGTTTATCCCGAATGACCTTTGACAAATCCCATGATTCCTTGCGTTTATCGATATACCGAACTCGCTTATTACTTCATCAGAACTGGAAAAGGGTTAAATTTCATATAGATGGAGGAGCAGAGAGAATACAGGGAATGGTTTGTGACAGTGTGCAGGACCAAGACTATTCACTTAACCAATCCTTTTGGAGCTGTCAAGTTAAAAGAGGAATAATGGTAGTTGGAAATTAAAATTAGGTAGAATTTAAAAACAAACATACAAAATTTGTGACAAACTTAAGTTGACTAATCCTGACATATTAGAAACTAAAATTACCAGAGACAGGCATCTGCCAGCATATCATATACAGGTATCTGACATCAGTCTTGCATTCCCACCCAATAGAAGCTTACATTTTAAAGTGACAATCAGTGCTTCACAAGCACAATCATTAACATTGTCTTTTTTTGTGAGGGAGTTGTTGGCAGGTCATTAATATTCAAGCTAAAAAGGAGAAACACCACTGCTGATCCATGAGACATACCATTAGCTCGAAGGCTCAAAGAACTTGATAGTTTAGCTAATTGCACATGAAACCAATATAATCTGGCCTTGACCAAATAAGTGCTCAATGGAATGAACAGCCAAAGTACCATGTGTCAGATATACCCTAATAACTGAGTATCTGAGCAGCATAACAGTGGAATATGACAGAAACCAGACAATCTGAGAATAATTCCAGTCGTGAAAACTCCCTGGAAGTACGACAGCACTGAAAAAGATTGTACAAAATAAAGGCTATCACTCCACATTAGTTGATGTTAACCTTTAATGAAATTGGATCTGTTAGGACCCTTTATTTAGGATCATAGCTTGCATGCCATCAAAAAGCTAATGCAAGATGAAGCTTCTATTTAGGCAGCTGAAATTGAAGAAGCACCACAAATCTTCTTGACTGGCAAAATCAAAATCTTTTGAAAGATCAAAAAAGGCTGTGTGAGGTGTTGGTTGCTGTTCCCTACAGTGAAGATCACATCCATTGAAGCACCAGATGAATGGAATCTACTCAGCAATTCAAGAGGCAAGGAGATGAAGGGAACCCTGGCAATGACTATTCCTGTGACCGACAAGAGAACACCGTGTCAAAAGTCAAATTGTTTCCTTTTTAAAAATAATTGACATGAGTACAATTTCTCTGATATCCCCATATGTGTCTTTTCTCCCCATGTATGAGAGATGAGTTTCTTAAGCTGTGGCTGCATTTCCTCACCAACAATTAGAAATTCAGCAGAACTACAAGTGTACCCAAGATCTTTGTGGCATTTTAATTAATGTATCCTTTACAAGATTTTGTCAGTCAAGATAAAGGCAATGCAGGTCAACCACCGATTTTCCGGCAACTGGTGGTCCAGCAGTACCTCATTTAATTCAGACAAAGTTACGAGAGTCCACTTGAAATCTCCCTGAAAATGTGGCGCTTAGGCCAGGTGAGGCCGCTAACCGACTTCATCAGGACTTATGAGGACAATCGGTGGGTCAAATTTGCCCCTTGTGGTCAGGGCTCTGGCACTCCAGCCCGGCTGGAGCCTGCAGATCGGTTTCCATAACCGACTTCCACAGTCGATCGGCGGGACGAATTTGCCCCCTGCGGCAGGGACTCTGGAACTCTAGCCCAATCGGAACCAGCAAATCTGTTCTAATAGCTGACTTCCGAGCCAGTATCTCAGCCCCCCAGCGGCCTAGGCAGACTGTTCTGGAACCGTTCGACTCCTCGCGGAGGTCGTGACCTCTGTTGATCCAGCAAAATAGATAATC
This sequence comes from Rhinoraja longicauda, assembly GCF_053455715.1. Lineage (NCBI taxonomy): Eukaryota > Metazoa > Chordata > Chondrichthyes > Rajiformes > Arhynchobatidae > Rhinoraja > Rhinoraja longicauda. Next base: position 51,173,099 of record NC_135955.1, on the reverse strand, counting down.
AAGAAAGCCTCTGGAACTAAAGGTGCCAGAAAATCAGTGATGGACCTGGATTTTGTCATGGGATATCATATCATATCATATATATACAGCCGGAAACAGGCCTTTTCGGCCCACCAAGTCCGTGCCGCCCAGCGATCCCCGTACATTAACACTATCCTACACCCACTAGGGACAATTTTTACATTTTACCCAGCCAATTAACCTACATACCTGTACGTCTTTGGAGTGTGGGAGGAAACCGAAGATCTCGGAGAAAACCCACGCAGGTCACGGGGAGAACGTACAAACTCCTTACAGTGCAGCACCCGTAGTCAGGATCGAACCTGAGTCTCCGACGCTGCATTCGCTGTAAAGCAGCAACTCTACCGCTGCGCTAGGCGAGGGTGTATGAAGAACAATGTTGAGGAGTTCCATGATGGGTGAAAAGCACAGGTGGCAGGCTGTCTCTCCATCATTGGTCATTTGACCATTGTAATTGTCAAGGGTAGAACTTTTGGTGCTTGTGTCACAGATTGTGATAAGTACCTGAAGAATCCATATGAATGTTGTAATTCCTCCCCCTGTGCTCTCAATCCTGATGCAGTTTCTCAACCCAAATCGTCAATAATCTCTGCCTCCTCAGATGCTGCCTGATCCACCGAGTTCCTCCAGCAGTTTGTTGGATGCTGATAATGCAGTCTTGCAATTTAATGAAAGGACAGTTAAAATGGTACAGTGCAGGTGGGAGCCATCATTATATATGTAGTTTTTGAATGATGCTGCTAAAGGAAAGGATGTGGAAACTAAAATGCCATCACACCAAAATTCTAATTTTGATCTGATAAGCATAACGTCTTTAATGCAAAGCTAATCAAGCTGAGGTATTGCCCCAAATGGTTCAACTCCCCGAAGAAATAGGTTGATTTTGTGTTCTAAAAATATGTTTGGGTCATTTGTTTTTGTGCACAATTGATTCATAATTTTCCTTCATTATTTTCCCTCAGGATATGATAGTGATATTAGGTAGATATGTAATGTTCCTCGTATTCAAGGGAAAAGATTGTAAAGATGCCAGTTATGCTGACTAATGCATTGCTGGAGTTGGGCTGATGACTCCCTTTTTTGAGGGATTGACATAAAAAACAGATGTTGGAAGATTCCATTATATATTATCCATACTTCAAGAATATTTTGATATTCTGCTTGAAAGATTCTTCCACACGCTTAATACGGTGGATAGCCAAGTATAATTCGGAGATGAATGAGGAAATGACTGAAAAATAAAAATCAATACTTTAAGCAACTGAAGTAACTTGAAAATCCCAGAAAGACCTAGGACCTATTTTTAAACTGGCAGAACAATCAGTCAAAAGTTACAACATTAAAAAACATGTCATACAAACCAGAAGAAAACAAAGATCGTATTTAGTGAACTATGCTGAAGGAACTGAGAAATCAGAGAGAGACTGAGCACTGGTATCAGACATTGCAGCAGTCATCGCTATTCACAAATAGATTAACTGGTCATTATTTCACTGTGGTTTGTAAGACCCTGCTGTGCATAAATTGGCTGCTGTGCCAACACTTGGAAATTATTCTTTTAGTTCTGAGGTTGGTTGTGCATCCAGAGGTTACAAAAGGAAAAAAATAAATAGAATTACTTTTCCTTTCCCTTCTCTGAGCAACAATTAAAAAAGAACAAACACATGCCAAGCTAGATTAGACAATTACAGCAGTAAATTCACTAGGCTGGGACACTGGAACAATACACTCTCTGGTCAGGTTTTTATTTGAAAACTATTCTGTTCTGGCCATTAAGACATAAATGAAGTTTCTGATTTGTGGAAATGAAATTGAAAAAGACCGAGGTCTGGCCGTTCTTGGCAAGGTGCAGGTCATGAAGAATGACAAGAACATTTTGAACTCAAGCTTTAAAAGAACATCAATGGGCATATAGAAATTCTTGAGGTACTTTGAGGAAAAGCAAAAATAAAACCTGGGGCAGTATTTCAGGTCAAAGTGCAACAAGAATATAAGGTAACATGGGTGCAAACTGGCAAAAGCCAATTTCAGCCAAAATGCAAGAGAGATCTTCGTGACACAAAAATCGTCAATATCCATCACTGTCTTTCTATTACTCTGAAACTATTTGAAAAGATGGTAATCATTGCAATAGAGAGCACTGTTTTTAATTTTTCAGGATAAGCAAGGGCAAGGTGAGCAAAATGTCATTCTGCATGCAAACTTATCATGATGTTCATGTGATATTGTGTACAAATAGGTCAAGTTGGAATGTTATATTGATATATAACACTTCTTTAGATTAAAAATGGCAGTGATACATGGCTGAGGTTTTACTCTTTTGGGTAAGGTTATCATGACTGCCTGATTACACACAACACCCAAAACTAAACTCTGCCTCAGAGGGCAGTGGAGGCCAATTCTCTGAATACATTCAAGAGAGAGCTAGATAGAGCTCTTAAGGATAGTGGAGTCAGGGGGTATGGGGAGAAAGCAGGAACGGGGTACTGATTGAGAATGATCAGCCATGATCACATTGAATGGCGGTGCTGGCTCGAAGGGCCGAATGGCCTACTCCTGCACCTATTGTCTATTGTCTATAAACATAGTCATAGAATTATAGAGTGTGGAAACAGGCTCTTGAGCCCAACTTGCCCACAGTGTCCAACTTGTCCCATCTACACTAGTCTCACTTTGTGTCCATCCCATCTATTGCTCTCATGATTTTCTACAACCTCTATAAGAACAGATATGATATTATCACTTTATACATTGGATATGTGGGTAATAAAAGAACAATATAAATCATATAAATATTAATTCAGTGCAAAAGTGGTCAATGAGGACAGTATCTACAACTTGAAGTTCCTGATATTGCATATCTCTGAAGATCTGTCCTGGGCCCAGCACATCGATGCAATCACAAAGAAAACTCATCAACTCCTCTACTTCTTTAGAATATTTAGGAGATTTGTTATGACAATAAATACTCTATTGAAGTTCTACAGGTGCATAGAAGAGAGCACTGACTGGTTACATCACATCTTGGTTCAGCAATTCAAATGCCCAGGAATGTAGGGATTACAAAGGGATGTAGACTCTGCTCGGTCTATCACAGGCTCTAATCTCCCTACCATGAAAGGAAAAAAGCCAGACAATATCATCAAGGAACTATACCACGCTCACATATACCTCATAGGGCAGCCTGAAAACCAAAGGGATGAACTTTAACTTCTCCAATTTCAGATAACACCACTCCCACTCCTTTTCAACTACTCAGTTACACCGCTCCTACGCACATCTTTTTTTCCCCTCCCCTTGCACCCCTGTTCCGATTCCACTTCCTCCACCCACTCATGTCCCTCTCCTCCTTACTCCCCATTTATCTGGTCCCCAAAAGGTCCCCATTTACCTTTGCCTCTTCCCTTCCGCCATCCCTTCCTCTGGTTCCGCATTTCATTCCCCAACTTCTTCCCTCATAAGATTCCACTTTCCCTTGCCTCCCTCTATCTTCCCTCATTTATCCCCCCTCTACTCCATCACCTGAAGAAGATCCCAACTCAAAACATCGTCTGTCCATTTTCCTCCACAGTAACAGAGTTCATCCAGTAGTTGATTTTTCACTCAAGATTCCGGCATCTGCAGTCTCTTGTGTTTACATCACAGGGCATGCTTTGTGAATGTGCTCCGTTGATCACCCTTTCACATTCTTAACATAGTGTTGTACTATGTCAAGGCATTTGGTGGTAAAACCATAAAAAAACTATTATTCCCTTCTTGTGAATTTAAATGCCATTGGAGATATCCATAATGATACTGCATTAAGTTAGAAATGTGCCACATTAATCAGTATAAACAATTTCCTGTTTATTCAGATTCCATGACAGGCCAGGGCATTGAAAAGTAACCACTAACAATCAGATTCTATCTAGTGTTTCAGGATGCAATTAAAATCTGCCAATCCTTAAAAAAGCAAATTAATAAATAAGTATTCAAATGCCATATTAACTCTGGAATTTTAGTTTAATTATTTAACATTTTATTTGCACAAGGTGGTACAAAGGTAATATAAAAATGCCAAACATTTATTCCTAATCTGGAACAAGATCACTGAAAAAGATTTCAAGTTTGTGCATTCCTAAATGTAATTATAGGTAGGATTTAATAAGCACATTGCCCAAAACACAAAATTAAATATAGTTTTCCTTTTGAAGTATTAAAATAATTCCAATAATTTTGTTGCAGTGAATTTTATATTGGTCTTAACATTCCTAAACATACAAATTTTTACAATTAAGAAACGCGTACACATATTTCAGAAAATAGCTAATCAAGTTGCCTTAAGATTGCCATTACTTTTCACTACATTTTATTTTTCCTGTAACTAAAAACACAGATCATTCAATTGCATTCCTTCTGTGGTTATAGAGGTTGAAGAAGAATGAAAAGCATCCATATTGCATGCTTGTGCTACTGATGTAACGTCATTGAACAGACGTTTACAATGACTGAAATAAATGTTTGAGACTAATTGTTCTGTGACTAAGTTAAACATGTTGCACAAAAGCTTTTCTTTTTGGGCTATGCTTTTGTCAACTGGGTCGTGCACTGCAGCATATGAAATAAAGTCATTCTTTAGTTATGCACTCAATACTTCATTTTAGGAAGAATTTGAATTCAGAAACAATTAACATATTCCTTACTAAACAATAAAAGGTAAAAGCTTCATAATTCATGAATACATCTAACAATTGCTGCAAAATATATTAAAGTTTACTTGTGAGAATAATCTTATCAGGTAAGACCTCAGGATAATTGTGATATTTATCCCACATGGGTTTTTTATTCTAAAATTCTCCCTTGCACATATGTAAATGCATCATTAAATATTTCAAGTGTTCCTTCTGATGGCAGTGTTTTACTTGTTTGAACTAAGTGCAATAATGAGATTGCCTATGGCGAAAGCAGCACCTCAAGAGGCATGAGCTGTTTCTTGTTATATCCATCATCTTCAGTAGAGTACTCCAAGCCTTCATGTACAATTCTTTTATCTTGCTGCACAATCTTTCAGTTGCAAGTGGAACAAACAAAACCATTCATCAATTGGGTATTTGGAAACTTATATGATCACTACAATCACTTCAATTTTCAGTTTACTCGTCGCTTAACTTATTTCTAATTAAATCTACATCAAGCCAACTTGACACAAAGAAATAAATTCCAAAATTTGCCACAATCCATTCCAAAAGATGGGTGGAGCCCAAAGTTGCATGCACGAGGTACTGCATGTATGCTCAGTAGGGGGAAAATCTTCCTGCTGAAAATGAGAACGATGACATGTGCAAACAAGAATCACATTTGAGATATCCCTGGAAGGCAATTAGGGATGGGAAATAAATACTGGTCTTGCTTGAGATCTCCATCTTCCATGTACAAAAAATAATCAAAGCCCCAGATAAAATGTAGCATTTTCTGGCAGTTATGCGCAAACTGCTGGTAAAGCCCTTTTCAAAGGGTAAACTTATCTCCATCTTCCAAATCTGTGTAATACAATATGGAAGGCAGAAACTACTCAGGAGTGGGGGTAGATGGTGGGTCTTATTCCAGTACATTTGATCACCAGCTCCATTGCTGATTCCAAATCCAAAAAATCCAAAATAGCTTTATTTGTCATTCGTTCAGAACGAGATTACTTAGCCAGCAGTAGAAAAACACAAGACACAACCCCAACACAAACATCCATCACAGTGACTCCAAGCACCCCCTCACTGTGATGGAGGCCAAAAACTTCCCCTCTCTCTTCCCCCACGCACCTCCCACGTACAGACAACTCGACCCCTACCGAGGCGACCGACCCGCACAGCCCCCGCAAGGAGATGGAAAGTCCACGCGGCCGAGCGAGACCCAAGTCCAAATCAACCATGAGCTCTCTGACTTTGATTGATAGCTAAGTTCAAGAAATGTGTTTGTTTTATTTTTCTTTAATGCATCTTAATGTTTTAGATTGTTTTATAATCTTAACATGTTTTAAGTTGATTTTTAAAACATGTTTCACTTGCATTTCGAATAATCACTTAAACTGTTTAAATGTTCTTGAAAACAGAACATTTAACAGGTTGTTAAATTGGCCTGAGGACAGAGTCTGAGAATATGCCAACGCAAGACCAGGCTCAGTTCATGGAATTCTGCTCTTCATGGAATGGCTACAACATGCAATTTGCCAGGTCAAGTTGATCTGCAGAGCCACAAGCCGGAAGTGCTGGGAAAGGAGAGGAATGGAAGAAATGTAGCAAAATTGAGGTGCCTTACAGAAGATGACTAAAGAGGCACACGGCATGGAATCAGACCTTTTGGTCCAATTGGCCATGCCGACAAAGGTGCTCCATTTACACTGGTCCCACCAGTGCAGTTAGGTGGTCAAGAAAACTTTTGGTACATTGGCCTTCATCAGTAAGAGTACTGAGTATAGAAGTTGGAAGGTCGTGTTACAGTTATACAAGATGTTGGTGAGGCCACAATTAGAGTGTTGTGTTGAGTTTTGATCACCATGTTATAGGAAAGATGTAGTCAAGCTTGAAAGGGTTCAGAGTAAATTTACCTGTATGTTGTCAGGACTCGAGGGACTGTGCTATTGGGAGAGGTTGAGCAGGCTAGGGCTTTATTCCTTGGAGCGCAGGAGGATGGGGGGTGGTCTTAGAGATGTACAAAATCATGTGAGGAAAAGATCGGGTAAACAAAGTCTTTTGGCAGAGTAGGGGAATCAAGAATCAGTGGACATAGGTTTAAGGTGAGAGGGGAAAGATTCAATGGGAACCTGAAAGGTAACTTTCTTTTACACAAAGGGCAGTGGGTGCATGGAACAAGCTGCTGGAGGAGATACTTGAGGCAGTTACTATCGCAACATTTAAGGAACATTTAGACAGGTACATGGATAGGGTAAGTTTAGAGGGATATAGGCCAAAAGCAGGCAGGTGGCACCAATGTAGATGGGGAATGTTGGTCAGCATGGGCATGTTGGGCTGAAGGCCTGTTTCTGCTCTGTGTGACTCTACGACTGCCTGCATTTGGCCCATCTCCCTCTAAACCTTTCCTTTTCACATACCTGTCCAAATGTCTTTTAAATGTTTTTATAATACCTGCCTCAACCACCTCCACTGGCAGCTTGTTCCATACACCCACCACCCTCTGTGTAATTAGTTGCCCGCAGGTTCTTATTAAATCTTTTCCCTCTCACCTTAAACTGTCCTCTGGTTCTTAATTCCCCTACTCTGGGTGAAAGGCTCTGTGCATTCACCCTATCTATCTTATATGCCTCGATAAGATCACCACTCATCCTCCTGCATTTCAAGGAATAAAGTCCTAGCCCATCCAATCGCCTCTTATAACTCAGGCCCTCAAGTCCTGGCAACATCCTCATAAATCTTCTCTGCACTCTTTCCAGTATGTACAACTCTAACATAACATCCCAAGCCCTATACTCAATACCCTGACTGATGGAGGCCGATACCAAAAACTGTCTTGACTACCGTATCTACCTGTGATGCCACTTTCAAGGAACTATGTACCTGCACTCTTTGATCCCTCTGCTCTACAACTCTTCAGGGCCATGCCATTCACTGTGAGGTTCCTGCCCTGGTTTGACTTCCCAAAATGCAACACCTCACATTTATCTGCATTAAACTCCATTAACCATTCCCCAGCCCACTTGCCCAACTGATCAAAATCCTACTATGATTTTTGATAACCATCTTCGCTATCTACAATACCGCCCGCTTCAGTGTCATGGGCAAACTTACTAATCATGCCTTCTATATTCTCATCAAAATCATTAATATAAACCACAAACAGCAATGGGCCCAGCACCGATCCATGAAACACATGACTAGCTTAGGCCTCCAGTTTGAAAAACAACCTTCAATCATCACCAAAGATGGACACAAAATGCTGGAGCAACTCAGCGGGACAGGCAGCATCTCTGGAGAGAAGGAATGGGTTACGTTTCGGGTCCAGATCCTTCATCCTCATCCTTCTATCATCACCCTCTGCTTCCTTCCATAAAGCCAGTTCTATATCCAGTCAGCTAGCTCGCCCTGAATCCCATGCAATCTAACCTTCCCAAACAGCCTACCATGTGGAACCTTATCAAATGCCTTGCTGAAGTCCACAAAGACAATGTCTACCGCTTTGCCCTCATGAATCTTTTTTTCCCCTACAACCGTTGCGTCCCAAATGGCTATTCTTGTATTATAGTTTATCAGAATGGACTATTTCTAGACCCAAGGAGAATATATTACACTGTTCCTTCTATCTAATTTTCATGATTAAAAATCTATGGCAGGCCTTTATTCCTCCCTATTAATTCCTATACGCAAGTATTATTAGGATAATTGGAATGTTGTCAGTCCCTCCCCACATTCATGTTTAGCAATCCTTCCTTAAACAAATAAATGGTCATCCACACTTTTCAGGCCAAAATTTCAAAGCAGATTATTGCCAGATTAAATAATTTATTCCAGACATACCCTTGGTTTACATCCTGTGCTGACCAAGGCAGCAATGATAGCCAAATACCATCCCAGGTCACCATAACTCCTAATGAGTTAACAGGACCAGATGATAAAGTATACTCGTGAAACTATAAATCTACCATGAGCTGTCCATAATTGAGGGGAGGTACAAGGGTGAAGAACATTTTTTTATGCTTGCAAGTTTAGTGCCTCGAAAATAACAACACACCAAAAAGTTAATCCTTTTCTATCAGACATAATCATGCTTATTTTTCCTGTGATATTTACACGAGTATCTTTAAATATGTTCCATTTATAAGGCTGATTAACAAAATGACAGTGAACCAAACAGCCTCCTCTGCACTGAAATGTATATCTTATCGATATAGATCTATATATAGATTTTTATATATATATATATATATATATACACAAAATGCTGGAGAAACTCAGCAGGTCAGGCAGCATCTCAGGAGAGAAGGAATGGGTGACGTTTCGGGTCGAGACCGTTCTTCAGACTGAAGGGTCTCGACCCGAAACGTCACCCGTTCCTTCTCTCCTGAGATGCTGCCTGACCTGCTGAGTTACTCCAGCATTTTGTGAATAAATACCTTCGATTTGTACTAGCATCTGCAGTTATTTTCTTATACTTATATATATATAATCTTTCTTCATATTCAACTCTATATCATATTAAAGGAAAAAAATATTACCATCGATATCTCAAGTAGGAATATTTTGTAAAAACACTGGGTATTCAATCATACAACTCTGGGGGAGAAATGACAGCATTGTGCTGTTGAAAATTGGTTTAATCCAGAATAAAGCAATTTTGTACATATTTTGCACTGGGTGCCTTACTACTCTTTTGGAAATTCATTTGATCATTTATCAGCAAGATTTTCAATATTTCTTATATTCATTGCATTGGAAAGAACTGCAGATGCTGGTTTAAATCATGGTCGACACAAAATGCAGGAGAAACTCAACGGGTCAGGCAGCATCTCTGGATAGGAATGGGTGACAATTCGGGTCGAGACCCTTCTTCAGACTGATGTCAGGGGAGGGGGCGGGACAAATATAGAATGTAGTCGGAGACAGTAAGACTAGTGGGAGAACTGGGAAGGGGGAGGGAATGGAGAGAGAAGGTATGGGGTATCTGAAGTTAGAGAAGTCAATGGTCATACCGCTGGGGTGTAAACTACCCAAGCGAAATACTGTATGAGATGCTGTTCCTTCTATTTGTGCTGGGCCTCACTCTGACAATGGAGGAGGCCCAGGACAGAAAGGGTCAGATTGGGAATGGGAGGGGTTGAAGTGCTGAGCCACCGGGAGATCAGGTAGGTTAAGACGGACTGAGCCGAGGTGTTCAGTGAAACGATTGCCAAGCCTGCGCTTGGTCTCGCCGATGTAGAGAAGTTGACACCTGCAACAGCGGATATTGTAGATGACGTTGGAGGAGGTGTAGGTGAACCTCTGCCTCACCTGGAAAGACTGTTTGGGTCCTTGGATGGAGTCGAGGGGGGAGGTAAAGGGACAAGTGTTGCATCTCCTGCGGTTGCAGGGGAAAGTACCTGGGGAGTGGGTGCTTTGGGTGGGAAGAGGCGAGTTGACCAGGGAGTTTCAGAGTGAACGGTCTCTGCGGAAAGCAGAACGAAGTGGAGATGGGAAGGTATGGCCAGTAGTGGAATCCTATTGGAGGTGGCGAAAATGTTGGAGGATTATATGCTGTATGCGACAGCTGATGGGGCGGAAGGTGAGGACAGAGGGGACTCTGTCCTTGTTACAAATGGGGGGAGGGGGAGGGGGAGCAAGAGCAGAGCTGTGGGATATCGAGGAGTTCCTCGTGAGAGCCTCATCTATAATGGAAGAGAGGAACCCCCGTTTCCTAAAGAATGAGGACATCTCCAATGCCCTGGTTTGGAACACCTCATCCTGGGCGCAGATGCAGCGTAGACGGAGGAATTGGGAGTAGGGGGATAGAGTCTTCACAGGAAGCAGGGTGGAAAGATGTGTAGTCAAGATAGCTATGGGAGTCAGTCGGCTTGTAGTGGCTGTCGGTCAATAGTCTGTTTCCTGTGATGGAGATGATGAGATCTAGAAACGGTAGGGAGATGTCGAAGATGGTCCAAGTGAATTTGAGTGCAGGATGGAAATTCGTGGTGAATTTGATGAAGTCAGTGAGTTTGGCATGGGTGCTGGAGGTAGCACCAATGCAGTCGTCAATGTAGCGGAGGTAGAGTTCGGGGATAGGGCCAGTGGACTGTTGGAACAGGGATTGTTCAACGTAGCTAGGGCCCATGCGAGTGCCCATAGGTATGCCTTGGATTTGGAGGAAGTGGGAGGAGTCAAAGGAGATGCTGTTGAGGGCAAGGACCAGTTCTGCTGGGCGGAGGAAAGTATTGGTATATGGAAGATTGGCTGGTTCTGCTGTCGAGGAAGAAATGGAGGGCTTTAAGACCCTCCTGGTGGGGGATGGAGGTGTAGAGTGACTAGACATCCATAGTAAAGATGAGGGAGTGGGGGCATGGAAAACTGAAGTTATTGAGGAGACGAAGAGCATGTGAGGTGTCTTGGACATAGGTAGGGAGGGATTGAACTAGGGGGGGATAGGGTGGAGTTGAAGTATGTGGAAATTAATTTGGTGGGACATGTACAAGCAGAAACAATAGATCTGCCAGGACAGTTCTGTTTCTGGATTTTGGGGAGAAGATTTTGGGCTGGGGAACAATAAGGTTGGAGGCTTTAGAGGGCAGAGAGTCAGAAGTGATGAAACCAGTAATGGTGTTTGAGATTAACGTCTGGTGCTCGTCAGTGGGGTCATGATCCAAGGATAAGTAGGAGGAGGTGTCCGAGAGTTGTCGCCTGGCCTCAGTCTGGTAGAGGTCAGCACGCCAGACTACCACGGGTTTGATTATCCAGTCGGGGTTGCTGCAGAGTGAGTGGAGGGTTGTACGTTCAGGGGGGGAGAGGTTAGAGTGAGTAAGGGGAGTGGAAAATTTGAGGCAGTTGATGTCCCGCCGGCAGTTGGAAATGAACAGGTCTAATGAAGGTAGATGGCCATCCAGGGGAGTCCAAGAGGAGGGGGTCCGTTGGAGACAGGAGAAGAGGTCATCACTGGGTGGTGAGGACTCCTTCCCATAGAAAAAGGCACAGAGGCGGAGGCGACGGAAGAAGAGCTCTACATCGTGGCGGACCCGGAACTTGAGGTGGGGGCGGAGGGGAACAAAGGTGAAGCCTCTACTGAAGACAGAGCATTCCGTATCAGAAAGGGGGAGATCAGGGGGGATGATGAACACACAGCAAGGGTGGGGGTTGGGGTCGGATGAAGGCAGGTGAGTAGATGGAGGTCTCTATTCATTGTCAAACTCGCCAAAATGCCATCAATAGTATAGCGACATGGAAAATGGTATTTGCAACAAGGTTATCAACTTAACAAGATTATTAGTAAGATAAAAAAAGTTTTTCTTATTGTGCACAGAACTCAAAGTTTTACTAAAGATAGACACAAAAAATTGGAGTAACTCAGTAGGCCATGCAACAACTCTGGAGAAAAGGAATAGGTAACGTTTCGGGTCGAGACCCTTCTTCAGACTCTACCCAATTTTGTCTGAAACCATGCTATTTGAAAATACAAGACTCAAATAAATTTGTCTACACTAAGATATATAATCTCATTTCAGTTTAAATACCTTTAGCTTTCTGGGCTCAAAATTCATTCCAGACTGCTGTTCCTGACCTCTGTTACTCAAGGAAAGGATACAATTATTTCTCCTTCAACTCACAGAAGAAGGCATACCAGAGATAGGCACATGTCCTCAACGTGCAGATATTCCTCGGCCTTCCAGGTAATCTTCTGTTGGATTTCCAAGGTCACCTTGCCCCCAAAAAAACCTGAACATTGAATTCTTCCAATTTTAGGTAACCAACCTACAAAGAAATGCTGCCCCCCCCCCCCCCCCCCCCCCCCACACACAAACACACCACCCTCACTTCCCTGTGCTCCCACCTGAACTCGCATCCATTTCTCCCCCTCCACCTATATTTCTTCCTCTGGCTTCACAATTCGCTCCACTTCTAACTTTATCTCATACATTCTGTCTTTTCATTTCTGTCCTTTGTCCAGCCATCTGCCTATCAAAAACACCTCACCTATATCCACCTGTCACTTGCCAGGCTTTGTCCTGCCCTTCCTGTCTTCCAGCTTTTGCCCCACCATCACAATCAGTCTTTGGAAGGCTCACAACCCGAAACATCACCTAATCATTTTCTCCAGAAAATTCGCTGTTACCCCAGAATTTGTCTTTTTTTCACCTGTTGGTACCATTTAGAGTTTAATATTGGGGAAAAATGAAATGTTTTTCATACTGTCTAGGTTCTTCTCAGCCCTTGAGAATATAATAATAATATATTCCTTTATTCGTCCCACACCGGGGAAATTTACAATATATGTATATATTGTCCACCCATCATAGAACATAGAATATAATATTTACATATTTACAATATATGTATATATGTCCACCCGCCATAGAACATAGAAGAGTACAGCATAGGAATAGACCCTTCGACCCATGATGTTTGTGCTGAACATGATGCCAAATAAAACTAATCCCTTCTGCCCACACATTATCCTTATTCCTCCATTCCTCCATTTATGTGCACCAATCTAAAAGCCTATTAAACTCCACTATTGTATCCGCTTCCACATCACCACGCCATGAGCTCTAGGCATCTATCTCCCTAAACTTGCCCCACACATCTATATACTAAAACTCTTGTTTGTTTCTTTGTTTGTTCCTGAACTACAGCCAAAATGGTACATGATAGCATGACAATTTTAGGCCCACCTTACTCACCCTTTGGTGCTAATGGAAGAAGTTTCATTGAAATCGGTTAAATAACAATTGGCTACTCTCCAGTCCTCCAGGACCTCATCTGAGGCTGGAGAGGATGCAAATATTTCTCCATCAAGGCCTCAGCAATCGCCTCTCTTGCCTTTCTCAATAACCTAGAATAGATCCCATTAGGCCCTGGGGACATCCATCTAAATGCTCTTCAACAGACCCAATACCACCTCCTTCCTGACTATTGGAGCACCCATTCATTAACACTACCCTGTTGCTGAAATGTTTTATATGCATTGTGACACATCTTTCACACCTGTTCGCAAAGATTACCCCAACTGAGCTATATGTAGACAACCAAAGTTCTCACATTTATCCAACTTTCAAACATCATTAAGTCACAATCTCTAATGTTTGGTGTCAAATGCAGATAACTATTTGGCAAACATCTATGTCCTTAAAAGGCACAAACTAATTTATTTCAAACAAAATATCCACTTGGCATTTACAGTAAATGTGTACAATTACTTTGACTACTATCAAGCTTCCCCATTCAAGTTAAATGCCCAACTTAGTTTAGCTTCCGCTTCTCCAGAAAATAAAGATTTCAAATTCACATCTGAAAATGCAATAGTGTTTCTGGTAATAGACAATAGACAATAGGTGCAGGAGTAGGCCATTCAGCCCTTCGAGCCAGCACCGCCATTCAATGCGATCATGGCTGATCACTCTCAATCAGTACCCCGTTCCTGCCTTCTCCCCATACCATCTCACTCCGCTATCCTTAAGAGCTCTATCCAGCTCTCTCTTGAAAGCATCCAACGAACTGGCCTCCACTGCCTTCTGAGGCAGAGAATTCCACACCTTCACCACTCTCTGACTGAAAAAGTTCTTCCTCATCTCCGTTCTAAATGGCCTACCCCTTATTCTTAAACTGTGGCCCCTTGTTCTGGACTCCCCCAACATTGGGAACATGTTTCCTGCCTCTAATGTATCCAATCCCCTAATTATCTTATATGTTTCAATAATGGGCGGCACGGTAGCGCAGCGGTAGAGTTGCTGCTTTACAGCGAATGCAGCGCCGTCGACTCAGGTTCGATCCTGACTACACTGTAAGGAGTTTGTACGTTCTCCCCGTGACCTGCGTGGGTTTTCTCCGAGATCTTCGGTTTCCTCCCACACTCCAAAGACGTACAGGTATGTAGGTTAATTGGCTGGGTAAATGTAAAAATTGTCCCTAGTGTGTGTAGGATAGTGTTAATGTACGGGGATCACTGGGCGGCACGGACTTGGAGGGCCGAAAAGGCCTGTTTCCGGCTGTATATATATGATATGATATGATGATAAGATCCCCCCTCATCCTTCTAAATTCCAGTGTATACAAGCCTAATTGCTCCAGCCTTTCAACATACGACAGTCCCGCCATTCCGGGAATTAACCTAGTGAACCTACGCTGCACGCCCTCAATAGCAAGAATATCCTTCCTCAAATTTGGAGACCAAAACTGCACACAGTACTCCAGGTGCAGGGTAATTACCCTAACACGGTTTCACTGACCAAACCCTTGATTCAGTACATCCTCATCAATTTAATATTTGCTATGGCATGCATTGATTTCAGAAAAAAAAGTTTTACTTTGTGCAACCATCTAATTTTCGATTAATTTGATGAACATTTTTATTTCCACATCTCCTAATCATTCTTAAAAGTAAACTGCCACATTTCAGTGAATGATTACATCTAGGTTGTGCAGGAAACACAGTGAAAATTCTCCAAGGTTGCCTGGAATCTCAACAAATTAAGATTAATCTGGTATTGCTGCAAGGAACCAAGAGGCAACTACATGAGAATCAACATTAATTACAGGAATACTGGAATTGGGAAATGTTTGATTTAACTAATAAACAAAAATCAACTCAGCAAATAATAAAATCAAAATCTACTCCTTATGACTATTGAAAAACAAAGTGCATGAGGTGGAGGCATCTGACATTAAACTAGACCTGGATAGGCAAGGGCATTGAAGAGAAGAAGCAGTCATGAAATGGCACATCCCCAATTCACGTCAAGTCAAGTCAAGTTTATTTGTCACATACATATACCAGATATGCAGTGAAATGAAAGTGGCAACGCCTGCGGATTGTGCTAAACTACAAAACAGAATAGAAAAAAAAAATTTAACACAAAAAATAAATTAATACAGAAAATTAAATTAGTCCCAGGTGATATGAGAGTTAACAGTCCTGATGGCCTGTGGGAAGAAACTCCGTCTCATCCTCTCTGTTTTCACAGCGTGACAGCGGAGGCGTTTGCCTGACCGTAGCAGCTGGAACAGTCCGTTGCTGAGGTGGTAGGGGTCCCCCATAATGTTGCTGGCTCTGGATCTGCACCTCCTGATGTATAGGCCCTGCAGGTGGGCGAGTGAGTTCCCATGGTGCGTTCAACCGAACGCACTACTCTCCGCAGAGCCTTCCTGTTCTGGGCAGAGCTGTTCCCGAACCAGATTGTGATGTTCCCGGACAAGATGCTTTCTACAGCCCCAGAGTAGAAGCACTGAATGATCCTCAGAGAGACTCTAAATTTCCTCAACTGTCTGAGGTGGTAAAGGTGCTGCCTTGCCTTACTCACCAATTCCATGATCACCTTCAAGTTAGAAGAACAACCCTGGTTCCATGTGGAGTTACACAATGCTGAAACAGGCCTTTCAGCTCACTGAATCTGCAGCTGCCTTCAAGGATCCATATACAATAATCCTATGTTTTTAAATTCATGCCACATTTCCAGATTTCTCCATTCACATAAGGGCAATTTATACTGCCAATGAATCTACCAATCCTTGGGATGTGGGAAGAAAACCATGTGATCACAAGGAGAACATGCAAACTTCACACAAACAATACCAGAAATCAAGACTGAATCTGGGTCACTAGAACCATGAGGCAGCTGTGCAATAGGGCAAGTAGAAATACCAGGTACACCTTAGGTTTCTTGTGCCTACACCTTATAATAAGATACAAATGGAAAAAGGACAAATTATTAGTAAACATCTCCACTCAAAAATGCAGAATGGATGATTTCACACAGGCAACTCTGTGCATGTGTAGAAACCAATTTAGTTTGTTCAATTTGGCCTTATGCAAGGGCAAGTGTTTTAGCCAGCTGTAAGCTCTGAATGTAGGAAAGACAGATGCCCTAACAATATCATTACTGCAGTGCTGAGCTAGTCAAACTACCACAACAGATCTATAACACTTACAACTGCAAAGCAAGATGGAAGATTGCCGTGTAATGACTTGTCCACAATAAAAAGGTGGCCAATTACTATGAGCCGCATTCATTCACGTTTCCAATTGTTCTTAAAGGCCCTGTCCCACTTAGGCGATTTTAAGGCGACTGCCGGCGACTAGGCTGTCGCCGACAGTTCGCCGGGGTGTCGCGGGCATGATCGTGAGGAGTCTTAAAAGAATCGTAGTGGATCTCAGCGCGTCGCTGATAAATCAACCGGAGTGAAACCTCTCGGCGACAGCTGGCGTGTCGCCAGGTATCGTTGCTTATTGCGGGCGCTGTCGCATGCTGTTCCCAGGTTTGCTGGGTTGTCTTAGATGCATTTAGAAGCACATAATATCAAATTAAGTAAAGTCATTTGAAGATACCATAAAATACTTGTGTTTAACCAATTTATTTACCGTCAGGACATTTGACAGGTAGATTGGAGGTGACAGTTTGACGGTCAGGTAAGCGTGGGAATTTTTGCGATGTTTATGGCCATCAGCGATTACATTTAAAGTAGGCTCCCAACCCAGATATGCAACCCAGAAACCAGATATGCATCTCCCGTGCATTTTCAAAGAATGCCCACACTCCGCACAAAAATCCATTTAACCACTTTTTAAATTAGATTTCTTAATACTGCTATTAGTAAACTGGAAGTCAATCCAGTTTATGCCTTGTTACCGTGAAGCTTGGTTTTCAAGTAACCCGGGCAAGATGGTATATTTCAAAACTCTCAAGTAATTACCGACTTGTCAGTGATTTTTGCGAACATTAGAGCGCCGGAGAAGCATTGACAGCGTGGGAATTTTGCGATGTTTCCAAAGGCGGTGTAATCTCGACCTGACTCGGCATTGTCGTGGTCATTATCGTAGGGTAAAAGAAAATGTTGGCAATCTGCTACGACTTTGACAGTTGCCGGCAGTCGCCTAAAAAATCGCCTAAGTGGGACAGGCCCTAATGACTTGACATCTACATAACCATTGTAATCCTTGTGTGATATTTCTCGACCAAAATAGTTGAAATCAGACAAACTAATGGAAGGCTTTTTTTTATTGTCCTCTGGGTACTAGTCTCTTTTCCACTCGTGCATTAATTCCCATTTTTAAAATTGCATAATCTTTTAATTAACCCAACCAGCTCCTCTCCACCACCAATTCATCATCCTCCAGTCTCAAATTCTGATTTAAAATATTTCTGCCCTCATAATTAACAAGCTTCCATTACGGCACGGTGGCACAGCGGTAGAGTTGCTGCCTTACAGCGAATGCAGCGCCGGAGACTCAGGTTCGATCCTGACTACGGGCGCCGTCTGTATGGAGTTTGTACGTTCTCCCCGTGACCTGCGTGGGTTTTCTCCGAGATCTTCGGTTTCCTCCCACACTCCAAAGACGTGCAGGTTTGTAGGTTCATTGACTGGGTAAATGTAAAAATTGTCCCTGGTGTGTGTAGGATAGTGTTAATGTGCGGGGATCACTGGGCGGCGCGGACTTGGTGGGCCGAAAGGGCCTGTTTCCGTGCTGTAGAATCTAAATCTAAATCTAAATCTAAATCTACTCCTGCCCGATCAAGCTGCAATGGTTTCCCAACTTCTGGTATAGCAACTACAAGATATTGACCTTTGCAGTTGATTTTATATGTCCTTTCCAAAATGCAATTTTCAAAAATTGGGTAATTGGGTACAGACGATCAACAAAAACTGCTTGACATGCATTGAACTTAAACAACTAGTCACTTCTCCGTAATTACAATGACGCTACAGGAGCAAGAAATAAATATCACTTAAAATTTCAACTTTTCAATCAATAATGTATTTTGCAATACAATTTATAGAAACAACCTAGATTTAGAATATAAGCAATGTTCTCTATCTCATTTTTAAAATGTGTGAGAGAAATCAAGGGATACAACCTGTGGTAATTTTACTTACCAAAAATTGTTAAAGTTAGAAAGAGCACTCCAATGCTTTACTGTTGAATATTTTTTGACAATTATCAGTAGATATATAAATGCTCTAACACTGATTACCCAAGGTGAACAAAGCATGGTCAAAAAAATTATTTTGATCAAACTTGACAATATTGCTAAATAGAGTAAGTGAATGGCATATTTCTATCAGGTTTGTAAGTCAAATACAAATCAGGAAAATAAAAATTGATTGTATTCCAAAGTATCAAATGAAATGTATCAAATACCTATACTTAGAATAAGCAAGCTATTGAGATATCTTGAACTCCATAAGATTAGTAAAATATTAAAATTAGCAAATAATTACATATTGGATTGGAGCTGCCCATAAGTATTTTTGAGATTTTTTTTACTGGCAAAGGGAGAAACAGATCCAGAAAGAAAGAAATTAGCTCCAGTACGGAACATTTCTTTTTTGGCATCCCAGGCAACTACTTAGAGGAAACGTGGTGACCTGGCAGGAAATTGCTGTCAGGGTAATTGCATTTCCAAAATGTTGAGGACATGGAGGCAGATGAAGAAAATGATTAATTGCCTGTGAAAGACAGCCAAGATAAAGCGAGCCAACATAGCAATATATTGAGTAAAGAATGCAGGAACCTAAAGATTTCCTCTCCCTCTTTTGCACCCTGTCTGATGTTACATCCAAAGGCCCAACAAAGAACTGTGAACAGGCTAAATTATATCTATATTGCATCAAATAACACCTTATTTGTTCCACTATATAGCTTGCCCACTTGTTCAGTAAACTGTACTTACAGTTTACCAGCAAAACATAAGCTATACATTTGCTTGTTGGACTATGCAAGGCATGGAGGAACAAACCAACAGAGAGAACTCCCTCAGTTTTAAAGGTTATCATTAGTTTGAGCAAACTACGAGAACACACACTAACACACAAAAATAGTGTCATTGAAACCCATGTCTAAGCTGGACGATTCTGAGAAAAGAGTCTTGCTTTCTCGTCAAAGGTCAAATCTAACTTGGACCACTGCCTGAGAATTTGTCGTATCTATTCATCGCAAGAATAGATACAATTCATTCCAAAGAGGAAGAAAGATTCTAAGGGGAGTAAGAGGCAACTGTGGCTGACAAGGTAAGTTAGAGATGGAATAAAACTAAAAGAAAAGAGTAGCGGGAAGCCAGAGGATTGGGCAACTTTCAAAGGAAAACAGAAGGTGGCAAAAAGGGCAATACGGGCTGAAAAGATGAGGTACGAAGCGAAGCTGGCCAAGAATATTAAGAAGGACAGTAAAAGCTTCTTTCGATATGTTAAGAGAAAAAGATTAGTAAAGACAAATGTGGGTCCTTTGAAGGCAGAAACGGGTGAAATTATTATGGTAACAAGGAAATGGCACAAGAGTTGAACAGGTACTTCGGACCTGTCTTCACTAAGGAAGACCCAATCTCCCAGATGTACTAGAGGACAGAGGATCTAGGGAGCCAGAGGAACTGAAAGACATTTGCATTAGGCAAGAAATAGTATTGGGTAGACTGATGGGACTGAAGGCTGATAAATCCCCAGGCCCTGATGGTCTGCATCCCAGGGTGCTCAAGGAGGTGACTCTAGAAATCGTGGACGCATTGGTGATGATTTTCCAATGTTCAATAGATTCAGGATCTGTTCCTGTGGATTGGAGGGTAGCTAATGTTATCCCACTTTTCAAAAAAAGGAGCGAGAGAAAAAACAGGGAATTATAGACCAGTTGGCCTGACATCGGTGGTGGGGAAGATGCTGGAGTCAATTACTAAAGAGGTAATAACGGCCCACCGGAAATTGGAGGAACAGCACCACATACTTCGCTTGCAGCCCAGCGGTATGAACATTGACTTCTCCAACTTTAGATAGTTCCTCTGTCCCTCTCTTCCCCTCCCCCTTCCCAGTTCTCCCTCTATCTTCCTGTCTCCACCTATATCGTTCCTTTGTCCCGCCCACCTGACATCAGTCTGAAGAAGGGTTTCAACCCGAAACGTCACCCATTCCTTCTCTCCTGAGATACTGCCTGACATGCTGAGTTACTCCAGCATTTTGTGAAATAAATACCTTTGATTTGTACCAGCATCTGCAGTTATTTTCTTACATTACAAAGAGGTAATAATGGCGCATTTGGATAGCAGTAAAAGGATTGGTCCAAGTCAGCATGTATTTATGAAGGGGAAATCTTCCTTGACTAATCTTCTGGAATTTTTTTGAGGATGTGACAAGTAAAATGGATGAAGGAGAACCAGTGGATGTCGTGTATCTAGACTTTCAGAAAGCCTTTCATAAGGTCCCACACGGGCGGTTGGTGAGCAAAATTAGAGCACATGGTATTGGGGGTAGGGTATTGACATCGATAGAGAATTGGTTGGTAGACAGGAAGCAAAGAGTAGGAATCTACATCATTTTTCAGATATTTGAATATTACATGATTTGACATTCATTTATCATGGTTTATTCACTTAATCTTCCATTATAACTTGGTTTTAAATTCCTAACAAATGCCAGTTTGTAAACTAATAAAAATCTATTTTTCTCATTACACAAAATATATATTTTTAATGAAGTAATTCCATAAACCATTGTTTCAGCAGTTTAATAGTTTATCATAATAAGCAAAAACATAAGAAACACACATTGTAAAAGTATTTCAAAAACATCATGATGTCAAATCATGTAATATTCAAATATCTGAAAAATGAGGTAGATTCAGAACAGTTTCAATAACTCAACTGGTGTTCACAAGGCCAAAAGGACATCAGTATCAGCAAAATTGTTTCCTACCACAATATCTACTCTTATACTAGCATATTGTACGTTCCATTACTGTTGAGTCAAGTGACCAACCTAAGGTCAGCGAAGTATGTGAAAAAGCATGTCAGGAGTAATGTTGATTATTATTGAAACTAAGGTACCAACTTGGTCAAGGTACACTCTGGTGGTTGGGGACCAAAGAAAGGAAGCTTAGAGGGCTCACTTCTGTAGTTCCTATCCGCAATGAGTTCAAACCAGCTTCCACTCTTTGCATAATCTTTGAGGAGCAATGGCTATGCTTTTTGGATCCTGGCGCACAGTATATATTGCAGGGGAAACCACGTTGATCCAATGTTTAACTCAGTCTGAAGAAGGCTCTCGACCCGAAACGTCACCCATTCCTTCTCTCCTGAGATGATGCCTGACCCACTGAGTTACTCCAACATTTTGTGATATCTTCGATTTGTACCAGCATCTGCAGTTATTTTCCTTAACAATGTTTAACTCATGGTAGTTTGCAACAGAAACCTTTAGATGTTCAATCCACATTAGGCAGGAAATGGTGTTGGGTAGACTGATGGGACTGAAGGCTGATAAATCGCCAGGGCCTGATGGTCTGCATCCCAGAGTACTTAAGGAGGTGGCGCTAGAAATTGTGGATGCATTGGTGATCATTTTCCAATGTTCTATAGATTCAGGATCAGTTCCTGTGGATTGGAGGGTAGCTAATGTTGTCCAACTTTTTAAGAAAGGAGGGAGAGAGAAAACGGGAAATTATAGACCAGTTAGTCTGACATCAGTGGTGGGGAAGATGCTGGAGTCAATTATAAAAGACGAAATTGCGGAGCATTTGGATAGTAGTAACAGGATCGTTCCGAGTCAGCATGGATTTACGAAGGGGAAATCATGCTTGACTAATCTTCTGAAATTCTTTGAGGATGTAACTAGGAAAAATGACAGGGGAGAGCCGGTGGATGTGGTGTACCTTGACTTTCAGAAAGCCTTCGACAAGGTCCCACATAGGAGATTAGTGGGCAAAATTAGAGCACATGGTATTGGAGGTAGGGTACTGACATGGATAGAAAATTGGTTGACAGACAGAAAGCAAAGAGTGGGGATAAAAGGGTCCCTTTCAGAATGGCAGGCAGTAACTAGTGGGGTACCGCAAGGCTCGGTGCTGGGACTGCAGCTATTTACAATATACATTAATGACTTGGATGAAGGGATTAAAAGTACCATTAGCAAATTTGCAGATGATACAAAGCTGGGTGGTAGTGTGAACTGTGAGGAAGATGCTATGAGGTTGCAGGGTGACTTGGACAGGTTGTGTGAGTGGGCGGATGTATGGCAGATGCAGTTTAATGTGGATAAGTGTGAGGTTATCCACTTTGGTGGTAAGAATAGGAAGGCAGAATATTATCTGAATGGTGTCAAGTTAGGAAAAGGGGACGTACAACGGGATCTGGGTGTCCTAGTGCATCAGTCACTGAAAGGAAGCATGCAGGTACAGCAGGCTGTGAAGAAAGCCAATGGAATGTTGGCCTTCATAACAAGAGGAGTTGAGTATAGGAGCAAAGAGGTCCTTCTGCAGTTGTACAGGGCCATAGTAAGACCGCACCTGGAGTACTGTGTGCAGTTTTGGTCTCCAAATTTGAGGAAGGATATTCTTGCTATTGAGGGCGTGCAGCGTAGGTTTACTAGGTTAATTCCCGGAATGGTGGGACTGTCATATGTTGAAAGACTGGAGCAAACAAGGCTTGTATACACGGGAATTTAGAAGGATGAGAGGAGATCTTATCGAAACGTATAAGATTATTAAGGGGTTGGACAGGTTAGAGGCAGGAAATATGTTCCCAATGTTGGGGGAGTCCAGAACCAGGGGCCACAGTTTAAGAATAAGGGGTAGGCCATTTTGAACTGAGATGAGGAAAAACCTTTTCAGTCAGAGAGTTGTGAATCTGTGGAATTCTCTGCCTCAGAAGGCAGTGGAGGCCAATTCTATGAATGCATTCAAGAGAGAGCTAGATAGAGCTCTTAAGGATAGCGGAGTCAGGGGGCATGGGGAGAAGGCAGGAACGGGGTACTGATTGAGAATGTTCAGCCATGATCACATTGAATAGCGGTGCTGGCTCGAAGGGCCGAATGGCCTCCTCCTGCACCTATTGTCTATTGTCTATTGTCTATTATCATTGTCCCTAGCCAATCTCGGTATTTTATATCAAAGTTCAGCCTTAAGGCATATTTCCAAATATTATATTCACAATAACTGTTAATGATTCTCTGGATCACAACTTACCGAGTTCATTAATTAAACTTCTGGCCTTGGAAACAAACGGACCAACTTCGCTGGGCTGCATTTTTGCTCTTTCCTTCAAATCAGCACCTGCAAAATAAATAAATCTGGTTTATACAGAATGTCCTCTTAACTTGAGACGAAGATCTTGAATTTCTCAAAAGTGCTATAAACAGTGTGGTAAAACAAGATATCTTGTTTCAAAGTCAGATGGTTTATATACATATATTTAAAGAAATTATGCAAGTAAAACAAAATGCATATAGTAGAAATATTTCACTCTTCTGTCATTTCCAGACGGCCAATGGATTAATATTCTAAATGAACATTAGAAAATAATGGGGCAAAAATATCCCAACAATGAAAAACAAAAAATATTTCACAGACCCTATAGATCAAAAGGTCACTAGAAATCCATACAAAAGCAGAAAATGCCAGATATACTCAATAAGACAGGCAGCATCTGTAGCGAGAGAAAAATGTTTAATGTTTCATGCTGTAATCTTCCATTATTTCTCAACATCCTGCTTAAATCCCATAACCAAATATTTGAAGAATATGCAATATTCTGAAGCAGTGGGGAGAATTCAGAGGTCAATAGACAATAGACAATAGACAATAGACAATAGGTGCAGGAGTAGGCCATTCAGCCCTTCGAGCCAGCACCGCCATTCAATGCGATCATGGCTGATCACTATCAATCAGTACCCCATTCCTGCCTTCTCCCCATACCCCCTCACTCCGCTATCCTTAAGAGCTCTATCCAGCTCTCTCTTGAAAGCATCCAACGAACTGGCCTCCACTGCCTTCTGAGGCAGAGAATTCCACACCTTCACCACCCTCTGACTGAAAAAGTTCTTCCTCATCTCCGTTCTAAATGGCCTACCCCTTATTCTCAAACTGTGGCCCCTTGTTCTGGACTCCCCCAACATTGGGAACATGTTATCTGCCTCTAATGTGTCCAATCCCCTAATTATCTTATATGTTTCAATAAGATCCCCCCTCATCCTTCTAAATTCCAGTGTATACAAGCCCAATCGCTCCAGCCTTCCAACATACGACAGTCCCGCCATTCCGGGAATTAATCTAGTGAACCTACGCTGCACGATGTATGAAAAGAGGCTATGCCTGTGCTTGCTGGAGTTTATCAGGAGATGATTTTACCCAGAGAAGAGGAATCGAGGACCAGAGGACATAGGTTCAAGTTGAAGGGGAAAATATTTAATAGGGATCCGAGGGGTAACTTTTTCACACAAAGGGTAGTGGATGTATGGAACAGGCTGCCAGAGGAGGTAGTTGAGGCTGGGACTATCCCATCGTTTAAGAAGCAGTTGGACACATACACGGATAGGATAGGTTTGGAGGGTTATGGACCAAGCACAAGCAAGTGGGACTAGGGCAGCTGGGACACTGTTGGCCGGTGTGGGCGAGTTGGGCCGAAGGGCCTGTTTCCACACTATCAATCTATGACTATGACTCTAGTCAGTTTATACAGACAGACTAATTATACAACATCTGCAAGCTTGTACTGAATCATTATTTTCACCAATACAACATCTACTTCAAAAATGTTGAAGCTGAACAATGGTGTATTCAAAATGTTACTTCTGTTATCCTGAATGTTATGTCAACCTTTACATTCAAGCCAAGATTATATTGGAACAATGTGTCTTTCCCAGAAACTACAATTGCTCAAGTTCTACAGAATTTGAGAAGAAAGCAAACTATAAAGAATAACAAAGTATTGTGGTAGAGACTGGCATGATAGCAACAGAAGAAATTAAAACAATTCTGCCCATTATCAGAATTATTCTCTCAGTCTGATATTTCCTGTCCATTTCCTGCCATTTCCAGTGAGTTCAATACTATTATTGATGCTTGCAGTTAAATTCAATCTAGTCCAAAATTACGCAATTTTATTTGTAAAGTCCCCTTAATACAAAATACAACCTCATCTCCGAATGACATCATATGCCACATCTTTCGAGGATTTGGGCTTCGCAAGGAATTTTGGGAAGTACCCACAGCCCCATGATCAAAGCAGTTGGTATGGCAAGGACATTTTGTTTTTACTTTACCTCCAAATTATGTGATTAAGTTGTCTGCAGTCTTCTGCGCTTCATCTCCCACACCTCCACCCCCACCCCATCTTTCACCAAATGTAGGGTGTCATTCATTCCCAGGTCAAGAACAACTTTGCTGAACTGCACACTCAAATGTTCGGTCTTTCCACATTTAAATGACACGACTAGTCTTTACTACAATAATTTTTCAGGGTTGTGGAGTATGGCAACATGGGTTTCCCCGGGTTTCTTCCACAACCCAAAAATGTGCTTGTTGGCAGGTTCATAAACTTCAGGAGACCTCTGCATTACAGTTGGGTAATGGAAATTCACCTTTATCGAATTCACAAATAACTACCCCAAAATTTGAGATAGTAAACTCACATTTTAACTGACCTGAAGAAGGGTCTCGACCCGAAACGTCACCCATTCCTTCTCTCCTGAGATGCTGCCTGACCTGCTGAGTTACTCCAGCATTTTGTGAATAAATAGACCCTTTTATAACGATTTTCAGTTATAGAGGGCGGGCCTGCCAAAGCCACCGCCAGTCACTGCAGAGGCGGCTTCCAATGCTACCCTTGGCACACAGGATGCACTAGCGAGCCCTTCTTCACCCACCGCACAGTCCGGTTGACACTGCTGTTGTTGCAGCTCACGTTGTAGCACCAGGAGACAGCGCTTTCTCATGCCCTCTCATCCGACCCTGCTGTATTTTGTAAAGAACGGCTCGCTGGTGCAGACCAGCAGCATCAACGCCAAATTTTAAGATGGAAGGACACAAAGTGCTGGAATAGCTCAGCAGAAGGGTCCCAACGTTATCAACCCATGCTCTCCCAGCAATTCTGCCTGACCCGCTAAGTTACTCCAGCACTTCATGTCCTTTTGTGTATTAACCATCATGTCTAGCTCTTTCTTCAACTACATACAATGATAAATCCTTACTTGGTTATAGCGGACAATCGGTAATAACGGACACCTTTCCCCTCCCCTCCTATCCCCCCCCCCCCCCCCCCCCCATGGTCCGTTACAATGAGGGTTTACCCCACTGAATAAAATGTACTCTCATGGAATTTATATGAAATAAAGAGCATATAAATAAACAGATTTATTTCTTTTTCAACCTGCATTTCTTGACACTTGACAGATGACGATGAAGTTGAGATACGGACCATTTTCTGTAAACACAACCCCACTCCTTACAACACATATCACCAAACTCAGGAACTGCTTCTTCCCCGGTGTTATTCAGAATTCTGAACAGATCTCTCATAAGAATAGGGCGTAGTCCCAATCTCCCTATCATACTTTTTGTGGCCCTTGCACTTTGTTTATCTACATTTTCTCTGTAACTGTAACACTGTACTGCTGTAAAACCACATTCTGCACTTGTTATTTTTCCCTTTTGCGCTTGTTTATGGTATGAATTGGCTTGAAGTTCTTCATTGTATTTCTGCACATGTGATAATCCACCAATGCCAAATAGAAAATAATCCAACATTGAACACTCATTGAACTAACTACAGATAATCTGCAATATTAAAATAAAGAAAATTTAAAAGATATAAATAAGATCCAAAATAAAACCTATTTCATAATGTTAAATATTAAGAAACTCAATAATAAATCAAAAAATTGTTTTAAAAAATGGACATTTAAAATATAGCTAAAGGTTCAGTCAAAATTAACAAAGTATTAAAGAGAAATTGAATTTTCAAAAATGTACATTACATTGAGACAAAAAAAACCACAATGGTAAAGAAATGATCATCTGAAGCAAACTAAGGAGGTTAAGGAGAGGATTAAGTCATGATGATCAGGGTGACGGAGGAACTGAGGAAGATTCACATTAGGCAGGAAATGGTGTTGGGTAGACTGATGGGACTGAAGGCTGATAAATCCTCAGGGCCTGATGGTCTGCATCCTAGGGTACTTAAGGAGTTGGCTCTAGAAATTGTGGATGCATTGGTGATCATTTTCCAATGTTCTATAGATTCAGGATCAGGTCCTGTAGATTGGAGGGTAGCTTATGTTATCCCACTTTTTAAGAAAGGAGGGAGAGAGAAAACTGGAAATTATAGACCAGTTAGTCTGACATCAGTGGTGAGGAAGATGCTGGAGTCAATTATAAAAGACGAAATTGCGGAGCATTTGGATAGCAGTAACAGGATCGTTCCGAGTCAGCATGGATTTACGAAGGGAAAATCATGCTCGACTAATCTTCTGGATTTTTTGAGGATGTAACTAGGAAAATTGACTGGGGAGAGCCGGTGGATGTGGTGTACCTTGACTTTCAGAAAGCCTTCGACAAGGTCCTACATAGGAGATTAGTGGGCAAAATTAGAGCACATGGTATTGGGGGTAGGGTACTCACATGGATAGAAAATTGGTTGACAGACAGAAAGCAAAGAGTGGGGATAAATGGGTCCCTTTCAGAATGGCAGGCAGTGACTAGTGGGGTACCGCAAGGCTCGGTGCTGGGACCGCAGCTATTTACAATATACATTAATGACTTCGATGAAGGGATTAAAAGTACCATTAGCAAATTTGCAGATGATACGAAGCTGGGTGGTAGTGTGAGCTGTGAGGAAGATGCTATGAGGTTGCAGGGTGACTTGGACAGGTTGTGCGAGTGGGCGGATGCATGGCAGATGCAGTTTAATGTGGATAAGTGTGAGGTTATCCAGTTTGGTGATAAGAATAAGAAGCAGATTATTATCTGAATGATGTCAAGTTAGGAAAAGGGGACGTACAACGAGATCTGGGTGTCCTAGTGCATCAGTCACTGAAAGGAAGCATGCAGGTACAGCAGGCAGTGAAGAAAGCCAATGGAATGTTGGCCTTCATAACAAGAGGAGTTGAGTAAAGGAGCAAAGAGGTTCTTCTGCAGTTGTACAGGGCCCTAGGGAGACCGCACCTGGAGTACTGTGTGCCGTTTTGGTCTCCAAATTTGAGGAAGGATATTCTTGCTATTGAGGGCGTGCAGCGTAGGTTTACTAGGTTAATTCCCGGAATGGCAGGCTTGTATAAACTGGAATTTAGAAGGATGAGAGGGGATCTTATCGAAATATATAAGATTATTAAGGGGTTGGACACGTTAGAGGCAGGAAACATGTTCCCAATGTTGGGGGAGTCCAGAACCAGGGGCCACAGTTTAAGAATAAGGGGTAGGCCATTTAGAACTGAGATGAGGAAAAACTTTTTCAGTCAGAGAGTTGTAAATCTGTGGAATTCACTGCCTCAGAAGGCAGTGGAGGCCAATTCTCTGAATGCATTCAAGAGAGAGCTAGATAGAGCTCTTAAGGATAGCAGAGTCAGGGGGTATGGGGAGAAGGCAGGAATGGGGTACTGATTGAGAATGATCAGCCATGATCACATTGAATGGCGGTGCTGGCTCGAAGGGCCGAATGGCCTACTCCTGCACCTATTGTCTATAAGTGCAACAAGCCTCAAGTTTACTACTGTTTTAAGAATCAGCAATTATTCAAAAACTGATAAATGGCATGTTAGATTATGAAAGGAAAAGCAGCAAAATATATTGTAAATAATTGTATGAGGCATTAAACAAATATTTACCATCTGTTTTCACTGTAGAGGAAACAAGAAATGTACCAGTAAAAAAGTGAGGACTATACTTTAAGAAAGAGTTGGGAAATTAAAATACGGGTGAGATTACGGAAGCTGAAAACTGACAACATTCATGAATCAGATAGTTTCAACCCCCAGGGGTCCAAAGTGAAGTGAATGTATTGAAACACATCTTCCAGAAATACATTGCTTCAGCAATAATTCCACCAGATTGGAAGGTAATAAATGTGATACTGCTATTCAAAGTAAAGAGTAAATACAGGCAACGACAGCTCATTCAACTTGGCTCAGTTGTGCGGAAATCTCTTGAAATGATTACCACAGTCACGATAACCAGCATTCGGAAAAATCATAACACAATAAAACAGAACACTATGATTTAATGAAGAGGAATTCTATTTGACAATTCCAATAGCGGGATGAGACTACAGATGCTGGACTCAGTTGCAATAAAGGGAGAGCTGCTGGATGAATCAGCAAGGAAATGTGTGGAGAGGAAGTGTTCAGTCGACATTTCAGGTTGAGACCCTTCAAATGGACTGAAGTTCCCTCCACAAATGTTGCCTGACCCGCTGGTGCTTCTCCAGCAGCTCTCTTAATCGAATAGTGGTTTAGCATATGGGTTTTTCCGTAAATACAGCACTCAGTAGTGAAACTGAAGATCTCCAAACTTCAGGGTACTTTCCTGTTTTTTATGTATATTCCCATTGTTTCATATCCTGTATTTTAAGTAGTATAGATCACCGTGTATAGCCAAAATAATGAGATGAAGCAAAAATAAAGAAATCTGCTTTTACAAATAAAAATATCAGAAAGGTCCCTGTTATCTTGCCTTTTTTTGTGACATTTTTCAAGCAGAGTTCAACAAATCCTTAGGCTAATTTATACCAGAAAAATTACATTAATTTTGCAATTAAATAACACTATATAAGCCAAATTCTGATTATGCTTATGATTTTTATTTATCACTCGATTAGATGGTTTTCTGATATTCCAAGTTTTTACAGCAGAACGTGAGTAGTGGTGCCCCCATTGGTCACGTGTGAAATGTGTCACCCGTGAACCGTTTTTATATTTATTGTTTCTTTTTTTATTGTTTATATTTTGTGTTTAAGCTTTCATAGAAACATAGAAAATATGTGTAGGAGGCGGCCATTTGGTCCTTCGAGCCAGCACCGCCATTCATTGTGATCATGGCTGATCATCCACATTCAGTAACCTGTGCCTGCCTTTTCGTTTTGATTCCACCAGCCCCGAGAGCTCTATCTAACTCTCTTTTAAATTCATCCAGTGAATTGGTCTCCACTGCCTTCCGTGGCAGAGAATTCCACAAATTTACAACTCTCTGGGTGAAAAAGTTTCTTCTTACCTCAGTTTTAAATGGCCTCCCCTTTATTCTTAGACTGTGGCCCCTGGTTCTGGACTCCCCCAACATTGGGAACATTTTTCCTGCATCTAGCGTGTCCAACCCCTTAATAATCATATGTTTCGATAAGATCCCCTCTCATCCTTCCAAACTCGAGTGAATACTTTCCATTGAATTACTTAATAATGAATAGAACTTGAAATCATGAAATAAAAATCTAGTTTGCTCACCTATTTTAGCGATGTCTCATTCTGTAGTCCGTCCTGTTGTCAATGCTATTTTTAGCGCTCTGTTTTGTTTTGCACTCGCCACGATTGTTTTTAAAATTCAAACAACGCGATTATAATGACTCTGGCGTGAACTACGGGCCACATGATGGGTTATGTTGTTGTGCTATGTTTATATACAGCCGGAAACAGGCCTTTTCGGCCCACCAAGTCCGCGCCGCCCAGCGATCCCCGCACACTAACACTGTCCTACACCCACTAGGGACAATTTTTACATTTACCCAGTCAATTAACCTACATACCTGTACGTCTTTGGAGTGTGGGAGGAAACCGAAGATCTCGGAGAAAACCCACGCAGGTCACGGGGAGGACGTACAAACTCCTTACAGTGCAGCACCCGTAGGCAGGATCGAACCTGAGTCTCCGGCGCTGCATTCGCTGTAAAGCAGCAACTCTACCGCTGCGCTACCGTGCCGCCCTAGGTACCGACATTTTGTAAGGGAGCTTCAAAATCAGTAAGTGCCCCATATGTCATATATTTTATTAAAAAAAATGTTTTCTTCTCTTTTTTATTCAGATTTTGAAAGTATTAAACTTTGGTCAAATTTTGGTTGATTTTGATCTTAAATTAGCTCAAAACGATCATAGGTAGGCCCATTTTTAATCCTGTGGTATTTCATTATGATTTAATAACTTTGAAATTTGGCCACCCATGTCACAGATTGGTACCCTTATTTACGGAAACACCCATATCTCTGGCACTGTGGAAAAATGGGAAACCCATGGGTATCGTGGAATTTCAAACATTATTTGATAAGGTATCAGAAGAAAGGGTATTGCATAAAATAAGGGGTCACAAAACTGGAGTTAATAAATTACCACTAATCAAAGGTTACAGTGCATTTTACCTTTAATGTATAATCAATAACATTTCAAACCATTGCCAGTTGCTTGATGCAGCCCTTCTATTGAAACTATTTCCATCAGTGCTTTCAAAGAGGCAGATCCACGGTTTAGATCCAGTGATAATGAAGGAATAGAGATAGATTTTTAAATCAGTACAGTGTACAACATGGAGGGGATTCTACAAGTGGTGGTATTCCAACTAGCCTCTTGCCCTTTCCTTCTTAGTAGTACTAGTCATAGTTTGGAAAACTGTACATGGCACACACTGCATCCACACTGCATCTTCCCTTGCGGGGACTGTGCGGGTCGGTCGGGGACGAGCTGCCTGTCCGTGGGCGTGGGGAAGAGAGTGGAAGTTTTGTTGCCTCCATCACAGTGAGGGGGTGTTTGGAGTCACTGTGATGGATGTTTGTGTTGGGGTCATGTGTCTTGTGTTCTTTTTTTTTTTTGTGTGTGTGACTGCAATGTAATTTTGTTCGGTACCTCGGTACCGAATGACAAATAAAGCTCTGTATTCCTGTATTCCAGTGCAATGGTGATGAAGAAATAAATGTTCAGGAAGGAGATGGAGACACTGATCAAGGCAATTGCTTTGTCCTGAAAGATGTTGAGTTTCTGATTCAAGAAATATACTCTATTCTATACTCAATACTCTGACTCATCAGTCAGAGTATCGAGGATAGAAGTTGGGAAGTCATATGGCAGTTCTAAAAGACGTTGATGAGGCCATATTTAGAGTATTGTGTTGAGTTTTGGTCATCAAGTTATAGGAAAGATGTCAAGCAGGAAAAGGGTGCAGAGAAGATTTACAAGGATGTTGCTAAGACTCATGGGCCTGATCTATAGGCAGAGGTTGAGTAGGCTAGGACTTTATTTCTTGGAGCGCAGTAGGGTGAGGGGCAATCTTATAGAGGTGTACAAAATCATGAGGAATAGATATAGAGTCTTTTCCCCAGAGTAGGGGAATTGAGAGCCAGAGGACATAGGTTTAAGGTGAGGGGGTAAAGATTTAATAAACACCCGAGGGGTAACATTTTATTTACACAAAGGGTGGAGGGTGTACGCAACGATCTGCCGGAGGAGGTAGTTGAGGCAGGGACTATTGCCACGTTTAAGAAATATTTGGAACGGTACATAGATAGGATAGGTTTAGAGGGATGTGGCCCAAACGTGGGCATGTGGGACTGGTGTAGATGAGACGAGTCGGTCGGTATGGGAAGGTTGGACCGAAGGGCCTGTTTCCATGCTGTACGACTCTATGACCAAGCGATCGCCTTGATCTGTACCCCTTCACCTTCCTAAACATTTATTCTCGCCATCTCCATTTGCCTGGCCAAATGAAGCCTCATTGAATCAAGTTCCCTTCTTGTGGAAAGTCCCTTGTGCATTAGTTGCCACAGATTAACCAACTCTGACCGCTTCTTTTAGCCACCATGTTTATATAGTGGGCCTGATTGAATTTTTGGTCAATGGGGAAACCACAGAGGGCAGCTGATGGAAATTACACTGAATGTCATTGAATAGTAATTAGACTTTTGCTTGACAGCGATGTCTGCCACAAAATATTACTCTCCAATGTCCAAATAATATCATTATCTTGCTGTCTGTAGACATGGACTGTGAATAAGAATACAAATGGAATTGAAAATAGTGCAATCATCAGAGAACATTCCCACTTATGGCCATATAATAGAAAATCATTAATTAATCAATTGACAATGGTTGGCATAGGACAATGCTCTGAAGAACTCCAGTAGTGATGTCCTTGGGTTGGGATGATCATCTTCCAACATCCACACCCTCTGAGTGCTGTATAATTCCAACCATTGGGATATTTTACTCTTGATACCCACTGACTTCAGTTCTTTCAGAGCACCTTAATGTTACAATCAGTTGAAAGCTGCCTTTACATCAAGGCCAATTCATCTCACTTCCATTTTGGATTTCAGTACACTGGTCCACCTATTAGCTGCTTGCTGATTATTGTAACAGTATACTGATTGGCAAAAAGATGGTTCTGCTTTTAGTGAACAGGATATCAATGTTGTAAATGTAACTATTGGAGCAATGTAATTATCTGGGGGTGCCACTTGTTCTGAAATGCAAATCTTCAGCACTGCATCTGAATGCAGTCTGTACCCATTGTTTATTCTGCATCTAGTGTCCTCAGCTTTTTCTACCGATCACATCAATCAAATTAAATTAGCTGAAGACTGGCTTTTGTAATGGTGGGGATCTGGAAAGAAAGCCAAATTGAATCACTCGCTTGTAGTCTCTAACCAGACATGCCTGGACAATTGCCTTTGTCTCATCTTCAGCCCCCACATGCCTTCATAGACAGTTGGAAATCTCTTAGTGCCGTCACCTGTAAGCTATATAATTGGCCACCTCCATCCACAAATAAATTTGCCAGACTGTGAAATTTTAATTTGATCCACTGTTTTTAGGATCACTGCTATCTGTTTATTGATTGCTACAAGCAAGCTTGTAACTATGAAAAAAGACACAAAGCACTGGTAACTCAGCAAATCCGGCAGAATCTCTGAAGAATCTCTGAAGAATGGATAGGTGATGCTTCAGGCATTATTTGGACATGTAACCCAATAATGCTATTTTGATTTTACAACATTTTCAAGGCTGAGACTGAAATGTTTTTGGATAGGAAGGCAATCAAGGGATACACGGATCAGATGGGAAAGTAAATAAGGTACAAAAATAGTCATGATTTCATTGAATGGTTCAGTGTGCTCAAGTGGATAAAAGGACTCCACATGCTAAAGGTTTTTAATACACTCAATGTCAATTACCTGCATTTGATTACTAAATAAACTAAGGTCACAAATAGTTAAACAAAATAGTTAAACCAAGTCTAATATGTCACATTAAAAAAGAGCCACAAGATTTAAGATTCCATCGTGAGGTCAATGGTTCCAAAACAAAATAATTCTAAAAACATATCGCAAGGTTTATATAGTGATGATTTTCTACCAATTATTTGATTTGTTTCCTAATAAAGAAACCGTATCCAAATAATTCATAATGGTATTATCCTCGATTTCCACCACCCCCTCCCCACAGCACCCCGTCGCACCTGACCTACAAATATGAGGTTTCCTAGACATAAAGGAGATTCACTGCTGCAAATAGACTCAGCAGAAAACGCCGGAAGCAAGACCTTTTAATAATCCAGATTTCATAAAACCTACAATCAACTTTGTTTGTGGGTCTGCAATGATATGCAATGGGAAAATAAATCCTAGACTCTGTTATTTTTAATTCATTTAATGGTGAGTTAGTCAATTAAGGTGAAGGAACTGAAGTGATTACGATTAGTTTCAGGTAGTATAAGACAATAACTGCAGATGCTGGTACAAATCGAGGTATTTATTCCCAAACTGCTGAAGAAGAAGGGTCTCGACCCCAAACGTCACCCATTCCTTCTCTCCTGAGATGCTGCCTGACCTGCTGAGTTACTCCAGCAGTTTGTGAATAAATACCTACGATTAGTTTCAGCATCAAACCAAGAAGGGGACAAAGCAATTCAAGGTCAGAAACAAACCTATACAGAAGGTAGATCCGTTCCAATGGACCATCAACACCCACTATCTACATAAACAATTGTAGGTGAAATGTTGGTTGGCCACAACTATCAACGTAACTACCGCCCAATATGAATTTCCACCTTCTAATAGAGATGAGGGGAGTATATCAGAAGGAAAATGATGCCTAACCCAAACCCTATCTTGTAGAATAATAAAATTTCACCTGTAAATGTCAAAAGTACAACAAAAGGTATCCTAAATGTAGTAGCACCTGTCCTCATTACTTTTGAAATTAACAGCAAATCGTCTCTCATTCAAAGGGCTATTAAGTTATTTTGCTTATTGACGATAACTGATGATCAGTTATGAAAGTAAGCAAACTACAACACCCATTTTTCAACCATGTTGCTTGTTTCCTGGTTAAAGCTCATTAGGTCTTGCTGTTAAATAAGCCCTTTCATCCCAAAATTAGTTCTACATTGTGTTCAGAAAGGAAAATTAGCTAATTCCTTCGGATGTCAGTCATTGCTGGGAATAATACCATGCATAATTTTTAAGCTTTACTTATGTGGCAGCCTCAAAACCAAGATTTTTTTTCACCTTTCACAAAAATTACAGAAGTGAAGCAGATTCTCTGATGCAACAGTTTTGATGTCCATTATTATAAGGAAGAACTATATAAATATCTGGTCGGAAATTATTCAACAGTTTGATACTTTGGATAGAAATGCAATGAAAAGAAAATTAAATAGTAAGCACAACTGGTTAGTTTGAGATGATAGAAATGTTTCCTGGTGACAAAAGATCAATTTTCTAACAACAACTTGCCAAAAAAAATCTAATTTCAGTGAAAGTGTGAAAGTCGTAGTACTGTGTTAGTTGTTTGCTCATTGTATTCCCAGCCTGATTCTCTTACCATTAGCTGGATAAGTGACCAAGATCATCTGTCTTACACTCCCACTCAAGTTAATAGAATTCAACATTTAAATGTGGCTTCACAATACAAAGTTATAATAAGTTGGTTAAATCTGCACAACTAATGTAGAGTTTCAATCATGATTGTTGGTTAATAAATTTCATTTTTGAAATTTTGAGGTTTCAAAAATTGTGGTGAAGCCAAAGTATGAAGATTTTGTGTTTACAAATGCATTTATATTTCACTATTTGTGCAAGAATGCATTGGGATGCTATATTTATTATCACAACATTCTCTGTTCCTCTTTCTTAGTATTTTCTTTTTTCACACTGTTTCATGCAGATTAATAATTTTCTGAGGAATGATTTGAATAAGTTATGAAGATGAATCATGGGTAAATTGGATCGAAGTTGAGCAATTACAGACATGTGTTACATTTAATGTGTAATGTTGATGGTTATTAATTTTGTAAACTTACTGAATCATATTCCACTTGTATGACTGATCTGATATCTATCGTGTTGAGAAAGCTAATTTCATGGAAGATGAAATACTTCATCTTTTAGTGGATATACCCCAAATTAGGTGGCAATGGATGAGGTGGAAGAAATCTGCTCTGACTTTGAGCAATCACTGTTTATAAAGACCCAAGGGACCAAACTTATCTTCCTTGGTGACTTTAAGGTCAGAGTTAGAAAGGATGGGCAAAGCAGCTGTAGAAAAAGCGAACTCCAATATAGTCCACCTTCTGAAGAATTGCTTTTAACATGATTGTGTCATAACCATTGCCCAAGTATAAGGCCGCACAGTACCCTCAATGAAAGGATTCACATCCTGCAAAATTATTCATCATCCAAGCAAGAGCTCACAGGAATATCAATGACTGCTAAACTGACCACTGTTTCTTTTATCTGTCATATCCATCTTGGCTAAAAAAAATGGCAGCAACAGAAATTGTGCCACAGAAAATTCATGCTGAAATTCCATGCAGAAAGCTCGACTTTGTCAATGTCTACAACATGGTGACTCCCAACTAACATATACAGCAGAGTGCCCGGAATGCTTTGCCTGCTCTAATCATACAAGATTATTCTAGATCATACCATACACGAGTACTATAGGCAGTGCAAATGAGAAAATAAAAAGAATGTTATCGCCACGGAGAAGTGTAAGGGCCACAATGAGGTGTCTCATTTAAACTAAAATATTTTGTGAAAAGAATTGAAGATACTATAGCGAATCAAAACATTGGATTTGGACAAATACAATTATTATTCAATTAAACAAATCACTGTCCCAAATCAGAACTCTTTAACCACAGATAAAAACAAAGTGCTGCAGTAACTCAGCTAATCAGAGAGCACATCTGGTGAATATGGAGAGTCAACATTTCTATGATCACCAGAGATACTGCCTGATCTGCTGAATTACTCCAGAACTTGGTGCCTTCTCTTGTAAAGCAGCATATGCAGTTCCTTTTGTTGACTCCTTAACTACAGTTTTGGGCAGGCTCCAAATAAGCAAGTGATAGATAACAGCAGCACTTTAACAAGTAAAAGTGATTATAAATATAAAAATGTTAGAATTTTCTTTAAGCCTACTCAATACACAAGTGAAACCATGTTCAAAAAAATTAAATGAACAATTTCAATTACAAAATGCCTACACAAAGTATTTCTTGAAATTCATATTGCTCCTGTAAGTTCTGCAATTTAAAAGGAAGCCAACTGATAAAACAAAATACAATCACATTCTAGAATTAAACATTCTACATACGTTTTTAATTATCTCAGTCTATCCACTGCAAACAATAATTAAAAACAGTCGATTTCCACAGATCCAGCAAAAGGCCAAGGTGATATAACACATTCCCTAATTTCTCATAATTTCAAATGTCACATAGTACGCTTTTGCAAGGTAATTGAACCTCTTTTTGAAAAGGCCAGTTGTCACACTTGAATAAGTTGATTGCATATGTGCATAAAAAAAGATCATCAGTAATGAAAAACAAGTGCATAAATTCAAAAGTGGATTTACACAACAGCCAAAATTCAGGTAGTAATGTCCTAAAGTATAAATTTCTTCCCATTCAAGGCAGGAAGAAATTAAGTCCTAACGTCAACTTAATTTGTTAGGTTTTCCAAGTTTATAGCCAAAATGTGAAAGTAGATTTGTACTGTCAAACTTTTATAAACTCCAAAACAGTACATCAAATCATAAGTGTAATGGACTAGAACTTTTTGGGCACCCTAATTGATGACCAAGACCTCAGGCACAACAGACCAGATATTGTCCATGTGGTGACAATTGGATTCACGGTGCTCGGATTGGAGTTGAGGAAGTTATCGATGCAGAGCAATGATGGATAATTGTAGTAAGGGCCATCCCAGTATAGCATAGACTGGGGGAGTAAGGATACTAATGCAGATAGCATGGGGAATGGGAGAGATTAGTCTGAATTAATAAAGAAAAAAGGACGGTGATTGTGCGACAGTTGGTTGGGAGTTTGCTGGTGTTATCCAATGTGCCCCTGATGCAGAAACCGGATTGGGACTTCTGGGATCACTTGCACCCAGAAATGCTTGTTCAAATTTTTGGTGTGATACAAGACAACCTGGAATTAGTCATATGTTTTTCTCAGGTGGGGAGTGGGGGTGTTGGAACAAGGTACAGACACGCCCCAACTAAGTAAGGGTTAGGTTCCGTGAACCCTTACACAAGTCAGATTTTACCCAAGTCAGAATCACCGAGTTTCACCTTGCCTAAAATAACTCGAGTATTAATTGAAACCCAGCAGAAATCCGTAGCTGCGTGCTCGACAAATCATAAATTTATAAATTATAAGAGCAGAATTAGGTCAATCAGATCTACTCCGCCATTCAATCACAGCTGATCTACCTTTCCCTCTCAACTGCGAATAAATACTACTGGGCTAAAGCTTGCTGCCTCAGCAGCGTCCAGCTGAAACTCAGCAGCAGCTGATAATTCAAAACCTCTCCACACCATCTGTGGAGGAAATATACATCCATGTCCTCCAGAGATGCTGCCTCATGCGCCGAGTTACTCAGGCACTTTGGGTTTTTCTCAGATTACTTGGAAACTTGAGTTCCGTCTCGCCATTGGGGTACTTTCTGCGGAGTGCGACCTTCTGCGTAGGCACCGCCGCCATTGCCAGCTTATTTCTACCCCCTTTCTTGCAATTGTTTAGTCACAAGGAACTACAGATGTAAACTTGAGAGATTGTACAGTTGTGGAAATTACAAACTGCCTTGATTGTACTCGGGACTGAATATACAATTGTTTGTGCAAGTTTACATAAATTGCCTATTGCGCAAGTCGGGGAGAGTCTGATGCAATTAAATCTCCAGGCATATATTAAAATATATATTAAAATAATTCTATTTTGTAAATCGTTAAGTTGATTTAACATTACTTTGTGGAGGCAACAAGACAGCTACGTTAACTTCAAATGAGGCTATGAACGAATGTTATCAAGTTAAAAAAGTATAAAATAACCGAATAAAAGCACAACACAAACCAAACACAAGTGACATGACATCTTACAGTGTTGCAGTATAATGCTTGACACCAGTAAAGTGCCAAATTATCGGTTTGACACCAGAAACAAAAACTACAAGCTCATGCTGCTTTGCCAATCACATCCAATCGAGCACAGAGAATGCAAAATGGAAGAAAAAATAAATGCTCAAAATTTCAGCAAACTTCAATTTAGGCTGCTGTTACATCAAAAACTGGGGACCTAATAATTGTAAACAAAGATTGTAAATGAAGATGCACGACCCAAACAGGTGATTACTGGAGGGGGAACCATCCAAATTGTTGCTGCTTCATTTTGCTGCATCCACAAAGTGAGTGAAAGGCAAATGTCTCAAAAACAGGAGTTATTTCCAATACGCACAAAGCATCGCAGAATCACAGCCTCACCGATTATCCAAGCATCAATCAAATCACTAGAACTCTCACTGAGCAGAGGATTTCACTGCATGTACAGTTTAAGTGGCTTTCTTAAAAGAGCTCAGAGCAAATCTTTGGCATGTTTATGGCTATATAATGGGAGTAACCAATGGGATCACCAAAATGTGAGAATCTTCAACCAAATGATCATTACAGACATGAAGAACTAAAACCAGGTTGCAGCCACTGGTTCCTTATCTAGTTCACTGAATAACAATAACTAACTGTTTGCACCATTTCTTTCCTTCCTCCAATAATCTATTTCTGCTATAAGTCAAATGTATAAGTATCCAAATGTTATATAGCCCCTTTTTATTGAACTGCAAAGATTTCAAAAACTCAGTTATACATGTACCTCTAACCTAATTATTAACCCATTGTCTACATGACTGCTTAGCTTTTCCATTATTCCTATTGAGATGGTCCCTCAGTGATTGCAACAGAACAGTTAGGCTAGAAGAGAGCTTGAAAAACCCGTGTTTACATCATCTCCAGAATCGTGCACCAAAGATGATCCAATTGCACCTTTGCAGCAACAGCTCAAGAAGACTTTCTGGCATGGGACATACATTAGGAAAGCAGATGGCAAAGATGCTAAATAAAATTGCTACCCTAAGAAGGATGATCTCCATTATCTAGTCAGGAATGAAGCCCCTGGTGGACACAAAATGCTGGACACAAAATGCTGGACACAAGCCCCTGGGTTTGTTATCTTAACCTGGCCAATGTATAGCAGATGCCACTGTTTAAAACTCATATAGTACAGGCATGAAAATCCTACGACATGGTATTTTTGATAACACAGGCTCCTGCTTATTGAACTTGGTTCCAACAACCTTTGAGGTGCAAAACACTACCTCTATCAAGATGGTATGCAACATTACTACTTCATAGTTCTGGGGACCCAGATTAGGGCTTGACTTTGTAACAAAAAAGATTGATGAGGGCAAAGCCTTCGACGTTGTCTATTTGGACTTCAGCAAGGCATTTAATAAGATTTCACATGGTAGGCTGTTCTGGAAAGTTTGTTTGTATGGGATCCAGGGAGAGCTAGACACCTGGATAGAGAATTGGCTATGGAAGGAAGCATAGGTAAAAGACTCAGCAGTGGAAAAGACAGTGGAAGGTTGCTGTTCAGACTGAAGGCCTGTGACTAGTGCCGTGCCTTAGGGATTGGTGCCTATTTGTGTCTATGGTTTATAATCAACAATTTGGATGAGAATATCAGCATGATTTTTAAGTTTGCAGATGACACTAAAGTGTGTAGTATCATAGATAGTTATCAAAAATTACATAAGAATCTTGATCGGTTGGGCAAGTGGGCTGAGGAATGGTTAATTGAGTTTAATGCAGATTTGTGCAAGGTATTGCATTTTGGAAGTCAAACCAGGGCAGGACCTTCACAGTGAATGGCAAGGCTCTGGGGAGTGTTGTAGAGCTCAGGGATCGATGAGTGCAGGTACATAGTTCTTAGAAGGTGGTTTTAATGGTAGATAGGATGGTCAAGAAGGCTTTCAGTACATTGGCCTTCATCAGTCAGAGTACAGAACCTGGGATGTTATGTTACAGCTGTACAAAATGTTGGTAAAGCCGCATTTGAAGCATTGTGTTCAGTTTTGGTCACCCTGTTATTGGAAGGATGTTATTAAGCTGGAAATAATGCAGAGAAGATTTACATGGATATTGTCAGGACCGGAGGGCTTGAGCTATAGGGAGAGATTTGACAGGCTAATTCTGTATTCCTTGGAGCAGAAGAAGAGTGGTGATCTTATTGAGATGTATAAGATCATGAGGAGAATAGATAAGTTGAATGCCGAGTCTTTTACCCAGAGTAGGGGAATCAATAATTGGAGGACATAAGTTTAAGGTGAGAGGGGAGAGAGTATCCCATTCCCAAACTGACCTTGGCCTCCTCCACTGTCAGAGTGAGGTCCCATGCAAATTGGAGGAACAGCACCTCATATTTTACTTGGGCAGCTTGCAACGCAGCAGTATGAATGTTGATTTCTCAAATTTTAAGTAACCCCTGCACTTCCTCTCCCTCCGCCCTCCCCCAACCTAGTTGCCCTGCCAGGTCCACTGTTCACATCCATATATTCCTTTGTTATCAGCTCTTCCACAGCCCACACTGGACCATTGTGGGCTCTGCCTTTCCTTGGTCATCGGTGCCAGCTCTGATTTGTTGTGAACCTTTTCATACCTCAAGTTTCCCTCCCTCCTGTCTCGCAGTCTGAAGAAGTATTTTGACCCGAATCGTCACCTATTCCAGAGATGCTTCCTGACCCGCTGAATTACTCCAGCATTGTGTGCCTATCTTTGGTGTAAACCAGCATCTGCAGTTCCTTCCTACACACTGTTTCCATGCTGTTTCTCTATGACTCTACTCAGCAGATCAAACAGCATTTGTGGAGAATAAAACAGAGTTAGCATTTCAGGTTGAAAGTTTTTATCATGATTTAAAGGTCACCGACTTCAATTGTTGATTCTGTTTTCTCTCTCCACAGATGCTTTCTGACTGATGAGTATCTCCATCATTTTCTGTTTTTATACCAACCATGGTTTTTTCTTTTTAATCAACCATTCAGTTAATGGCATTTCTCTACCACCACATCATTGGCTTTGAAATGTTCCATAGTTCTACACTTTCCTCCATCATTATATGCATGCAACAACAATTCATGAAAAGATGGGATCAGTCTCCAACTACATGTTGATGATCTACAGCTCTGTTTCTCCCATTGCTTGCAATTCCTTGACCAAGGTTAGTATTGGCAAGTTAAAACTCTCAAAAGTTAAACAGGGCGACACTGAAGCTACCCCCTTTTTCCTCCCGAGAAGCAAACTTTAGCTACCAACTCCTACTGACCAAGATTGGTGCTAGCCTCTACATTCTATTCAACAATGAACCGAGCTTTCAAACTTGTATCTCCTCCTCCTTTTTCTTCCTGTATTTTACTTCATGCCATCACTGCTTGCCATTGGTGACTTTGTATTCCAACACTGTAATTTTCAAGTTGTCTCTTATTGTTAAATAATTGATGGCCTTGCCATTCCTCTTTGCAATTTCCCACTGACTTTGCAATTTCCCATCATCTTGTGCACTCAACACCCAGTTATAAAATAATACAGCACAGAACAAAGTCATTTAGCTAATCTACTCCACCATATCCTTGAAATGTTTTCTTTTTATTTATTCAACGCCTTTCTTTAGTGGATGCGGAGAGGATGTTTTCACTAGCGGGAGAGTCTAGGACCAGAGGCCGTAGCCACAGAATAAAAGGACATTCTTTTAGATGGGAGATGGAGGAGGAATTTCTCTGGTTAGAGAGGGTGGTGAATCTGTGAAATTCATTGACACAGAAGGCTGTGAAGGCCGTCAATTGATATTTTTAAGGTGGAGATTGATTGGTTCCTGACTAGAAGGGTGTCAATGGCGGAGTAGACTTGATGGGTCAAATGGCCTAATTCTGTTCCAACTTAATTGTTGAATCTATATCTAGCACTGTCATGTAATTCATTCCAAATTATAATTAATTCTAAAATCCTGTGCATCCATATTCCAGTTCAGCATACCTACACTTTAGACATTGTTCTGGCCCTCTCTCTTTAGTTTTTTTTACTGCTTTCTCCTCCTTGGAGAAGCATCCTTTTGAATAAACACCACCATGCCTCATGGAATCCTTTTAACAAAAATAGTCAAAATAGATCAGAATATTCAACATCAGCCCTTGGGGATAATTTTCTACATTAAAAGACACAATATAAACTGTTATCATTGGTAAATAAGACAACACGTCTATCAGCCTTTTAGACAAATAAATAGCAAATTAATAATTTGTCCTCAATGTAAATTAACAAAGTTAAAATCAAAATT
The DNA here is from genome assembly GCF_053455715.1 of Rhinoraja longicauda. Lineage (NCBI taxonomy): Eukaryota > Metazoa > Chordata > Chondrichthyes > Rajiformes > Arhynchobatidae > Rhinoraja > Rhinoraja longicauda. Next base: position 51,129,026 of record NC_135955.1, on the reverse strand, counting down.
AAACTGCCACGCCACCAATACGGACTACCTCTAAAAATATGTGTATTAATTGCAACTGCACCAAGTAGTTTATAAAAAACTTTTTTTTGCAGTTGCCAGAAATAGTAATAGTTAAGTTTGTCTTCTCAACTGTGACCTTTCTATGGTGTTTTTCTTAGATAGCATCTAATATCTGATACAAGCATACCAAACTGTAATGTTCAAATCGTAAACACAACTTCCGACAGCTTGCTGGAGCTTTCCGTTAACACAATTTTTATCCAGTTTAATAAAATTACAGATCTGCCTTTTACATTTCACCCCAAATAATTTTGGTTTTATAAAAAGATAATTTGCTAAACATGGTGAAACCCTCTTCCAAGTCATTCATTCCATCCACAAACTTTGGTTGCCATTTGTGCAACATTTGGTGGCTGCAAAAACAAATTATATCCCACAGAATTTTAAATTACTACTAGACGGGCATGGACCCATTGGGTCCAAACCTCTCCTGCGGGTAGTCGAAATACATTTAATACACCTGATCACATAGCCGGAAGCGAGCTGCGGCCATTTACGGGTTGCTGCCATTTGCACCATCGCAAAGTCAAAATATCGTTATTGGAAATATCATAAGTTGAAGCATCGTAAGTCGGGGAGCATCTGTCTGTATTAGATCAACGGGCCCCAACTGCGCAGGCGCGGACCTGTTGGATTCCCATTGTGACGTCAAACACAGAGGTATTACTGCGCAGGTGCGGCTGATAGGCAGGGCAAGTGGAAAAGGGATTTATTAAAGGTTAAAAAGTGATTTTTAAAGTTTAAAAAGTGATTTTTAAAGTTTAAAAAGTGAATAACTTTTAAAATATAACAACCATTTGAAAGGCAGGCCAATGGTGAGCAAGGTGGGCCCAAAATTGTTGCGCTATCATGTTGCTAAACTGTTGCGCTATCATGTACCGTTTTGGCTATATTTCGGGTACGTACAAACAATCAAATATATATACAAGATGACTGTTTTAGTAATATACTAGTTGCTGTGAACCCGTTGGGTCTAAACCTTTCCTGCATTGGTGTAGCACCCTACCCTCCCCCACTCCCCCTCCCCCCTTATGCCCCTCTCCTCCTCCCCCACTCACCCAATCCATCCCCCCTCAACCCCCCTTAAAACTCCCCTGGGGCTGGGGGCGGGTGAGGGGGAAGAGGAAAGGGGAGAGGGAGCCACTCACCCCGGCCCCGGGGCGGTCATCGCGGCGGCCAGCACCAGGAGAGCTCTCCTCATCCCAAAAGTATCATGTCAAAATGCATTTAATACACCTGATCACATGGCTGGAAGCGAGCTGTGGCTGCCGTTTGCACCATCGCAAGCATCGTAAGTCGGGGAGCATCTGTATTAGATCAATGGGCCCCAACTGCGCAGTCGCGGACCCGTTGGGTTCCCATTGTGATGTCGAACACGGAGGTATTACTGCGCAGGTGCGGCTGACAGGCAGGGCAAGTGGAAAAGGGATTTATTAAAGTTTAAAAAGTGATTTTTAAAGTTTAAAAAGTGAATAACTTTTAAAATATTGTCGTGCCTATCCCTCGAGGTCGAGGATGATGGTCTACGTTCCGAAGAATGAAGACGCCTGTGCGTGTGTTTGTTTAACGTGTACTTGATGTTGCACTCCAAGAAGCACATGGTCCTTCACAAATCAATCAACTCATTCCAATGGCAAGGGAACCAAGATGATTGGAGCTGCTAGATCTGTTGCAGCCTTCATCCGCCTTCACAGCCGTTGAGATCAAGATAACTTCGTCCGCCTGGTCCGCCGTTGAGGTCTTGTAGGTTCGATCGTTCTTAGTCTGGATCCTCATCCTCGACCTTACCGCCATTGGTGGCCCTACCAGAAGCTAATGCTTCCGTCGGCATCACTCTCGGAATCATGGGGGCACGCAATCCTCTTCACCACAACAAGGTGAATGATCCGAAGAGGTTATAAAATTTAACAACCATTTGAACCGCAGGCCAATGGTGAGCAAGGTGTGGTGTGTACCGTTTTGGCTGTTTCGGGTATGTACAAACGGACAAACAAGATGAGAGTTTTAGCAATATATACAGATAGATTCCTAGCAACATGGTTGTGGTGAGGCCAGGATCCATTTCAGAAACAAAAACCTTTGACGCAATCATGCAAACTTATCATTTCGGAAATTACTGCATATGTGGAAGTTCAGAATCAGATAACATGTCGGTATTGCATCAGAATGGCACCGTACTGTAACTGAGAGATGTAACATATGAACAGAAAACATTTGAAACACTGGTATTGAATTGGGAAATCAGATAAAAATCTGTTTTATTACAAAATAATATGTAATTGGGCCTCCTGTCATTTATGCATTCTCCATCTACTAAGATGGGCTGCAGTAAATGCATCCATTATAGTGAAGCATTTTTAAAAAGACTGCCAAAAAAAAAGGATTCTGTTGCTTATTCAGTTGTTTCTGGATATCAGTGACCCTGTTGTAATGTACTTGACACATTCCCATTAGAAAAAGAGATACAGCAAAGAAAATACTTGTTCACTTGGATTTACTGCCATAGAGCCTAAACTGGATATATTCCTGAAAATCAAAATACAGCAGACAGTGGAAATTTGAATTAAAGAGAAAACACTGGCCATACATATAGCAAGAAGGATCCTGACGACAAAACTTCATCTATTAATTTCCCTCCACAGATGCTGCCTGACCCACTGAGGTCCTCCAGCACCTCTTTGCTTTCCTCAAGATTCCAACTTTGCAGTCTCTTGTGTTTCTAGGTCACATACCATCTGTGGAAAGAGAAATAGAGTTTACATTTCAAGTTGCAGTCCACCATCTGAACTGTGAATGAGGAAACAAATTTCCAATCCAACTGGCTCCAAAGTCTGGCCTCTAGCTATCTCTAGGTCTATCTATTGCTCCCAGCCTACATGATAATGAACATCTTGATTTTTGCACTCACCTCATCTAACCTGCCCTTTCTGAAACCATTTCTTCCTTTTGCCCAATATCCATATCTAGAAGACCCACTATATTAGCATGTTCTTGCCCCACCAAACTTATTCTTCCTATTTTGACCCTATCCTTTCTTCCCACTTTCAGACACTTCTCACTTACATCCATGACATCTCTAATGCCCTCCAATCAGCTCATCGTTACCACAGAAATATAATCCGTTACATCTCCATTCCATACTGGGATAGTTAGAGGGCTCTCTGTTTCTTCCTTGAACAGAGGCTCAGTTCCCTTCCATCGTGCTCATTGACCTGGCTGAATTCATTCTCGCATTAAAATTCTCCTTCAACTCCAGTTACCTTTGTCCGTTCAAAGATGTGGTTATGGGAATTTACACGAGGCCAAGTGTTTTCTTTTGATATTTGGAACATTCTTTGTATCAACCCTACTCAACGTAGTATTTGTTCCAATATTGAGGCTTTTCCCAAAGGTGCTTCAGAGATGTTTTCCTTCTTGCTGACCCAAGCCTTTCACTCTACCATCGTCCTCATCATAGCACATTCCACATCTCACCCATTTCGGACATCTCCAACCTCAACTCTTCTACTCTTGTACAGAGCAAGGATAGCGTTCCTTGGTCCTCATTTTCCAGCCTTCACATTCAACGAATTACCCTTTCTAATTTCTGTCAGTTCCAACATGATTGCATTATGTCTTCCATCATATGTTGCCTTCACCTATCCTTCCAGTACTGTTATAATGAGTCCAAAATGCACTTGAAGAGCTGCATCTCATCTGCACAATTTAGCCTTCCAGATTCAATAACAAATTGTTAACTTTAGGTCATTTGCTTTCTTTGCTTGTATCAAGACTAACCAGTTTTGCTGCGAGTCATCCACCTGTAATATTGATAAATATATCTGTCCCCATCTTCATACTTTTGCTGGGCATGAGCTAGAGCTCTGACTTCAGCAACTATATGCTTTGTCATATTTGCATCTTCTAGCTGGCTTCATTCAATAACATTTGCTCACGTCCTCTTCAACTGTGCTCATTAACATCAACAAGATCAATGGCATGGCAACATTGGCCTCATCGTATCAGATGCATTCCTTTTGTCCAATCTTCCGTACCTTCTCCACTTCACAATTTAAATATGATTTGTTTTCTCTTTTTCCCCAGTTCTGATGAAGAGTCTTTGACTTGAAATGTTTTCTCTGTTTCTTTTCACCGATCTGCAGGGTACTTTCGGCATTTTTTGGAGAGATACCCTTTCCATATCATTTGGCTAGGATCCATGGGAGAGTAAATTCAACCTGTTCAGTGCTCCCACTGAGTATACTCACGTCAGAGTTTACAAGTGAAAAAAAATCCTGGCAGTGAACGGGTTAACAAATTTATGTTTCACAGGAGCAACTATCCCATGTCACCAACTGCAAACATAATGCATTTCAGCAGCACCCATATAAAAAATATAAATACTGCAACAAAAAGCATTTGGGATCCTGGAACCTGGAGCAAAAATGGTACGTTACCCCTTGTTGCAGGGAAGGAGGACACTACGAAACAGGCAGTACAGTTTCGCAGTAGTACTAGTTACAACTACCTGGTACCTCAGCAAGATGATCAATCTCTATAATGGAGAGGTTATCTCAGCTGGTTACTGATTAGCAAGTCCAAGGTGGAATTACATCTGCTCTCTTTTGTCATACCATGATAAAAGCACAGCAAAATTAAAAGTACCAGACACAGAACAATGATTAAAAACAGAAAATTTTGAATACCCAGCAAGTCAATGCCCTTTCACCAGTAAAAACAAGGTTAGAAATAGAAACACAGGAAAATAGGACGGGCGTTGACCTTTTGCCTTTTAGAGCATGCTCCATTATTCAATCTGATCATGGTTCATCTTCTCTGCCATATCTGTCAATCTCTGCACACCCCTTGATGTCTCATATCTGGCAATCTCTTTCTCTCCTTAAATATATTTAGTTAGTCTTCTGTGGTAAAAGATTCCACACGTGCACAGTGGTGCAGCGGTAGATTTGCTGCCTTACAGCGCCAGGGACCTGGGTTCGATCGTGACTAAGGGGGCTTGTCTTTACAGATTTTTGTACATTTTCCCCGTGACTTGCATGGGTTTTCTCTGAGATCTTCTGTTTCCTCCCACACTCCAAAGACGTGCAGGTTTGTAGGTTAATTGGCTTGGTGTAAATGGAACATTGTTCCTAGTGCATGTAGGATAGTGTTAATGTGCAGGAATCGCTGTCGGTGCGGACTCGGTGGGCTGAAGGGCCTGTTTCCGCGTTATATCTCTAAACTAAACTAAACGGGCACCACCCTCTGAGTAAATAAATTTCTGCATATCTCATTCATTCATGAACCTCTGTTTGATAGTTTGGGTGCTGACTATCAAACACCCATTTTGCACTAATCCTACATTAATCCCATATTTTCTTCCATTCTTCACATATTCTCATTAGCTCTCCCCAAAATATACCACTCACCTGCACACTTGGAATAAATTTACATTGAACAATTAACCTACCAACCTACTCATGTTCGATTTGCGAGAGGAAACCAAAGCACCTCAAGGGAGAAGATGCAAACTCCACAGGGAGAAGATGCAAACTCCACATGGACAGGATCCAAGATAAGGATTGAAGCAAGTCAGAAATAAACCCAGGTCTGTGGAACTGTAAGGCAGTAACTCTACTAGTTGGACCCATGTACCTTCCAACCCTTAACCCCCACTGTGACCCTGGTTCTAGGTCCCCTCTACCAGGAGAAATAGTCTCTGTGTTCAGCTCATTAAGCCCTGTCGGAATTTTGGGCACTTCAATGAGATCTCCTCATGCTTCTCAACTCAAATGAACACAGATCTAATCAACTCAATCTTTCCCCTTACTGGTATCGGGATTGGTATTGATTTATTATTGTCACATGTACAGAGATGCAACAAAAAAACTTTGCTCGCATGCTATCCAGTCAGATCATACCAAGATTCAGAAGAAAACTGTTTTTCAATTACAAGTCGATCAAACGGCAGAATCGTTTGTCTTTATTGCTGCAATTTTGTTTTCAGGAAATTGCTACTTAACTGGTGTTGTCACATTGTTACACATATCAATTCATTGAATCAGGAAACAGCTTGGCTGTCACTTCACTGCAGATTTCCTAGGAAAGTTCTGATTACAATGAGTACACTAAAAAAACAATTAACCAGCATAAACAGCAGGATCATACAGAAAGAAACATGATTAAATTATCCAAAAAGCTGTGTACCTCAGCAATGCATTATTTTGAATGTTGAGCTTCCTTTGCTACTTTCAAAGTAACAAAATGTTCAGCTGTATAAATATTTGCTGGATTGTGTCATTGTTAATCACAAATTTTAAAAGTATAAAGGATTCTAAATTATTTTTTAAATTCTTCAAAACTATTTTCACATGAACTAATGACAGCAAAGTATTAAAACACATCTTGAATGGAAAATCTAACTGATTATGAATTGTGATAAGAAAATAACTGCAGATGCTGGTACAAATCGAAGGTATTTATTCACAAAATGCTGGAGTAATTCAGCAGGTCAGGCAGCATCTTCTCTCCTGAGATGCTACCCATTCCTTCTCTCCTGAGATGCTACCCATTCCTTCTCTCCTGAGATGCTGCCTGGCCTGCTGAGTTACTCCCGCATTTTGTGAATAAATAATGAATTGTGATAATGCTTATAAATTTTAAAGCAAACCTTCACTCATTATTCAAGTTCTGTGAAATCTTGTGTCTTGTGCACCCACGGTCTAACACCTGATAAAGATTATTCATTCTTTTCAGAATTGTACATTGATCTTGCTTTTGAGCTCATGATATCCAACAAAGGATGCCATTAGAGTAAAATTTTGTTAATCTGACTGTAGTGGTGCCAGACCGGCGGATTTTCTAGACCATTCAATATTATTCCAACTATACTGCTACGCAATTTCCATATAAATAAAGTCAGAGCACAGCGCCTTAATGACTACTGTCCAGTGGCTCTGACATCCATAATCAGGAAGTGCTTCGAACGACTGGTGATGATGCACAATAACTCCAGTCTCCTAGCCAGCCTTGATCTACTGCCGTTTGCTTACAGTCGTAACAGGTCCACAGCAGATGGCATCTCCCATGCTTTAAACCCACCTCTGGAACACCTAGACAAGGATTCTGTTAGACTCCTATTTATCAACTACAGCTCTGCCTTCAAGACCACAATCCCAATCAAACTCATCTCCAAACTCCTGGACCCCCAAACTCCCACTTCTGTGGATTTTTTTGCCAAGTCAGTGGATATTTTCAAGGCAGAGACAGATAGATTCTTGATTAGTACAGGTGTCAGGGCTTATGGGGAGAAGGCAGGAGAGTGGGGTGAGGAGGGAGACATAGACCAGCCATGATTGAATGGTGGAGTAGACTTGATGGGCCAAATGGCCTAATTCTGCCCCTATCACTTATGAACTTATGACCTAAAGGGAGACTAATGATTATTATTCCAGTCCAAATTGTCAGAGTAGATAATATTACAATTGTTCAAAGAAGTAAATCGGGGTGAAGGGTGGGTGTCAATGACGTAAGCAATGTCATTCTGAGAATATTCCGTTTTCACAATACATGACATCATCAAATGAGGTAAGGAGATTGTAGTACAGAAAATTTACACGAAATTTTAACATAATCTAAAGTATCTTTAAGAGAAGAGGGGTAATGTTTAAAGGAGATGTGTGGGGCAAGTTTTCTTTGACACAGCAGGTGGTGGGTGCCTGATCGCACTGGTGGTGGTTGAGGCAGATATAATAATGGCATTTTAGAGGCTTTTAGATAGGCACGTGGAATGGAGTGATATGGATTATGTGCAGGCAGGTAAAAGTTGGTACTTGCATCATGTTCGGCAGACATTGTGGGCCAAAGAGCTGTTCCTGTGCTGTATTTTTCTGTGTGCAAGAAGGAATTGCAGATGCTGGTTTAAACCAAAGATAGACACAAAAAGCTGGAGTAACTCAATGGGACAGGCAGCATCTCTGGAGAGAAGAAATGGGTGACGTTTCGACCCGAAACGTTCTGCCAGGAACAGTACTGTTCCTGGCAGAACAGTCCATGTTCTGAAAATCTTCCACATTAACAAAATCTCTTTACAACACCAAAGATCAAAGTTCTTATATTGAAATCCTTCTGCAGTACAGCCCCTCTCTATCTCTATAACTACTTCTACCCACTGCTTTGATTCATCAATGGCAGCTCAATGGCTAAAAATGCTGAAATTCTGCCCATAAACCTCTGCATCCATAGTTTTTTTGATCTTTTAAATCAACTTAAAATTTCTTCTTCATCGGGTTCTAATCATCAATATTTCTTTCAAAATTAAACAGTATCAAGTAAAATGGCATTCATGCACCAATAGAATGTGTACAAAGCAAGCAACACTTCACAATATTCTAAATAAACCTTTGCAAATATTTCACATTGTCTTTTGGAAATGAAAGTCTGATCAAATTGATTATATTCTGAACGCATGTTGTTTAAACCTATTTGAAAGGTAATGCTGATGACACACCTGCACAAAATATTCCAGGTACCTCACTGCGCAATATAACTGTCCGAACGCTGTTATCGTGTTTCACTTCTTCTATTGCTGCTGCCATCTAAACGAGAGAAAAAATAAAATCTAAGATTCAGAAGAACAATGTCAAAACAATATATATAGTACTTTGCCTCTATGTTTATCTCACAAAGGAACATTCTCCTACCTCACCAGCTTATTCTTTCAGATCTTTTTCTTTCTAATATATTTACTCAGCTTCTCCATAGTCATCAGCTTTCAATTGGTCCATATGGCATTAAGCTTTAACCACTTTCATTTTATTTTTATGGCCTCGTTTTAGAAAACCAATATGGAAACCATATCCCCAAGTCAATCCCAAGGATCAAACTTAAACAATTTCTGAATATGTTGCCCTCAACCCCTTTCTTCTGAAATCCTCTTCCTCCTTGACCCACAATGATTTTTTTTCTTAATTCTCCTGTCAATTGCAGTATTACATGTTTATGTGCATTAAAATATTTTTTCAATTAACATGCCCATATTGGAATAGTATTTATGTCTGTATTGTATTGCAATTCTCCTCAATATTAACTAAGTCCACTGATTTGATGACATGTGCAAATTTTGAAATTGTAATTCTGTTTTCATGTCCAAATTATACATACTAATGGTGAAATAAATAATGGTGCAGAGTACAATTTCTATACTACCATGAACCTCAACAAGTAAAATTAATCCTAACTTTCTTCATTTTGTTCAGTTTCCAGAATTATCCATTTTTCTATTCAGTGAGTACCCTGACTGAACATACAAAGGCTCTAGTCATGAATTATTAATCCACCACTTCTAAACCCTTTGGCAATCGAAATAAATAACATCTGCCACACTTCCTCACACCTTGAAAGGATTGAACAAGGTTGGTGCTGTATGGCTTTGAAACCAGTCTTTACATTTCAGCTTTTGGGATTTCTTTTTTTTTAGTATAATCTTTTCTCCCAAAAAATAGTTTGAAGGTACCTAGACTTGCTCCATCTCGTTATTTAAACAGAGAAATACCATTATCCAACTCCTAGTCCTTGGGCATAATCCATTTTCCAATGATATTCTTATGAGTGCACAATAGTTTTTCTCTATTTTTAGAGATACAGCCTGGAAACCCTTCAGCCTACTGTGTCCGCGCCAACCAGTGATCACCCATATACTAGTTCTATCCTACATACTAGGGACAATTTACAGAAGCAACGCAACCTACAAACCTGCATATGTGTTTAGAGAGAGGAAATAGCACCTGGAGAAAACCCCAAATATCCCAGGGAGGTACAGACAGCACCCTTAATCAGGAACGAACCAGGGTACCTGGTGCGGTAAGACAGCAACTCAAACACATTGCCACTATGCCGACTAATTGTATCATTATGCCTCTCCAATAAATTACAAATTTACATATGTGCTTGTGCTTACCATTTCCACAAGGTTCCTGCTGATAGCATTTTTGGACTGTGGTCTATTTATTCCAAATACAACAATGCCTGTAAAAATAGAGAGATGATGAACCATCAGTCAGTGTATTGAGTATAGAAGTTGGGAGGTCATGTTGCAGTTATACAAGAAGTTGGTGAAACCACATTTAGAATATTGTGCTTATTTCTGGGCACCATGTTATAGGCAAGATATTGTCAAGCTTGAAAGGGTCCAGAGAAGATTTACGAGGATGTTGCCAGGACTAGAAGGGTGTGAGCTATAGGGAGAAGTTAAGTAGGCTAGGTCTCTATTCCTTGGAGTGCAGGAGGATGAGGGGTGATTTTATAGAAGTGTATAAAATCATGAGATGAATAGTTCGGGTAGATGCACAATCTATTGCCCAGAGTAGGGGAATCGAGGACCAGAGGACATAAGTTCAAGGTGAAGGGGAAAATATTTAATAGGAATCTGAGGGGTAACTTTTTCACACAAATAGTGGTGGGTGTATGGAACAAGCTGCCAGATGAGGTGGTTGAGGCTGGGACTATCCCAACGTTTAAGAAACAGTGAGGCAGGTACATGGATAGGACAGGTTTGGAGGGATATGGACCAAGCAAAGGCAGGTGGGACATGTTGGCCAGTGCGGGCAAGTTGGGCTGAAGGGCCTGTTTCCACACTGTATGACTCTATGGCTCCATGACTCTATTAATAATATTCCATTAGTTTACGAATTCTACAAAAGTTAAGGAAAATATTTTACAAAGTCCTTATGTTAGGTAAGAGGAACAATAAAATCAGAGAAATTAAAAGGAGACTTTGTCGAATCAGAAAGGTGGAGCCAATTAATTTTACAGTCAGAACAGCAGTGGGAGAATTAAAAAATTATAATCTTATCTATGATATCTTCATCCTTCCAGATGATCCTGAGTTCATCCAGCAGCAGCTCCATTTGCCACATGCTGTCATCAGGAGCTGCAGTTGAACGTACTTCGTACAGGTATAGTCCTCAGGGGCACTGGATGTTTCCCTGACTTCCCACATCCTACAATTATATGCTGTATCCATCAACATACCAAATCTCCTCAATTTTCCAAAAAGGTAGAGGCATTGATGGGGTTTTCTTAACAATTGCATTAATGTGCTGGGCCCAGGACAAATCTTGAGAGATATGTATGCAAAGGAACTAGAAGCTGTTGACTCGCTCACTGCCCACCGATTAATAAAGACAGGTTCATGGATCCTTGACTTTCCCTTTCTAAAGTCAAACATCAGCTCCCTGGTCTTGCTGGTCTTTAGAGTAGAGCACCTACTCTATCAAGTTCTTTTTTGTTACTGCAATCTAAAAATACCGAAGGCTACATGTTGCACTGTTTAATAGAGTATCGTTGCATAAGTGTCAATGGAAGTGAAGCTTGACAATTTCAATGGCTGGCTGTGGTGAAACTGACAGATTGTGTTCTTAAGAAACAATAGTCTCTGATTACTGCGAGAGGAGGGTTGAGCGGTTAGATAGAAATAGTTTCTTTGCAATGGAAACTTTGTCCCTTGTCAATTTCCAAAGCATCTTTTAAGTACCTCTCTTGTTCCCTATAGAAATAATATTTTAACCAATTTGGTCCAAATAATACAAAATTCATCTATCGTGTTATATATATCCAATTCACATTATGAAAACACATGTTGTAGTACAACTATCTGCAGATTGTATGATTTCCATTTGCATTAGAGAACAATTTTAAGTATTATGATAATGATAATAGGCGTAATAAACAAAGTAATATGTTTTGGGTGAGAAAGAGTTTCTAAAGTTAGGAGAAAGTGAGTGAGGTTTGGGAAAGGTGTTGGGAAAGTAAGTATTTGTTGGGATGGGTTCTGAGTCTCGAGAATTCAGTCTGCTAACTCGCAATAATGAATGTAAGGGCGGTAATAATAGTTATTGGAAAAAGTGGAATATGGGAAAGAGTACCAAAAAAAAATGAGATTCAGATTAGTTTATTGCCATACACCAGGGAATAATGAAATGCCTTGTTCACATTAAACTCACAGCTAAACAAACATCAAGGTTTAGAGAGTTTATTAAATGAATAATTTGAAATTAAACTAGTCGTTGGAAAAAAAATTACTAGTTAACTAAAGGGGGCTGCAAGAATTTTTGATAAGATATGTTATTTGTGTAATTTATTCAGAATATCAGTCCCAATAAACATCACTTCCATTAAGTGATACCTGTTCACATGACTTCAAATGGAAACAAATAGAAGATAACTATTGTAAATGCCAAAGAAAACAATGTTGGAATAACAAACATGGGCTATTAAACAAACTACTTTGTTGCAATATTTATTGCTTATTTGGTCAATGTGCATAATCCTCAAGCTAGTATATGCGGTACGGCAATTTGTTTCAAATTGAAGGCAACTTGTTTCAAATTGCCTGCAAAAACAAACTTCCACAGGCTGGCACCAAATATTTATATTATGGACTGAAAACATAACAGTCAAGCTGATACAATTTTTTGCTCCAACAATTTAAGCATCGTTGTTTTGGAGAAAGGTTGGGTGTGGAAAGAATATTATGGAGATTTGGTATGTCAGAGAGGATTCTCTTGAACCTCTCTCTACAGGTGTACAGAAGAGAGCTTATTGACTGGTTGCATTATGGCCTGGTTCGGCTACTTGAATGCACATGAGCAAAGATGACTGCAAAAGGTTGTGAACACTGCCCAGTTCATCACCGATTCTGACCTTCCCACCATCAAAGGGACTTACCGTAGTCGCTGCCTCAAAAAAGCAACCAGCATCATCAGAGACCCACACCACCCTGGCCACACACTCATTTCATCCCTGTCATCCAGAAGAAGGTACAGGAGCCTGAAAACTGTAACGTCCAGGTTCAGGAACAGCTTCTTCCCTACAGCCTATTAAACTACAATCTCAAATAAGCTCTGAACTACATAGACTATTATTGTTATACTATTATAAGAAAATAACTGCAGATGCTGGTACAAATCAAAGGTATTTATTCACAAAATGCTGGAGTAACTCAGCAGGTCAGGCAGCATCTCGGGAGAGATGGAATGGGTGACGTTTCGGGTCGAGGCCCTTCTTCAGACTGATGTCAGGGGGGCGGGACAAAGGAAGGATATAGGTGGAGACAGGAAGATAGAGGGAGATCTGGGAAGGAGGAGGGGAAGAGAGGGACAGAGGAACTATCTAAAGTTGGAGAAGTCGATGTTCATACCACTGGGCTGCAAACTGCCCAGGCGAAATATGAGGTGCTGTTCCTCCAATTTCCGGTGGGCCTCACTATGGCACTGGAGGAGGCCTATGACAGAAAGGTCAGACTGGGAATGGGAGGGGGAGTTGAAGTGCTCGGCCACCGGGAGATCAGTTTGGTCAATGTGGACCGAGCACAGGTGTTCAGCGAAGCAATCGCCGAGCCTGCGCTTGGTTTCGCCGATGTAAATAAGTTGACATCTAGAGCAGCGGATGCAATAGATGAGGTTGGAGGAGGTGCAGGTGAACCTTTGTCTCACCTGGAAAGACTGTTTGGGTCCTTGGATGGAGTTGAGGGGGGAGGTAAAGGGACAGGTGTTGCATCTTGTGCGGTTGCAGGGGAAAGTGCCCGGGGTTGGGGTGGTTTGGGTAGGAAGGGACGAGTGGACTAGGGAGTTACGGAGGGAACGGTCTCTGCGGAACGCAGAGAGGGGAGGGGATGGGAAGATATGGCCAGTGGTGGGGTCCCATTGTAGGTGACGGAAATGTTGGCGGATGATTTGTTGGATCCGCTGGCTGGTGGGGTGAATGGTGAGAACGAGGGGGATTCTGTCCTTGTTGCGAGTAGGGGGAGGGGGAGCAAGAGCGGAGCTGCGGGATGTAGAAGAGACCCTAGTGAGAGCCTCATCTATAATGGAGGAGGGGAAGCCCCGTTTCCTGAAGAACGAGGGCATCTCTGAAGCCCTAGTGTGAAACACCTCATCCCGGGCACAGATGCGGCGTAGACGGAGGAATTGGGAGTAGGGAATCGACTTTTTGCAGGGGACCGTGTGGGAAGAAATGTAGTCCAGATAGCTGTGCGAGTCAGTGGGTTTATAGTAAATGTCCTGTGTCTCCTGTGATGGAGATGGTGAGTTCCAGAAACGAGAGGGAGATGTCGGAGATAGTCCAGGTATATTTAAGGGCAGGATGGAAATTGGAGGTGAAGTGTATGAAGTCAGTGAGTTCTGCATGGGTACAAGAGGTAGCACCAATGCAGTCGTCGATGTAGCGGAGGTAGAGTTCGGGGATGGGGCCGGTGTACGCCCGGAACAGGGATTGTTCGACGTACCCGACAAAGAGGCAGGCGTAGCTAGGGCCCATGCGAGTGCCCATAGCTACGCCTCTGGTTTGGAGGAAGTGGGAGGAGTCAAAGGAGAAGTTGTTGATGGTAAGAACCAGCTCTGCTAGGCGGAGGAGAGTGTTGGTAGATGGGGATTGGCTGGTTCTACGGTCGAGGAAGAAACAGAGGGCTTCGAGACCATCCTTGTGGGGGATGGAAGTGTAGAGTGACTGGACATCCATGGTAAAGATGAGGGAGTGGGGGCCTGGGAACCGGAAGTTATCGAGGAGATGGAGAGCATGTGAGGTGTCATGGACGTAGGTGGGGAGGGATTTAACCAGAGGGGATAGGATGGAGTCGAGGAAGGTGGAAATAAGTTCGGTGGGACATGAGCAGGCAGAGACAATGGGTCTGCCGGGACAGTTCTGTTTATGGATTTTGGGTAGGAGGTAGAATCGGGCCGTGCGGGGCTGGGGAACTACGAGTTTGGAGGCATTGGAGGGTAGATCGCTGGAGATGGTGAGGTCCGTGATGGTGCTGATGATAAAGGTCTGGTGTTTGTCGGTGGGGTCATGGTCCAAGGATAGGTAGGAAGAGGTATCTGAGAGTTGTCGTCTGGCCTCGGTCCGGTAGAGGTCAGCACACCAGACTACCACAGCACTTCCCTTGTCAGCGGGTTTGATGATTGTCCGGGTTGTTGCGGAGTGAGTGGAGGGCTGCACGTTCAGGAGGGGAGAGGTTAGAGTTAGTCAGGGGAGTGGAGAATTTGAGGCGGTTAATGTCACGCATTGTTATATTATTATTGTTTGTTTTTTGTGTGTACGGATGTGTGTGTGTGTATATATCTATGTGTGATATGTGTGATATATATGATAAATTATATATATATATATATATTGATGAGTATGTGTGTATATATACACACACACTGGACTTTTTTCTTATTTATTATATTGTTTACAGTGTATTATGTTTACATATTCTGTTGGGCTGCTGCAAGTAAGAATTTAATTGTTCTATCTGGGACACATGACAATAAAACACTCTTGACTCTATTTAAATCAAGAGTAAAGTTTTGATCGATTAAACGGTAAACGATAGAAGTAGAAAGTAAATTAGGGAAAAAATACAAATTAAAGTAACAAAGTAGGGAAACTACCGCAACCCTTCGACACAGATATAGGGATTTCAGCTAAAAAAAAACATGAAATCTGCGCTCAAGGGCAACCTTGGATTCTGATCTACCACAGAGCAATAAGGTCAATTTGAGAAGAGTGAGTGCCTGCTATTTGCAATCGTGTACTTATTCTCTTCCTCACCTGACTTGCTATCTTCCCTCCCTCACTCCATGCAATCTCTCCCTCACTCTGCTGCTCTCCCTCTATGCAATCTCTCCCTCTATGCAATCTATCCCTCTGCAATATCTCCCTCTATGCAATCTCTCCCTCAGTCTCTGCAATCTGTCCCTCACTCTCTGCAATCTCCCTCGCTCTCTGCAATCTCTCCCTCGCTCTCTGCAATCTGTCCCTCACTCTCTGCTATCTCTCCCTCAATGCAACCTCTCCCTCACTCTCTGACTCTGCTATCTCTCCCTCCCCATGCCCAGCAGGGTGACCTTTACCTGCCGACGCCGCCTCCAGGTGATGCACTCGCAGCTCGGCTGCTGTTGCGCTTTCACTGTAACCTCTCCCTCCAGGCGGCCCCACTGCCTCACGCTTCCCGCCTCGGCTCCCAAACGCAGCGAAGCAGCTCCCGGCTGCCGAGCTGCACCTCCCCCGGCCGGCAGTAACCAGAGGGCCGGCGCCCCGCCACAGGGCTAGCGGCCTGCAAACAACTGTCAGCGCCGCCATAGTAACTGCGCCTCAACTCTGACCCTGGCACCAGGGGCGCCCGACCTTCCTTGCCACACTCCCCAGAAGCCTCCGCGCCGCGGCTGCAGAATGAGTGAAGCTCGGCTGGTGTGCAAGTCAGCAGGTGCAAGAGCTGAGGGACCTTGGAATAGTTTTTATTTGCTTTGTAGGTGCACATATTCCACATTAAACATTTATTACAATATAATCCAGCAATATATTCGAATCTTGTTAGAAAAGCTGTACATTGCTTATGGCTGTGGAAGCAAAAATCATCACTGAAAACAAACGATACAATCCATCAATGCAAAATTTGTACCTCACCACTGGATAAAAAGAGTTATAAAATAATGCCATTTGTTTTTAACATAAGGAAATGTATACTTATGACAAGATGGTTCACCAGATTGTACCATGAAGAAATACGAAACTAGAAATACTATTTGGTCTATAAACTCTCGAGTTAATAATAAAACAAACACACAAAATTCATGCGAGTTTTATTGGGTGGATGCAGCAATTATGTTTTCAATGGCAGGGTAACAAGAACCAGGAGTAAATTAAAGTTTGATGTTGGAGGAAGTTCTTTTTTACACCGAGAGCGATAGTTGCCTGGAACCTGGTGCCACTGGTATTTCTGAAAGCCCATGCAAATAGCAGCATTGAAGAAGCTTTCAGATATGTGCACAAATATATAGGGCTAGAGGGATATAGATCATGTACAGGCAGAAAGGATTAGTTTAATTTGGCATCATGTTCAGCACAGAATTGTGGGCCGCCGTGACGGGGGAGGGGAAGAACAATGGAGGACTCGGCGTGGGGGCACCGCCGTGAGGGAGGTGGGGGGAGAACATTGGACAATTGGGGAGGGGGGAGAACAAAGGACAATGGGGACCCAGTGTGGGGGGGGGGGGGGGGGGAGGGAGAACAAAAGGTGGAGCCGGCATGCTTTGTAACTTTGTCAGCGCGGTAGGTGGCCGCTATTTGTATACATTGAGTATGCAGCAAAAAAAATTACTGTGCCTAGTCACATGTAACAATAAAGTATTCCATTCCATTCCAAAGAGCCTGTTTCTGTGCTGAAATCTATGTTCTAATAAAAGCTTATCCGTTTAAAATAAATATCAGAAGAAATTTCATTACCCAAATGGTAGTACATTTTTTAGAATACTCTATCCAAGAGGGTTGCAGGGGCCTCAATATTCAAATAAACTTAATGTTGAGTATGGCATTTATTTATTCGATATTAAGAAATCAAGTGGTATGGAATCATTACAGCAAAGTGACTCTGAGATATAAGATTAGTTATGATTAAATTAAATGGTGAAGACGGTACACTAATCACTGGAGGTCATCAAGGCCTTGGCTGCAACTTTTGGGACTGCATTCACAAATTGCACCTCTGGTTTTTCATGGCACAGGCTGCGAAAGCTGCATGCTTATCTATGGAATTCATCTCAGCTTCCTCCTGAGACGCTCACTATCACTGAAACTCACCTTCAGCCATTTCTTCATTCATTCCACATGATAACAATGTCAACTCAGAGTACTAGATACCGCAAAGTGCTGAAGACTATTACTCCCTAAATAGATGCATACCTTGCCAAGCTCCTAAAGTGAAATGACAACCCAGGCATCAACCTGACAAAATGGAAAATTGCCCATATTTGCCCTGTTCATGAAAAGTAGAAATCTAACTTGACAAACTGGAAGCCAATGTCCACTGTCGTTTGCTAATAACATGATGAACGGTGTCATCAACAGTAATATCAAGTGACATTTACTCTCCAATGTTCTGTTAAATGATGCTCAGTTTGGTTTATCAATTGGACTACTTGGCTCCAGACTTTTTCATAGCTTTCAACTAATTGAGACCTCAGGCCTGTTGGAATCAATGTTTTCACGAGTGAGAGAGTCAAGGACTAGAGGTCATAGCCTCAGAATTAAAGGACATTCTTTTAGGAAGGAGATGAAGAAGAATTTATTTAGTCAGAGGGAGGTGAATCTGTGGAATTATTTGCCACAGAAGACTGTGGAGGCAAAGTCAATGGATATATTTAAGGCAGAGATAGATAGTTTCTTAATTAGTACAGGTGTCAGAGGTTACGGGGAGAAGGAAGGAGAACAGAGTTAGGAGGGAAAGATAGATCAGCCATGATTGAATGGCAGAGTAGACTTGATGGGCCAAATGGCCTTTGGAGGATTGCCGATTAAATAACATGAGTTCTCAATTAAAATGTCATTATGTTTTGTTCTGGCTGTACCGTGAAAGAGGAAGTTGGACGTAGGAGTGGATTCATGTTCAGTACGCTCGGCAATAACAGCCCTCAATTCCTCGGGCCACGAATAAACCTGATCATCAAAAAATAAGAATTATAATGCTGCAGTTATTGATACAGAAATTCTATGTTTTATTTTGAGCTTGTTTTGCCTACAGATCAAATATACAATATTTTCTTTTAAACAGTCTATTAAACCAATAAAGCCTCTTGTTTTTAAAAAAACCATCGTGGAATGTATCATTGAGATGCCTGCTACTTTCAAGTACAAAATTTTGGCATTTGTAGCATGAGTAGAGATATTTCTAAACAAAATTATAAATTTCAGAATATATTTCAAGATGTTCATGGATTTTGTTTTGAGCGTATACAATTCAGTATTTGCAAATTGTTCTTCTCCTGGTCACAATGCTTCTTTTGTTCAATGCAGTGTAACGTTTTACTTTATTTATTGTAAATTTGGGGAAATTAATAAATCTTAACTCCCAAGGAAGCATTTGATGGATCTGAATAGATATTAAAATTGTTACTCAGTTTCACGGTATACATCAATTAAATTGTGATTCTTTTGATGAGGGATGTGCAAAAATATAAAACTTTGAAATAAGTAAATATACATGAATATTACCAAATGTGAAGAGAACAAATTTAGGCATCAAAATATAGCAATGTAAGTTCATTTAAGGTCACTGGGGCCTTATGGCTTTAAAATAATTTCTTCAAATAACAGTATTTTATATGTGTATTACTGGAATATTCTGAGGAATTCCTTATTTGTTGCAAAAATGTTTCTGTGTTGATTTAATACTCCACCGGTTATATAAATATTTGAAGTGAGACCGTCAAAATTCTAAGTTCTAATTTTAGGATCTGTACATATAAAATTCCAAATGGAATTTTCACATCATGGCCATAATATGTATTCTCTGTGCAGTGTTATGCATTTCAGATTTAGAAAACACACGTTGAAATGAAACTTATGCAAACATTAAGTAGAAATCTAGCCAGTAGGCCATGAATATTTTCACATCAAGATGGAAAAGAAACAACAATCGTTTTAATAAGTTGCCATTGCAATGCTTGATGTGGTGAACTAATTTGCGTTGACAGACTGAAAAGTAAAAGATTTGTTTAACTGTATGTGAAAGTTTACATTTTTAGGATAACAAAATAAGATTGTGGCTTTATAAACTAATTGGGGAAACATTTAAAAAGGGCACCTTTTTCACACAGATTTTAGATGATCAGCCATGATCATATTGAATGGTGGTGCTGGTTCGAAGGGCCGAATGGCCTACTCCTGCACCTATTTTCTATGTTTCTGTGTTTCTAATGTGTAAATGGATAAAGCAGCCAGAGGAAGTGGAGGATGCAGGTACAATTGTAATATTCAAAAAAACACATAGACACTTAACAGCAAACGTTTGGAGGGATATGGCCCGAGCTCGGTCAAATAGCAGTAGTTCAGTGAAGCTGAAGGGCTTGTAACCATGCTGTATTGCTCTATAACTCAAAACATAGAAAACATGGAAACATAGAAAAATAGGTGCAGGTGTAGGCCATTCAGCCCTTTAAGCCAGCACCGCCATTCAATATGATCATGGCTGATCATCTAAAATCTGTTCCCTGTTCCTGCTGTTTCCCCATATCCCTTGATTCCTTTAGCCCTAAGAGATAAATCTAACTCTTTTTCCTCACCTCAGTCCTAAATGGCCTACCCCTTATTCTTAAATTGTGACCCCTGGTTCTGGACTCCCCCAACATGGGGAACATTTTTCCTGCATCTAGCCTGTCCAATCCTTTAAGAATACATAGTGGTTGACAGTGGGGAGAAAAGATTTAGATTGCTTTAAGATATAGATTATTTAGACACTTGAGCAGAAAATTGGCAACTGGAATTCAAATTTAAAAAAATGTGAGGTAGTTCTTTTGGGGGAAGCAACCTCAAGGGGATCCTCAATAAATGGAACTATACTGACTGTGGAGAAATAGAAGAATCTTGGAATATATGGTCACAGATTCCTGCAAGTAACAAGATAGCTGGTTAAAAAGGCTATGCAATGCTTTCCTTTATTCGCCGAGGCATGGAACTTATGCAGGAAATGTTTACTCCAGTCAGGATTAGGGTTGCCAACTGTCCCATATTAGCCGGGACATCCCATATTTTGGGCTAAATTGGTTTGTCCCTTATGGGACCGCCATTGTCCTGTATTAGGCCTGGACACTAAAGGCCCGGACACTGTAGGCCCAGGGGTCGCTATAGGCCCGGACACTGTAGGCTCGGGGGCCACTGTAGGCCCGAACACTGTAGGTTAACGGAGTGCGTTCGCCTGACGGAGGTTGCGTAGCGATGCGCCTCCCGGCCCGGGCGGCTGCCATTGGTGGAGTGGGAGCACATGGCCGCTGGCTGGGTGAGGTCACGTGGGGCACGGGCGGTGACGTTACCTTTTGTCCCTTATTTGGGAGTGAGAAAGTTGGCAACCTTAGTCAGGACACAACTTTAAGTACCTCACACGGCTCCTACATCACATTAGAAGGGTACAACATTATTGGAATTTACATAAGAGGAAATCTTTCAGGCAGTTGTCAGGATTGGAAAATTCCATCCTGGAGAAAATTGAAATAGGTTGTGGCTGCTTTCTCTGCAGTGGAGAACGCTGATGGAAGACTTAATAGAGTTGTGTAAAATTCTGAAAGGTCTATGAAGGACATTTTCCTTTACCTAGGTCAAAACCTAGGCGGCTTAGGTTTAAATCTCGCCTGCTTCCATCTTTATCATTGTCCACCAACTCCCCTGAAATTTTACAGCATACACTCACTCCCCATGCCTGCCAGCCACTTAGGCATAGAAACCCAAAAATGTATTGTCAATCCCGAATGAGTAGAGGGCGGCCAGTTCCTTGCAACTCCTGTGTAATATTGCTATTATGCTGGGAGCACTGGAGGAATGTGTAATGCAGTTACTGCATACTTGTAGTCGCACCACCTTAAATATTACTAAACTTGAAACTTAACCACACAATTGGCTTTCTTGTGATAACTTTTTAACCCAAATGTTCTTTGCCAAAACCGAGTGAGCAAGCAATAAGCCGAATTTCACCTGTTAACTTAAATGTTAAAATATTATCAGATCTACGTTCTTGCCCATAATGATCAACTGACTACGTGGCTTTTGATCAATTGGGCCAATTCACCGACAGTCGTTCACTAAAATATGACTGTGTTGTACCTCCATCTCATTAGCCTGAAATCTAGGTATGAATGTAAACATTTTTTTTCCCTTTCTCATATTTTCCAGTAATGTGGAACCACAATCAGTTTCTGAGTGAAATCGGTATGCAAGCAAGATTAATTACAGTCCAATGAAATTAAGTAAAGCACTGGGATGAATAGTGCAGGCAACACAAAATCAAATTATCATAGATCTACGCATAGTGGTTAAGGTTAGTAGCCTGAAATCAAGCCTGTACGAGTGGAACACAGGGTGTCCTCAACTCTGCCCAGGGACCCCGACACTCCTTTCAGGTTAGGCAGAGGTTCACTTGCCCCTCCTCCAACCTCATCTACAGTATCCGTTGTTCTAGATGTGGACTCTTATCCATCGGCGAGACCATACGTAGACTGGGCGATCATTTCGCTGACCACCTTCGCTCAGTACACCTGAACCTACCTGATCTCCCAGTTGCTAAATACTTTAATTCCCCTTCCCATTCCCACACTGACCTTTCTGTCCTAGGTCTCCTCCACTGTCAGAGTGAGGGTAAATGCAAATTGGAGGAACAGCATCTCATACGTTCCTTGGGCAGCTTGCAGCCCAGTGGTATGAATATTGATTTATCTAACTTCTAGTAACCCCGGCATTCCCTCTCTCCATCCCTCCCCACCCAATTCGCACAAGCTTCTCGTTTTCACCCAACATACAGCTAACAATGACCTGTTTCCTTTATCATAGTTACTTTTTTCCATATCTTTCATTCATTGTTCTTTATCTCTCAACATCATCGTCTATATCTCTCGTTTCCCTTCCCCTGACTAGTCTGAAGAAGGATCTCGACCCACATCTTGAACTCATTCCTTCTCACGAGAAATGCTGCCTGTCCCGCTGAGTTACCCCAGCTTTTTGTATCTATCTTCAGTATCCTCAGACTTCCATTTACACAAGTTAATTTTGTCCATAAGTCGGAAAATACACAAATAACGATACGGTAACCATACCTCCACAGGATTGCAATGAAAGATGTTGAAGGGGATTAATTATTGTGAACATTTATTTTCTTCCCCTGCCTTGTTGGAATGGGGATCAGGATGTCACAATCATTGGCTAGTTTTGATAGGCTTGAAGTATTAGTGGATATTACATTTTTTATAGAGTATCATTGCAAATAAAGAGGATTGCTTGTCATTTTTCAAATTCTCTTAAGTGACCTGCTTTGGGGGAACAGGCAGCCCTTGGTTTTTTTTAAGAGATACAGCACGGATACAGGCCCTTCAGCCCACCAAACCTGCACTGATCAGTGATCCCCGCACATTAACACTATCCTACACACACACACGAGGGACAATTTTATATTTATACCAAGCTAATTAACCTACAAATCTGTGGTGTCTTTGGAGTGTGGGAGGAAACCGATGATCTCAGAGAAAATCTATGCCATCACGAGGAGAACGTACAAACTCCGTACAGACAGCACCCATAGTCAGGAACGAACCTGCATTTCTGGCGCTGTCAGGTAGCGACTCTACTTAACAGCCAAAGGTGCCCAATTACTGTGGGAAGGTTACATGCAAACGGGTTTATTTTCCAAGTCTTGTTTGAACTCAATAATATTTATGGAAGCTCATTCATGCATATGGTGCCTATAGGTCAGGTGTTCATAGCCCAGTCTGGATTCCACACAGATTATTAATTTGAATTTAAGTGATTAAACAGAATAGAGTATAAAGGTAGTAACAGTGTTGGCGACCATGGATGTCCCAAATTATTACAGAAGTATTTTTGGTTATGCTAGTCTAATTTCAGGAAGGATATTGATCAGTCTTATCCAGCGACTCATGATTGCTGATCAACTGTGTTGTGGTTGCCTTTAAAAAGGACAATGAAATGCCCACTCTGTTCAAATACAATAGGAACACAATGCATGTCAGCCAACCACAATGCCCACATCCTGCAAATAATAAAAACTAGGGCTAAGATATTTTTTAGATACAAAGCCAAGAGAGTTTTATTTACCATCTAAACATAATTTTATATATGTGGCGCTGGCCTGAGAAAGTTTTGATGCTGTCACTAGATCTTAAAAATGGAATAAAATCTTCATTTAATTCAGCACATGGGAATAGGAACCAAATTTAATTTTCTGAAAGGAAAAAATCCTTTGAAATTCAATTAAAGTTGAAATAAACAGAGACCCAGGTTAAATCCTGACTATGGGTGCTAGCTGTATGAAGTTTGTACGTTCTCCCCGTGACCTGTTTGTACGTTCTCCCCGTTTTCTCTGGAAGTTCCGGTTTCCTCCCACACTCCAAAGACAAACAGGTTTGTAGGCTAATTGGCTTGGTAAAATTGTAAATATTCCCTAGTGTGTGTAGGATAGTATTAGTGTGCGGGGATCGCTAGTCGGTGCGGACTCGGTGGGCCGAAGGGCCTGTTTCCGCTCTGTATCACTATAAACGCGAATAGCACTTTACCGATAAAATATTGTGTGTGCGACTTTAATTCA
Source organism: Rhinoraja longicauda (assembly GCF_053455715.1). NCBI lineage: Eukaryota > Metazoa > Chordata > Chondrichthyes > Rajiformes > Arhynchobatidae > Rhinoraja > Rhinoraja longicauda. The sequence continues at coordinate 51,104,863 of NC_135955.1, read as the reverse complement.
CCGATCTTCAATTTTAATTTTGTAAATATACTGACGATCTTCAATTATAATTTTGTAAATATACTAAATTACTCAAGATCCAGGGGAATTATCTTCTACATTGAGTTCAACTAGCTATGTTCCAGGCAATGGTATTTAAGTAATTGGATGTAACAGAACTTTCATATTTGCAAACTGAAATACAAACAATTTTTTGACAATTTCCTATGTTCAACAAAAATCAGGCAAGTCTCATTATTCACCAACAGTTTAATTATTGTACCTGATATTTTGCTTTTTGTTGTCTGATAAAACAAAAAAGTAAAAGATTCATCTGTAGCATTGTATCAGGCATTTGAATGTACAGAAGTGACTGTTTTCATCAGACTATGTTTATTACAAAGTCACAAAAGACAAATTTCATAATGTACAGTTCAGAACGTACATAAGCATTTACAAGAAATTACAATTTAACTACAGTGAAATGACAACAGTTCCAGTGAAAATTTAGCATAATATAAAATGTACTACTCTACTTCGTGTGGGAATCTCAATTGGCAAGTCTTTTCTCGGTAGTGCATTTGCCAGAGTCTGAAGCAGTAACCTGCTGCTTTTCTATGAGTTTTTTCAATGAAGCAACTTCTGCACTTAAGTTTGCAATACCTTGTTTTAAGTACAAGTTCTCAGATTCCAAGTGTGCCCCTTGGTGAATGCCATTGCAAGCAGAGTCCTTCCCAGAATTAACCAATTGGTTTGTTAGTGCAACTGGAGCGCATGGCTGAACATTATTATATGCCCCTTCCAATTTCTCTTCAATCTCCTTTTGACGCCAGAGTTCTGGTTTCTGAGACCAATCATTGATGCTTGCAACTTGAATAGACAAAGGAGCAAGAGATGAGTTTACTGGCTTTGAAGAATTGCATTTAAACATTGATGTACTGTCCAATGAGCAAGATTTTTCAGTGGAAATATTGCTGGCAGATGGTTGTTTTCCTGTCTTTGCATAATGTGCCTGCGCATTCTCTGCTTTAATCTGCATTGCTCTTGCCTTGATGCGAAGCTTGTGAGGCAGTGCAGAAGAATTTGATTCAGGAACCTTAGCCGTGGCATTGCTCACAATTTTTGGTTCTACAGGAGAGGGTATTGGACCTTTTGGTACACGCTGTTCATCTTCTCCATCTTCTTCAGATGTATTTTTCCCTTGGATGCCTTCATCAGCTTCTGATGTTCCTGGGGAATTACTTGATGATCTAGTAATCTGTAAAGAAGGTGGTGAATGGGAATAATTTCCACTGAAAGCATTCCCAATGTAGTTCCTGTACACAGATGCAATATATGAACCATTAACCTCACTGGGTTCCCTTAAGCAGGTCCCAGTATCTAGTTTGAATTCCAGAGGTTCTTGTTTTATAACATTGAAAGTACTGGTTGGGCTTTTGCATGCAACCTGGAGAAGGGGACTTTCCCTGGCATTTGAAGACGTTTCCGAAACATCTGACAATGAACTTGGTGGAGAGTGTTTAATGACAGAAATACAGCCATTTGGAAGGAAATTATGTTCATGCTCTGGTGGGAAAGCAGCTAAATTTATGTTGGAGGGTTTATAGTCTTGAAAACATGGTCCTGGAGAATTCCCAAGATTCTGTATCTCCTGGGCATAGAATGCCGCAGTAATTAATCCGAACTTTAATTTCAAAGCTAAAAGCTCCGACTTCAGTCTTACATTTTCCTCACCTAATGCCATAAGTTTGTTCTCCAAAACCATGTCATTCAAACGCCGCTTCTCACGTGACCTTTTGGCTGCTTCATTATTTTTTCTTCTCTTCTCCCAGTACAGTGCATCTTTCTTTTCATCAGGGATGAATTCCCGTTTTCTGCGACAAGTCGAGGACTTTTGTTTGAGAGACCCGATGCTCTGGTCATCACTCATCATACTGTCATCTGCAGAAAAGGTCTCTGCACTGTTTTCAAAAGCAGGAGCTAATACCATCATTTGTTCCCCAGAAACACAAGATCCAACCAATCCTGTATTTTTCTGGAGAGCTGGTCCCTGTGCTTCCATTATGTCAACTTTGTTCTCATGTGTATGTTCGGCCAATGGGACAAAAATGGTCTTAACTATTTTCAAGAATATACCTCATTGAAAATGTTTCTTCCATTAGCTGGCTTCTACTTCTAAACCTTCACTGTTTACAATACAAATGAAATCTGAAACCTTAATCGCACCCAGATCTTCATTTAGATTTCAAACACAGCTGCAAGATTTATTGTTGGACTTGATAGGAGTCTTTCAATTGCACTGTGATTTAATCGACATCCTGGAAGAAAGAAAATTAAACAAATGAATCATTTTGAAACAAATGCCATGTTAAAGAATTGCCGAGAATTTCATTTTCTGCTGGCAGTGCTAAACTCTCGAGAGTGTATTACAGATAACCTCCAGAACTCTTTGATATCCATGATAGACTCAATGATACAGTGCATTTAGCTTTACCAATCTGGCATGAAGTTCCAGGTATACATTATCTTCAATTCTTCAATTTCATAGACCCATTTCACCTTTATTAAGACTTAGAATCTGCATTTAGAAAACACCATGGAGCCATTGGTGCTCTTTATCATTATAGGAAAAATCAGGCATCAACTCCTGGAGTTTAAATGAAAATCCTCAGGTGCTACAGTGATTCCCTGACAGATTTGCAATTTTCCCCAGCCTAATTCTCCAATCAGCAAACATAAGATCCTCTGGTATTTACAAACGACACCTGCTGTAAAAATGATATTAAAAAAGTTGCACTATTGTGAGAGGTAAACATTTTAAAGATATAATTACTGATTAAAAAAGCTGATTTCATATTTGTAATTATGTGACTTGCTTTTTAAATAAAATGTTTTGGTTAAAAAGCAGACCATATCCCATCCTGAATTCATGATAAAATGTGGATTACAATAATGGTTTCTACTTCAGTTTTCTTTTAAACTGACATTGCCTATTTAGCCTGCTTGCAGTTGCTGACACCACAGTTGTGTGATACTAGAGGTCCCAGGGAGCTATCAGCACCAGAAGAGGTGACATTCACAGCACATGGATTGCTGGGTCTTTGCAGACAGCTTTCCTCAAGGTTGGTAGTGAGTGCCACTGTCCACATTATTGGGGTGAAACATGAGCCAATATGTCCCAATATATCTACAGTGCCCTCCATAATGTTTGGGACAAAGACTTGTCATTTATTTATTTGCCTCTGTACTCCACAATTTGAGATTTGTAATAGAAAAAAAATCACATGTGGTTAAAGTGTACATTGTAAGATTTTAATAAAGGCCATTTTTATACATTTTGGTTTCACCATGTGCCTTATTTTGTAAACCAGCATCTGCAGTTCCTTGTTTCGACAATAATTTAAAAACTGCAATGTAGACGTATGTAAATTTCTTTGAATAGATTCCCAAACAGTAATAATAAATTTCTTTAAAGTATAGTCTTAAAATAAACCTTTTCTTAAACAAAATACCCCAGCATTATTGTTGGCATGACTACTCTGCTATTGTAGACATCCCTTCAAACAAATGGTTTTGTCAGTTTCTTTTTAACAGCATCTGCCCCTCAATTTGCAAAACATACTTGGCTAATACAGTATGATTATGATTATGAATTCCAAAAGGCATCCAGGAATTGGGGAAGCCCTTTTGTATTTGTATCTCTAATAGATACTGTTAGACCACAACTGAAGCTGCAACCATTACATTGGCAATCTGTCTAACTCTATATCGAGAGGTCAGAAGTACATAGCAACAAGAACTCAGGACAAAACACAGATGAGATAAGAATACAAGGACACCAAACAAGAGACTTCAGATTTTAAAAAAGAGATTAAAAACTGTTGTTACATCATGTACTGCAGTCAGTTTGTCTAAAAGGACTCATTTGTATTTTTACTAGTCTGTTTCTTGAAAGATTTATATGCTGAAAATAACCACATACTCAATAAATATTATTTTTGTTAGTCATAACTTGGAAAATTACTCAGTAAGCCTGGATCTCACCGTTAAATCCCAAGAGTGATTACTAGTGGAAATGATTAGTAGCAACACTTAGAATAACCAGTCTTCTTTGTGTAAAAAAATGATCAAATACAGGATCAGATGAAAACTGATAATTTGACTGCTAAACCTTTTACATATTAACAGAGCAAGTTTATAAATAATGACAGTGCAATAGAGGAAGTATTGTGCAGCTTCACTGGCCCGTATAGAACAAAAGTAGGAGGTTCAATGCTTTTGTTTAAAATGTATTCTAAGTAATCATACCTAATTAATATAAAATAAACAGTCCTGGATCACAGATTAATCAAACAATATATAAACCATGAGTTAAGCTGCTTTTACTAATTATAATTGTTTTCTGTGTACACTAACTTTTGTGAAGGTTAACTAAAAGATTGCTTTAGTTTTTCTTAAATTAAAAGCAATGCAGATGATTGATTGTTCTCTGAAACAGGTGGATTTATCCTGGTAGTGGATTGCTGTCACTATTGATAAAATACAATGCTGATGAATCCGATTCAAGAAAAGATATGAAGCAACATAAAATCCCCTTCCCCATCTCCAATTAAATATTTATTTATATTCGTATGTAAACATGATAGTCCTATTTCTGCGCAAATGTGCCTTCTCCAACCTCTATCTGCTTTTTGAAATTAAAACAAATTTTAAGAATTATAATCATTTTTATGAACTATAACTATTTCCAACTACTACAACATCTAAAACAGGACTGGGCATTTATAAATGTTGGCTATTAATCTTTTTGCCCTCTAACAGAACATGGTGGAGATGGCCAGTTCCAGACAAAGAAAATATCAATCGCTTATATTTCAATGGCTAGATTCTAGGAAACTTCACAGAATCTTTATGAAAATTAATTTAATTGGAGTTAAGGATTTCCAACTGATTCAGATTTTATTCCATTTTCAAAATCCATCTTTAAAGTATTACTGATTATTAATTGGATACTGACAGATCCTTCATTTGCTTTTCTAATAATTTCATCTACAATTCAGATACATATAAAAATAACTGTCTGATTATCCTAATGGATAACTCTGAAATGCTCTTGACATGGGAATACAATTTTCCATTTAACAATATTATTAATTGTCTATTTCATCTATCATTAACGCTTTCAACTTCAAAGGAATAGCTTACCAAATAAACCATCTGATGATTTTGCTTATTTTAATGCAGATTTTCACTACTTGGTAGAGCACTTCTCTCTTTTTTATTGAGTTAAACCATTTCTGCAAAGGTAGATCCCAGAAACAATTGATTATTTGAAATCATGAGTTACTTTTCACAATAAATAAACTAGTCAGCTGTTAAAGCTTACGAAAATATCAACTCAGTTCCTCAGGGTCCATGCTTAAATGGAAAAAACATATTTAAAAATAATTCAACAATAATTTCCTGATAAATTTATGATTTATGTAAGGACAATTCCCATTCTTGTTGTAAATTGTATGATGAATTTTAAGGTTATTCAATAACTACTTTAAATGTTAGAAGGCAAGTGACGGGCTGAGAAATACTATCCTGGTCAAATTTGTTTATTAATGCTGTAGTTAGGGTAACTACAGTGCCCTCCATAATGTTTGGGACAAAGACCCATCATTTATTCATTTGCCACTGTATCCACAATTTGAGATTTGTATTAGAAAAAAATCACATGTGGTTAAAGTGCACATTGTCAGATTTTAATAAAGGTCATTTTTGTACATTTTGGTACTGCTAAAGCACCAAAGGAGTTTATCAAAGCTAAAATATGGTCAATTCTTGAGTGGCCAAGTCATGCACTCGATCTGAACCCAATAGAGCCTGCCTTTTATATGCTGAAGAGAAAACTGAAGGGGACTAGCCTCCAAAACAAGCATAAGCTAAAGATGGCTGCAATACTGGCCTCACCAGAAAAGACACCCAGCAAGTGGTGATGTCCATGAATCGCAGACTTCAAGCAGTCATTGCATGCATTGTATGCAACAAAATACCACACATGACTACTTTCACTTGCATGACATTGCTGTGTCCCAAACATCATGGTGCCCTGAAAAGGGGGGGCTATTTATACACACTGCTGTAATTTCTACATGGTGAAACCAAAATGTATAAAAATGGCCTTTATTAAAATCTGACTATGTGCACTTTAACCACATGTGATTTTTTTTCTATTACAAATCTCAAATTGTGGAGTGCAGAGGCAAATAAATAAATGATGGGTCTTTGTCCCAAACTATCCCAACCCGATCCCGACTGTCTGTACAGAGTGCTGTCTGTACAGAGCCTGCATGTTCTCCCCGTGACCTGCATGGGTTTTCTCCGAGATTTTCAGTTTCCTCCCACACTCCAAAGACATGCAGGTTTGTAGGTTAATTGGCTTGGTTAATTAAAAAATTGTCCCTAGTGGGTATAGGATAGTGTTAATGTGCGGGGTGATCGCTGGTCGGCGCAGACCCGGTGGGCCAAAGGGCCTTTTACTGCACTGTATCTCTAAACTAATTATGGAGGACACTGTATAACATATAACTATAACATTCCTTGCCCAATGGCTTAGAAATATATTATCTTCAAGCATGCCAATATCTAACATCATTATCATTTCCCTAACAAATTAATGGACTTTACTCTCCACAGAAATTCACTAAAAATAATTTAATTAAGTAATGCATTAAAATGGTTATTTATTGAACTATTTATCATTGAGTCAAAGAAAAATATAGAGAGGAAATGGGCACTTTGGCCTACCAATCATGAACCATCCAATTTTACTTTTATTCTCCCCACATTCTCTTCGCTTTCCTCACATTATTCCAGATTGAAGATTAGCCTACCAACCAGCACATCTTTGGGGTGTAGGAGGAAACCAGACCACCCAGATAAAATCCACATGGCCAAACTCCACAGAGATGGAACCCAGGGTCAGGTTATACATGGGGTCTCTGGCCCTAAGAGGGTTTACTAACTGCACCACTGTGCCAACCAGAAATATCAACTCAATTCTCAACTTCCCCAAAATCTTCATACACCAATTCATTGAATGTAAATACTTTCAGAAAAAAACTTCAAGTTATGACATTTGACGAACTACAAAAAAAACCATGTCACAATTGTTAGGTCGCAATTATATAACCTGTTTCCACAAAAGCATTCTATATTTGTAAGGGGAAAGCAAGCAGACTTACATTTTAAAGGTTCATTCATAATTAGAAACAATATATGTAACATAATCCTTGTTTATCATTATTCTACAAAACCTTGAGGGTAAAAAACAAAAAATGTTGTACAAGTACCCATTGACACTGTGCTTATTGTATTACTCAACTGTACTATGGCCGTATTTCTATTTACAGAATAGGATGAAATGATGATAAAGCTAACTTATTTCTTTTTTGTTTGTTTGTTTTGGGAATGAAAATGGTTAAAACCCCTCATTCACATCAATAGAATAACTGACCCAATTCATATACTTATAGTAAATTACTTTGCTTCAATTTTCTTAATGCTTAATAGTTAATATTTGTAAATATTGAGCTTTGTTAACAATTTTCTTGCAAAAGGAAGATATGTATACCGAGAATCCACTTCCATTTAATATTACTTGCAATAAAATGTACATTAGATTTTAACATTAGATTCATGATGTGTAGTTTGCTTGCTGGCAATAAGTCAAATGAGAAATATAATAGGATTGAGCTGTTAGTCTGAAAGGCAGTAAAAGTGCAGCAACTGCTTAAACAGTAACAGTGATTACAATAACAGAAGAGAAAGGAATAGGCCATGAAGTCCCTTGAGCTGCACCAACATTCAAAAAAACCTTGGTTAATTTACACTAACACGATTTTCCTGGACTATCTGTATATCTCTCAATTCCTCTCATATGGATGGAGAATTACAAAAGTGAACCAAATTTCACCTTACTCCAGTCTGAAATGTCTTTTATTTTGCAAACAGTGAACCCTAACTCTAGATTCCTGAACAAGGAGAAATGGCTTTCCTGTAACTATCCTGCTGAGCTCTGTGACAATTTTACAATGAAGTCATTGTTCTGAACTTTTAATAAAATGGCATACTCTACTCAATCACCCCTATATCACAGACCTGCCACCCAAGGAACCAACCTGGTGAATGTTCCCTGAACTCACTCTACAGCAGGTATAGAGGATATAAAGGATATATCAGGTACATATATAGCAGGTATAGAGGATATTTTACACTGGATACTCCATGTGAGGTTCCACAAACTATCTCTGGATACCTTAAGGCATCTTCACTCAAATGGACATTCAGATAGATAGATAGACAGTGGGTAATCATCACACTACCATAGCTCAGGGCTTTAAGATTAAAATAAACACTGATAAAATGCCGGAATTCCGCTGGCAGGATTTAGCATGGATTGGATACTGAGAAAAGTCCAACACCACCATTTTTAAATTCACCTGGATTAGAATGACTATCCTTGGTCCAAGAGTCAAGAGTGTTTTATTGTCATATATCCCTGATAGAACAGTGAAGTTCTTAACTTGCTGCAGCACAACAGAATATGTAAACATACTGGATCCACATGCTGGGTAAACCAATTGAAATTTGGTTTCAATTCAGAATCTATCTGAAGAGTCCCAAACCGAAAGGTCGCCTATCTATTTCCTCCACAGATGCTGCCTGGCCCGCTGTTACTCCAGCGCTTTGCGTTTTGCTCAAGATTCCAGCATCTGCAGTCTCTTTCGGCTTAATTGAAATTTTAATTCAATTGGCATCAGAAAACACTGGTATTTATGCAGCGTTTCTGGGTGCCCACGGTTCCGATTAGTGCATATAATTAGATTTGCCTGTCCTCCTAATTTCTTCACAATGTTAAATGTTAGAGCGGAGCAAAAAACTTCCCGGTTCTACTCTGAATCACAGGTATTGCAATGAAGATAATCGTGGCGCCCTCTTGAGACGAGTACCCGCGTTGCAACTCAGCGGTCCACTCCAACGCTGTTGATGACATTACCACGAACCAGGAAAATAAAGCCATTATACAAATGACCTACTTAGCCAGCCATATACACAATTGACTCCTGCTGTCAGGTCAACAATAATAGTGACACACATTTCAAACGCTATAATGTACTTAAAGTAACAAAGGGCAACTGAACGAGTGCAACCAAAATAGCCTGACTGGCAAAAATAATTTGCTAAGGGAGAAAAAATCGGTTTGTCTGTTTCGAAAGACTGAATTAAACAGTTTCAACTGCCGCGGACACTAATATTTGAATGAATATTTTTATAAATGCATATTTTACAAATTAAACAGATCTTTTTTTAAACTGTAAAGTTAGGGGGTTTCTCTGAAGCCATTAACAAATTGCGAGATATGGAAAAAGAAATCCACATATTTATCATTAGAAAATAAAACCATCATTCGGAGTGAATCGAGGCCATCTATCACAAAGAGAATTGGAGTGGAGAACTTTTGCTAAACTAACAGGTCCACCACGAAAAGAAGGTCTTGAATAAGCTGCTTTCCTCATTTATGGTAAGCTTCAGCCAATGCCCTATCGCCACTGTCTCTTACTCTCACTGGACGGCTCGACCACGTTAAAGGTGTCTATCGCTGCACGATGAAATGTTCTGGAACGATGTGTCAGTCCAGAAGCGATTGCCTCACAAGAAAATGTACCTGTGTGTGTGTGTGTGTGTGTGTGTGTGTTTTCTTTCCCTTTCATTGGATTGCGACAGTGAGAGTCAGAATACGTGACTAAAGCTGCATCCAAGCTGATCCTGCGGCTGATTCATCCTCATTCAGCTCTTCGACTTACTCTTCACTCCAATCCACCCCGAACAAAGGAATGTAGCCGCTGCCCTTCACGTGTTCCCGATACCAACGCCTACAACATACTCCTTTGTACTGGAGGGGGGAAAAAACACAAATGCTGCGGTATATGACTGAAAACTTTACACATAAACCAAAATTCCACCCGTGTTTTCCGAGCAAATAACTGGGAAAGGGATTTAGATCCGTTAAATTCCAACAATTTTAAATGCTTTTTCACTTTAAGAAATTAATCCCTGGTCGCCCCAAACAATCGTCGTTCCCTTTCCAAGACATAGCTCCCTGCTTTGCAATAGTTATGCGGTTAACATTGTCTCTTTCGACTTTCAGTTTCCCCCACTCCCGATTAGGTTGTGCAACATTTTCTAACAGGCTCTCTTCAAAGGGCCGGGAGAACCAGTCGTCTCAATGCGTGTTGCCTTTGAGCGATGCGAGTAACACAAGGTGATGGAAACACTCGGATTTTTACATTAAATAGGCAACCCTTAGCGCTTCCAATCAACAGATTATATATATCTGCTTCACCATTTAAAAATACTCTTATTTTGTTACAAGAAAAGGACAAGACAGTATCGCACCCGCGTCTTAATTTCCTAATAGCAGGATTACAAAAGCGTCCATTCAGCTTCTCGCTGCTGCCAGCGTTTTATAATGGTTATATTATGCAATGTTTCCAGGAACAAGCCCTCCAAATCCAAGTCACCGGATGTGCTCGGCAGGCGAACAATCTATAAATAATAGCGTAATAATGTCATAAAATATATAACAGTCGAAAGGGAAATTCATCACATAAAGGCTAATTTGTCTGTGGGGACAGCGCCCAGCGCCAACCTACTTGTTCGACAATGCATACACAAGATCTAGACCAAGGGCATCCCAACTCCTTGTTACAAAATTATTCATCTACCGCAATCTTTTATGTGTTGTGGGACCCCTCTCTAATTCTGTGCTTCCACCACCGAACATCTAGACGCTCGTTGCCGGCACTAGCAGCGCTCCGATGGTTACATAATAGGATGGTGTGGTCAGTGTCTCCGCTATGGATAGATATTATAATTAGAGAATTTATATTTAGAAGCTGCTCGTCACAGCGAGACTTGCAACGTTGCCTCCCCAGGAGCGCTGTGCCTTGAGGCGGAGATTAAATCAATTTTAATACACACCACACCATAAGGTAACAGACAAAACTATTCCTTACCTCGCCAAACACCAGCAAAGGCGATCAGTAAATGTCTAACCAAAGCTGTCTGAGAGAGCAGTGGAAGTCCTCCCGCGTTTACTTTGTAGCTCTCTGTCTCTCTCTTCCACTTCTCATTGAAACCTCGCCTTGCCTCTCCACATAAAAGCCGCTCGCTCGTCTGCTGCTGCTGATGGTGCCCGAGATGTGTGTTAGTAGGTCAGCCGCCGAGCAACCAAGACTGAGAGAGTGGGGGGAAATAAGGAAGCGCCTGATTGACAGTGCGCTCGTCCGCCCAGCGAAAGGGAGCAGCTACACTTGGCACAAGTGAACGGCCAATGCGGCCGTAACCCAGCCGCGGAGAGGGCGGGTGCTCAGATCGAAAAACAGCACATTATCACAGGCTGTTGCATAACTGGAGAGACAGAGAGCGACGGACGCAGACGTGGGGAGGGAGGGGACTGGTCTCACTAAACTGCTATTTAGGTAATATCCAGACTGCCAAATCGCCCTTAAGGTGGTCCGACTCACCGAGAGGACCCTGCAAAGGGCAAGACCTGGAGAGATTCAAATTGTGCGATTGTGCTGGGAACTTTGTTTTAGAAAAACTAAAAACGCGCTTTTTAAAAAAAGAAACTGAAAAACTTGTGCAAGTAATTTTCACCACATGTTATAGAAGCTGCCAGACAAATCTCCACCAATTTACTGGGATTAAAAATAAAGTAACAAAGCGTTTGATGTATACCAACCAAGAATTTCATGAGTCTATACCAATTTCAGCGTGAGGCAATTTCGCTGTTCAATATCAAGGACATTTGGACGTACAGTATATGTGCACGTGCTTACACTTCTCCTTGATATTGAATACCTATACAGGGCTTTGATTCTTTTATCATCCATCCATCCCAGTGTTGGAAACAGTGCAAATTTTCCACGGCCCCGCGGAGGATTGGCCAGGAGATTGTGAAATGACTGATTCTATTGCATTCAACTGTAAGTGGGCTCATGCGCCGCCAGGCTGCTTGCAAATTCAATGGCCCAGAGAAATCCACGTTGCTCATCAGTTCAGAGTGCGCAAGGTTGTATATATATATACATATATATATACACATACATACACACACACACACACATATATATATATATATATATATATATATATATACACATCTGCAGTACCAGCATATAGTACCAGCATCTGCAGTTATTTTCTTGTATATATACACATATACATACACACACACATGTAACATTTATTTATATTTCTGCACAGGAGATCTGGTCTGATCTGGCATTTTCTTTTGAATGTAGATTTTCTTAAACAGTCTGTGTCCATTATGCACATATAAAGGTTCCATGCTTTAATTTGTAGTTGATATTACTTTACAATCTTAAGAAAGGTGAAAATAGTGTGAGATGTTTTGTATCAATGAACCATCATTATATGGATTGCTAGTTCTGGTATCTGATAGACTGACGGGAAATTTCAACATCAGTTGCCCTTGCCAAAATAGGCATGAGTGTTGCATAATTGTTTGGCATGGGGATCCAAACTAACCAACTTTTCAATGGTGCCAATAATATTTAAACTTTTTTTTGAAGATATTAGATCAAATAAGAACATAAGACATAGGAGCAGATGTAGGCCATTGGCCCCTTGAGCCTCCTCTGCCATTCATCAAGCGATGGCTGATCTTCCATCCCGACTCTATGCTCTATTCACGTATTCCACTAACATCTAGAAATCTATTGATCTATAGTTTGTATGAATTTCAGTGAGTGAGCCACCATGTGATCCAATCGCATTCCTAAATGACCAACTCTTATTCTGAGCGGTTACCTCTAGTTCTAGTTACAACAGCCAGAGGAAATATCCTCCCTACATCTAGCTCATGGATCCCTGTAAGTTTCAACCAGATGTCCTCTTATTTTTCAAAACTCTAGAGAACACGTATAGTATAGACACAAAATGCTGGAGTAACTCAGCGGGACAGGCAGCATCTCTGGAGAGAAATGGGTGATGTTTCGGGTCAAGACCCTTCTTTAGACTGTAGAAGGGTCTTGACCCAAAACGTCACCCATTCCGTCTCTCCAGAGATGCTGCCTGTCCCACTGAGGTACTCCAACATTTTGTGTCTATCTTCAGTTTAAACCAGCATCTGCAGTTCCTTCTTACAGGTACAGTATACTCTATTTCCCATCATTCTCCAAATTCATCATCAATAGAACCAGTCTAGGATTCTTTGCTGCATTCCCTCTATGGCAGCATTCACTCTAGGGCAACTATATCCTTTTATAAATGAGGAGACTAAAACTGTACAGCATACTCCCGGTACATTCCATGTAATTGCATAAGGTATCGTTATTCCGCTGTGAGACACTGGTGCTTAACGAAAGTTAGTGGATATTAGTTTTTGGTGGAGCTTCAGTATTGATTTCATTGACTGCCAACTGGAAGTATTTGTAACTTGCTAAAATAATAACAATTGTAAAAAATCACTTGTGGAAATGGTGTGAAGTTTGCAAGAACAGCATCATCTGGCTAGGCCGACCGCTGCAACACAAACCCAGTGCCACTGCCAGGACAACAGGTCTTTATGGCCAAGTTAAGATTTCATTTTTAACAACTTTGCAACTTGAAGGGTACAAGATGGCGCTGGAAACGTGGTGACTCTTGTGCACAGGCTCAGTGTAATCTACTATTCTTACACTCTTGTACTTAAGTAAAATTCTGTTTTACTGATTTGTGCAGATTCATTTTTAAATATACCCTGCCATCAGTCTCAAAGCCCAAATCAGAGGTCTGCTTAGCAAAAGATATAAGAAAATAACTGCAGATGCTGATACAAATCGATTTATTCACAAAATGCTGGAGTAACTCAGCAGGTCAGGCAGCATCTCGGGAGAGAAGGAATGGGTGACGTTTCGGGTCGAGACCCTTCTTCAGACTGAAGAAGGGTCTCGACCCGAAACGTCACCCATTCCTTCTCTCCTGAGATGCTGCCTGACCTGCTGAGTTACTCCAGCATTTTGTGAATAAATCGGTCTGCTTAGCAAATGTGTTTTGGTATTTGGTGGGAAGCCAAACATGCTGAAAGTGACAATGTGTTGGAAAGCTTCCTTCAATCCATTGATCGTCATTTAACCCAAGCGTGTGAGGCTGTGTGTGAGTAACTCCCAGAGAATAGTGGGTTATCAGTGTATTAACAGCTCATTAAGTGTGACATTAAATAGAGTCTAGAATTTTATCTTAATTTGCTTCGATTTTTCCAGCGAAAGTAATAAAACAGTACAATGGTCTTGGAGGTAGTTGAGGCGTTGACAAGGAGCAGAAATGGTATTGCAACATTACAGTTGTGTGAATCTGGGAAAGGCTTTAGTCATAGAATCATGGCTTTGAAACAATGGCGCTAACTTATTAACTTTGGACATATAAAACTGTTCACCGTCACAATGCCCATTGCCTTCAAACTCTAGTCACAAAAATCCTCAGAGTCCTTAATAAGGAATATTTGCAGGATCTTACCATTGGCACACAAATGTATAAAGCAAATGACAGGTGACATGTTTGGCAAGCTGTGTAATTAATTACACTTGCAATGAGGGAACAGTCATTGACAACATGAATCACTCCCAGATAGGCCATAATATTTATCCATTACACGGATTTCCACTCCTTCAATATGCAGCTTGCCTGCAATTACAAAAACAACTTCATACAGGTTTGCTCTACATGCCTGAGCTGCTATTATCATGCCTTCATCCTGTGACCCGTCGCAGTGCCTGATCTCTCAGCATCCTGAGAAGAGTTACCAGGCGGTTGGGAGGAAAGGAATAAAACCCTGTATTTATGTAATTCCTTGAGTAAAGAAAGTTATCACAAGCACAGCTCAAGAGCAACAACAAACAATGATGAGAATTTTTAAATTACCCAATTCAGAGAGAAAATGACCTGTTTTGAATGGAAAGATTAAAAAAAGCTTTTGATAATGGTGTACATAAGTATCAGGCAAGATGCTGAAAAAAGATGAGGTTGAAAGAACAGGTGGGGAGGTGCATCCATAAAAATGGGTTTGTGCCCCTGCAATGTGAATGTGCATGGGGAGTGATACACTGGAGTTGAGTTAACAGGCAGCGTGAGGGATTTAGTGCTCAATGTACTCAAGGGAGTGAAAGTGCCACACGACTCACCTTTTCTGATCCTATGAGTTGGTCAAATCAACTTTGGCACCAATTCCAGTCATTCCTATCGCTTATTTCCTTGCCTCGTATTCTTAGTCTTTCTAGAGACATCATTCCCCCATCAGCAGCCCTAGCATGTTTACAGCAAAAGGAAGCCAAATCCAGTGTGTCACCTACAGTTCACTTTCTCTGCTTTGGCTGTTGTCCAGGGAGATGCCAAATGTCATGTTTGCAATCTTCCTTTAATCAATGCTGCTGTTGTGGGTGCCTCTGATCACTTGGAAAAAAGGTATTGCATAAATCACAGCAAGAGCTGTATGTTTTGGCTGTTAATTCAAGTGGACCTGAGGTAGTTATTGGATGAATACTATTCTACAATTAATGGTTCTGATGGAAGATCATTGGCATGAAATTTTCATTGACTTTCTCACTCTGCAAAAGCCAAATAATCTGCTGAGTAGTCCCAGCAGTTTGTGTTTTATTATTTATTTATCTTTTCTTAATGCAACTTATCTCAGGTACAATTTGATAAACTATTCAAGAGGGCATAAGGTCATAAGTGATAGGAGCAGAATGAGGCCATTCGGCCCCATCAAGTCTACTCCGACATTCAATCATGGCTGATCTATCTCTCCCTTCGAACCCCATTCTTCTGTCTTCTCCCCCTAACCCCCATACCAATCAAGAATCTATCTATCTCTGCCTTAAAAATATCATTTGACGGCCTCTATGCCTTCTGTGGCAAAGAATTCCACAGGTTCATCACCCTCTGACTGAAGAAATTCCTCCTCATCTCCTTCCTAAAGGAACGTCTTTTAATTTTGAGGCTATGACCTCTAGTCCAAGACTCTCCCACTGGTGGAAACATCGTCTCCACATCCACTCTAACCAAGCCTTTCACTATTCGGTAAGTTTCAATGAGGTCCCCCCCCCCCCCTCATCCTTCTGAACTCCAGCAAGTACAGGCCCTGTGCCATCAAATGCTCATCACAAACAGTCATCTTTAATATCATCGGAAACATTTTTGAAACAAATATCAATATAATTTGAATTTGCTTCTGTCCATATGTTGGAAGATTTAATCAGGATAATCGTACTTGGAGAATTGAGAGAATGGAAATACTTAAATATGCCAAATGATACCTCAGTGCATAAAACACATTGGGCACGTTGGCCGCATTACTGTTGTCATAACTTAACCAAAATAAACCAAAATAGGTATATTCCTTTCAATCAGAAAGCAGATACCATTGCAGTGCAGAATCCTAAATGGCCATCTGATCAGAATTCTGGCACAAAGTGTTCCTTGCTATTTCAGGAACTGAGTAAACAAACTGTTCGCCATTGCAACATAAGTCCTATACGAATCACAATTCAGAGCAGGATGGTGAACCAGTTCATAAAACTGTTAATAGCAAAGATCTGGAAATAGCATTGAGGCCATCTAATGACAGTGACAAGAAGTAATTGAGACTATTTTATTTTAAGTGCAACATTGGTGTACTAAATTACACTTTCTTGTGATAAGACGTGGTGACTGTTCATTTGGCCAGAGGGATGTATTATTGGAGACTCCATATCTACTTACTGCCCAGGAATACAAATTAGTCTTGGCCTAAAACCAAAGACTGAGATGAGAGTTTAAAATTCTCATGGAATTTGGAAGTTTAACCTCTCGTTGGTGACCTTAACTGCCAATGGGTTGGCAATGGGGAACTGCTGGTTTAAGGAGATACAAGGGAAGGATCCTGACCCGAAACATCACCTATTCATGTTCTCCAGAGATGGTGCCTGACCTGTTGAGTTAATCCAGCACTTTGTGTATTTTTTTAACTGCTAGTTTAAGTTAATTTCACACCTTCCTTGGAAAATGTATCCACCTAGCTACACCCCACCTCTTATCCAGCATGCCTGGTAGGTGCAAAGGAAGTAGCTGATGATTGTTGCAAAAATAGTTTTTATCTTCCACCAACACTTACCTAAGTTATAGAAAGGGGTTCTGGGGTATCTTACTGTATGCTAGAGATCAGGATTCTGGAAAAGGAAAGACCAGAGCTTTCTCTGGATGGCCTGAAGGTGAAAAATGCAGCCTCTTAATTATCCTAAAGCTCTGCACAGTGGCTTCCACATTTCCTTTAAACTTTGTCCCTTTCACTTTAAAGCTATGCCCTCTAGTGTTCCACCCTAGGATAAAGATTCTGACTGTCTATCCTATCTATATCATTCATAATTTTAGAAACTTCCATCAGGTCTCCCCTCAAGTTTCGGTGTTCCAGAGAAAACAATCCAAGTTTGTCCAATTATTTCTTAAAATTAATATCACCTATTCCAGGCAGCAATTTTGGTAATTTTTTTGGTAAAATTTTGGTAAATTTTGGAATCATAAATAATCCAAAGAACACATACAATCAATTCACAGACAATGGCAATGGTGGGATTTAAAAATAAGGGTGAGAACTAAAAAACAAAACATTTTTTATACATTGCTCACTTAGGCTAGTAAGTGCAAGGGCGGTGGATGAATGAAATCTTAGATCAGTGGCGGTAGGAAATTGGATAATCTTGCATTTACAGAAAATAGGACTCATGAGACCAGTATTGGAATAATAAAGTCTTGTGGTAACAAAAGCATTGATAAACTTTTCTTTGCAGATGAATTGAGTAATGTACACACATTCTGAAATTCATCTGGCAGTCTGAAGTAGCATTAAGTTCCAAGCAATGTGGAAATACTCAGTGAAAAAGAAAAAAGAGTTGATAAAGAGATGCTGTAAATGTTTATCTGTAGTATTTTGGCTCTGTTTATGAACATCTACTCAGGAGATGAAGGGAATCAATGAGAAAATCATTTTCTTTGTGATGAGTGCAGCTTTGCTCTTCCCCATTATTTAATTTGAGGAGATTTATTTTCAGCCAGAACTGAATGGCAGACTTGCCATCTGAATTTTTTTTTTAAATAGAGAAGTGGTAGTTAAAGGTGGTAGCAAGGTAGTGCTGAATATCATCAACACACATGTGGAAAGTGACACGTGAAGTCACCATATGTTGGTTTCACCAGGACAATATAGCACCAACCAAATAAAGAGCAAGGATGTGATTGAGAATTACTGGCCTTAATATCAAGGCAGTGTTTAACCCAATATGTCAAACTGTGTTGTCAAGAAGCCCGAGTAAAAAATATAGCCTAGGGAATATTGGACACCTAGGGAAAATACTCCAGTATTGGACACCTAGGGAAAATACTCCAGTAGTTGGAGTTAAATCTTACAGAAAAACTAATAGCACTGGTTTGTGGGGTCAATCTCGGGATTACGCTGCAGGAATTTCACAAAGCAGCATCACAGGCCCAGTCATCATCTGCTGCTTATTCTATGACCTTACTTTCATCATAAGGTCAGCAGTGGGGATGTTTACTAACGATTGCATGACTTTCAATTCCATTTGCAGCTTCTCAGAAAAAGAAACTCTCCAAGCATCCAAGCAGGAAGATTTAGGCAAGATTCAAGCCTGAGCTAACAAATGGCATATGGCATCATGCCTTTCAAGTGCCATGCAATGACCATGTCCAAAAGGGAGAATCAAAAGACCAATACATGACATTTAGTAGGATCAGCAATAGTTTCTGCAGAACGCATAGTTCAAAAAATTATTTTAACAGACCATGAAAGCAGGTCAGAGGCAGGGTAATCTGTGGTGAGTGACTTATGAGGGGCAGAACTATGCCACAGCAGTAGAGCTGCTGCTTTACAGTGCCAGTGACCTGGGTACGATCCTGACTAAGGGGTCCTGCCTGTATGGATTTTGTACATTCTCCCTGTGACTGCATATGTTTTTTCCGGGTGCTCCAGTTTTCTCCTACTCTCAAAAGACATACAGTTATGAAGGTTAATTGGCCTTGGTAAAATTGTAAATTGTCCCTAGTGTGTAGGATAGGGCTAGTGCACAGGGTGATTCCTGGTTGGCGAGGACTCGGTGGGCCGAATGGCCTGAACAAACAAACCTGCTCGATTGGCACCTCACCGTAAATATTTATTCTCTCCACCACCAACACACTGTGCCATTTACAAAATGTCTGCAGTAATTCATCTCTACTATTGTGGCAACCCGACCAAAACCCAAGGCATCTATCACTAAGAAGGACATATTAAAACATTATCACCAATAGCTCCCCTCCATGTTGCATGTCAACCAAATGTAGAAACCATATCCGTACCTAAATCCTGTAATTCCCTTTCCAAGAACACTGTGGGTATACCCTTACCAGGAGGATTATAGTATTTCAAGAAGGTGATTTATCATCACTGTTCAAGGACAAGTAGGAATGGGCAGTAAATGCCAGCTGCACGGCCAAGAATTAAAGTAGATAAATCTCCAGGGCCCGATGGGATCCATCTGTTACCGAGAGAGAGGCAGGATAGGAGATTGCAGGGGCTTTGATGAAGATCTTGACTCATGTCTATGCAGGAAATAGAGGGATGTGTATCACGTGCAGGCAGAGCAGATTAGTTTAACCTGGCATCATGTTGGGCACAGGCATTGTGGGCCGAAGGGCCTGTTCCTGTATTGTACTGTTCTACATTCTATGCTCTATGTGCTAGCGATTCCCATTTAGATCCTCTCTGAGTTACAGGAAGGATCTATTGCTAGCAACTGTTCATAATCCAAACAGTTCACAAGTCGAAAATGTGACCATGAACTTTGTTCTTTCACGGCAGAAGATTCCTGCAGAGGTGGGTTGTCACGTCGGTATAGATAATCTGGATTAGCATTTGAAATCTCGTTTGTTATATTCTTAATAATAAAGTTGACATTAATAAATTTATCCCAAGCCTACAGAGCTAATAATGATATTCTTTTAAAAGATTTTATTGCAGACGAGTTTTAAATGCTGTGGACGGTTTTAAAAAGGGCACAGCTGCTGGCCTGGTCGGCCTGTCCCTCGACAGGATTTGCAAAATGGACATCAAATGTTAGCAAGAATTTATTCTTCCTGGGTTTGATGCGGCTATATTCCAGATGGTTTCCAGAACGGTCACCTGCAGGCCCACAGCCAGCCGGTAAATCCATCTCACTGGTCTGTATGTACAGGTTGTACATAAGTCAGGCATTCGTTACCTGGGGGTGACCTATATCCTGTAACGGTTCTCTGACTGGATTTCTCCACCCTGAGCCAACTGCACACCACACTTGTGCCTCAGGGTGAAGCTGCCACCTGCAGTGGCTTATTTTTCTTCCTTTGTGTCCATTGACCATGTTTCCAGTCCTGGTGGCTTTCAGTGCTCACGGGTTACCTCCCAGTGCCATTCTGCACTGTGTGGAGATGCTCCTCAAGCAATGCGCAGGCCAAAAGATCAATTCAGACCCTGCCTCTGGCCACAGTTAAAGGTCTCGGATTGATAGTGTATCTCTATTTCATCATGTCAGCTCTTGATTGATTGCTTGCAGTTTGAGGCCTAACAGGTGTTCAATTCTTCCTCCATGCCAATAGATAGCTGCTCATTTCACCTTAATCTCCAGGATTTCAAGTAACAGCCTCAAACATTAAAGCAGAATTGAACAGATTGTACATTGCATAATGGCTACACATCCAGAATTATAAAGCATGTCAGGAAAATGGTTTGCAAGATATCAAAATCATCCCCATCACTTCCAAATTGTGATGAAAGTTTGCAAGCGCCAAAAATGGAATGGATTAAAATGTAATTGATTTGGTGAATCAAATTGTTATCTTTTAAATGTTTATTAATTCATTTATTAAATGTTTATTAATTTCTTACAATCACCCAGATATCTCACCTCTCCTACGATTTAAATATTCAATATGCATGCAGGCAGAACTATTATTAAGATATGACTGCATGTATGTTGAACATTTAAATAGAAATAAATATGTCAGCATGAACTTAAAGTTTGGAAAGAGATGAATTCATACTCATATTTGTTTAATATTAGAAAGAAAACAAAGGAATCAAAAATGAATGTAAAGGCAAATGTCATTTAAAAAGGCAGATACGCTGTGTTGTGAGAGCCAAAATATATAACTGGGAAGCAGATCTTTGCCAAACTGAAATAGTGCGGAGAGAGTTTACACAATCACAAAGCATAACTGCTTGCATTACATTTAGGTGTGTACAGATTACAGTGACTATTATGCAATTGCCTCATTGGTTATGGATTTCAATGTTGCCAGAGTAAAACATTGTTCATTTAATTCTTAGAAAGATAGTTGTGTAGTAAAAATATTTATCATGGCAAATCAGAAAATGGATTATGGCTGTACTTATATAATTAATAGTTACTTCTTGATTTTTTCTGCTCATTATAATTTTAATTGTGGCAACTAATGCTAAAATAAGAAGGCTTCAACGTGTATATGTTATCATTTCTAGACTTTACAAGTAACAACTTGAACTGCTGTATACTGCATGGACAGGTTGGTTTGGATGTTTAGTCAATTCTAACTATGTAGACTACTGCAAATTTTTCTTGTAAGGTTATCAGCCTTTGATTTAACTGTGCAATGAAAAAGTGGATTATTACTAAATTCTGACTTGTGTTGGGGTAATGCCACCACTGATCTACATTTTCTTGAAAGATTTCTCGTCTTCCAAATGTGAAAATGTCACGGATTGCCTGGAGCATTGGGAGACTAATGATTTATGCGTAAATAGCTACAGGAGGTCAAATATCATCTACTGAGAAGTTTATGCCCTGATTTACATCCACTTCTTCAAACAACAGTAATATTCAAATCTACATTGGGTGGACCAGAAACAAATTAAAACATTAATTTTTATGTCCTGATTTCATCTACGGTATTTTATTATTGATGTGTCAGTCAGCTTAGTTGGGAGTGTTACTGGGTTTTTTTAACAAGGGGGCTTGGATTTCTGACTTTGATACAATGCAAGCAATTGTTCACCATTAATAGTTTCACATTTACTTGAATCCCGAGATGTGTATTTTTGTTCACTCCCTCAACGTTAATGGCCTTTAGATTGCAAATGTTCTTTAACCACAATAAGAATAGACAAGCAGATGTTTATCTGCATCAAGAAAGCTCAGTGAAATTGGATGCAATTGGGACCTAGTTCACTTGGGTCCCACAATAACTTGCATTTGCATTCCTATGCAATTTGTAACAGCGTTGAACCACAGGGCCTGCAGATTTGCAGGACATGTGTATCTTCAGTAATTAAGTGATTACCAATCTCTTCAAAATCTCAATATTTGTATCCAAAATATGCAACTGGCTCTTGAAACGTAATTATGTGCTTATCTGCTGCCAAAAAAATCTCCGAGATGGCTTTCATCAACTGCTTGCAATCAACTGTATATTGGTCAAGAAAAATTAGGGTGACAAATATAAATCTACAGTCTGTAATTCTTGATTATAAAACCTATCACAGGAGTTGTAATTGTCACTGCATTCACCTGCTTTTGAGATAGTATACTTAGACTTAAAATTTTAGTGCAAGTATACTATCTCAAAAATGTAGCCTCACCAGCCTATCAATCACATAGCATCTCTGAACTGTACGGAATAGTTTAACTCGCTGATCACTCCAACAATTTGAATGATGTTAGATTGACAATGGCAGAAATCAACCTGTACAT
The DNA here is from genome assembly GCF_053455715.1 of Rhinoraja longicauda. Taxonomy (NCBI): domain Eukaryota; kingdom Metazoa; phylum Chordata; class Chondrichthyes; order Rajiformes; family Arhynchobatidae; genus Rhinoraja; species Rhinoraja longicauda. The sequence goes on along the minus strand of NC_135955.1, from coordinate 51,082,040 downwards.
ATTGAATTTATTCCACAAAATTTATAGGGATGAGGTTTAGTGTGACTCTTCAGTTGTAACTTAGAGATAAATCTGCAGATCTTTATATGTTGAGTTTAGTTTATTGTCACATGCATTAGTGAAATGCATGTATAGTGAATATAGTGATATAGTAAAAAGCTTTTGTTGTGTGCTAACCAGTCAACAGAAGGACAATATATGATTACAATTGAACCACCCACAATATACAGATACATGATAAAGGGAACAACGTGAATCACGTTTAGTGCAAGATAAAGTCAAGTAAAGTCCGATCAAAGATAGTCCTCGGTTTTCCAATGAGGTAGATAGTAGCTCAGGACTGCTCTCTAGTTGTTGGTAGGATGGTTCAGTTGGGAAAATGACAGCTGGGAAAAAAATGTCCCTGAATCTGGAGGTGTGCGTTTTCACACTTCTGTACCTCTTGCCTGAAGGGAGAGGGGAGAAGAGGGAGTGGCCAGGGTGTGACTCGTCCTTGATTATGCTGCTAGTCTTGCTGAAGCAGTGTGAGGTATAAATGGAGTTAATGGAAGGGAGGTTGGTTTGTGTGATGGTCTGGGCTGCGGCCATAATTCTCTGCAATTTCTTGTGGTCTTGGATGGAGCTGCTCCTAAACCTATAAAGATAATGGCAGCTGCTGCTTGGATATTTTAACAGTTACAAGGCAGACTTCAAGTCACCAAGTATCCTCATTTGGAACTAAATTCTGCCCCCACCTCTCACATTCCCTCTGTGCATGCTCATGGGCAATGCTGGAGCTTTTCCCTACAACAGCATAGGTTTGCTCACCGCAAGCACAGAAGCAATTGGGAAGATGATTCCTCAACACATAAGGGGAAATACGGTTGAGTACCAGACGCTGATCGCTCAGTCACAACCAACACCCCAGAATTGGCATTTAAGATACATTTAGATGGGCACATGGATAGGCACCGAATGGAGGGATGTGGATCATATGAAGATGGAAGAGATTAGTTTAACGGCACGATTTTCCACACTGACATTGTGGGCCGACAGGCCTGTGCCCATGCTGCACTGTTCTATGTTCTAATGACCCGGTTCCCCTGTTACTAATTATTTCTGTGATCCTTTCTGGACAAATCATGAAAATCAAAAATAGACAAGTCAACATAAATCAATGTCAAAAACACACAACTTGAATTAATTACACTTGTGCACTCCCTTTGTGCCTGTTTTCAACATGCTATGCCTGCTTTTTCTGCACAGTGCTCTCCTTGCACTTGCAGCTAAAATGGTGGATACACGTCCTCTTTAAAAGGAGAAGGTTACAGTCACCGAGAAAGGCAATTGTGAGCAGTCAAGGACCATAAGAATATTGCCGCATTTAGAATATTGTGTTCTGTTCTGCGCACCATTTTATAGGAAAGATATTGTCAAGCTTGAAAGGGTTCAGAACAGATTTACAAGGCTGTTGCCAAGACGAGAGGGTGTGAGCTATAGGAAGAGGTTGAGTAGGCTGGGTCTTTATTCCATGGAGCGCAGGAGGATGAGGGGTGATCTTGTAGAGGTGTACAAAATCATGAGAGGAATAGATCGGGTAGATGCACAGAGTCTCTTGCCCAGAGTAGGGCAATTGAGGACAAAGGACATAGGTTCAAGGTGAAGGGGAAAAGATTTAATAGGAATAGAAAAAGTAACTTTTTTACACAAATGGTGGTGGGTGTATGGAACAAGCTGCCAGAGGAAGGCTGGGACTATCCCATCCTTTAAGAAACAGTTAGACAGGTACATGGATAGGACAGGTTTGGAAGGATATGGACCAAGCGCAGGCAGGTGGGACTAGTGTAGCTGGGACATGTTGGTCGGTGTGGGCAAGTTGGGCCTGTTTCCACACTGCATCACTCTATGACTCTATAAAGTGGCTCAGCTTGGGAATACACCATCTCAGTGTTAATGGCACCAAATAGGATTTGCTAGCAAACACATTATATAGAACATAGCACATCACAGAACAGGCCCTTTGGACTGAAAAAATGTCCTGACCCGAAACATCACCCATCTTTTTTCTCCAGAGATGGTGCCTGATCCGTTGAGTTACTGCAGCACTCTTGTCTATTATTGGAGCTAGGCTTCTCCGCACAGCTAGAGATCTCATGTACGCTTTCAAACATAATGAGAAATTTATCACAGCATGTCACAGATTGTTGGTCCACTATCTCCAATTAATGCTGCAATTGAGAACCATCCGTTTCAAAGCTTCAGCTGAGGTTCTGGACAGTAGATCATAAATGAATATGCTTAGATATAAGCCCTTTGCACAACTTGCACACACGAAAACACTCACCATTAGTGTGAGAGCAAAATGGCAGAGTCTCCCCCAGATTGCCATTTTAATATCTATTTTTACCCAAACATACATTTCTAGGTAATTATACTTTATTCAGAAAAATCAATATTATTTGGCAACATGGAATTTCCGGGAGCCTTTGCCCTCTGTCACAGTGGCTCACATGTACCCTGGAGATACATTCAGACCATAGTTAAAACTAGGCCAAGTAGAATAAAACATTGGAAAAAAAGCAGACCATGCTTTAAGTACTAGCAGTGAATTATAATCTGGGTCACTTGCCAAAATGAGGCAGTGTCATCCCGTTTTCCAAATAATAATAACATAAAATGAAGACAGAGAGGTCTTTGTCTGAAACAATACCTGCACGTTGTTAAATCTGCGGCTGATTTCAGGTCCAAAACACCACCTGGTATATTTCCCATCAGCACCCATGGACAAATGACTACTCAGAAACAACAGCGCCAAGTCATGTTAGACAATGCAAAGGTCAGGGATCTGTTATTACTGTACATTGTTGTGGAAACAGATAAGAGAGCTGGTTTGGAAATAGGAGTGCCAGGAATGTAAATGGCATACCTGTGTCATAGTGCAGCAATGTGGTCTCTGAAGGAAATTTTGTTTAAACTTGTAAGAAGTTTCAAATCAATATATTTATATCGCAATTGGCTGAATTCCTCAGAGAGATTTTAGTCAAATGCACATTCTGGAAAGCCCCTGCATGCTGTCATTTTTTGGCAAACCGAAGAGGAAAGTAATTGAATAAGTAGGAACTTTTCTGATAATCCTGGAATTAGGAATCCTTCATAAATTAAGGGAGAAAAATATATTTTTTGCTTCAGGGTTATATCTCCCAAAATGATTAAGATGGAAATTAGAGGGAGAATGTTTTGATTGCTGCTGCTAAAGTTGTGCCAAAAAATTGAATGATTGTTCATTTGTGCTGTTTCAGAGATGGAAAAACATTACTCAATGTAAGTAAGAAATCATATTTCCTTAAATACTATTACCATGAATGGTTATTGTTTTGGCTTGAGCTTTTATTTCCCTGAATGACGAGGTTTGACTGAAGACATTTGATCTCTTATTTGCATTAAAGTGAGACAGATTTCAGAATTCTATTTTATCGATTAGTTCCTAATGAGAGAAAAAAAAAAATCAAAATCAAAACCAGACCTCTGTTTCAAGTCAAGGCACATCCACTGGACAGGAAGATACAGAGACAAGAGATGGCAGTGAGCAAAAACAAACTTCTGGAGGAACCCAGTGGGTCAGGAGGGAACTGGATAGACAATGTAATGGGATCCTTCTTCAGTTACTAAGGTGCCAAGATAGTTCATTCTTGCTGACAACTCAATATATTTTACATGTCCTTTCCAGGTTACAAATGCCAACCCCATACACCCCAAATAAGTGTTTGGGAAATTGTTGGGATGGTTATGGATGGATATGTCGGCCGAATGTGGCTACAAGTATTTTAGTTTAGTTTAGTTTAGAAACACAGCATGGAAACGGTCCCTTTGGTCCACCGAGTGCACGTTGACTAGCGATCCCCCGTACACTGGTCTCTCCTACACACTAGGGGCAATTTTTATAGAAGCCAATTAACCCACAAACATGCGCGTCTTTGGAATGTGGGAGAGAACCGGTACACGCAGAGAAAACATACACAGTCACAGGGAAAACATACAAACTCTGTACAGACAGCACCCATACTCAGGATCAAACCCAGGTCTCTAACGTTGTAATGAATTGGACAGGTTGAGAGAGTGGGCAAAGAGGTGGCAGATAGAATACAGCATAGCAAACTGTGGAGTCATGCATTTTGGTAGTAGGAAAAAAGGTATAGACTATATTCTAAACGGGAATAGAAATCAGAAATTGGAAGTGCAAAGGGATTTGGGAGTTCTGTTGCAGGATTCCCAAAACCTTAATTTGCAAGTCGAATCGGTCGTAAGAGAGGTTAATGCCATGCTAGCTTTTATTTTGAGAGGATTAGAATAGAAAAACAGGGATGTCGTGCTGAGGCTTTATAAGGCACTGGTCAGACCGCATTTGAAGTATTGTGAGCAGTTTTGGGCCCCATATCTGTGGAAGGATGTGCTGGCGTTGGAGAGGGTCCAGAGGAGGTTTAGGAGAATGATCGCAGGTTAACATATGATGAGAATTTGACAGCACTGGGCATGTACTCACTTAGAAGGAAAAGGGGGGACTTCATTGAAACTTACTGAAGAGTGAGAGTCCTGGATAGAGTGGAGTGGAAGTTTCTTTTCACCCACATTTGGGAGGAGAAGGACGTGCCAGAGGATCTCAGAGTAAATGTTTCCTTCTTCAAAGGGAAAGACAACTGCGACTGTGGATCTGTCTGACTGTCATGGGAAAAGTCATTGCCAGGGTTCACTTCATGTCCACAGCATATGTTCTCTTCAACTCCTCAGAATAGATGAGAGCCGTTCCTAAAATCACAATGTGGATCCCATCTATCAAAACACAATGGACATAATCTTCACCCTGCAACACATTTAAGATCATTCAGGGAGCAGCTCTCGTCACTATGGGTGGCCTTTATTTAGATCATAAGATCATGTGATAGGAGCAGAATTAGACCATTTGGCCCATCAAGTCTACTCTGCTATTCAATCATGGCTGATCTATCTTTCCCTCCTAACCCCATTCTTCTGCCTTCTCCCCTAAACCTCTGACACCTTTACTAACCAAATTTAGTTATAACAGGGAAGACCTTCCTCAAATTCAGCAAGCCACTGAAATTTGTCTGCATCATGCCTTTGTCTTATGATGGCATTAAAGCAATGATCCATCCCAACAGACCGAAACATCACCCATTCCTTCTCTACAGAGATTCTGCCAGTCCCGCTGAGTTACTCCAGCTTTTTGTTTCTAGCTCTGTTACAAAGTTAATCTTCACTTAGCTATTCTTCCTCTCTGTTATCAGGCTTCTGAACTGACTTTCTATAAATTAGGATATTGTTCGATTCACCTCTACCCCATTGCGGACATTGGACTTTGTCTATGGAACTGTTGCGTTGTAATGCTGAGAAATATATTCTGCACTTTGTGTCTTCCCTTTTGCTCTACCTATTGTACTTGAGTTTGGATTGATTGTATTTAAGTATACAGTTGTATTAAATAATCTGATTGAATGGCATGCAAAACAATGTTTGGCATTGTACCTTGGTACATGTAACAATAAACCTAAACTTAAATCTGCTGTGAACCTGGTGTCAAGAAAGGCTGTGTCACTTTTGTCAATCTTTCTCGATGAAATGCTGTACTTAATCTCCAAAAAATCCTCCTTCTGGAAAGGGCCTGGGCTGCTGTTGATAAGTAAAGCTTATATTGACAGATATTCAGAGGTCAAGTTTCCAAGTCATCATCTACTGGTTAACTGAGGCATACGAGAGAGTGGGCCTCAACCTTACTTAACCTTACTTTACAAGTATGTCCACTCTCTGACCATGGCGGTCCATGTTGATATGCTGGAAGACATCAATCACTTCCCACTTCTGTGGAGATGCCTCTTAGTGAGGGCAGATTTCAATGATGAAATGATGAAATTAACCATCATCTTCAGCTAACCAAGGAAAAAGGAATTTGGAGATCAAGATGTCTAACCTGGCAGGAAACTCATTGTCCACTCTGGGCAACAGTGACTGCCCTTCTGTATGCTTCTTACATTTGGATTGTCGAAATAAGGCAATGCAAGGCATGGGAAAGATGCTGCCTCCAAATCCATTGGTAGGATAGTGAACCAACATCAATGTTGTCTCAAAGCCAGCATCTAGGTGGCACAGTTGCACAGCAGTAGAGTTGCTGCCTGACAGCGCCAGAGACCCGGGTTCGATCCTGACCATAGGTGCTGTCTGTATGGAGTTTGTACATTCTCTCTGTGACCACATAGGTTTTCTCCCGGTGCTCTGGTTTCCTCCCTCATTCCAAAGACTTGCAGGTTTGTAGGTTAGTTGCTTTCAGTAAATTGTAAATTGTTCCCAGAGTGAAGGATAGTGTTAGTGTACGGGGTGATTGTCGGTCGGTGTGGATTCAGTGGGCTGAAGGGCCTGTTTACATGCCATATCTCTAAAGTCCATCTCTAACATCCAGGCCCAAATAACTCTGAGTTGACTTTATTGGACAGCCATGGCATTTGCATGCCTGACACCAGATTCCTGAGTTCTACAGTATAAGGAAAGGATTAGCAAGTGGACAGAGGATGAAGTTCAGAGATGTTCTGAAAAAAATGTGACATCCCCACCGACTCCTGATCCACACAGCTCCTGGAGCATTCACAAAGCTTGTGCCCATGAATTCTGCACACGGGGCCTGCTGCAAATGGTGGAATGAGTGCAACACTTCACAAACAATTCATCTGCTTGTCCATTCAGGCCACTTTTGCCCCATTTGCAAATGAGTCGAGACTATTTGTGTCGTCCTCTTCAGTCACCTCAGTACCTTCAAAACAGCAGTGGAAACAGGTCAACATCAATCATTAGGAACTGATGAATAAAAAGAAGACAGGGACACAAAAGGCTGCAGATGCTGGAATCTTAGGGAAAAGAAACTAAGTGCTGGAGGGACTCAGTGTGTCAGGCAGCATCCTTGAAATGAAAGGAACAATGTTTTGGATCAGCACCCTTCTTCAGACTAAAGAGAAAAGAAGATGTGGCCTTTTTTGACCTCAGTTAAGTCTTCTATCCTGTCAACATAAAGGGATTAATGGGGCATCCTGTTTCAAATTGTGTTCTCCTCAGAGGTTCACCATCCTTCTACATTTTGCTATAAGAAGACACATAAGCCACAATGCACATCAATGGTCCCCCCACAGATACATACACAGTGAAGTTTGGGCACATGCAAATTTGAACCAACCTCTTTTTGGTCTCTCTTGTTGCAATATTTCACCATCTCTGCAAGTTCCCCAGTGTTAATTCACAGGACAAGTAGAAATGTTAAGCCTGCATTGATTCCACTGTAGAACCAAGATCACTGCAGTCGGTGGTAACACGTGTAGTCATGTGTACTCAAAGGCTGAGCTCCAAGTCATTCCTGTTTCTTCAATTAAACATACAACAGGATATAAACAAACCTCCAGTAGACCAGAAACCTTCACCATCCTGCCCCCACTACAGGCATTAGAATCTAAATCTAATTAATACGTGACAAAATGGTTGTAATGCTCCTTGGACAATAAATTGCCAATGTAAACCTGAAATAAGGACAAAAATGTCTCTTAATATTGGTAATAGCATATATTTGGAGGTTGATATACCGGATTAACGGCTCATCTATCAATAACATGGTGTTTGTAAATAATCAGCTTCAACCTAAATCCGCCAATGATTATATTTTGCTCATTAGGGAAATAGACAGTTGACTAATTCTAAACATTATTTACTAAAAATAACATGACTTAGTGCTGGTCGTATTGGCTGAAGAAGAGCAGCCTATCTAAAAGAAAACTTATCCCAAAAAACATTTCTGAATATAGTAAATATAGTTAAAAACTGCAGTTACTTGTGCAGAAGCCAGTAGATCTAGAAGATTAGAGCAGTGAAACCTCCTTTCAGTTAGAGGCTCATCTTTATATTTATAAATGTCATAGCAGGAAACAGCATTCTGTTCTAATCTTCTCACATTTTTACATAAATCATCTTTTCAAAGATAATTAACATGGAAAGGAACAATGTTAACCGCCAAACATTGAATCTAGCCCAAGGAGAGGAGTCTGAAAAAGTAGAAAGGCATCTCAGTCTTCTTGTCAACAGATACAGATTCACAGCACATAATTGTCATAAATGTGGCACTTAATCTTTGGTGCGAGAGAGGCAGCAACAGTGAGTGGGAATTTGGAAATGTCAACGTTGGTTGAAAATCGGCTGCAGGGGCCCACTGTTGCATTGTTTCACACTGTGCACTGACAGCTATTTGTGTTAATTTGAGAAATAGTCATTAAAATTATTATTAGAGCCGATTATAGCATATTGTTTGTTCCTCTATTCAAGCAGGGTTAATGTTTTACTTGCTATATTTGTAGCACATAATTATCTGTTTTGCTAAAAATTCTGTTGACATCTTCCATAATTTTTGCAGCACGACTAAATCATTCTTCCAAATACATCACTGTTGTTATTGTTGCCTTCCCAAGGTGTAACTGAGGCTGGCTTGAGTAGACCACTGGGCTGTACATCAGGAACATCCATTGAAAGCTTTGTAAGGCATCTGCTGCTTTGTCAATTATTAAAATATTTTATTTGAAGATATCTTCAACTGACTAATGTTTCCTCTCCCACATCATGGTGACAAAAGGCAAGATATTGTTGGATGATAATAATTTGACCATCAGATGATATGCTTGTGCAATATTACCTAGGACATTTGTCTCTTCGTGTTAGACAAGTTACTGTCTTTTCCAAAATGGAAGAGAGAGACATATATACAAGGCAATGCAAGTGTTGAAACAACAAACCTGTTGAGCACACATCTACTAATATTACCAAAGGTATATTTTAATGGCAATAATCACACCAAGGAAGAGTCTAGATTCCAGCATTGTAAAATAGCAGACTCAATGCAGACAACAAATGCAATTTCACTGTTTCATAAGAATAATGCTTCTGTATATTCAGTTGCCCATTATCACAGAAATAAAGAAACAAGTAAATCAGCCAACCTGCTAGTGCTCTCTGCTGGCCAAAAGACAGATTACAAGAGCAAAATTGTAATTAATATTAGAAATAAAATACAGTAAACCCTTGTTTACAGGCCTCTTTATAATGGATTGTGGTCATAACGGACTGCCTCTTTAAGAACACAGGCTGTTTGTTACACAGCAGAGACTATTGAAATCGAAAGGCATTGAAACTGGCAAGCAATCGCTTTGATTGACACTTCACTCTATTAAACAATGGATCAAACAGCCTTTAGTATTTTTAACTTATAACAAAAATACATTTTTAGGTGTTAAAAAAGAACTTTATATGTGAAAACAACTACGTAGTTTCAGTATTTCCAGCCCCCCCACCCTCCCTTTTGGTCGTTATAACAAGGGTTTACTGAACTGAGAAACACATCAATTAATAATGCAAATGATATATCAATTAATAATATCCTTTGAACATTGATAAGCTTCACTGATTGGACGGCACAGTGGCACAGCGGTAGAGTTGTTGCCTTACAGCATCAGGGACCTGGGTTTGATCCTGACCATGGGTGCTGTCTGTATGGAGTTTGTATATTCTCCCCCTGACCATGTTGGTTTTATCCGGGTGCTCTGGATTCCTCGCACACTCCAGAGATGTACAGGTTTGGAGGTTAGTTGGCCGGTAAAAATTGGGCCTAGTGTGTAGGATAGTGTTAGTGTTCGGGTGATGTGGACTTGGTGGGCCGAAGGGCTTGTTTCCCCGCAGTATTCCTAAACTAAACTAAACTCAACAGATTACCAGCATGTATTGAAGACTGAGTTAAAAAATTGATATGAACAAATATATTATTTAGTTATTCACGGTGATTTGTTTACAGTGACAAATGCCATTATGAGATGTCCCCTCAAAATTCATACTTACTTGCCAAAAATGAAACTCATCTTCAAGGAGTTTAAAGTTTATGTTTTTCCGACACTGAAGAGAACAAAAACAACCCTTAAATATAACTCCCATGTTCTGCATTGTATTTTACCAAAAATAGTCAATGTTGTTCTATGCATTAGTCACAATTGTTTTCAAACCATGCTGTGGGTTATTAAAAGAAATCTCATCAGTATTATTTACAAATTTTTTTTTTAGATGTCAAATTGGCACTCATGTTCGCTCGTGAGACATCTTAAAGTCATTGGGGAATCTTGGACCAACTGTTTGATGTGTGAATTTCCATCCAAGGAGAGGGATTGGATATAGGTTTGGTAATTTCACACATTATGGGAACTGACTCAGAAGAGGTACTACTAAGTCCGAGAGTTTGGGGAATGTTGCCAAAGTCGGTAAACAATCAATTTCATTTAAATCGAAAAGACTCATGCACTTCGTCATGGAGGAGAGGGTGGAGGAAGTGGGGTGGAGGAAGTGGGGAGGAGGGGGGTGGGGGAGTGGAGGGGGGGGGGGAGGAGGGGGGTGGAGGAGTGGGGGGAGGGGAGTGGGGGGGGGGGGTTGCAGCCTGGGATGGTTCCTGGAACATGTTTGATTAATTAAGTAATTATTCTCATACAGGTTTCAATGCAATTGCTACAAGATGGTAGTTTGTATATTTTTTTCAGAACCACCAAAACAGGTCGCAAAACTGTAGAAGGCAAAGTTAATTGATGCATATGGAATCAAGCACAGGGCATAAAGTTGCTGGCTTTGTGAAAGAGTCAGAATCACAGGGGGGCATTCACACATTAAGTCCCTGGCTCTTTGTAAAAATGACTTTTAACGATCATTTTTTCTTTGGATTGGGAAGGTGTTAAATGGAGGAGCTGTGGATAACTCAATTCCCTGCAAATATCCTCTCCACATCCAAGCCTTTCACTGAGTTTCAATGAGATTCCCCCATCATCCTTCTTAACTCCAGCGGGTTAAGGCCCAGAGCCGTCAAACCCTCATTATAACCCAATCATCCCCAGGATAATTCTCATAACACTCCTCTGAACCCTCTCCAACGCTAGCACATCCCCCCTCAGATACGGTGCCCAAATCTGCTCACAATACCCCAACTGTGGTCTGCCCAGTGACTTACAAGCCCTCAGCATTACATTCCTGCTTTTATATTCTAGTTGTAGTTGAAATGCAACAAATGGTCAGCTCATTCTGCTAAATTTTGCAACAAAACGGGGTTATTGGAATTAGAGTCATTTTTGAATTCCATCTTACTCATAGTTTTGATTTCAGTCATTTCTTGAAGATAATCCTTGTTGGCATCAATGTTATTGGTATTGCATAGACAAGATGCACATGTAGCAATACGTGCAAACACTGTAGCAATGTTTTATGAAAAATAAACTGCTGAGTCAGTTGCCTTATGCTTACTTTGGGTAGTTACGAGAAGGGATGATGGGATTCATTTTTACTTTGCTCTTTAATTCTTTAAATCTTTCCTGGCCCAGTCTTTAGTTGGATGGGTATTTACAGTATTTCAACCATTAACATTTCAAAAAATACTGTAATTTTATACAATTATTTGTTCCCAGGATGTGGATGATATAGAACATATAACTATAAAACACTGAAACAAGCCCTTTGACCAACAATGTCCATGCCGAACATAATGCAGAGTTATACTATTCTCCTCTTTCTGTAGGTGATCCACATCCCTCCATATCCATCTGCCTATCTAAAAACTTCTTAAATACCATTGACATTTCTGCCTCCACCACCAGCATTTATTGCGCATCCCAATTTCCCTGCGGGGATGGGGAGAGGGGAAGGGGAGGGGAGGGGGTGATAGGGGGAGGGAGGGGGGAGAGGGGAAGGAGGGGGGAAAGGGGAGGGGGGGGAAAGGGGAGGGGGGAGGGGCGAGTGGGGGAGGAGAGGGTGCTGCACCAATGCAGGTGAGGTTTGGGCCGAACGGATCCAGTTGGTCTAGTAACAAATAAAAGCAAGGGTTGGACCTTGGCCCATTGTGTCTGCTCCACTGTTCAATAGACCATAGATGTTCCATCCCAAGTGAGCCATGATCTCCACTAACCTCAATTCCCTTCATATCCAAAATATCTATTGATCGCTGTCTTGAATATTCTCAGCAAATAAGCCCCAACAGCCTTCTTGAATACAGATTGTAGAGATTCACCACTAGAAATTTCTCTTTGGCTTGATCTTGGTGACTGGCCCCTTATTTTGAAACCATGACTCCTACTTCTGGACACATCAGTCAGGGGAAACATCATCCCTATGCCGACAACAAACCACAAAGTACTGAAGAAACTCAACAGGTGAGGCAGCACTTCTGGAGGGAATGGATAAGCAACATTTCAGGTCAGGTGCTTTCTTGAAACTGATTTTACCAGGCAGGAGAAAACTGGGAGAGGTCGGAATGGGACAAGTGGTGGATAAGATGGGGGGGATAAATTGGCAGATGGGTGGAGTAAGTGACAAAGGCAAGAGATGAAAAGTGGACAAAAGGGTGTCAGATATGGTGAGAATAGAAGTGAAAATATAAAGCCAGAGGGAGGGATATTGGTGGAATGGGTCAGCGGGAGGGGATGAAAGAGGGATGGGGTAGTGGGAGAAATGGGTGTGCACCAGGGAGAGGGGGGTGGGTGGTAGAGGGAGGGTACAGGGAAGAGAGAGGGGAAAGGGTGTTATTACTTGCAATAGGAGAATTCAATAATCATACTGTTGAATATGAGGTGCTGTTCCTCAAGCTGGATACGTGGTACTTTTCCTGCAGTTTGCACGTGGTCTCACTCCGGCAATGGGGGAGACCCAGGACAGAAAGGTCAGTATGGGAATGGGAAGTGGAATTAAAATGTTTAGCAACCAGGAGATCCAGCAGGCCTTGGGAGTTGCAGGAGAAAGTACCTGTGGGACAGTTTGGATGGGAAGGGATGAGTGAACCAAGGAGTTGTGGAGGGAGCAGAGAGTGGAAAGGGGTAGGGATGGGAATATGTGACTGGTGGTGGGAGCCTGATGAACCTATGCACACCTACCTTGCCAAACCCCATAGGTGTTTCCATTCTCTTTAGCATCTCCTCATCCACTTTCCCAGGAAATATCCGGTTGAACTTTCATGGGATATATCAAATATATTCTTCCTTAATTAGAGAGACCAGACCCTCATATAATTATTCGCAAACAGTCTCTCCAGGGTCTGAAATAATTGCAATAAAACATCTCTATTCTTGTATTCAAGTCCTCTTGCATTTAAGGCCTATATATTGTTTGTTTTCCTAATTGTTCAGTAACTGTTCATGACTGCGATGCAAGGACACCCAGGTCCTAATGAACATCAATATATTTTAATCCCTGACCATTTAAAACAATCATCTGCATTGTTTGTTGCAGCAAGATGGATGACCACATTTTTTCTGCAATATATTCCATCTGTTATGTTCTTCCCTTTTATGCAGTCTGTCTTTGTCTCCTTGAAGGCTCTGAGCAACTCTGTCAAGTAACTTTCACACCACCCACACTGCCACCCAGTTTAGTTTCATCAGCAAACTTGGATTATTACACTTCGGCCCTTCGTCTAAATCATTGGTGTAGACTGTGAACAGCTGGAGCCTCAGCACCAGCCCCTGCGACAATCTATTAATCACAGACTCATAACCAAAAGTGACTTATTTATTTCTACTATAGAAACAAGGAACTGCAGATGCTGGTTTACAGAAAAAGACAAAGTGCTGGAGTAACTCAGCGGGTCAGGTAGCATCTCTGGGGAGCATAGATAGGCATTGTGTGAATTTATTTGTACTCTTTACTTTGTGTCTGAAAATGATTCTTCAATCTGTGCCACTATATTACCCCAAATAAAATATGCTCTAACTTTGTTATCTTTTGAGCTTGTGGTCCATGTTCAAGGCCTCTTGAAGGTGCAAATTCACCACATCACTGGTTCTCCCTTATCTACTCTGAGAGTTACATTGTCAATTTTTGAAATATAATTCCCTTTAAAAAAAAAATAGACACAAACTGCGGGAATAACTCAATGGGTCAGGCAGCATCTCTGGAGAAAATTGACAGGTGAGGTTTCGGGTCAGGACCCTCCACCCTTATTCCTTTTTTAAATCTGTGTTGATTCTGTCCGATCTATTCTGCCAGCTACCAGCTTCTTGATTATAGACTCTAACACATTCCCTGCTACTAATATCAGGCCAGTTGGTCTGTGGTTCTCCATTCACTTTCCCTCTTTTCTTAAATTGTTGTTATTTTTGTCAACTTCTGATCTGTGAGAATGATCTGGAATCCTTGGAATTTTGGAAGATTGGTGCCCAGCACATCCACAATCCCATAGCCACCACTTTCAGCATCCATCTGGCCTGATAATCTATTCACAGCCAGATTCCGATACTTTATTTTTAAGTAATGCTGATTTCTTTGAGCTCCTCCTTCACTCCAGACATATTCACTAGTTTCCAGAAGCTTTTCTATACTTTCTATGCAGACATATAAAAAAGTTGGCTTAATTAATCTACCATTTCCTTATTCCCCATAATAATTTATTCTGTCTTTCAGGTGTAATATTAACTTATGCCAATCCCTTTCTTCCTATGTGTTACTACAGTAGAAATGTTTACAATATATTTTATGATTCTTGCTGGTTAACTGATTATCTAGTTTTATTTTCCTTACGATTTCTTGACCATTCATTCCAAAACCAGAAATTTTATCTGATCTCATTTTTTTTGCCATGAGTCTTTTCCTTTACTGTAATACTATATTTTATTTATCTTGATAATCATGGTTGAACCACTGTCCTGTTGGGGTTGAGTTTTAAAAATATTTCCATTTGTTGTAAACTGTGTATAAATTCACTGAATGTTAACCATTGCTCATTTACTGTCATATCTTTCAGTGTACTTTCACAATCTTCCACAGCCAATTCAAATCTGATCTCTATTTGTATTATTTAGATTTACCGCCCTGGTTTCAGATTGAATGAGATCACTTCTAATCCTTATATTAAATTTAATCTATAATGTGCACTCTTCCCTAAAGGCTGCTTAACTACATGACTATTAATGAATCCAAATTGCACAATATCTATATACTAAAACTCTCGTTTGTTTGTTTGTTAGTTCCTGAACTATAGCCAAAACGGTACATGATAGCACGACAATTTTAGGCCCACCTTACTCACTGTTGTTCCTTTGGTGCTAATCGAAGAAGTTTCATTGAAATCGGTGTTATAATTTTTAAGTTATTCACATTTTAAAGTTTAAATCTATCTCCTAGGCAGGGAGGTGGAGGGAGGGGGTGGAGGGAGGGGGGATAAGAGGGGTTGAGGGGGATGGAGTGGGGGGGGAGGGGAAGGGAGGGGGAGGGGTGGGGAGGGGGACGGAAGGGGGAGGGGAGGGGAGGGGAGGGGAGGGGAGGGGAGGGGGGGAGGAGAGGGTGCTGCACCAATGCAGGAGAGGATTGGGCCCAACAGGTCCACTTGGTCTAGTTATATCTAAAATAGTCTGTCCGTTATTGCTTCCTCAACATACTGACATAGGAAACTAAGTCCCACAAACACTGTGAGTTAGTCCTCATACTTTCTTGGAGCAGAATTAAGCCATTTGGCCCAACAAGTCTATCTCTCTCTCTCTCAACCCCATTCTCTTGCTTTCTCCCCATTACCCCTAACACTCTTACTAATCAAGAATCTATCTATCTCTAAACATATCCATTGAATGGCTCCACAGTCTTCTGTTGCAATGAAGTGTCTTCCACCGATGCCTGGAATCATGCATGGTCCAGATGAGATAGGGATGATAGATTTTCTTCCCTAAAATACATTAGGGAGCCAAGTTAACCAACTAGTTGTTTTGAGCTTAACATTACAGAAAAACTTCTTTCATAATGCTGATTTGTGTAATTATTTGAATTTGACGTTTCCTGTTTTCAGATATAAAATCTACTGTAAAACTCCAAAATCCTATGCCATGGGACTTTGGTAATGTCAGATCTTCACATTTTTCAGATTATTGGGTGTACCTCCTATTAATATCTGATCATTCACTTTTAAACATTTTACATGGTATAACATATTTCCCACAGTAGCATAATGAATAACCCAGTGGTTGCCGCTTCACACGCTAACTCTAGTCGTGAACCTCCTTGCATTGCCGACCCCATGTGTTCAGGAACTGAACCCCGATATCCACCACAGCCCGGATTCTGGCCCTGGCTTCACCTCAAACCCCTGCCTCTATACATCCTGTCTGCATTTTAGACCCCCAGTGCACATTCTGCACTACTGAGTGAACCCCAGATCTGAACCATCACAATATCACATTAACAGTTTCACTGTATCACACAACATTTAAATATATAGCAGCATCAGTTCCAAACACATTCAGTTCCATTCATAACCGAGAGAGCAAACTTTGGGTGTAAACCAAATGGTCAGAGAGAGGTTTCTTTATTTCTTATTTTCTTCACATTGTGTCAGACAATTTCACTCATTATTTCCCATGACTGGTGCTGTGGCCCTCTCAGGGCATCCACAAGGACAATTCCATTGTTCATTGACCAGACTGGAATTTATTTTTATTATAACAGATTTGTTCAAATGTAGAATTTAACTTTGCTGAATACTTTTTATTTGTTTGGTCTATGTAGGAAGGAACTACAGATCCTGGTTTACACCAAAGATAGACACAAAATATTGTTGTAACTCAGCGGGACATGCAGCATCTCCGGAGAGAAGGAATGCGCGACATTTCGGGTGAAGTCTGAAGAAGGGTGTCAACCCAAATCGTCACCCATTCCTTCTCTCCAGAGATACTGCCTGCCCCTCTGAGTTACTCCAGCATTTTGTGTCTATCTTCTTTTTATTTGCTCTAGTTGGTCTTTATGAAAGGCTTGTACTTATTGGAGTATTTGGTGTACAGTATTTCACACCAAATTACAGACACTGATGTGTGGTGATGTTTTAGTGTTTTAAAGATACAGCGCGGAAACAGGCCCTTCAGCCCACCAAGTCCATGCCGACCATCGATCACCTGAACACTAGTTCTATGTTATCCCACTTTCGCATCCTACACATCAGGATCAATTTACAAAAGCCACTTAACCTAGAAACCTATACATCTTTGGAATATGGGAGGAAACCGGAGCATTCGGAGAAAACCCAAGCGGTCACTGGAAGAACATACAAACTCTGCCTAGATAACACCCATCGACAGGATCTACCTCGGGTCTCTGGTGCTGTGAGCATTAGCTCTTCTGTGTGTCACTGTGCCTTGTCTTAGTCTTGATGAATACATGGAGAGATGAAATTGTATATATTTCCATTCAGAAAAGAATGTCCAGCCATAAATGAATGCTCATAAAATAGCCTATAATTACTTTGATACAGCTTACAATGTCAGCATAGTGCCCGATGTTGTGTAGAGGCAGTCCTGCCTCTGATGCCATTACGTCTTATAAGGTTGCCTTCCTGATATTAAGAGTTATGTAAGGAAGGGATTCACTGTTATATCTCTAATTGCTGCCTTTGTCTCCACTGTAGGTGGCCTTCAATGCTTGAAATAAGTTATCAAAAATGTCACTTTACAAAAAGCTCTTCATGCTTCCTCAACATCAGGCAATCATTACTTCCAATGCAACACGGTCAAGGAATAATGCTTCACCTCACATTAGCTGGGCCAGTCACCATTCTGAAAAGATGGATTCCAACATACAGCGATTATCATTAATGGATCATCAGATGGCATTATGGATGAACTCATCCTTAATTGCACCATCCTTCATGCTTTCTTCCAGTAAAACGTCAGACACTGCAAAGTGGTGTCAACTTTTTAATAGAAGTCTAGCCATTAGTAGATTTGTTTTTAAACACATCGTAGATGATTATCAATGTTCTCCTTCTTTCCCATCAGCTGTCTTCGAGCACACTGCATGTGTGCCTGTTAGAAAATTGCAAAATAATGTTGCCTTAAGCAATACGACAGTTTTTATCTTGAAATAATTTAATGCAGTCAATAAGCGGTGGATCAATCTAAACAATCAGCACTTGGGCATTACACCCAAATGTGATTTTTATGTGAAATTATACTACGATTCATTGATTAACCTGCACTTCTGATTATCACAGAGTCAACATTTCTATTAGAACAGTTGAATCCCATTAAGGTACCTTGAATGAACTTTCCAATCACCGCCTGAAAAATTGGTTAAAAATAGCTGTTTGTCATGATGTTCTCTCACTGATAAAGAGATTTTGCAAGCATGTCAGGCAGTCAGCAGCACATTTCTGGTGGTGGATTGTGAACAGATTCAAGATAACAGCAATCAGTGACATCTTATGAGCGCTTGGTACAGTCTGTGTACTGAAGACATAGACCTATATAAGAGAGCTGAAGGAGACACAAGGCACTGCAGATGCTGGAATCTTAAGCAAATGGAGAAGCTCAATGGTTCAGGCAACATCTGTGGAGGGAATGGTCAAATGACGATTAGGGGTTCTTCAGTCTCCACATATGCTGCCTGACCTGCTGAGTTCCTCCAGCACTTTGTATTTTACATATAAGAGTAAAAGGCATCTCTCATGAAAGACTTTCCTGAATTCAGTTGAAGACAAACTCTTTACAACTTTACACCATTCAACAATATCACGATAAAATGAGTAAAGAAATGAAAAATGAATGAATGACAATTTATACAGCAAAATTGGTGAACATGCCCCACAATGGTGTTGGTTTTAGATCTAGTGTCAATGCAGGAATATTTCCAAGTCAGGCCAGTGCACCATTTGGAGGGATTCTGCAGGTGGTGGTGTTCCAGTGCAGCGACTGCCCTATCCTCCTTTATAGTGGAAGCTTGCAGGTTTGAGTGTTCTCGGCATAGCCGGAGTGAGCAACAACATTTTGTACATGGTGCATATTGCAGCTACTGTGTTCCAAAGATGTTAAAGATGAATATTTGGGTTGGTTGATGGCATGGTGGTGGGTGGTGTCAACCTTCATGAGAGTCCATGATGCCACACTCATCTGGTAAGTGAAGAATGTTCCACCATGCAGAAGGACGCTGAAGGATGCCTTTGATCTGCCTACTTCGGTAGTCACATTATTTATGTGATTGTACCAAACGAGCTTCTGATCAGTGGTGACCCTCAGGGATGGTTGGATGCTTGGTGACAGTAACAATATTGAACATCAGGGATCGTGGTTAGTGGTTCTCTCTTGTAAGAGGCGGCCATTGTCTACATGTTTTGTACCATGAATGTTACTGCTACTTAGTAGACCATTAATTTTCTCCATGCTGGCAAATCCCAACATCTACTCTTTGTCAACCTTTAGGATAACAAGAAAATTAAGTCATCGCTCCTTGGGAGTCGGGCATCAGTGACCCTCCCTACTGTAGTGAAGAGGCAATCGTGGGACATGACACCAATCAATGGCTGTGCCCAGAATGATCTCAAACCTAGGAAGTGGAAGGTGATAATGATCTTGACTTTGACAATCAAAGGGGTCCTGGCACAAATATGAATTTGAATTTCATTTTTAAAAGTCTCTCATTGAAAATTATCTTATTGAATTGTCACTTGCTGTTTGCAGAAATCCACTTATGAGCAGGGTTCCTGTTTATCCAATGACTTTATCTGTTCAGGATTAAATCCCATGCATTCCCTGTACCTGGCTCCAGTCTCTCTGAAGCCTTTGATCTATTCCCAAGTATTCCAGCAATAGGAATGGCAACACAAAAGAAAACTCAATTACAAATATTGTCTAATTGGAGAAATGGCATTGGCAGTCTACTGATGTTTCAGTGTAAATGGTGAATTTGTTTAAATTAAGCTGGTAACATTCAGCTGTATGAAATCGTGAGGGGCATAGATGGGGTGAATGCACAGTCTTTCCTGGGAGCATCAAAAATTAGAGGGCATGGATTTAAGGTGAGAGGAAAAAGATTTAATAGGAACCCAAGGGACAACGTTTTCACATAGTGGGTATATGGAACGAGCTGCCAGAAGAAATGGTTGAGGTAGGCATAACACCATTTGAAAGACATTTGTACAGGGAGGACATGTGTCAAACACAGGAAAATGGGGCTAATGTAGATGGGCATATTGGTTGGCATGGATGTTTAGTTTAGTTTAGAGATACAGCATGGAAACAGGTCCTTCGGCCCACTGGGTCCCCGCCGACCAGCGATCCCCACACATTAACACCATCCTACACACACTAGGGACAATTTACATTTATACCAAGCCAATTAACCTACAAACCTGCACGTCTTTGGAACTTTTTGACAGTATAATTCCTAGCTAATATACATTTCCAGGGTAGAAGGATTATGATACCATTGTAACAATATACCTTTATTTCTGTTCATCTACTGCTGAAACCTTCATCCACGGCACTGCTGGTAGAGTCGCTGCTTCACAGCGCCAGAGACCCAGGTTCGATCCTAACCTTCGTGCCACTCTCTGTGGAGTTTGCACATTCTACCTGTGACCATGTGGGTTTTCTCCAAGTTTTCCAGTTTCCTCCCACATGCCAAAGACATGCAGGCTTGTCGTTAATTGACCTCCGTAAATTGCCCGTACTGTGTAGGGCGTGGATGAGAAATTGGGATAACATAGAACTAGTGTAAACAGGTGATCAATGGTCGGCATACAATGGGCCGAAGGGCCTGTTTCCATGCTGTAATTCTACATTAAACTACCATGTCGCTTCTATTGCCTTTTATTCCAGCTTCCTTTTGTTCTACTCCTTGCAAAAATCTAACTCTCCCCACATATCCATCACCTGTGTGCTTAGTGAAAGTATTGATTGCTGTTTAAACATTACATCAAAATGAAAATTCTGCATTGTCTGACCCCACTCCAGCCCGAGAACGATTGTCACTCTCCCAATTCTGGCCTCGTGTTTATCTCAAATGTATTAGATCACCCCTTACTCAAATGTATTAGTCCAGTCAGTTGACAAACCCCTATTTGCGTGAATTTACTCACGTCCTCCAGCCCTCATCATTAAACCTCTCCGGCTCTCCTCTTCCTTGGTATTATTTGGCCTGATGACGTTATTTTGACAATGAAATAAGGAAGCATCTTCGGATGTTATGTTAAAACTGCAATGTTAAAATTGTTATATTAAAGCTGCCACATCAATGGAAGTTGATTATTTATACTGGGAATCAGTAATGTTAAAGACATATGCTAGTTTATTCACTGTTGAACACATATCTATACATTTCCTAATTGCAATTGTTTATTCTAAAGCCAATGTTAGCAATGGATGCACTGTTCTATTCTGTTTAAAATCGTCAGAATAAAATTGCAGATATTAAATAATATTTTAAGAGCTACAACTTTATATTATATAGATCTGGAATACTTGTGAATCCTGGAAAATATTCTAACTTAGGGAAAATAATATTAAATAAATAATTCTATAACAACAGTCCACAGTGAAAAGTTTAAACATAAAGTAGTGGTTCACATAAAACAAGAGAATTTTTTTTTAATGATCCTGTCTGCAAAACTAATCCCGAACATAAGCAGATTCTAGAGAACCACGACCTGTGAATCCTTATTGAAATTCAGTCAGTGTTGTCAAATAATTTACGCTACTTTTGGACTGAAATAAAATTGACAAAAAACTGCAGGTGCTGGAAATTTGAAATAAATGTAAAATAATGGAAATATGCAATAGTTTAGACTGCACCTGTGGAAAGAGAAATGTTTACATTGGTGTAGATTCAAATACTTTTTAAGTGCGAAGAATGTTTCTAAATCTACTGACTATATCTACATCTACTATATCTCAGGCAGCAAGTTCCTTGTCACTACCACCAAAAAATATTTCCCTCATCTCCTCCAATTAGGCAACATTACAATCTGTGCCCCTGTTTTTTAAGGCCTCTGCAAAGGGAAAAGGGCTTCCTATTGTGTCGGATAGTGCCAGTGTAAGGGGATCGCTGGTCAGTGCAGACTCGGTGGGCCGAAGGGCCTGTTTCCGTGCTGGATCTCATCCCTTTGCCCACAAACAAAATACTCCAACCAACATTTGCAAGCTCCTGTATAATACCATCAGTTGCTTTGCTCCAGTTTAGAATTTTAATTGGTCGACCAGCACTTCCTTATCCTGAATTATTTAAAAAACTAATAGAACTGTGGACGTTGGTCCCAAAAGGCTCGTCCACTGACATTCCAGTCACTTGTCCTGCCCAATTTCCTAAGAGTAGATCAATTTTTGCTCACTCCCTTGTAGTGCCCTGTACATATTGCCTCAGGCAACTTTTCTGAACATAGACAAATTCCACCCCTATGAAGCTCTTGATTCTATAGCAATCCCAATCTGTGTTGAGAAAGTTAAAATCTCCAAGTATGCAACCCGATCAGCTATCTGCGATCTCTTGGCACATTATTTGTTCCCCAAATTCCTGTTGACCCAATTGGGGACCTACATATGCAATCCCAACATGGTGATCATCCCCTTTTTATTTCTCATCTCCACCTATATATAGAGCCTCACTGGATAAGCCATCCAATTGTAATGTCATCTTGGACTACTATGTAATGGTCTCCTTAATTAATAAAGAAACTCCCCCCTCATCTCTTTTACCCCTACCGCCGTCTCACCTGTTGCATCTGTATCTTGGAACATTAAGCAGCCAGATGCTCGCTCAGTTTGAATTCAAGCAATCTAGTTTTGAAATGGAGTTGCCACATATCTAATGTGACTTATCATTGAAAACACTACTTACCGTAAGAACACTCATATGCCTGGTATTTAATCACTTTATTTGAAATGCTATGCCGCTTGGTTTACAAAATATATAAACAGTGTGCTCATTACAGTAATACAAATCTCTTGATGTGCTTAGCGAGAACCTCATAAACTAAACAGGAAATTTAAAAGACCACACAGTAAAAGGCAAATCAAATCCAATGAAATAAGTATTCACTTAGCAAGTTTACAGTTAAATTATAAAATCAAACTTTTGTTGCATTATCACGTATATGTCAAAAGATCTATCAAATATCATGAAATATAAATTACAATTAATGGCTTGATGTCTGTAAGAATGCAAAGTCCATCTTCTGTACAGCACAATTCCTTTCAAAGAGTAATAAAGGAAAGATTAGATTCCATAGTAAAAAGAGTTTGCAAAACATAAAAGATTGACAATTTAAGTCAAATTATAGGACTTTTAAAAGTGAGTATCTATTTTTTTGTATTCACAAAGAATGTTTTATTTAATGTTAAAAAGTGGAAATCTGTAATCAATTATTTGACGTTATACATGCAAAATAGATGTTGGTAGTTAAACCATCATTAATCAGTTCATACAATACAGCGAGAGGTGTAGTTTGCTTTGGAACATAGCTTTTTCCTTCTTAGTGTTACTATAAAGCAGAGCAGTTCTACTCTGCCAAATGCCATACAGTAGCTAGCTACATACCGGTTCTTTTTTTGTGAAATGGTACGATATTTCAGAATCTTCTTTCATTTTTCTTTTCTTCCCATGTAAATGCCTTACAGTTACTTGCAGGCAGCCTTTTTTACTTCAGCCAGCTGATTGTTATCAGGAGCCCGAGACATGGGTTGCGATTCACAATACTGTCGAGATATCCAAATGTCTTTCCTTATCATTCTACTAAAATGTTCATAACAAGACAATGGAGCAACTATCATCCACATGTACAAATACATAAAACAAAAATACCTCCCCTTAGAATTGGAGAATTTTTGTTGGTAACCTTTCCCCATGTGTCATGTTTTACTTCATAAAGCATGTTCATTACAGTTGAAAGTCTCAGCATCTAAGATACTATTTTATAAATACAAGATATTGCTTGACAGTGTAAAGTTGCATAGCAACAGTAGAAAATCAAAACTGCCTATTCAGTCCAGATACAAACCTTCAGAACACATCCGTTCAAGTCTGTGTTACTACCCACCACTGCTGTTTGCATATGTTCAACTGAATAGTGAATAGAAATAGCAAGGATTGGGGCTTTCTTACTACCAATAACAACTTTGAGGGCAGCATAATACAAATAGATAGGCCACAGATTAATTAAACCATTGTCAACAATAAACAGAAATATTCTTGTTAAAGGAAAGTTTAAAAAAAAATAACACTGCTGTTTCACATTTCTTCTTATCTTACTATTGTGTCGGTAATGGATATGGCCTAGGAGACACGAGGAACTGCAGATGCTGCAATCTTGAGCAAAACACAAAGTGCCAGAGTAACTCAGTGGGTAAGGCAGCATCTGCAAAGGAAATGGATAGGCGACATTTCAGGCCGAGACCCTTCTTGTTTTGGCGACAAAAATGGTTCATGCTTCTGTGTCCATTTCTACATCAGCAATTTGTGGTGGGTCAGCATCGCCAAGTAATTCTGTTTCAGGTACCAACATTTCGTCTTCTTGGAGATTCTCGGGTGCAGGTACCTCATCTGCAACAGTGGGCTCATTAGGCTCATCCTCTGTCCCGTTTGACTGGTCTGGGATCAAAGCAATGCGCTCTGTACCGGAAGCATTCGAGGGTGCTGTTGTGACATAGCCCGTGCTTGTAGATCCACTTCCACTGTTATGGGAACCCGTCTTTGGCACCATCTGTGGGGGCAACTGTGGAGGCATCTGCATCTGGATTTGCATTGGATAGAAATTTGGCAAATATGCGCCATAGGCTGGCATTGGCTGGTAGCCATTGACTGGAATGTACAGTTGGGGCGGTGGGACCATTGGCCGCATCTGTCCTTTTACCGGTATGAACTGAGGTGGTGGAAAATGTGCTTTTTGCTTGGGTCCCACGTATCTTGCATTGCTAACGTTACTGACTGGACTCGTGCTGAGGGAGCTAGTCTGTGTGGCATTGCTGCCCCCAGAAGCAGGAGCAGAGCTGTTATAGTTGGATAGATTTTCCCATGCTCGGAGGCGTGCATGGATGTCTTTAAATCGCGGTCGTCTTGATGGAAATTCATTCCAACACTCCAGCATCAAACTGTATACCCAGGCAGGGCAATCATCAGGGCAGGGCAGCACGTGGCGGTTTCTAATCATTTCTATGACATCTTGATTGGAATACCCACAGTAGGGTTGCAGGCCGTAGCCAAATATTTCCCATGCCACAACCCCGAAAGACCATATGTCGGAATCAACGGAGAATTTGCCAAAGATGATTGCTTCAGGCGGCATCCAGCGGATTGGCAGAAGGGAATTGCCCATCAGCTTGTAGTAATCTGCAGAATAAACCTCTCTGAAAATACCCAAGTCAGATATCTTTACGTGGAGTTTATCGCACACCAAGATATTGCGAGTAGCCAGATCCTTGTGTACAACATGATGGCTGTACAGATATTCCATGCCAGCTGCTATCTGAGTGACAATGTGCAGGAAGTCCGCAGGCTCCAGTGCAGACTTCACTGTCCTGTCGTCATCGCTACTCCCAACGTCAGAGTGTGGCGATCGCATGACGAGGAATTCGTGAAGATCACTCTGGGAAGGGTAACTGAAGATCATGCTCATGGGCTGTTCCTTGGTCACTATGCCCAGCAGACAGACGATGTTTGGGTGCTGCAACCGAGATCGCATCAAAGCTTCGTGTTTGAACTCTTCCCGGAGTGACACCTCCATTTTATCCTTTATGGTTTTAATAGCTATAACTTGTGCTTGTTCGCCCGGTCCTGTGCTGTACAGATGCCCCTTGTACACCTTCCCAAACCGATCCTCCCCAAGTTCCTCCATAAAGCGCACTGCGGATAGGCAAATATCTTTCAATTTCCCCTGAAAAGACAATCCAAAACAAATTGGTTCTCTTAGGAAGGTGTATCCATGCACAATTCTAATCTTGTTTTGTCAACTTCAACATGTATTTCATTTTAATATCAAACTGGTCAGGATTCCAATGTAAAATGCTGAAAGCAATATGATTATAATCGATAAGCACATGCAGATTGTAAACAGATCTTCAAAATAAAAACATGGAACATAGAAAAATAGGTGCAGGAGTAGGCCATTCGGCCCTTTGAGCCTGCACCGCCATTCAATACGATCCTGGCTGATCATCTAAAATCAGTAACCTGTTCCAGTACCGCTATCAAAAATAGCTTGATCAAATAAAAATTTTGGAAAAATGTTAAAGTTCCCAAAGCACATCAGAATGTCACATTCAATTAGAGGTTCTCATGGTTCCATTTTATAGTGAGGCACTACACCAAATTTCAAGGACAGAACCATTTACTTAGCAAAGTGCACATCAAAATGGTCTAACACCTTATTGATCTCAATGAGGTATTGACCACATATAGAAGGGAACTTCCTGGAAGAACTTGGAATCTCCCCTGGACTGAATATTGAGATTGGGTGAATGGACTTTGGCATAAGATTTTCACAGGGAATACAAATCACCAGTTTAAATGGTGTACAATTTCCAGTCATCCAGACCCTTTTCTTTCCAAACATCATCCCAGCCTCAAAAACTGACTGTTCATCAACAAGCACTAATTCCACAGCAATGCAAGAGCCTGGTATAACTTGGTACACAGAAACTAGATTATCGCAGTGGCACAGAAATCTTGAGTTTAGAAGTTCTTATTGAAATATAGTTCAAAACAAATTTCACCCCCAAGATATTTCAAAGCCGGTTACATCAAGACAAATTACTATTAAATACATATGCTGCAGCTTTTCGTCATCAGTGCATATCATAGAAAGTAATGAGACAAATAATAGGGAATGTTGGCCAGGGAATCTCCAAACTCTTCTTTGAATAGTGCAATTGGATCTTTGCGTAGGAAAGAACTACAGAAGCTGGTTTAAATCG
This sequence comes from Rhinoraja longicauda, assembly GCF_053455715.1. Classification (NCBI taxonomy): domain Eukaryota; kingdom Metazoa; phylum Chordata; class Chondrichthyes; order Rajiformes; family Arhynchobatidae; genus Rhinoraja; species Rhinoraja longicauda. The sequence goes on along the minus strand of NC_135955.1, from coordinate 51,055,302 downwards.
AAGATACAAAATGTTGGAGTAACTCAGCAGGACTGGCAGCATCTCTCTATAGATGCTGCCTGTCCCACTGAGTTACTCCAGCATTTTGTGTCTATCTTCTAATTGGATCTTTGTGCTCATTTCCACAAATGAACCAAGCAAACAAGTTGATCATTCCCTCCACAGAGTGACTATCTCTGATAACACAGCACCCTTTAACCACTGCATTAGAATGCCATTGCAGATTATGTATAAACCTTCGCAGGACAGAGGACATTGCCACCGAGTTATGCTGGCACGTGATAAGAAAATAATTTTGCTACAGAAGTTACCTGTTTGTGAGGACTAATGAGTGGTATCTCCACATCCTGGCTGGGAGATGCCATCAGTTGCCGCCTCTGTGGAGAAGGGGTTGATGCCTTGTGTTTGTTTCGGCACATGCAGATTAGGAAAAACAGCAAAGCAATGACCAATGGAATGGCTATGCTCGGAACAAGGATGTACAGAATCTCCATTTTGCTATTTTCACGTGGATCTGCAGAGAGAGAAACATAAATACATTGTTAATATGGCTGTTTGCCCTTTTAGAATATTTCAATGTGATTGTGATTGTGAATGTGATAGAACATGTATACACCTATTATAAACTTAGATTGATGATTTTTTTTAAAGAAAATAGTTAAAAAAAATATATTAATTTTCTTAATTTCCTAGCTTACTGGCATACTGGCTTATTGGCATACTTGTCTCACAAGCCACTCTGTTCAGCTGAACATCAGTAAAATGACACCATCACAACAACTTCAAATCCTTATTGGAGACTACAACATCTTCTTAAGAAGGTTTGGTTTAGTTTAGTTTCGTTTAGTTCAGTTTAGAGAGACAGCATGGAAACAGGCCCATCAGCCCACGCCAAACAGCAACCACCCACACACTAGTTCTATCCGACACACGATGGACAATTTACAGAAGCCAATTAACCTACAATCCTGCATGTCTTTGGAGTGTGGGAGGAAACTGAAGCATCCGGAGAAAACCCACGCCTTTGCAGGGATTATGTACAAACTCCATAAGGACAGCACCTATAGTCAGGATCAAACCAGGATCTATGGTGCTGTCAGGCAGCAACTCTACCACTGCGCTACTGTGCCCCCAATGATGTCCACAATTAGTGTTCAATTGGACGCAGAATACAGCTTCAAATCTACAATTTGTCTTAGAGACAATGTCTGTCTCTTGAACATAATCTAGTCTCATTGCTAATAAAAGCTATTGCGCTACAAGAATTTAAAAGTTGGATTTAAAAACATCTTTGATCGATCCAAGCTATGGAAGGGATGAACATTAAATTTAAGCATGGTCAAAAGTCTAGAATTACAATAACATGGATGTCTCAGAAGATTACAGTGCTGGGCATAAGAGATCCTGAGGGGTCAGAGCAATGAATGGATATGAAAACAAGGGTGACAATATCAAAATTGAAACTATGTTTAACCTGGAGCCAATAAAGGTCAAACTGCAGAATCAAAGATGAATATGTGACTTGGTTTGAATTATAGGATAGCCAGCAGGTTACAGATGGCCACGTTCACAAATGGTAGATTGAGAGGCTGCTCAGAGTGTTTGGAACAGTCTGTAGGTAACAAAAGGCATACATACGGGTTTCAGCTGTAGCTAAAATACGGTAAGGTCAGACCAAGAGCGGGTTTAAGATGTGGAAATAGATAATCAGTGATACCATCAATATTCGGTCCTGCATTCACATCATGGATATCTCCTCCGAAAATATAGGGCTAGTAAGCTAATCCACTTTACCTCGGACCAATGATAACTTGCCTTTTATTTAAACATTTTATGCTCAAATCACAAACAGGCAATTTCACCATCATACCGTAACATGTTTGGTGTCCCATTAACAATTGTTGTCATGGTGCAGGTTATGTTATCATGAAACAGGCTACTAATGCTTACAGCAAGCAGGGATGTCACAGAGCTCAAGACGAGCTTCACTCTGTGTGTAGCACCATGGCCCATCCATTTGTCCACCGGGATTTCGACAGTATGCATGGCCACCTCCAAGCTCCGGATATTCCAAGCTGCTGAACTGATGGGCATGAGGGTGTTGGGAATTCCACAATTGGCACTTGTATCCAGACTTGGTCATGCTGACTGTTCCTCTATAATCTGCTCCACTGCCATTGTAACAGTTGTGATCTGTGCGGCCAACTTAAACAAAGATCCACTTAGCATATTGGGCACACAAGACTTAATACATTGCATTTTAATGATCAGAAGTAATCAAGTTATTTCAACAGTTAAAGTTGGTTCTTCTGTTACACATCATCACTCAAACCACTTTTTAAAACATTTACACTCTGCCAATATTAATTTAATCACCTCGAGTCAATCTAATAAAATCCACATGTAAGAGTATGGCAGTGTGGCCGTGTCACTCCTATGCAACCAAGTCAAAGCACAAACAGAAATATTTCAATCTTGTTGTACACACCCATTTCCATTTAATTTCTCTCTATTAAAATTATTTGGGTGTTACTTTTTTGAAGAATGTGCTTTTATAATCCCATGAGATAAAATCTGCTAAAATGCAAAGTAGCATAAAATTCAACGAATGCACTAATATATTTAATCTTAGCATATTAGGTACATTGACTTATCTCCAGTTAAAACTGGTGAGCATTTAAGCACCAAAGCCTAGAGCTCAAACAGGAAGTTATTTTCAGATTAATGTCTCGGAAAGGAAATAGGTTCATAAGTTCTAGGAGAATAAGGCCATGCAGCCCATCAGGTCTACTACGCAATTCAAACATGGATGATTTATCTTCCCCTCTCAATCCCATTCTCCTGCCATCGCCGCATTAGTGCAGCGTAGGTTCGTTGGATGCTTTCAAGAGAGAGCTGGATAGAGCTCTTAAGGATAGCGGAGTGAGGGGGTATGGGGAGAAGGCAGGAACGGGGTACTGATTGAGAGTGATCAGCCATGATCGCATTGAATGGCGGTGCTGGCTCGAAGGGCTGAATGGCCTACTCCTGCACCTATTGTCTATTGTCTATTACCCTTCGACACCCATTAAATCAGAAATCTGCCAATCTCAGTCTTAACAATATCCATTGACCGACTCCACAGCCTTCTGTGACAATGAATTCCACAGATTCACCACCCTTTGACTTAAGAAATTCCTTCTCATCTCCTTTCTAAAGGTATGTCCTTTTATTCTGAGGCTATGGCATCTGGTCATAGACTCTCCCACATTCTGGAGAGGAAACATTCTCTCCATATTCACTCTATCCAGGTCTTTCACTATTAGGTAAGTTTCCAGAAGGTTTCCCCCTCATCCATCTAAATTCCTGTGAGTACAGGCCAAGTGCTTTCAAACGCTCATCATATGTTAGCCCATATGTGCAGCCAAATGTATATAGAGTAATGTGGATCCTTCAACATTTAAAATACGATTCATGATTTTCTGAGAACTAGAACCCAAATAAAAGATGGTATCATTAAGGAGCATATTGGGAAAAAGCAAATTCAGCATCGCCTGTTGTTTTCAGTTATTTTGACCACAGATTACAAATTTTATTGTTCTGTAATATACATTCTCTAAGTCTCAACATTAATAGTTCTTGAAGTAGATTTTGCATGCCTTGTGAACATCAAATCTTTTAGTTCCTAATGTCTAGGTACATGATAGCTTGATTCAAGGAAGATCATTGGGAAGATACAACAAAATCATTGATTGATGGGATTTGCTGACTAACAATCTTCTTTATACTTACATTTGTTAATCCTATCAATGGGAATTCCAATTCTCATGCAGTTTGCAGACTCTGGGCTTTCTGGGAGTGGCAGGTCCTCACAGTTTGGCAACTGAAGCTGCATAAGAATGAGCGGGTTTGACCTTGCAATGACATATTCTGCTTTGCACAGATCGTTTTCCAGAACTTCACACTCGTCCCGGCATAACTCCCGTGGTTTAGGGTTGCGGGAATTATCATCACAGAGTGGGAACACAAAGTGGCAGAAGGATGGGATAGCAAACTGTGAGCACTGATCAGAGAGGTGGGTCGAAGTGCCAATCATAGTAAATGCAGCTGAAATGGGAAAACAAAATTTAATTGAACATTATTGCTTTTAAACTAGTTATCAAGTGCATTACAATACTTCACTTGTGCCAGCTTTATATACTCCCTTTATTTGATTAAGGCACTAACTCAAGTTTCAACTAGTCTGAAGTGAAAATATTTCATATTGATATTAGCCTTAAAAATAGTGATAAAAATTTTGGTGGCCAAGTAACATTGAAGAAAAGGTTGTGAAATTTAAATAGTAAACTTCTAATTAAGAATTAAAAAATCAAAATAAAGCGTAACTACATATATACGTGGTGGTTTTCTTCACAGAAAGTTCAACAAAATTATTTAGCCTGAATTCCAGTCAAGGACGGCCTTACTTCAAAGGGAAATAATGGTTTTAACCAGAACATACTTGTTATCAAGAATCCAATGGTTGATCAATTTGATGCTGCTGGTCATAAATGGAACCTATTCAGATTTAAGTAGATTGCTCACATTGTTTTACATAGGTCAATAATTTTGTTTTGATACTGATATAAAGAATAATCTCTTCCACTCATGTTTCTGAAAATTGTTTGGTTTAGGTCTACTGGCAGCAAGAATCACCAAATTATATCCACTTAAAAGCACAAAAGGACAAGATTTTATCCATTTCCTCCAATTCAATACCATCAGTAACAGCTGTCAAATCTATATTAGACTGGTTGCAAAATGGTTCTAAAGTCTATCATGAACAAATAAAGATTAATTGCGTAGAAGATGCAGACAGCACTTTACATGAAGCATCACAAACTAATTTTAATGGATTGTCAAGAAAATACAGCACCCAGGAAACTCAAAGGCTGTATCATTCGACAAACTTTAGATCTTCATTCTTTGGAAGCATGTTAGCAAGTCAATTCATTTTTCTTTGTCAAACAATATTTAATTATCACAGCATCTCAAAATACCGACAGGCCAGCAATTGCTTCACTTTTCCATATGGTGTCTCTATACTACAGGATGTGAATATTCATTGCATGAATTATATTGTCAACACAGTGGATGGATCCTAGTACTAGTTTGAAAATCCTTTGTTATTCAACGCAGAAATTGCATATTTGAAGTAAGCATTTGAACAAAAAGCATTGAATCTGATCAATAAAAGGAAAGATAATGAACCGATCAGTAATTTAGTTGAGAAATGAACTTGCTGTACATATTGGAAACATATTTATCTGACATTAATTTGAGGGTACCTTTGGTATTTCAAAGATTTTAAAGATGTTATCAGTATTGAGAGCAGTGTCTGTTACACCAGTGTCACAGTAGCATGCTCATTAAAACTTGTACATATTAAGGGGGCAAGGGTCTGACTGGGAAACAGCAGAAAGAGAGAAGGAAAGCAGGGAATAAAGGCAAAAGCAGAGCTGTCATACTTCATTTCATTTTATGAAGGGAGTGGTATAATAAGTAACAAGAAAAATCAAATACCACAAATCTTATGGATCAGAAAATGTGACTCAAGCAAGAATGCTGTAATTTTATCCTCCTCAAAGCTAAACATAAAATTTTGGGGGACTTTTCCATTTTGCACAATTACAGTTCACTTTATTATTTCTTGATGTTTATAAGTAATTCCCGGATATATAATAGTATCTCTATCTTGTCAAAATTATTCAGTAAGCATTTTAGTGGGAATGAAATAATAAAAAAGTGAAATTTGATATTTGTGTTGTATTCATGTACATACTTTGAACATTTTACATAAACTAATTTCCTATAAATACAGGCATCAACAGCATTTCAATCACTAAATAGCAGCAATGCTGAGAAAGATCGTTGCAGCTTTTGACCCACACAGTGCGAGACATAGAGTCAAATCAAGACGCAGATAACATCAGAAGAAGATAGCTCACATGATATTAAGAGGCAAACAAACAAGTGCAAATCAAACTTGGGCAATCTGCTTTGTTTTTGTTTCAGCCTTTAAATTGTGTTGCTCGTATCTGCAGACATGGCATCAAAAAGTTAAAGAGCTATTATTTAAAAAAAATCCAATTATACTTTTTATTTCGCTGACTTTAGATGACAGTCCGACGTTGTTAAACAGGCCTTTAATAAACAGAAAGAGAAAGTACAGCCGTTCCAAAAAGCAATGGCTGGAATTCAAAAACTAGAAAGAAACTAGAAAAATGCTGGCTTTTTGTTTGAACATGTAGATGATCAGTTTGTGTGGTATGCACACGGTATAAACATATTTTCAAAGATCAAATACAAACAATAAGTTGACATTTTTAAATGTGAAATTTGAGGGGTTGTCTTTGAGGGCTATATTTTTGATTTTAAAAAGGTGTTCCTGCTTCAATGAGAAGCACAAATGGTTAATTTCTTATGATAGGGGTATAGAATGCTTACCGGTAATTCGGTTTTCAATTTCTCCCTGCATCTGGAGGGAATCAACATAAATGCTCTGGTTTCCAATGAATCTTGCACAGGCAATTCCTCTGTATGGTTGGCAGAATCCATCTTCATTGTCATCATCACTGCAAAATAAATACATTTTTGTAGGAGCCCATGTTGGGACCTTCAAAGGGATAGGGTATTTCCTGCTTTGGCTAACTGATTTAAACTTCTTAAACCTCTTAAACAAAGGCTGGATTACACACCTGAATCTCTTCTGATGGCCACCATTGTGATACAGGTTACATTTAAACTTATCCAAGTAATCAGATATTGAAAGTTTAAGTAGCGTAAATGAAGAAACTAATGCTAAAGGTTAATGACTACCTAGTGTTCAGATTGATAGCAAACATGTTTTTCTTAATGAAAATCCAGAGAATTATTTCACATGTTTTCGGGCCAACATTTTGCCTAGATCCGACTGATTTTATGGCCCTTATCAGCCCGAGACTCTGTAAAAGGCACAATCTGGGGAGTTTGTCACTATCTTAGTATCACCTACGTTAGTAGCTATTTTTGCTGGAACACATCTTCCTGCCCTGGGTTCATGCTTGTGTCAATGAATCCCAATGTGCAACATAATGGGCAGTGAAAGACCCACACTTGGAAATGGAGCAAATTCCAGGTGGTGGTCTGAACGATTTTGCTTAATCGATGCTCTGACAGGCAAGGCTTTTGAATATGTGTAGAATTTTAAAAATGTTCCTTTGAATATTAGGCATTGAGCATCATACCATTTAAAACTAAATTTCCAAATCTATCTAAAACAACTTTTGTCATCATTGTTACATTAAATTTAAGACCAGTTTCCAATTTCAGTTTGTCATTCACAAACTTAAAAGTGAAATTCTACAATATTATGAATGTTAATTTTAGTTTAGGAATACAGTATGGAAACAGGCTCTGCGGTCCACCGAGTCCACGCTGACCAGGGATCACACGTTCACACAAGTTCTATGTTATCCCACTTTTGCATCCACTCCCTACACAATAGGGACAATTTACAGCAGCTAATTAATTTACAAACCGACACGTCTTTGGGATGTGGGACGAAATGGAATACCCGGAAGATACCTATGCAGTCATAGGGAGAACGTGCAAACTTCACAAAAACAGCTCTCAAGGTCAGGATTGAACCTGGGTCCCTGGCGCTCTACCATCTGTGCAACTGTGCCAGTTAGAAGAGTCTCGACCTGAAACGTCACCTATTCCTTTTCTCCAGAGATGCTGTCTGACCCACTGAATTACTCCCAGTTTTCGGTTTCCAACAGCATCTGCAATTCCTTCCTACACTACAACCATCTTCCTTTGTGATTCCAATATTGGAGTGGTGGCCATCTATTTATGAGGTGTCTTGAATTCACATTCTGGGAAATGCTGTCTTGATGTTAAGGACAGTCAATTTCATTTCCCCTCTTGGGAAATGAATTCAGCCCATTGTTCCATGCTTGGGCCAAAGCTGCGATGAAGTCTGGAATCTAACGGTTTTGACAAAACCCAATCTAGGCATTGGTGAGCAAGTTATTGGTGAGCAAGTGGTGCACAAGAGACTACAGGTGCTGGGATGTGGAGCAAAGAACAAACTGCTGGAGGAACTCGGCAAGTTGAGCAGCATGTGTTGTGAGAGAAAGGAATTATAGACATTTCGGGTTGAGACTACTTCAGGACTGAAGGTGGAGAGGGAAGATAGCCAGTGTAAAGAGGAGAGTCTAAGCAAGTTCAGGTCTCTAGTTCTACAGCTGAGGTATTGTCTGGTCCTGTAATCTCTGCTGTATCCCATACTCTCAGCTATTTCATGACATCATCTAGAGTGGATTTAATGGTTGCAGAGTGTCTTCTGGGATGGTAGGAATCATAATCACAATCAATCACAATCATACTTTATTAGCCAAGTATGTTTTGCAACATACGAGGAATTTCATTTGCCATACAGTCATAACAATAAAAAGCAACAGGACACACAAAATACATTTTAACATGACTCCACCACATTCCTCACTGTGATGGAAGGTGAAAAAAAGTTCAATCTCCTCCTTCTTTGTCCTCCAGCGGTCGGGGGGCTCTAACCTTCCGTTCACGGGAAAATCTTGACTCCCTTAGCCAGCGGCGGGCCTTCCTCGTCGGTGCGATCAAGCTCCTGCATCGGCGGGGGAGGGGGGGGAATCTCAGCTCCCCCTTGCCGGGCGATCTACCCCGGGTCGGGGCTTGTCGAACCTCATGTAGCTTGGAGCTCCCGACTATGGTCTCAACCCGAGACTGTGAGCTGCTTGATGTTAAAGTCCACAGGCCGCGGTTGGAGCATCGATCCAGGCAAGGAATCGCACACTCAGATGGTGTCCACGCACCGCGGGGGCTCAAAGTCAGTCCCAGGCAAGGCCTCCAGCTCCACGATATTAGGCCGCAGAGCGATCGGAGATACGATCCGAAAAACAATTGCATCTCCAGCAAGGTAAGAGATTGAAAAAATGTTTCAAAAGAATCTTGGAAGGATTACAAATTCTTCAGTCTTCCTTCTAGCACTTGCATGCTGTGGCCTACCATCACTGAGGATGGGATATTCCTGGAGCTTCCTCCTCTTGTAGGTTCTTTAACTGCCCACCAGCATAGACAGCACGGTGCAGTAGATTGCAGAACTTCAATTTGATTTGTTAATTACAAAATTGCTTAGTTCACTTATTGCTGTGCACAGTTGTGCATTACAGCTTCACTGGGCTGACAGCTCATTTTTATGCAAGCAACTGCTCTCCGGAATCACTTGTGCACTTGTCATTGAGCCAGTGTTGATCCCCAGGAACAAGAGTAATGGTAAAGCAAAGGATATGCCAGACCATGGATAGTGGGAGTGCACATTTCAGCATTGCTGATGGCCCACAGCGCCACATGGAAGATGATTTTGAGCTGTTGGGTCTGTTTTAAACCCATCCCATTTAAATTGTGGCAGCACACACAGGATCGATGTGAAGATGTGATATTGACTCAAAAGGAAGTGCACCAGTCACTTTTGTCAATGTGTCAAGGACAATACATATGCCATGGGTAGATTGGATGAGATAAATAGTTCTATCTCTCTGTTGGTTCACTCATTACCTGTAACAAATCCAGTCAGACAGTGATGTGCTTCATGACGTGGGTTGCTCCTTAGTGGTGGTGCTACCATGCCATTGCCCATGATGGACATTGAAGTCCCTCATAGAGAAGATATTCCGTGCTTTTTGTGTACCCCAAAATTGTAATATGGTCCATTGATTCTTTTCTACTTCCAACACTAGAGGGCATAACTATAAGGTGAGAGGGGGAAAGTTTAATGGAGATGTACTGGACAAGTTGTTTACAGAGAATGCTGGAGCCTGGAATGCATTGTCAGAGGTGGTAGTGGACGCAGATATGACAGTGGCATTTAAGAAGCTTTTAGATAGCACCTGGAAGTGGAGGGATATGGATCATGTGCGTGCAGATCCGGCAGAATAAAGGGATATGGATCATGTGCACGCAGATTAAATCAGTTCAACTAGGCATCGTGTTCGACACAGACATTGCCCATTCTGTGTTAACTATATTTCATGATGAGAATTAGTGAAACTGCAGAGATAGATTAAAAAAATATTATTGAGATTCGATTTTTCCTTGCTGTAGTTGTGGCATATAGCACTAAAATATAGTCCCCCTTTCACCACATATTTTCGCGATCAAAGTTTTTCTGAGGATAAATAGAATCTTTACCAATTATAAAACATTGTTATATTAGTTTCCCAAGTCTGGTTATGAATTTAATGCTCTTTCTTTTTCCACACTATGGATCGCTAATATATTCCTCCGCTATTTCCAGTTATTTTACCAAGACTACCTCTCCATTTATGCTTTAGCTCCATTGCATGGTCCTCTCTCTCCTCTTAATTATACCTCACCATCCTACCTGAATTTCAATTGTAGCCAAGTGCATGGAATTGTTTAACACGGTATTCATATTTCCTGAACAGCAGACGACCAAATCTCGCTGATGCATGGCCTTTCCAATGTTACTTGCCAAGGCTCTGAAAACATCCCACAGTATAAACATGGAAAAGTTGGGAAATTATTCCTCAAAATAAATGGGGCAATGAATCATCTTCCAGGAGTCTCAAGTCCAGAGCATAAAAATAGCCCCATTCTACTTCCACATAATACGGTTAAAGAAGTAAAAACTGGAAAATGCACTTGAATAATAGAAGTTGATCTTGGCTGGAACTGTACACATTTATTTCACCTCCTTTTGGAGATGAATTACATGCGAATGAAATGAAGCCATTGTTTCAGCCTTTTTCCTTTGACCTTTTGTACATCTAGTTCTCCAAGATTCTGTCCGTCTTGAGTTTGGTGTGACTGGATTGTCAGGAATGGAAGTTGCAAAACCAACAAATATCGTTTGGCAGTTTGAGGTGGCAAATGCACTGAAAGTAAGGTCTGTGCAATGAAAGAATTAACCCAAGACACTGAAACCAAAGGAAAGAAAATAAGCTGCAAGAATTGAGGAGTTGTTGCAGAATATTTTTGTTCACACAGAAAATTCCACAAAAACGCAAAAGGCTGACTTCTTGGCATTAGACTGAAACCGTTCCTCAATAAGTGTCACTTCCAGTAGATTACTGCAATAACAACAGTAAAAACCAAATTGTATAATTGAAATGATGAAAATTAATAACTACATGATTACTTTAAATTATTTATTAACCATTTTCCCAAGATTAAGTTTAAATAAACAGAAGCAAAAGACAAATGGGAAATTGTACTGCAGTTCTGAACTTTTTGTTCAATTCCAAGTGCAGAGTAAAATAGTTGATGGGGTTCATGTAGCGTGAAGAAAGAAGTGGAGAGGCAGCAAAACCTTCAAGGGCCTGTCCCACTTAGGCGATCTTTTTGGCAACTGCCGGCGACTGTCAAAGTCGTAGCAGATCGCCAAACTTTTCTTTTACCCAACGACAATGACCACGACAATGCCGAGTCAGGTCGAGATTACAGCGTCTTCTGAAACATCACGAAAATTCCCACGCTGTCAATGCTTCTCCGGCGTCCTGGTTATCGCTGAAATCACTGACAAGTCGATAAGTACTTGAGAGTTTTGAACTATAACATCTTGTGTGGGTTACTTAAAAACCAAGCTTCACTGTAACAAGGCATAAACTGGATTTACTTCCAGTTTACTAATAGCTGTATTAAAAAAAAATTTTTAAGTGGTTCAGTGGATTTTTGTGAAAAGTGTGTGGGCATTCTTTGAAAATGTAAGGGAGATGTATATCTGGTTTCTGGGTTGCATATCTGGGTTTGGAGCTCACTTTAAATGTAATGGCTGAGGCCAAAAACATTGTGAAAATTCCCACGCTGTCAATGCTTCTCTGGCGTCCTAATTTTCGCTGAAATCATTGACAAGTCGGTAAGTACTTGAGAGTTTTGAACTATAACACCTTGTATGGGTTACTTAAAAACCAAGCTTCACTGTAACAAGGAATAAACTGGATTTACCTCCAGTTTACTAATAGCTGTATTTAAAAAAATAATTTTTAAAGTGGTTCAGTGGAGTTTTGTGAAAAGTGTGTGGGCATTCTTTGAAAATGTACGGGAGATGCATATCTGGTTTCTGGCTTGAATATCTGGGTTGGGAGCCTACTTTAAATGTAATGGCTGAGGCCAAAAACATCGCGAAAATTCCCACGCTTATCTGACCGTCAAACTGTCGCCTCCAATCTACCTGTTAAATGTCTTGACGGTAAATAAATTGGTTAAACACAAACATTTTATGGTATTTTGAAATGACTTTACTTATTTTAATATTATGTGCTTCTAAATGCATCTTAAGAGAACCTATCAAACCTGGGGACAGCATGCGACAGCGACCGCAATAAGCTACGATACCTGGCGACAAGCCAGCTGTCGCTGAGAAATTTCAAACCGTTTGATTTCTCAGCAACGCGCTGAGATCCACTGCGATCTTTGGAAGGCTCCTCACTATCATGCCCGCGACACGCCGGCGAACTGTCGGCGACAGCCTAGTCGCCGGCAGTCTCCTTAAAATCGCCTAAGTGGGACAGGCACTTAAGGAAGTAATAATCAAACTGCTGGAAGAACTGAATGGGTCAAGTAGCATCTGTAGGGATAGTTATGCTTCAGGACTGATGCAAGGTCTCAACCCAAAACATCGATTATCCATTTGCTTCCAGAGATGCTGATCGACTCGTTGAGTTCCTCCTCAGTTTGCTTGTTGCTCCAGTTTCCAGCAACTGCATTTGCTTTTGTGTCCAAACATTTATGAACGTAGTTTATTGCCTTCGTCTTTTCCTATGTTGAATTCACCCCCTCGAATATATTGTTGTGGAAGGATGCACAGGAAGATGTTTCCCCTTAGCTCACATTGAAAATATTCAAATAAAAACTCTAAAGGAAAAGAGTAAATATAGCCTTTATAAAAGATGCTCTCAATTTTAAGAAAATGATAGAAATTGTTGATTCACTAACTAACAATACTTACTGTGAACTGTGATGTGGATTGTGAGTAGGAGACTGACCTATAAGAAAAGAATATAAAATTAAAATGAATACCTCACAAAATGTTGAATTAATTCTTAAACAATTAATAATCCTGCCAGTCCTTTTTTGTCTTATGAACAGTTAAAGAGCCATTGTCTGAAGACTTCTCCTCCTGGCACAGGAATTTGCTGTCAATCGGAGGCAACTGACTTACACTTATCAGTAAACATTTTGTGGGTGTTTGCTTCGAGTCTTAAAGGAATTAGAGTTGAAATAGCACATTGTCCTCTGTGGGATTCTTTGTGCAGGTAGAAAGCAATAATATATCTCCTCTCCAATCAAACTGAAAAATACTCACTGAAACATGCACAGTCAAGAACTGGTAATATTAGTTTGAATATTTAATTAAATGCCAAATAACATATGGAAGGCACAACGGAAGGAAGGTGCTATTGAAAGATGAAAGAGAATTAGGATTTTTTTAAATAATTTGACAAAGGTTTAGATCTCCAATTCCAATCAAAATCTGAAGGATCAAGACCAATTTTAGAAATATTTTTTTAGTTCTGTATTCGTTATTTGACAGTAATTAAAACTCATCACAATTTTTGAAATTAATTTAAACTTTAACTGACACATGGTAATTCTCTTTGGCAGCATTATTGGGTATTGAAAGGGTATACACTGATAATTCATTCTTTGTGTTATAAATATCTAGGATCTCAATGAGGTATTTAGCAGAGTTTATGGAGGGTTACTAGAACAATAGCTTCCAGATTTCATCCTTTATCCGAACTTCAGTGTTATATGAAAATTGCTGATTGAATTATGGCTTAATCATTGTGATGCTAATTCTTGTATTCCACAGAATATTTCATAAAGGTAGGATATTAGACAGGATATTTATCAATCTCAAAAGCGAACTCAGAATAACATTACTTCTCATGTCTCCAGCAGTCATTCCAACATCCTTCTGGGTAAACGATGCAATCTTGATGTGTGATATCACGGTTACTCTCCTTTAGTTCAATTTAATAGCCAACTTTGTATCATACAATGAAAAAATCTGATTACTAATTCCAACCTTGGTACAAGTCATTTCAACCATTACCCCGAAAGATGATGAAAAATGATGATCTACAGATTACTGCAAATGTTGCTAAATCCATTGCCAGTTCTTTATGGCTGTTGAATATATTAATTGTCTAAACCAGATGCCCAAACTCAGACACAAAATCAAATCTGGATGCTCGAACCTTTGAATTGGTAGTTTGAATAACTCCCAGACTTGAATATTCCAAGGCTGAAGCAGGCCTCAATACAATGCTTAAGACCAGCTGAAGTTTCAGGCACACACTGTTCATAATGAAATTTGTGCAACATGGCAAATGAGCATTGTGCACAAGACATGCCCAGTAGCCTGTGTGTGTGGAACAGCTGGAAATGATTTCAACCCACGGTCTTCTGCGAAAACCTCAAACTGGCCTTCCAAATCAGAAAGTTTGGGCGTCACTGACATTAAGTCTGGTGCATAAAATTTATTTTGAAAAATAAAATGTTTAGACAAGGGATGGGACTGTAACTTTTGCACTTCCCTCCACAAACCTTGATTCAGAGGCTTCAAATATGATTGAAATGTAAGTTTGTCATATGATGTGATACTATTACACAGCGCAAAATTACATCCATTGGAGCTGCAGAGTCCTGAAACGATGAAACCACAGCCTTACTGAGTATCTGCTAAAATCCTCTCAAATATAGTCAGCATAGAAATCTGCTTCTAAGGCAGTTGCTTGGGGTCAACGATAACTTGCTTCCAATCCATTCTATAGACATAGAGGTGGCTGATGAAGCTAACGTAGAATCTCCAAAATCTGCCTCAGTTGGCAGGTATTTGACGAGGTGGTTGACAGGATTGTGTGGAGATGGGTGTCGAGATGCTGGATCAGCAATGGGCTGCAATTGTGGATGTTGCCAAGTGCCCAGTAGAAGCCAGCCGCCGCAGCGACTACTGGCGGCCGGCCCCGACGTTTCCCGGGTACGAGCAGGGCTATGGAACCCCAGCACCGACGATAATAACACCACCCCCCTCTACCGGAATCGCCCGGGACCGGCTGCCCAGCCGGACTCCCGGTGGATACAGGGCGCGGTCGCTGGGACCTTCAGGGCGTTGCCGACAACCAAACGATCGAGGCTGCGCCTTCCAGGGCTCTGTGGACCCCCGATCCAGCATGCCCATCACCTGCCGACTGACCAGCCACAGCTCGTCGGTGCGCTCCGCTAGCTCCAGGGCGTCATCAAACTTTACCCCAGGGAGGAGCAGGAGGATGTCGTCTGCCTATTGCTGCAGGAACGCGTATTCAAAGAGCAAGCAGGGCTGGTGGCCATCCATGAGCGTGAGCATTTCGCTCTTGAGGGCCGATGGCTTCCGGTCGCTGAGCCCGCCCATGTTGAGGATCCACGCTGCTCGCTCCATGCAGCTGAGCCCAAAGGTGCGGAGAAGCAGCGCCTTGAGGCCTTGATATTTACCGGCCGCCGGTGGATCGTGCAGGCAAGGCGCCACACGGCCGGCCATCTCCTAGTCGAGCGCGCCGACGACGTCGTAAAAACGGGTCTCGTCGACCATGATCCCGCGGATATGAAATTGTGCTTCGGCCTGCTGAAACCATACCTGCGGCTGAGAGGTCCAGAAGGTTGGTAGCTTCAGGGCGACCGCGTTCAGTTGGGCCTGGTTGGCCGGAACGGCGGGTTGAGCGCTGGCGGCGTGCATGTCGTACTCTAAAATGCCTAGTTTGGAGCGTCGGGGTCACCAATTGTGGCAGGACACAGAATGGTCCAGCCCAGAATGAGACGAGATGCTCAGTTGGTGCTAACTTTGGTAATTCCAACTAAAGATCATAATCTCAGGTCCTCTTTCTTCAGTAAAAGTGGCTCCCACCACTCCCCCCTCACTTCCCACCCAAACCATCCCCTGCCCAGTTACTTTTTCCTAGCAACTGCAGGAGATGTAACACCTGCTCATACATCTGTATCTGTACCTACCTTCTCTTCGCCACCACAATTAGTCTGGAGAATGTTTCTGAGCCAAAATGCCGCCTATCCATGTCCTCCAAGGATGCTGCTTGATCTACTGAGTTACTCCAGCATTTTATGTTTTATGCAAGATTCCAGCACCTGCAGTTCCTTGTTTCTACATCAAGTGCTCCTTCTCTTCTGCCCAGTGATTTTGTTTTTTTATGTGTGGTTTATCTCACTCTGCGTCACTGGCCCAGTGTGGTTTTGGGGATCAGGTCTAGGTATTGGGTCTGGTACTAGCCCAGTAGGTGGAATCACAAACAAGTAAATTGAGCAGCTTTGAGTCAGCAACTGGATGGGAAAAATGCTCCGCAGCAGCAGCATGTATCCTGCTAGGAAGGAACAAGATGTGCAGAACAAAAACAAGCGACAATCGCAATTAAATGAAAATCTAAATATCCGCCGTGCTGCAGATACGAAACAAAAACATAAGATGCTGGAAACACTTAGGATGCCAGGACCTGTGGAAAGACAAACATTCACGTTTCAGGTTGCAGAACCTTCCTTCTGACGTGTGGTCCGACCGGAAACGTTGCCTCAGTTTCTCTTTCCACTTCTGCTGCCTGACCTGCTGAGCACTTCCTGCATTTTCTGCTTTTGTGAGAATCGTAATTAGCAGCTTCATTTGTGAAGTATTTCAACAAGTGTGAGAACAGTAGAGAGGGAACACAAAATAACCAAACTCAAGGTCTAGTGTTCACAGATGCGTCCAAAAAAAAAAACATACCAAGTTTCACATATAGTACCCCGGTAGCTGTGATGGTTTTATTCCCATTAGATGCGACACACTGGTAGTAGCCTGTATCGGTTGTGTCCAGGTCTTGAATTCGCAGTCGGGAACCATATTCGGTTTTCCTTATTGTAATCCGTCTTGCTTCTTGAAACACCGGTGCATCGTTTTTCAGCCATCTTATGTTTGGAGGTGGTTTCCCTGCAACTTTGCAGTGCAAGGTCGCCGTCTGGCCTTGTACTATCGTGATATTGTTCACAGGAGCCAGAAAGGTCAGAAAATAGCCTGGAAATTGAAAATCAGAAACAATCAGTTCAAAACTTTCAAGCACAAGCTGCACAAACAGTATGCATTGTTTCACATTTCACTGTATCTAATCAATTTTAATTTAATTTTGTAAAGGCCGCAGATGCACTAGAATACACAGCTAATTGGCTTTAAACATTAGATCAAAAATGCGCATGAAGTCACAAGGGAAAAAGCTGGACAAACCCGTCACAGTAATCTCAGTGCTCAAAATGAATTAAATTGGGAGGGAGTTTTAACCATATCATGTTGGGAAACGGAAGGCAAAGCCTAAAGTGGCATATCACAATGAAACTGATGATCCCACTCTGGAAGATTGTACAGTAAGGACAGTTCATGACCCCAGAGGTCAGGGATCATTATAACTAGTTATAGAACTCTCACTACTTTGATAAAGTGAGTCGAATAATCCGGCACGCTAGATGGTGGTGCCCATCAGGCCAATTTTCTGGATTGTTGCAGGTTACCCCTACAATACTTCAATACACTTCGGATTTACTTTTTAAATAAAGGATGTTACATGATATTACAATATATTTTCCAGTGAACTCTGAGTTTTAAAGGAGAGTGGAATACAAGATCCCGGCAATTATGGGAATTTCCAAAGAGGCAGATAATTGTTTAATTGGTGTTTTAATGCAATTGAAACTAGAGGTTTCAGCCCACAGGGAGGGAAAGACGGGGAGGCAGTGATTATAATGTGTGGTGGATGGAGAGAGAAGGAGCATCACCAGAGGAATGCTGAATGAAAGACAGGATGGACTCAAACAATAAATTCTGGAAATACACATGTGGCCTAATCAGTTTTGTAAGCGAAATGGCGAATCTTTATCAATACATTTGATGGCCTGGTCTCTTACGCTACCTGGTCTGCTGTTTTGTTAACACACCAGCATGGATTTTTGTAATTTTACAGTGAAATGACCGCATCAACCATGCTGACTTTACAGAAAGATGCCCACAAAGATCTGGCAATCACAGTGGTGTGGACTTTCCATTATCAGACACTGAGTTCAAACAGTTCTGAGTTTGCTGATATCTGCCATGTTTTCAAGTTAGAGACATAAGAGGCCTCAGATGCAGGAGTCTTGAGCAAAAAGCAGACTGACAGCACATATCCTGCTTGTTGAGCCGACAAGACAGAATGAATGTTGAATTTCAGGTAATCCCTTCTCCTTCTCATTTACCCAGTTATCCACCCCATCCCTGCCTAATCCCACCCGCACATTGCTTTCCACAGCTCCCTCTGCCCCATCATCCAGTTCCTTTCCCTCCTCCAACTGCTCAACTCCACCCCTCCCCAGACTGGGTCCCCTTTTAATCTGACCTACCCTGTTCCCTTCCACCCACCACCTTCTGTTTCTACATCATAGCCCCCACCTAACTTTCTTATAAGATTCTACTATTTCCACCATTTTCTCTCCTCTACCTCTAGCCTTGGTTACTACCTCCACCCTTCTCCCCCCCCCCCCCCCCCACCTGACTTATCTGTCAACCTATGTATCTTCACCTCAATCCACTCATCACTTGCCAACTCTTGCCACACTCCTTCCTCTGACCTCTTTCTACCAGTCTGAAGAAGGGTCCCAACTGGAAATGCCATCTGTTTGTTTCTACAAAATATGCACAAGAAATAAATGAGCAGACATTTTCTTTTTTATTAGTCAAAGTCAAGTCAAAGTCAATTTTATTGTCAATCCTCAGCCAGTTTACACAGACAGAAAATCGAAATACCGTTTCCCACAATCCCGAGGAACAAAGTGCATAAAACAAAAGGCACAGCAAACAACAATCAACATAAAATATAAAATATAAAATATAAAATATAGTCACTGCTAGTCTCACTGCTAGTTAATGCTTGTTATTAAAACCAAGTTTAAATAAAAATACACAACTCGCTGCGGTACGAACTATTGTTGAAAAGCCACAATAAGCAAAGATGTGCGAGGAGATCCCAACAGAATGTATCCTGGCTTCGGTGGTGTGGGAAAGCGTTTTTGTATGGGCTGCTCTTGCACTCTCCACTTCCTTGCCCTCATCTGTCATCCAGACTTGCCCTGGAGGGCAGTTGTTTCATCCAATGAGGGGGGTGTCCAGTATTTGCAATGTATTCCCCATATTTCATCAGAATTTAATCATGGCATATTGCACATATGATTTTTTAATTTTTCGACAAATTCCTAACCGTTAAAAAATTATTTGGATAAGAACGTGGGCTTGTTGGTTGTTTTGGATGCATTCAAAACCTTTATCAGAAATTGACTATCATACCATACCATACACATACAGCCGGAAACAGGCCTTTTCGGCCCACCAAGTCCGTGCCGCCCAGCGATCCCCGTACATTAACACTATCCTACACCCACTAGGGACAATTTTTACATTTACCCAGCCAATTAACCTACATACCTGTACGTCTTTGGAGTGTGGGAGGAAACCAAAGATCTCGGAGAAAACCCACGCAGGTCACGGGGAGAACATACAAACTCCTTACAGTGCAGCACCCGTAGTCAGGATCGAACCTGAGTCTCCGGCGCTGCATTCGCTGTAAAGCAGCAACTCTACCGCTGCGCTACCGTGCCGCCCATGCATAAAGCAGTTAAAGATCTAGCAATAACCGGCAGGCAGGTTTCTCAATGCTCTGAGAAGCAGCCAACAGAATGTTCACTTATAAAAGCCATTTCCACCTCCTTTATCATCACCTACTAACATCCTAGCCTTCAGCATGACAACCCCAAAAATAAAATCTTGACCACAGAAATGGATTGCTCGATTACACACTTCTCTAATTATGAGCAAATTGGATCTATGTCTTAATATCCATTAACGTATAATACAAAAGTTGTGAACAATCTTGGAGATTGTGTCGGAGTGAGTACTTGCCCATTAACCCTGATTTTTTGCCTATCAGTAAGTCAACTTACTAATTACAACAATCATTTGCCAGCAGCTCAGTGAGCTTCATCCTTAGTTAATTATCTTGTGAATTATTTCATAAAATTCCTTTGGAAGTCCAAAAAAGTTAATATCCATAGATATTTGAGTCATCTCTTTAAAAAAAATAATTCTGTCAGGTTGATTACAAATGATTTATCCTTTACAAAACTATGCTCTCAATTTCTGACCAACTAAAATATTTCAAGGCACCATCTTAATTACAAACTATAATGTTTTCCAGGAAAATATTCTCAGAGCACTACCTTGCCAAGTACTCTTGGATTCTTATGGATTTCAATTAGATTCTCTCATATTGTGAAAACTGTGGAAAGCACGTCTGTTCTGGTAATTCTTTACCCTACATGACATCCCTCATCTTGGGGTGCCATGAGTAGAGGCCGGGGTGGGGAGATGTGTCAGCACAGACGCAATGGGCCGAGAGGTCTTCTATGCCGTGTTAATAGATGAAATATACTGATTATAGCCCAAGAGCGTATCCTGTCATGGTCTTGCCAAAGTCTTGCACAGTTGGAGCAAAATACAACTTTGTGTTCTATTCCCCCTTTATAATTATCCGTTGTTTGATTCCCCCTCTCTTGAGAATAAAATCAAGATGTGTCTTACAATTAATGTAAGGCAACATCTCTATAAAGTTTTAATGATAAATCCTCGGTCTGTCAATGTTTATATCACTACCCCAGACTTAATAATTCTCGTTTTTAAACAAAATCAGGATCCAAGCTACTGAATCATCATTCCTCAGGGCTTAACTACTCCATTGCCTCTACAGGGGATTATTTAAAGAGATTCTTAGCAGAAGATTATAATGAGAATGTTCAGGCATATTCTGTGACCAGAATGCATAGCATCATGAAAGTGCCCAAGGCCATGTTTACTGATATTCCTTCTCATTCACTAGAAGCATGAAAACTGTATTGTTTACATTTTCTCTTGATTTATATTACCCAAAGACATAAAACCTGCTACTATAAAGCACCACAAATGTGCCACATTTAACTCAGCATGGCAGTTAGCATGGGAAGCATTATCCTTTTTGGTGGGAGAGGGGAGAGTGTTTGGACTATGCAGAAGGACCTTAAAAGGTATAGCATTCTGCTATTGCATAAGACTCAAAAGTAAATAGATTACATAATTTAAGGAGTTTTTCCCTGTAATATCGGAAAAAACATACAATAGACAGAGCAATTTCAAAACACCTTGAATTTGAATGGAGGTCTGTCTTGCATAAAGGGAGAGGCACCGCAAATAAACACAACCACTACACCATAAATATAAGCAACACAATGGAGTACCGATTTTGTTAGTGGTTTCCGGGATTCATTTTAACAGCCCAACAACCAGCAATCATTAAATCCCTAGTGAAATGGGTAGAACAAACATGATGTAACCTGTATCGAGTTAGAAATGGAATCCTATAATTTATATAATCCAGAGAGACCCTGACAACTTTAATCAAAAGCATTAAACAGCCATCTGTACACTCAAGGGAAGTTTAACCTGTAGGTCATGGGAAAGACTGATAATCTTCAAAAAATTTCAATTGCCGTTTTGATTTACTAGTAGGAGCAGGAGAGAACTGATGACAAATGGCCCTTACTGTGAAGTTATTACAAGAAAAGAATCCAGCCTTATTTTATGAATGGCCTAGAGGTCTACATAGGTCTGAAGAAGGGTCTCGATCTGAAACGTCATCCATTCCTTCTCTCCAAGGTTGCTGCCTATCCCGCTGAGTTACTCCAGCATTTTGTGTCTACTTTCGATTTAAACCAACATCTGCAGTTCTTTCCTACACATTTATAGAGAAAACATGGTCTGTTCGAGTTTCTTCTTCAAATAATCCCATTTCTATTTGCTTTAAGTACATCGACATTACCACAAATTTTCTTGAAATTTGATTCATGTCCTGGTGATCATGGACCCATTCTTGCTCCTTTAAACACAGGACAATCAAACCAATTTTCTAACAAAATTAGCGAAAAAGTGTAAATTGGGGGAAGCATAACCTTCTAACATGGAGCCCATTTGATCAGATGGGAACCTCTGGGCACTGATGAAAACTAAATCCGTACGTTTTGGGTGGGAAGGAAAATGAAGTAATAATGGCTTAGTTGTTTTCTCTATCCACTAGCACGGCCTGACTTGCTAGGCATCGATTATAGCCCTGCATTATGCAGTTTTTATGATCTACTGTTTGCCCTGTTTTTGCTCTCGGCACCCTCATTTCATAGGTTTAATGTTCCTCAGAAGCTGCTTTCTTTAACATCAATAATCTATAAACCAAGTAACTTCATCTATAATTTACGCTCAAGATAACCTGCCCTCACCTACTAGAGTTATTCACTTTGTTCTATTCACAACCCCCTGACCCTCACCAGACCTACCTGCACCTTGCTCTCTTCATAATTCTGCAGAAGGGTCTATCACCGTAAATTTCAACTATATATCTCCAACTGATTTTGCTGCCTGACTGAGTGTTTCATGCATTTTGGGTTTTTGTTTGAGCGAGAAAGGGGAAATTGAACAGATAAATTATTTTTGTTTGTACATAGAAATTAACTCATGCCATGCTAGATTACATTGAAAATGACTGCAGTTTAGTTCAGTAAACACAAAACCAGTTGCATTAAATGAAACACTTCAATAAACAAATTCAATCATTTGATCCAATGTTTCAGTTTCAAATTGAAATGGAATACTTTGAAGAACGGACCGACAATATTTAAGGGTACTTTGTAACTTTGTCTGCGCCTTGTGGCGACACTTGTGTACTATGTAGCCAAAAACAAAGAATAAAGTATCAATCCAACAGCATCTTGATTAGTACGGGTGTCAGGGATTATGAGAGGGTAGGAGAATGGGGTCAGGAGGAGAGATCAGCCATGATTGAATGATGGGGTAGACGATGGGCCGAAAGGCCTAATTCTGCTCCTAGCACTTATGAACGTATCCCTTTGAATCTCCACTTCAGCCAGGTGTCAGCTGGACATATTATCCCAGCTCACCCTATTCCTCCAGATCGAGTATATCGTTCCTTTTTTTTCTTACTACTGCTATGCAGCTTAAAACAGCAATAGACCACACAAATGTCAAGGCTAATGCTTATAAGAATAATCCCGTCTGTCATCCAATGATTACAGAGCGTGACATCCCCACTGGAAAATCCGATTATGGCCTTGTCATGGAGCTGAATTACTTGGCAGTTAGTTAGTGCGTGGTTGGATAAGAGTTGGAAAAACACAGACAAAAATGATAGACTATGATTTTTAAATGCTAAAGTATCAAGTAAGGAGATTTGAGATGAGACAACTTTCTTTTATGAGTAAAACGTCGATTCAGAGTCCAAACCCAAGTTTAATAATAGCGTAACCATTTCAAAACATGTGGATGGAAAATTCAAACATTTTTCCAAAATATTTAGTTAGAATGCTACAAGCTACCAGATTGGCCTCTGTTTATTTTCACCACTTTTGTCGTTAAGTAATGCAAAAAGCCCAAGTACATAGACAACAGATCTGCTTTAAAATTGTTCTCCTTCTGAATTAATCGCATCAAAATATGAATATTCAATACTCCTCACGGTCATACTGCTTAGAGTGATTCTATAAGAGATCTTGCAGATATGCGAGAGAAGCACAATTGCTTAGATATGTGGACAGGAGTCCAGTCTCTGAATTCAACAGACATTGTGCAGAGAAAGCACTGGCTTTGCACTTCAGTTACCACTGAAACATTTGTAAAGACATTGTACATTACCATTATAAACAGACTCACAAGGATCATCAGTACTGCCCCTCTTGCATTTATTGCAGTAGCATTTGTTCACTGATTCATTAGTGCTATCAGTTTTTCTGTAAAACAAACTCATGCAAATGATGGTGGAGAGCCTTGCAAGTATGTTGGAGAAAAGTCACATATGGAACCAATTGCTCACACAGCAGGACTATTGTTCAGCAAAATATTTTCAGCAATCAGGTTTTTCCTCTTCTCAAATCTTTAATGCACAGTGATTCATATTGTAATTCAAAGTAATATTCTCCTACCATGTAATTTGTCTGTCCCTTTAGCATATTAAATAAGCATTTAAAAACAAAAATCTAGCACATTTATTGGTTTATTTCATAATCAACTGTTGCAAATAAGTAAAACAAAGTTGAAAAAAAAGTTTCCTAAGTGGCAAAAAGTTTTACATTGTCTCTGCTTCCCACATTGTTTTAATGAAGCTGACACTACTTTGTGCTGTGCTGGTCAAACAATGAATGGTTTGTGGTTAAGCCTGCAGACAAAATTTTACAACCTTACCCGTTATTTAAAGAGGGAATGTAATTACAAACTATTCTTGAAACAGCTCTTAGTCAAAAAAGGACATAAGGTTACACAAACATTGATGCACATGTACCTGGAACTCACAGGAGTGCAAACCCAGTTGCAATGGGCAATGGCATACAGGGGAACTACTACAGCCCATAGCTTTGGGTGCTGCCCAAGCTTAGTGTGACCAATCATTCAAACAACCATGGTTTACGTTAAAAATAAATGCTTTTCAAATAGGGGAGAAAGAAAGTGTTAAATATTTTGTATGATGCAAGTATTTAATTCCCCCACCACAGAACAAGCAACAGTACAAATCTCAATGCTTCCAAACACGCAGAAGGCCAGAGCAACCTCCCACCACGTTCACCTCCTACAGTTCATCCCAAATATTGGAAATGAGATTGTTTTGATAGGATTGGATCCTCATACCATGGTAGCAGGTCACCCGGTCCACTGAGTTGACCAGTGTCAGAGAGAACAGAGCTTTAAACTGGAGTCTCAGATTCGTCCAAATCATTTGTTAAAATAATTCTCTCTCCTTCAGGAATCTTTCAAATTGTTTTTATGCTGAAATGCATAATCTCGTTTGGCCTAGTGGACGTTATTGCCTATGTTCCTGGAATGCCTCCTAGTGTATTGCTAAATTCCCAACTACATAAAATGTAACCAAAATATGTAAACTCAGCTGTTTTCTAATCTCACCTGTCCATAACAATCAAATAAATATTATATATATATATATAAATAAAGAGATATAATATCAATAAATAAATGAAAAAAAAGTTAGATACCATAAGAGTGTGTAAATTGTAAATTTGAGCGATTTTGACAAGAGCCAAATTGTTATGGCCAGACGACTGGGTCAGAGCATCTCTGCAAAGGCAAGGCCTGTGGGATGCTCCCGGTCAGCAGTGGTGAGTACCTACCGACAGTGGTCCGAGGAGGGACAAACCACAAACCGCCGACAGGGTGTTGGGCGCCCAAGGCTCATTGATGCGCGAGGGCAATGAAGGCTATCCCGTCTGGTCCGAACTGACAGAAGGTCTGGTGGCACGGTGGCGCAACGGTAGAGTTGCTGCTTTACAGCGAATGCAGCGCCGGAGACTCAGGTTCGATCCTGACTACGGGTGCTGTACTGTAAGGAGTTTGTACGTTCTCCCTGTGACCTGCGTGGGTTTTCTCCGAGATCTTCGGTTTCCTCCCACACTCCAAAGACGTACAGGTATGTAGGTTAATTGACTGGGTAAATGTAAAAATTGTCCCTAGTGTGTGTAGGATAGTGTTAATGTGCGGGGATCGCTGGGCGGCGCGGACTTGGTGGGCCGAAAAGGCCTGTTTCCGCGCTGTATCTGAAATATGAAAAAATAAAATAATAAAAATTAAAAAAGGTCTACTGTGGCACAAGTCACAGAAAATTTTAATGGTGGTCACGGGAGGAATGTGTCACAATACACAGTACATCGCACCCTGCTGCATATGGGGCTGCACACAGAGGACCAACAGCATAATAAGCAGGTGGTCATAATGTTTTGGCTCATCAGGTCATAATGTTTTGGCTGATCGGTGGTTTATACACAAAATGACTTTAGGAAAACATAGAATTTAAAAACTGGAAACTGAATTGATGATGGAGTAAACACATAACATCTTCAAGTACCAAACCACAGCAACTGGGGACATTCCACACCGACAAGAAACATTCCACATTAAATCCTTGCTGAAAGCTCTCTGGTAATAGATTCATCCTGGGTTGGAACTGGGATTGTCACTTGATAACAGTTAAATGTTCCATTTGGGCTTAACCACTTGACTGGTACTTGTGGAACTAGATCCCATAGAAAAAGAGTAATTTCCTTAGGGGAAACAAATAAAGGAGAGGAAGAAATCAGGCGTAAACTGAAAATTATGTGATTTTAAAAATTTACCATAATGTTGGACTTAACTAGACATATGAATGAATGACACTCCATTTTAAAAGACAGAATGCCCTCAAACATCTTGGAGGTAATATGAAACAGAGTGTTTGTCGACATTTCATCGAGGCAATAGGATTTACATTATATTACAACGGCACGGTAGCGCAGCGGTAGAGTTGCTGCTTTACAGCGAATGCAGCGCCGGAGACTCAGGTTCGATCCTGACTACGGGTGCTGCACTGTAAGGAGTTTGTACGTTCTCCCCGTGACCTGCGTGGGTTTTCTCCGAGATCTTCGGTTTCCTCCCACACTCCAAAGACGTACAGGTATGTAGGTTAATTGGCTGGGTAAATGTAAAAATTGTCCCTAGTGGGTGTAGGATAGTGTTAATGTACGGGGATCACTGGGCGGCACGGACTTGGAGGGCCGAAAAGGCCTGTTTCCGGCTGTATGTATATGATATGATATGATATGATCAACAAATTATTAATATTCCCTCCTTGATCTTTAAAAACCTTCCTCATTCAGACCTTCCCATCAAACAAGGGAACATTATAAAGTCTTAATTTCCATGTTAAGTTGCGCATTTGTGATACTAAGACATTTGAAAACGTGCTGCATCATTGCTAAAAGATTTTCCATGCATGGGATTACGATACAATATAAAGTAAGTAATAATACTGATGTATAAATAAAATGTTACACAAACAAATGCAGGGAGACGGTACTTATTACCTTTTTAATGGCAGGTGATGAAGTGTAAAGATTTAAAAGAAAATCTTTATTGCCACATGGTTAGGGGTTAAGACCCAACTGAACAGCAGGCTGTGTTCGTACATTGCCATGTAATTAATTGAAATCAATCCTCCAAACCTTAGCGTTGAAGTGGTCCAAAAGAAATCTGATCTTCAAAACTAGATCCATTTACCTTATGGAAGCATTTCAAGAAACTCAATACGATATGAGAAGAAGCAGATACAAAGAGAATAGAGTTATCCTAAAGCTGAGCATCAGCATTCACTAAAAACTGTCTGATGATTTGAATGAATTTAGGGCAAGAAAGGCAGGAAAAATATGCTAATCTTTAGAAAAACTACAAGTGTTGTTATGACATTTTAATTTAATTGTGTTACCACGTTGAAAATGTTAGACTTTTGTTTCTATATTATCATATACCTGGAGAGTATTAATACCTCTTTGCATACCTCCAGATTCAAGGACAGTTTCTTCCCAGCTGTTATCAGGCAACTGAACGTCCTCTCTCAACTAGAGTGCAGTCCTGATCTCCCATCTACCCCATTGGAGACCTTTGAACTATCTTTAGTCATATTTTATCTTGCACTAAATGTTGTACCCTTCATCCGTGCACGATGGATGGCTTGGTTACAATCATGTGTAGTCTTTCCTTTGACTGGATAGCATGCAAACAAAAGCTTTTCACTAAACTATATGACTAGGAAAGAACTGCAGATGCTGGTTTAAATTGAACGTAGACACAAAATGCTAGAGTAAGTCAGCCGGACAGGCAGCATCTCTGGAGAGAAGAAATGGGTGACATTTCGGGTCAAGACCCTTTTGAAGCATGTTGACTGGAAACGCCACCCATTCCTTCTCTCCAGAGATGCTGCATGTCCCGCTGAGTTACTCCAGCATTTTGTGTCTAAACTATATGACCGATTGATTTAACTCATTACTGTTTGGCTGGCATGGTGACATCTCCCCCACCCCCTGTAAAGCTTTTGACTATTTCAGGCATAAATAGCCCTATGCCAAATGTAAGGACATCGGAGTCTGGAGAGTATTTTGACTGTCAACGTGTAAACCAATATCATAGTGCCTGCCAGTAGAAGGATCCATGGCTTTGGTAGATAGGCTTGAGAAGAAGCAGTAACACAATTGAAAACAACTTGTAAACAACAGTGGTTCTAGCACTGTTATGACCCCATAGCAGAAGTGTCCATGTCGCGGGGCTGGAAACTGGAAGCTAATTCTGCTACCACCATCATCTGTTGTACAAGTGATGGCTCCCACTGATTGTCGCCGGAAGCTTGCGTCCTTTTCAGGACGAGAGATGCCAGTGATGTAACATTGGAAACATAGATGATGGACACGAAAGAAGCACTGTTATCCTTGGGATTAATTTCTTACCTTGTGCCACAGTTTAGAGTTATGGCACAGATGTGAAGATGGAGAGTGAGAATGAAGGGGGAGAACAATGAGGGTGAGGATGGGAAAAGTTATGGTGAATGGGGAAACAAATTCTTGGAAGATCAATAAAGTACAGACAGCAAAATGAGAGAGATAACAGAAGTGGCGTGACAAAGTGACATGAGGTGATGATAAACAGCAAAAGGAAAGCTTGGGGTGACTGAGGTGATAAAATCAGGAGCCATTAATTTGGATGCTTTCCTAAATCATTGACACATATTTTTAATAAAAGTCATAAAACATGAATTTTCATTCTTATTCTAAATTTCAAAAGCAATGTTTGAATCGTTGCAGTGCACTCATGTGCATTAGCATACAAAATTTAGCTCCTTATATTCTGGAGTTGATTTTAATTTGGAATTGTAAAGTGTGAAAATCCACAAATTCAAAATCATTTCATTATTGGGTTCATAAGATCATAGGAGCCCATCGAGCCTACTCCGCCATTCAATCAGGGCCGATCGATCTTTCTCTCTCGACCCCATTTTCCTGCCTTTTCCCCATAACCCTTGATACCTTACTACAAATAATCTGTCAATCCCCTCCTTAAAAATAATCAATGACTTGGCCTCAACAGTTGTCTCGTTGAAGAAATTCCTCTTCACCTCCTTTCTAAAGGGACATCCCTTTATTCTGAGGAAATGCCTTCTGGTCTTGGACTCTCCCACTAGTGGAAACATTCTCTCCACATCCACTCTATCCAGGCCTTTCACCAGTTGGCAAGTTTCAATGAGGTCCCCTCTCATCCTTATAAACCCAGCGAGTACGGGCTGATGCCGTTAAACACTCATCATATGTTAACCCAGTCGTCCAGGGATCATTCTCATAAACCTCCTCTGGACCTTTTCTAATATTAGCACATCCTTCTTCAGGTATGGGACCAAAACTGCTCACAAAACTCCAAATGCAATCTGACCAGCACCTTATAAAGCCTCAGCATTACATCCCTGTTTTTATATTCTAGACCTCTCCAAATAAATGGTAATATTGCATTTGCCTTCCTTACTACCAATTCAACTTGCAAATTAACCTTTTGCGAATCCTACACCAGCACCCCCAACTCCCTTTGCACCTTCGACTTCCGAATCCTCTCCCCATTTGGAAAATAGTCTACGTCTTTATTCCTACTACCAAAATGCACGACTCCACACTTTGCTACACTGTATTCCACCTGCCACTTCTTTGCCCACCCTCCCAACCTGTCCAAGCCCTTCTGCAGAGTCCCTGCTTTCTCTACACTACCTGCCCCTCCATATCATCCACAAACTTGGCCACAAAGCCTTCAATTCCCTCAACTAAATCATTTATAAACAACATGAAGAGTAGCGGCCCCAACACCGAGCCCTGCGGAACTCCGCTAGTCACTGGCAGCCAACCAGAAAAAGTCCCCTTTATTGCCACTCTTTGCCTTCTGCCATTCAACCAACCTCTACTTGCTTTCCATGCTAGTATCTTCCCTCTAATACCATGTGTTCTCATCTTCTTCAGCAGCCTCATACGTGGCATCTTATCAAAGGACTTCTGAAAATCCAGCTAAACAACATTCACGGACTCTCCTTTGTCTATCCAGCCATTTACTTCCTCAGAGAATTCTAACAGATTCGTCAGGCAAGACCACCCATTCACAAAACCATGCTGACATCGCCCTATTTTATCATGTGCTTCTAAGCACTCAGAAACCTCATCCTTGAAAATGGACTATTAAAATCTTACCGACCACTGCGGTCAGGCTAACCAACTTAGAGTTTCCCTTCCTTTGGCTCGCTCCCTTCTTGAACAGTGGAGTAACATTTGCAATTTTCCAATCCTCTGGAACCACTCCTGACACTAGTGATTCTTGAATGATCACCACTAATGCCTCCACAACCGCTAAAGCCATCTTAGGGAGGGTGGGAAATTATGGGGAAAATGCATGCATGAATGCATCCAGTTTTAACAATGCCATTCTTAAATTTCCAATTTAAATGGTTGCACACTTATAGCAGAAACTGCTGTTACCATATTGATGTTTCACTCTCCATCAGTACTGAGAAGCAAAGGTAAGAACCCAACAAAAAATTGTGGTTGCAGACTTCAACATTACTGCAAAATTCAGAATTTATGCAGATTAACAAGAGAAATTCTACTGCTCAATAGAAAGGCAAGCGGAGAAACATAACAGTCAGCAGGACCCGATGGAATAGCAAGGAGGATGTTTGCAATTGAAGTCCTGAATGGTCCAGTAAGGTATGACAGGTGAAAGATAGTTAGACAAGAGGCTATTGTGGGAATGCTTAAAGACAAAACATTAACATTTTTGAGTGATATTAAGGCTCTGACTCTGGTCCCTTCCCCCTCTCCCATACTTCTGCCCACGACTGAACATTTTGGTTCATGGTTTATGCTGGATGCACTTTTGATTGGGTTTGGGGTGCAAGGGATAAGAGAACAACAGTACTGATCTATGGGAGAGGTAAAAGGGTAAAAGAGTTAGAGTCTTAATATCACTCAAAAATATCAATGAATCTATCAAAGCTTCCAGGAAGGATTAATACCAAAACATTTTAATTGATACGACTGTGTGCTTGTTCATGGTTGCATAACATGTTTTTAAAAAATCAATAATTAAATACATTGGAAATCAATATAAGAAAAGTAACAATGCACGACAAGTGGCAGTGAAATGGTCCAAAAAGGACCTGCACGTCAAGAGTACTGAAAGGTAACTGCTCTGCTGCATTCACTGGATTCCAAAGACATAAACAAATGACCATACTGGCTCCCCTGATTGCAAGGCACTCCATTCCTTAAACATCTGAATAAAACTTCAGATACCAATGAATGAAACTTGCCCATATGCACTGGAAAAATGGTTGTACAATCACCAAGCAATTTGTTTGCAACCTCCCAAAGTCACACTCAATTTCCAATTAATATCCCTTCAATCTGGGAATATGTTGTGTTGAAAAGCTACACTTCTACAAATCATCTGCAAGGGGAACTGGCTAAATACTAATTTTTGACTTTGTAATAAGAGAAAATCAATAGGATTTACCTTCAGCTGTAGGCAAAGAATGGTGCTGGTCTCCTCCAGTTTCAATGGAGCCACTTGGATCAGACTGGTGACCTTCATCTGGAAGTAAAATTGTTGGTCATAAAAAGAATCTACCACTATTCCACTATAAAGATCAAAGTGCAGTGGTTCTCCCAGTGGCCTAGCGAGCAAGAAATGTTGATAATGGAGTTTTGTTGAGGTCATCATAACCAACCCTGAACACGATTCAGTCATCATGTCTAATTATGCACACTGGTTGAGACAGGATTATGCAGGGGGATAATGCCCCTGCATTAATTTGGTTGATACCACAACAAATAAGCATAATGAAGCGACACAAACTCATCACTCAGTACAAAAGTACAAAAGCAAAGGCCAATCTAGCTCCTTCTTCCAAATATGACCCAAATGTAGAAGGTAAATGTTATAGTCAGAGAAACAGATTTTTAAATTTGTTATGCTATAATAATATTGAAATATGCAAGTTATCTTCATCTGAAAAACATGGCAATAATTACAGCAGTTCTGCGCTGTGGGAAAAGGTGCCAACAGCCAAACTTATCCAAAATTAGTTTTAGCTTTGAGAACTATTTAGATTACCTACAGAGCAACAATCTGCAAAACTAGTTTAGAAGAAGCAGGGCGACGAACAAGAGAGGCTAAATCAATGAGAATGAAAGAGTGCCTTTCCTCTCAGCTGCCAAAGCTGTGTTGGTTAGTTGTGCAAAATGCCTTCCTTTCAATATGTTTTACATCTCCTTTACGCTTTTCAACCACAGCTGCAGTTTATCAGTAACGCTGAAAACTTTATAAACACAACTACCAACTGCACTGTTTCTCATGTATGAAATTTATTATAGAAACCATATGATTTATTCGTAGTGTTCAATCCTTCACATAAAAGGTTTTCCTCTACAAACAGTCATAATTTTGATGTAAATTGAAGGCAGACTCTGTCGTTCTATAAATATATATATTAACTAAAATTAAATCTTTAAATTTCAGTATTATTTCTATCCCCATCTTGAGTTATGAAGGAATCAGGGTACAAGTTGATGACAGAGTCAGTGAAATGCCATCAAACGAGTATTGATTTCTGTTGAGTCAATGGACCCATCAACAAAAACATACTAAAGCTGATGCAGAGGCGATATGGTAAAGCTGATATGATAGACTTCTTTACCTCATCCATCCAGTTTATTTGCTGGGGGGTTTTCTGCTTCCTTCCAATTTCTCAGCAATGATGATCATCTCAATTCTATCATGTTTAAGCCAGCATCGATTGAGTTTCATAATCTCATGAGAACAAACAGGCTTTATTTGGTTCAGGGAGGAATGGTTGGAATTCCTTGCTGATTTTGAACAATCTTCTTCAGGACAAAAGTTTAGATGAGTTGATACGTCTTTACTAAATTCTTGCTTTCATATCTATATCTCTCCACTAGGTGAACCAATCTTCTCATTTTAAATGTTTTTAATTTTAAATTTTCCTGCACTTCTCATTTTAAATGTTTCTCATCTCATTTTAAATGTTTCAGCAGCATCTATCCTTTTCACTACCTTCTTATTGACCAAATTTGCAGCTTTTCCTAAAAATGGATTGCTCCAGTTTCTTGAGCATGTCCCACACTTCTTTATTTTCTGCTTTCCAGGATAATCTTCATGTCTCTGGTGGAGGCCATGGAGGAAATGCTAGGAAATGAGGTCAGTATGAATTGGTACTTGATGACTGGCATGGACACGGTGGGCTAAAAAGTTTTTTCCACCACACTGGATAACTGAGGCTTTATGATTTCCTCTTAATCATTCCAGATAACATAATCTGTGTCTTCATGAACTTTTTGTTCGTCTCCATTCATTAAGCCATCGTTTTCCATTACTATATATTTTCCCATTCTTTAACATCTTTCAATGATGCCCATACCTTAACAGCATTTTATTTTTTGATAAATGAATATCAACAGTGCCTGTGTAGGAAGGAACTGCAGATGCTGGTTTGCACCGAAGATCGACATAAATGCTGGAGTAACTCAATGGGGCAGGCAGCATATCTGGAGTAAAGGAATAGGTGATGTTTCGGGTCGAAACCCTTCTTCAGATGGGTTCTTCTTCTTGAATCTGAGGAAGGGGTTTGGCCCAAAACCTATGCCTTTCCTTCAGAGATGCTGCCTGACCTGCTACGTAGAGGGAATTTTAGGTCAGGTCCTTAGGCTGGGTGGAGTACCACAAATAAACATGATCTATTCCACATAGACCTTTAGCAGCACAATCGTCGTAAGTGAATAGGAAGTAGAAATGGAAACATTGGCATGTTTTCCCCACCACAGCTGGCCCATTGAGACAATGACTTTGTGCACTGCTACTGCTGTAACTGAAATCATTATATTCAATGTAGAAGAGAGAAATCTGGAATAACTCAAAGTGTTGGAAATACTCGAGATAAGGCAGCATCTGTGGAGTTCTGTTTCAGATTAATGACCCTCCATCAGAACTGTGAAAAGTTAAGAGATTTATAAGCTTTTAACATTCAGTCTCGGGAGGCTTTATGGCAGGGTCCAAAGCATGGCATGAAAGGAATAATTGTGCATGGTTATTGAACAACACAAGATTAAGATAAGGAGTGAAAAAGAGAAGCAAAATAATATCAGGAGACTCAACAAGAAATGAACAATGTGTGCAGGAAATTATTAATTAGCTGAAGGTGTAGAAATTATAGTTGAGTCCAAAAGGCATCATCACCGCAAACCCCCATCCCCAGGCAATCACTGCCCAAGCCAAATTCACAATTCTTGCCTAACTCCCAGCCACTAGATTACCTAGCCGCATATCTAAGCTCATCCACCAACTACCAATATAATTTCCGAAAATATTAAGGCTAAGTACTTACTAATTCTAAATCTGCCAACAATTCCGATGCAGGCACAAGAGACTGCAGATGCTGGAATCTAAATGCTGGAGAAAATCAGCGTGTCAGGCAGCATCCGTGGAGAGAAATGGACAGATGATATTTTGGGTCCAGATCCTTCTTCAAGACTGATCCGATCTTTAACTCGCAAAGCAACTCCTACCTTTGTTGGCAAAAATCGCACTCCATTAAAATCCTAATCTATTCCCAATCCACCATCCTAAACTACCATGTATAAATTTTAAAACAAATTGGCACCTTCGAAAATGTTCTGGACCTCAGTGGTCAGGTCTATCTGTTCCTGAACTCCTTTCAATGGGTCGGAAGTGGTTCAAAGGTTGAAAAGAGACATCGTCTTTGCCACAATTATATTGGATCACTGGGGTCATTGATCAAATGATGTTTACTCTGATGGAGGAGTTAGAAATCTGTTTGGAGAGATTCAAATAAACAGGAAAGAACTGCAGATGTTGGTTTAAATCGAAGATAGACACAAAATGCTGGAGTAACTCAGCAGGACAGGCAGCATGTCTGGAGAGAAGGAATGAGTGACGTTTCGGGTTGAGACCCTTCTTCAGACTATTCTGTCTGAAGAAGAGTCTCGACCCGAAACGTCACCCATTCCTTCTCTCCAGAGATGTTGCCTGACCCCCTGTGTTACTCCAGCATTTTGCGTCTATCTGCGATTCAAATAAGCAGATTTCATAGTTTTTGGGTAAAATGGGTAGGAATTTGAAAGCCTATAAACATACACAGAATTTGAAGAGGGGAAGGGGGAATGAAGATTTAGTAGGAGTTTGCAAGGATTGTGGCTTTGAAGTCTGTATCAATAACAGCAGATTCGATGGATAGGAGGGCCTGAACTAATGAGAACCATTAATCGACAGAAGGGCCAGGAAGGGGTTTGGTGATCAATAGTTTGTGGGAATACAGTTCAGTGTGGGGATGGGCAGATTTCAGGCATAAGGATGCACTGAGAGAGCAAAGGGAAGGGTATCATAGTCATTAGGGTAAAGAAGGCCATTCGATTGGCTGAGCTCAATCCAATTCTCCACTGGGGAACCATTTACCAGTTCTAACCCTATCACCATCCACGTTTAATTCCCTCAAGTGCCTATCCAATTTTATTTAAAAACTATTAAGGACAGGAAGTTAAGGATAGGATATTATTATAGGTTTCTGGCCATTGCTACGCTTCTTACTATCTTAGACCTCCATATTTCTTGCCTAAAATCTTAAACTTGGTGCAAGGACTAAATGGCACATCAGCTGGAGGGAACAACCTTTCCTTTTATTCCTTTATCTAAACCTGGCATAATAGAAACATAGAAAATAGGTGCAGGAGGCCTTTCAGCCCTTTGAGTCAGCACCGCCATTCATTGTGATCATGGCTGATCATCCACAATCAGTAACCTGTGCCCAACTTCTCCCCATATCTCTTGATTCCACTAGCCCCCAGAGCTCTATCTAACTCTCTCTTAAATTCATCCAGTAATTTGGCATCCACTGCCCTCTGTGGCAGAGAATTCCACAAATTCACAACTCTCGGGGTGAAAAAGTTCCTTCTCACCTCAGTTTAAAATGGCCTCCCCTTTATTCTAAGACTGTGGCCCCTGGTTCTGGAGTCCCCCAACATTGGGAACATTTTTCCTGCATCTAGCTTGTCCAGTCCTTTTATAATTTTATATTTCTATAAGATCCCCTCTCATCCTTCTAAACTCCAGTGAATACAAGCCTAGTCTTTTCAATCTTTCCTCATATGACAGTCCCGATCAATCTCGTGAACCTACGCTGCACTGCCTCAATTACAAGGATGTCCATCCTCGAATTACGAGACCAAAACTGTGCACAATACTCCAGATGTGGTCTTACCAGGGCCCTATACAACTGCAGAAGAACCTCTTTACTCCTAAACTGAAATCCTCTCATTATGAAGGAATAATCGTGCACATCTACCTCAAATCCTTCATTTCAAGGACAGTCATCCAATCTGTGTGGGAGTACCTTGATCAAAAGGACTGCAGCGGTTCTAAAAAGCCCACACTGTAATTTTTTCAAGTGCAATTAGTGAGATGCAATAAATGTTAGCCTTGCTGGCAACCCTAGATCCCGAAAATAAAATCTTTACAGAATAAATTTGCTGACAATAGCACAATGTTTAATTCCTTTCACAATTCCACGGAGCAAGAACAAGAGAATTTTCAGGAAGGGGCTGATAAATGGAATATTAAAGTGCAAATCAAGACCACTTCCAATCACTTGTCTTTGATGCATCACAGGCTGTAGAATTAGAGATATTTAACACAAGGCGGAGAAGCTAAACTGAAAATGGATAATGTTTTGGTTAGTCCACAAATAGAATACGTTGTGCATTTGGACCTTACATTATAGGAAGGATGTGAAAGTGCCTCACTCTCATACCACAGCCTTCTCACACTTAACCATATGGTTAACTTTTTGAAATCTCTGAAGAAATCTCTGCAGACGAATTGTACTCTGCACTTTAGTATTTTTCTCTTTGCTCTACCTGTTGCACTTGCTTTTCCCCCGAATATATTAATGTATTTTTATTTCCCCGAATATATTAATGTGTGTGTTATTTGATTTGATTGGATAACACGCAAATGAAAGCTTTTTACTGTATCTTGGGTCATGTGATAATAATAAATCTATACCTATACACCCTTATAAAAATGCAAGGTCCCAAAAAAAACAACATACCCTACCAGCAATCATGGATTTGGGACAGTGCCAAGTCAAGTAAAGTCATGTTTACAGTCATATGCACAAATTTGGTGGGATGCAGATACAAATATATATACATATATATTCTGCAAAACAGTGAAAAGAAGAAGGACTGTATTAAGCCAATATATTAGTATAAAACAGAATTAGAAAACAAGTCCATGGTAGTGCATGAGGTGGTCGGTAGTGTTCTGTTGCTGTGGTCGGATTAGGCTTGTGCAGGTCAATTCAAGAACTTGATATTTATAGGAAAATTACTGTTCCTGATCATTGGGTTAAAACATAATTTGTTAAAAGCTGTGTATATTTACATATTTACCAAGTTACTTCAACTTGCATGCTTACACTTCCATAAAGGTTTGCAAATGGTTGGATTATTTTGATTTACGTAAAGGGTTTTTTGTACAGCTTAAATTATTTCCTTCTATTTATTTGATGAATGTTATGCTTTCAAAACTCAGATTTAATCTGTTTTGTAGATAGCACGAGCCTATGAAGAATTTACACTCTAATGCATCACTGCTTTATAAGGATTCCTCTCCTCAAACAAAAAGAGCGATTGACAATTTTAGAAATCAGATTCTTTAAAGGTTAATGGAATGCCAAATACTTTCCCTCTCCCACCATAAACCAAAAGCACAAATTTAGTTCCGTATTTTCAGAATGTGGATGTAGTTAGAACGGACTATATCATTTATCCCTAGTTACCCAATGAACTATTTACAGCAATTTCATTCATTTGAGGAGCTTGTTAAATAATTTTATGGGGTATTCAAGGATCAACAGGCTTGAATGGGGCCAAAATTAAATAAAAACAAATGATGGGATGTGGACATTATGGGGATGACGGTCACTTATTTTCCATTCCCAATAGCCTTCGAGCCTAGAGGCAGACCACATTCTTACCCCCTGTGGCAATGGTCCCTCTAGATTACTGTTGGATGGTCCCACAATATATAAACCCAACAATAACGAAGGAACAGTGATACATTTCCAGATTGGGATGGCGTGTGACACGTGGTGTCTGTGGTTCTGTTCTCTTGTCCATCTGCATCGTAGAAGTCGTGAGATTGGGAAATGTCATCAAAGACTTGATACAATGTATTTTGCGAATGTCAAAGTTACAAATGGCAGCCGTGGTGGTACAGCGAGACAAAGTTTGAATTGGTGAATTGTATGCCAATTCAGCTGGTGCTTTGTCCGCGTATTGAGTTCAAGCATCTTGAGTGTGATTGGAGCTACACTCATCCAGGTAAAAGGACAGCTACACATCTTTCCACCAAAGACCTGGCCTTGGGATATAAGTGTCAGTAGGCCCATCACTTTCCACAGGATTATTTATAGTTGCAGTGTTTATACAGTAGCTCCACTTAAGTTTCTGCTTAAATATAATATGCATGACGTTGATGGCAGGTGGGGAGTAGTTCAATTTGCACTAACAATGCTAAATAATAAGGATAGGTTGCCAGACACTCCTACTGAAGATGGTCATTACCTGGCATTAGTGCTATTTGCCAGTAATTAGCACAAGCTTCAGTATTGTCAAGGTCTTGCTGTCGTCCGCATTCACGGAATGCTTCGCCATCTGTGTGGCTCTGAATATAATTAACATTCCACAAATAAAGCAAGTGAGCATTCGCACTTTTCATCCCATGAAGATTGACCCTTGAAGCAGCAGCTGCAGATGGATGGACCTCAAAATCTACCAAGAAAATGTTCCTGCAATGGTCAACATGCATGCCCCTGCCTCCGGTTAGCTTTTAAACAGTCCATTACCATTCATAATTGTGTTTAACCAAAGAACAGACACATCAATCCGGCTGTTAATGATGTCATTCCTTCCATAAACTGGGCAGTTGGAGATCAGTTAGGTCTAAAGACAATTTATCAACTTCACAGCAATTTTCATGGATCCAGGATTTTAATTTAAGATTTTTTTAAATAACAAGCGTTTAAATTCTCCTACACCATGGTGGTATTCGAAATCAGCCTGGAAATTCTTTGGTGTTGTTTACAGCCTGTTGTAGGGTCAATATGCATAGTGCCAGTACTCATTTCAGTTGCAGATCCACCACCACAGAACTTGGCCCCTCTGCAGTTTATACCGATTACCTGTTAAACACTGTCCAAGGGATTGACTTGCGCAAGGCATTCTCACAATGTTTAAAAAAGTAGATGTGCAGTTGAATTACCAGGATTAGTAAATGGATGGCTACTTGATGCTCAGCATGGACATGGTGGTCCAGTGCTGAATGACTCCATGATGTTATTTTGATAAGTCATGGTGAAAAGATGGGTGTGGTAGGGATTAACCCTGGATCAGAGTTTTCAAGAAGGTAGAGTTGTCCCTGGAGACCAGAGCTTATAGGAGACACTAGACGACAGTGGACCCATTGGGTCCAAACCTCTCCTGCGGGCCTGGCAACCCGGGTTTAAACTATAACAACAATTTGAATGAAACCTGCTACTTGCACACACCACAGGCCAATGGTGAGTAAGGTGGGCCTAAAATTTTTGTGCTATCGTGTACCGTTTTGGCTGTATTTTGGGAACAAACAAACATACAAACAAACAAACAATATACATACAAGATGATAGTTTTAGTAATATACTAGCAAAGAGGACCCGTTGGGCCCGTCCCCACACCCCCCATTCTCTCCTCCCCCAGCCCCACTCTTACTCTCCCCACACCCTCCCCTTGGGCGGAGGGAGGGAGGGGGGAGAGGGGAGGGAGGGTGACCTCCCCTTTTCCCAGTACCCCTCTTTCCCCCACAACCAAGTCCCCTCCGCACGACCCCTGTTGTCCCACTCCCCAGTCCCCATTCTCAGACCCCCCCATTTTCTCTCCCCCAGACACACTCTTAGCATCAGTTAAAGGCCCGGGGGGGGGGAGCGGATCAGTGAAAGGTCTGGGGGGGGGGATAGCGGGGAGAGGGTCTCCCGGGTGTGGGAGAGAGGAGAGAAGCAAGGGGAGAGAGGAGAGGTGATCTGGTGATCGCGGGCTGGCTCCGCTAAAAGGCGTCCATTTTTTTGGTGCGAGTGAGGAGATGCCGCGCATGCGTACTGAGCACAGCCGCGCAACAGCGCGCCCCTGAAAACCAATAAATCAGGGGGGGGCAGCGCTTTAAAACCTCTGTAACTTAAAAAATATGCGACCGAATTAAATAAAAACATCATTTTCCAGCAGCTGTCCGCGTGGTGATTAAGGCGGTTCAAAAATCGTGGCGCTACGGTTCACTGTTTTGCAGAAATC
Source organism: Rhinoraja longicauda (assembly GCF_053455715.1). Taxonomy (NCBI): domain Eukaryota; kingdom Metazoa; phylum Chordata; class Chondrichthyes; order Rajiformes; family Arhynchobatidae; genus Rhinoraja; species Rhinoraja longicauda. Next base: position 51,014,853 of record NC_135955.1, on the reverse strand, counting down.
AGCGAAATCAAATATACATACATATATATTAATTCACAAGTAATATATAGAATAGAAGATATATAGATAGAGTCCACTTGCCCGCACCAGCCAACAATGTCCCAGCTACACTAGTCCCACTTGCCTGCGTCTGGTCCATATGCCTCTAAACCTGTCCTATCGCCGGTCTAACTGTTTCTTAAACGATGGGATAGTCCCAACCTCAACTACCTCCTCTGGCAGCTTGTTCCATACACCCACCACCCTTTCAGAAATTCTGTGCATCTACCAAATGTGTGAAAAAGTTACCCTTCAAATTCCTATTAAATCTTTCCCCTTCACCTTGAACCTATGTCCTCTGGTCCTTGATTCCCCTACTCTGGACAAGAGATGCTGTGCATCTACCTGATCTATTCCTCTCACGATTTTGTACACCTCTATAAGATCCCCCTCATCCTCCTGCGCTCCATGGAATAGAGACCCAGCCTACTCAATCTCTCCCTATAGCTCGCACCCTCTAGTCCTGGCAACATCCTCATAAACATCGCCCGGCGCGGCCGCGGGACTTTTCATCGCCGGTGCGGCTCGGCCGCGGGACTTTACATCGCCTGGTGCGGCTCGGCCGCGGGGCCTAACATCGCCCGTTGCGGCTCGGCCGCGGGACTTTACATCGCCCGGCGCGGCTCGGCCGCGGGGCCTAACATCGCTGGTGCGGCTCGGCCGCGGGACTTTACATCGCCCGGTGCGGCTCGGCCGCGGGGCCTAACATCGCCTGGTGCGGCTTGGCCGCGGGACTTTACATCGCCCGGCGCGGCTCAGCCGCGGGGCCTAACAACGCTGGTGCGGCTCGGCCGCGGGACTTTACATCGCCCGGTGCGGCTCGGCCGCGGGGCCTTCCATCGCCCGGTGCGGCTCGGCCGCTGGACTTAACATCGCCCGGCGCGGCTCGGCCGCGAGGCCTAACATCGCTGGTGCGGCTCGGCCGCTGGACTTAACATCGCCCGGTGCGGCTCGGCCGCGGGGCCTAACATCGCACGGCGCGGCTTGGCCGCGGGGCCTAACATCGCTGGTGCGGCTCGGCCGCTGGACTTAGTGGTGCCCGGTGCGGCTCGGCCGCGGGGCCTAGCATCGCACGGCGCGGCTCGGCCGCGGGACTTAGCTGCGCACGGCTCGGCCGCGGGGCCTTCCATCGCCCGGCTCGGCCGCGGGATGTTTTAGTGCCCGGTGCGACTCGGCCGCGGGGACTTCCATCCTCTTGCGGGGACTGTGCGGGTCGGTCGGGGACGAGCTGTCTGTCCGTGGGCGTGGGGAAGAGAGTGGAAGTTTTGTTGCCTCCATCACAGTGAGGAGGTGTTTGGAGTCACTGTGATGGACGTTTGTGTTGGGGTCATGTGTCTTGTGTTCTTTTTTGTGTATGACTGCTATGTAATTTCGTTCGGTACCTTGGTACCGAATGACAAATAAAGCTCTGTTGAACTGTTGATCTGTTGAAATCATGGAAGGAGAGGGGGATGGAAGGCCTCCTGGAGCCTGGGTCACATGATTGGGGCTGTCATGGCCACCAGGAGGCTGAGGTGACCAGACGTTAGCAGACAGGTGGGGTGGTAAAAAGGGGATCCAGGTCAGTTTAACAGCACTGGGCTAGATCTTGCTTTGAGACCCCTTTTTAATGGCAATTAAAGGGGAAGTACATTACGCGTAAAAGGAATCGCAATCAGAAGTGCCTGGACAAGTTTCCAGCGTGGTGAAATTCCATGTGGAAATGATGAGAATACAAAAATGGATCAAATAATTTTATGTTCAGTGGTGCAGAGAGAAAAAAACACATCTGAATTTCCCGGTTCATGTTCTCCAGCTCATTGATCTCGCAACATAAACAGCATTACCAGATCCAAACTGCTACCCAAGCAAAAAGGAAGCATCATATGACTAGGTACAACTTGCTCTCCAACATTTCCCTTAGCTTAAACAACAGCTACTAACTGGTAAATTTTACTGTTGCATTTATATGCAACGATGCATTTATATTGCTTGTTTTATATTCACAAAATATCAGTAAATGTGAGCAATGTACCATAATGTACTATTAAAAAGTATAGTCTTCTTTGGTGGCCTCTTTGCACAAAGCAAGATCACACAAACATCAATAAAATAAATGTCCAAATGAAACGGTGAAGTTTGTTAAATAATAAACATAGGCAAAGACATCAGAACCCTAACCCCCACCTCTATCCATACCCACCAAACCGGCCCAACACTGTTCATTTTCAAACAGTGTCAAAGGATCATTTACGACCACTTGAACTGGCAGACTGGCGCCTTGGTTTAATGTTTCATCTGAAACAAAATCACGTTTAAATGTAAAGCCTCGGTAATACTATGAAGTGTCAACCAAGATTATATAGTGAAGCCTTTGGAGTTAAGGTTACCTCTACAAGCTTCTAAATCAGAGCAAAAGTGCTGCCACTGAGTAGAGGTTTACACTTCATAGATTTTCTAAAAAGTTATGTGCTGAAAGCAACCCATTTTTGAGTGGTATTTAATGATTTTACAAGTACATTACTTTCTACACTACTTGCTCTATATCAATATAATATTCAGGTTTCTTTTAATCCTTGCATTTTGCACCTGGGGAGAAATAAATCACATTGCTTATTTATGAACGTAGTATCTAAAAATGTAAGCATAAGACACATCTATATATACATGTATGTAAAAACATCTTCCAATTGTTACAATACATTAAGATATATATGGTTTTAATCTCACTAACTATATTGTACTTTAACAAGTAGTTGGTGCAATGGCGCAGTGGCAGAGTTGCTGCCTCGCAGCACCAGTTACCCGGGTTCAATCCTGACTATGGGTCCCCTCTGTTTGTCCATTCTCCCTGTGACCACGTGGGTTGTCTCTGGCTGTTCCAGTATTCTGCTACATTCCAAAGATGTGCGTGCTTGTCGATTAATTGACTTCTGTAAATTGCCCGAATGTGTAGGATGCGAGAGTGGGATAACATGGAGCTTGTGCGTGGGTAAACAATGATTGGCATGGACTTGGTGGGCCGAAGGGCCTGTTTCCATGCTGTATCTCTAAACTAAACTAAAGTAAATATAAATAGAAGTGCCTGCAATTTCTACGCAATTCCAACAATCTATCTGCACTATCCATTTTAGAATATATATTTGTTTTAAGTTACCAAGACAAATGTGCACAATTCCTCTTGGTACTAAGAACTAAAGTGCTGTTTTTGTTGGCCTAAGTAGCATGCAAGCTTTTGAAAGCTATAATAATAATTCAAGAATGTACTTTTCAGACAACATTTCTATAATATTCAACTTAACTACCAAGAGGCTTCGATTATATTTTGATTACACATCTGATTACATTTTTGGTGAAATAACATTCTGGAATAAGTTAATACAATTTATTATAATATATATCCATCGTAAATTTATTTTCACTAATTCTAAATCCTTTCTTGTCTGATCACTTAAATAATATCATGGGACATAGGAGCAGAATTAGGCAGTTCGACCCATCGAGTCCATTCATTTTCATGGAGCTCATTCTCTCCATTTATATTACTTAATACTCTGTATGAAATATTGTGTCTCAGGTGAAATTATTTATTAGCCTTATGGAAAACTGCACATTTTCACCTTTTTCTAATCTTTTCACCAAGATCATTAAGTTTCACTCAAAACCTCTTTGTTTGTTCATAAGTGATATGAACAGAATTGGGCCATTCAGACCATCGTCTACTATTCAATCATTGCTGATCAATCTGTCCCTCCTAACCCCATTCTCCTGCCTTCTCCCCTTAACCCCTGACACCCGTACTAATCAAGAATCTATCTCTGCCTTAAAAATATCCATTGACTTGGCCTCCACAGACTTCTGTGGCAAAGAATTCCACAGATTCACCACCAACAGATTGACTTTAAATGATAGCATTGCATACAGTATTCCAACAGACATTTGTAATACAGACTGTTGTAATACAGTATTACAACAGACATTGTTAAGCTCCAGCATAATAACCTCTGTGCATAAGTACCAATATCCCATTAGTTTAAAAAATATATATATTGCTTTGCTGTATTATTTTCACTTTGAAATTATGGCCAATTCATTCTATTATCAACAATATCATTTATTCAAAAGTCAGTACCATGTGAATTTCCTACTTATCCATCCATCAGCATAACTAACTTAAATCTCTCTTCGCCCAATAACATCAGCCTTGACCCTAAAGCTTTTACCACATGACACTTTGGATGAAATTAGATCTATGTACTTTGAAGTTCAGTGCAATATGTCGTGATCTCATTGAAAGTTTTAAAAGCCCTGAAGAGGTATGATAGGGTAGAAATTGGGTTGTTTCCATCAGTGCGAGAATCTCAAACAGGAACATAGTTATGACATTAAGGGGAAATCATTTAAAACTGAGGTACACAGGAACTTCTTGCAGAAGGTTATTGAATCTCAATCCAGGAGGGTTGTGGAGACTGGATCATTGGGGCACTTAAAGAGGAACATAGAACATAAAACCGTACAGCATAAGAGCAGGCCCCTCAACCCACAATATCTGCATCGAACGTGATGCCAAGACCATCACTTCTCCACCTGCATATAGCCCATAACTATCCATTCCCTGCATATCTATATATCTACCCAAAAGTCTGTTAAATAGCACTAACGTGTCTGCTTCAGCCATCACCCTGGCAGATTGTTTCAGGCACACACCATCCTCTGTGTAAAAAAACATGCCCCACACATCTCCTTTAAACTTTGCCCCTCTCACCTTAAAGCTGTGGTTTGATATTTCCATTATGAGAAATAGGTCTCCCACAACTTCCGACGTTCCAGAAAAAACAATCCCAAGTCTGTCCAACCTTTCCCTGTAGTAGAAGTAGATGAATTTCTGAAAGATCAGGGACCAGAGGGCTACGGGGAAACAGCAGGAAAGAGATGACTGGGGCAGATCAGCATAACTTGAGGGGCCAAGTGGCCTAAACCTGGTCCCACTTTATGTTCTTCTTTTAATGCGCTTACAATTGGCTTCTGCTCTCGTTATTAACGTTGATACGGAAAAGCTAAGGTCCTTGAACCTACCCTCGGACAAAACACCAAGGAACTTCCACCATTCAGGGATTACACCTCATACAATTATTATCGATGGATGCTTATAGTCCACCTGTTAATCCAGTTAAACTTTGAAGCCCCTTCCACCTTCAATGATGCTTTTTCAAATCAATCTCACCATGGACCATAAAAGTTGATCAGCTTTGTGATTTTCACCGTTCAAAAATATTGACAGGAAGTCCTCTAAAATGCAGGAGCAGTTCAAAAGTGTTTATTTGTCATAACAAGCAAACAAATATTATCACTGTATCTTGGTATATATGGCATTTATAATAAACCTATAAACCAAACCAATCATATGCATGGGATATGAAATTAAACAATGAAATTCTCACTTGCTGCAACTTTCCAGGCACATTAGATTGCATAGGGTAGTTCAAGAACCCGATGAATAATGGTAAGAAGTTGTTCTTGAACCTGGGAGGTAGCAGTCCTCAGGCAAGAGACCATATTCAAGGGGCTTCACGTCAACTCACAGAATCGGAAGGACATGGTCTGTCGAAGGTTAAAGTGAAGAGAGTTTGGAACAGAAATCTAGCAACAGTCTCCTACATCTGATCTTAATGGAGTTGAGACAAGGTGTGGACAACCAACCTGTACACAGGATGAAAATCATAACCAGTCTGCTTGCCTTCTTTTTAACACATTCTATTTTTAACTGCAGACAATTGATCCCATTACGCAGTCCTTAGAAATTTGGCAGCAAAAAAAAACAAGCAAGGAGTGTTGAATTAACCAGAGCAGGCATCTTTACAGCACACTTTGTAAGCCAGGACAAGCAGAAGTGTTACTTCATGAGCCAACATGTTTTAGTCATTCACACCAACCCCCAAAGCTTTCCATTCTTTGATGCAAGCTACCCTTGATCACCATCTTCCCACAGTACCCTCCAACCACAGACCACTAACCTCCCACCCACTTCCCATCAGAACCCCCTGAACTTCATCACAATACCCTTCTCAAATGGCTTCTAATGCGTTTCACGCTGACCCTCACACGCTTCCTAGCTACAGGTTCTGACCAATTTCATTGGCTAAAACATAACAGAATAATGAAGTAGCTGGGGTCGCTAATCTTCGTGGTGTATAAAAATGATTTGGATGAGGGAATTGAAGGCTTTGTGGCCAAGTTTGCAGATGATAAGTAGAGGGGCAGGTAGTGTAGAGAAAGCAGTGACTATGAAGAATGATTTGGACTGGTTGGGAGAGTGGGCTGAGAAGGGGCAAATGGAATACAGCAGAGTAAAGTGTGGAGTCATGCATTTTGGTAGTAAGAATAAAAGCATAGACTATTTTCTAAATAGGAAGAGAATTCAGTAATTGGGAGGGAATTCAAAGGGACTTGGGAGTGCTGGTGCAGGATTCCCAAAAAGTTAATTTGCAGGTTGAATCGGTAGTAAGGAAGGCAAATTCAAAGCCAGCATTTATTTTGAGAGGGCTACAATACAAAAACAGGGATGTAACGCTGAGGCTATGTAAGGCACTGGCAGAGGATGTTTCTATTGGTGGGAGAGTCTTGGACCATGGACCATAGCTTCAGAATAAAAGGACACACCTTTAGAAAGGAGATGAGAAGACATTTTTTAGTCAGAGGGTGGCAAATCTGTGGAATTCATTGCCACAACCGGCTGTGGATGCCAGTTCAATAGATAGGCGGTGATTGTCTGATTCTTGATTAGTAAGGGTGTCAGGGGTTAAGCGGAGAAGACAAGAGAATGGGGCTGAGAGGGAAAGATAGATCAGCCATGATTGAATGGCTGAGTAGACTTGATGGGCCGAATGGCCTAATTCTGCTCCTAGAACTTATGAATTATGAACGACAAAATAAATAATGGATTGTTTAGCGATTATTGTTATTTCACAATATTTTACAGTGAGATATGTATGGATATCACATATGTATGGATACCACCGAACGAGTTGTGGATTATTAGACCAAGTTGCTGGAGAACATGAGGTAGGTCTGTCACATTTTCCATTTACATTATAAAGATAAACAAATCAATGTTAAAATGACTTAAAATGTCAGCAATCCATTTATAGTAATGCACAAATAATTCCTCACCAGAATTACTTATAGATTAATGTATTATAAAGTGTTGTAATAGTATACAATCATTCACTGGTAGATGTCAAGTTATTTTGTTCCAAAGCACACAGCTCTCTGTGGCATGTGGTTGATTCTGAAAGAGTGTTGAACCAGTAATACAATTGTACATGCCCATGTATAGAATAAAAAGCTCCATGAACATACATTTATATCAACAAAGTAGACCATGGTGCAAAGGCTCTTTAGTGAAGTACTGCATAACTAGTTCATATATTTGTACTGATAACTATTGTACAAGAATCATCACGCAAAGTGCACAACGTTCTAAACACTACAGTGATACCTTGCTTTGTTGCACTTTGTGATCTGATCATAATCAGCAGTTCCTTCAACTACAAAGAACTCCTACATCCACATACCTAATGTGATAATGCACCCACCCTGCACCATCACAGTTCAAATGTTTCAATAAATCAACATGGAGGTACAACAACCGGAAAGGTACCGGTGGATTATTCATTATCGCCATTATCAGAGATGCAACAATGTCAAGCAGACCATAGCCAAATCGAAGGGAAAGTATTTGCAATAACATCATTCAAATTTTATCTTTATAAATGTATATTAGATAATATGGTATTATTTTCATCCACATTTGTTCAACTTCTCAGACAAAAAAAATGCCAAATACGTTAGCGGAGAGACAACAGTTGGCATGACACCACCATTAGACATTTAAACATAGAAACATAGAAAATAGGTGCAGGAGTAGGCCATTCGGCCCTTCGAATCAGCACTGCCTTTCAATATGATCATGGCTGATCACCCAAAATCAGTACCCTATTCCTGCTTTCTCATCATATCCCTTGATTCATTTAGCCCTAAGAGCTATATCTAACTCTCTCTTGAAAACATCCAGTGAATTGGCCTCCACTGCCTTCTGTGGAAGAGGTTGTTAAAACATCCCCTTCACTTGTGGCCTTAGCCAGTGACGATCCATATGTCTGTCCCCACAGACAGATTTTGCTGTCTCTAGAATATTAACAGCATTAAGTTGAGTATATTTCATTGGTCTCTGGTAAAAGTCAGTGAGAGAAGGTTATTAAAATATTCTATGGTGAAGTAAGTTGATAAAAATTAAATCATTTCATAAAACTATTGCTCCCAGTCTATCTTCCCTGTGCTTCAACTCTGATTGCCAACTGTCAACGGGACTGAAATGAGAAGCTTTCCATTTGGAGATGTGCAGCTGGAAACCTGTGTTTCATCAAAGATTTGCAGGGTTCCTGAGTCGCCCTTGTGTAATACCCTTGAACGAGTGGCCTTGAACTAAACAGAAAAGAATAACATCTACATTTCAGGCATATTGTATCACAACTGCACTGTAGGGACACAGCTTAATACCAACACAATATAGGAGAATAAAACTGACATTACCTGCAGAATTACACATTATGAAAAGATCACAAAAATTCTAAAAAGTACAATGTCTTCAGTTTCCAACTGACATACGTGTATCACTTCCACACAATATCAGGATCTTATCCAATCTTTTACCAAATAATTTAATACTCCTTATAAAATTAAGTAAGACACCATTCAAAATTCGGGGTTAAGATATTTCAAACTCCCTTTTCCCTTCCTATAAAACATGCCTGAAAATGGGAGTGATCTGCACAAGTCTGACAGCTATACAAGTACTTTTAAAACATATCTATGCAATTTAATATTCATTCACTTTAAATTCTGTCTCTGATTTTGGTCATCGTGACTCGGGTCTCGACCTGAACCGTCACCCATTCCTTCTCTCCAGGAATGCTGCCTGTCCAGCTGAGTTACTCCAGCATTTTGTGTGTGTCTTCGGTTTAAACCATCATCTGCAGTTCTTTCCTCCACGGTAATCTTACAGGCACTGTTTATTAGATTAACTATATTTAATACAATGACACTTGGCACTTTAACTTGGCATTATGTTCAGCACAAACATTGTGGGCCGAAGGGGCTGTACTGTACTGTCTATGTCACAAGTAAATGCAGATGCTGAAATCTTATTTAGAACACAGAATGCTGAAGTAATTCAGCAGATTAAACATCATTTCTGGAGGACATGGATAGGCATCATTTTGGGTTGGGAAACTTCCTCAAACTGATTGTAGGGTGAGAGATAGCTTGAAAAAGAAGTGGAGGCAGGACAAAGCCTGGCAAGTGATAGGTGGTTACAGGCAAGGGGGGGGGGGTTTGATTAGCAGATGGATGGACAAAGGCTACATGGGTGGTAATGGGATCACATTGTGTATGGCAGAAACTTTGGAGAATGATATGTTGAATGCGAAGGCTGGTGAGGCGAAATGTAAGGACTAAGGGAATTCTATTCATGTTTTGGACAGGGGGAGGAGGGGACCCTAGAAAGTATTGAATGACAGATAGGCCTAGAAATAAATTTGTAAAATGCATGGTGAAATAACAATGCAGGGGAACCTAGGCCAGTTGACTGAAACGCTGACAGAGTAATAGACTGAACATTCAATGCATTGTGCGCACAAGGTTTCTGATGCATAACTGTAAACACATAACCACATACAAAATGTACAGCATATCCAAAGTGATAATAGAAATGTAAACCTGCTTCTACAATTTTCAATGAGGGGAATCTCTTAACATGGCACTTCCTAATGGGAATTAATATTTGCTTCAGTAGAGTGGACCACCAGGGGCCACAGTTTAAGAATAAGGGGTAGGCCATTTAGAACGGTGATGAGGAAAATCTTTTTTTGTCAGAGAGTTGTAAATCTGTGGAATTCTGTCTCAGAAGGCAGTGGAGGTCAATTCTCTGAATGCATTCAAGAGAGAGCTAGATAGAGCTCTTAAGGATAGCGGAGTCAAGGGGTATGGGGAGAAGGCAGGAACAGGGTACTGATTGAGAATGATCAGCCATGATCACATTGAATGGTGGTGCTAGCTCGAAGGGCCGAATGGCCTACTCCTGCACCTATTGTCTATTGACGGGATAAATTTGCTTTTGAGTGACAGTAGTGGGATGGATATGGGTTCCATGTGTCTCTGATGGCCAATTGGACAAATTGATGAGAGGTAATCACCAGTGTCAAGCTGGGATCACAGATGTTAGGAACACTGGTTAAAAAAAAGAGGTATTTACTTTGAAAGAGGAAGACTTTGTAACCATTCTGCTGCAGCACAGTTATACATACAGTGCTGGATTTCTTCACAGTGGTACACCAGAGACTGTTTCATTAAAAGCAAATCTTGACCCTTTGGGCAAATCCTGCTCTTGTACTGAAGGATCCACCATTCACAAACACCATAGAGATTTATGGGTGTGAGAATCATATATTTTCTACAAACATATTATGTCAAGATACAGTTTGTGATTACTGCATGCCAATACTTTTTAGATTAAATACTGTTGCATTTTTATGCACAAAATGTCTTGGTCATAAACTTCAGTCATTTTTAGAATTCAGTTCCAACAATATTCAGTTCTCTCAAAAGATATTTGTACTAAAAGCAAAGTTTCTGAATTCTTCAATCATTAGTTTGTATTGCTCTCTCTAACTTTACTTAATAATCAGCAAGCTAATGTTAGAACCTGGAACAAGGTCATGTTGCTCAGCCTAATACATCGGCCGCCCATGAATACAAACATTTTTACTGGATACAATTCAGAAGTGTAACTATTTTTATTATTAGGATAAAGGTTTAAATGACAGTAATTTCTATTTGCACTTTGCATAAAGGATTGAAAATTTTGATTGCAATTGTTTTTTCAGAACTACTTGCATTAAATACTACGCAGAGGTATAAACAAAACCAGATGAGGAGTCAAAGGAGATATTAGCCAAAAGTTTCATTCTGAGGGGGGGGGGGGGGGGGAGTTTAAGGATTTTTTTAAAGGGAAATAAGGAACAATGGGTCATGATGTTGAAGCTCGAGCCAGTGATGAGGTAACGGGAGCTTTGGCACAGTGAGTGGTGCTATGGGTAAACGGGGCTGCAGAGAGAAGACAGAGGAAGCCACATAAGGATCAAACCACGGTTAAACAGAAATTGGGACTGTGGGAGCAGTGTTCCCTCTTGATGGTAAGGAAGAACCTGGTCACCAAATGTTCTCAGTGGTGCTGGACGCTGTGCGGATGAGTCCCTGTGCCCGGACAGTCAACCAAGCCACTTCCATTTTATTTCTTGACTAAGGGTGGATGGCATCTGGCAGTTCGTGATGTATGAATTTCCAGGAAAAAAAGGAGAAAAAACAGTCTCAGCATAGTCCTGAACTACATGGCCAATTTTATGTGTGGCTGCATGAAGTTGTGCTTAGACCTGAAATATATAAACATCATGTGTCACAATGTGCCACGGTTCTACCTGTCCTGGTGTTAGGAAGGATGGGCCTGGCATCATTGCTGCACAATGTTCCATTCAGATTACCTTTGAGCTAAAGATAGACACAAAAAGTTGGAGTAACTCAGCCGGTCAGGCAGCATCTCGGTAGAAAAGGAATAGGTAACGTTTCGGTTCGAGACCCTTCTTCAGACTGAGAGTCAGCGGAACGGGACCCGAGAGATATAGTACGTACATAGGTCAAATGAATGAAAGATATTCAAACAGCAACGATGATCAAGGAAAGGTGGAGCCCGCAATGGTCCATTATTGGCTGTGCGATAGAGATAATAAGTTATGTAGAGTGAAACTGAACAGGATGACAGTGAAACTAGTACGACAACTAAGGTGGGGGAGGGATGGAGAGAGAGGGGATGCAAGGGTTATTTGAAGTTATAGAAATCAATATTCGTGCCGCTTGGCTGTAACCTTCCACACAACCTGTCCTTCCTAAAAACATTTATGCAATAAAACACCCTTTGACTACGTCCAAAATCCTACAGACCTGATGGGAGAAGTACATGGTGAATCATGTATAAAGGTTTCCCCTAGTCAAAAGTAGTGTCTCGACCCGAAACGTCACCCATTCCTTCTCTCCCGAGATGCTGCCTGACCTGCTGAGTTACTCCAGCATTTTGTGAATAAATAGTGTAAGAAAGTAGCAGATGCTGGTACAAATTGAAGGTATTTATTCACAAAATGCTGGAGTAACTCAGCAGGTCAGGCAGCATCTCAGGAGAGAAGGAATGGGCGACGTTTGGGAGGAATGGGTGACGTCAAAGTCGTTTGGGAGAAAAAGCACTAATACCTCGCATGGCTGGCAATGAGAGAGGGTTTTCCCATCTATCCTTTCTGCCTGATCAGTCTTACTCCTGTCACATGCTGGCCCTGAGAAAATTGTTCACCTCTTTGTGGTCTGCGTGTTCGCCAAGAAGTTCTGAAGTAAGAGTTGTAGACGCAAGAAACTACAGATGTTGGAATCTTGAGCAAAAAAACAAATTGTTGGAGGAACTCAGCAGACCAGGCAGCATCTATGGAGGGAATGGACAGGTGACATTTTGGGTCAGGACCCTTTTTCGGACTGATGCTAACTGACCAGCTGAGTTCCTCAAACACTTTGTATTTTGCTGAAGCACAGGATCTTGTGGAGGTTTGCCTTAATCAGCTGCATATCAGAGGACACTGTAATATGGAACAAAAAATTTTAAACATGTTAGAAAAAAAAGAAATAGAACCTTGCAAACTTGCATCTCTCTTTCCCAGTTCTGAAGAAGGATTACACACCTGAAATGTTAACCTTTTCTCTTTGCCTAGATGCTGCCTGACCCGCTGAGTTTCTCTAGCCTTTTCTGCTTTCATTTCATATTTTCCATAACTGCATCGTTTTTATATTCAGTTTCTCTAAGTTACGGGCTGTACCCAGGGGCACGTATCAAGTAATGCTGGAAGATCACCAACATGCTGAAAAACACACTTTGCTCTGCCTGAAACCTGTTGGTTGTTCAGTGTAAGGAGATGTCTGCAAGCACATGCAGAGATTTGCTTCACATTCCAGCATGCGAGTGAGCCTGCTGACGGATGCACTGAAGTTCAATGCAGGCCGCCACAAAGGCTCAGTGGGTGAGGATCACCGACCAGGGTCCTGACAACACTGGACATTGAGCGGCTGAGCCTGGCCTAACAGCCCGTCAATTCACAAGAGGGGATGGCAAGTGCGAGTAAAAACATGGTTGTGGAGCCGGAAAGCAGCAGGAATCACGGAGGGGGATTCCTGATTGAGGAAACGGGAGTGATGCTGAGAGAATATGTTGAATTGATGGTACAATGAAAGTAGAGAGAGGTGTGTATCAATTGTATTTACAGTATATATTAATAAGGTATGTATTGCAAATAAAACCAAGAAAACCTATGGAGGAAAAAAAGATGTAGATGTTTGTTTCTGTTGCTCAAATAGAAGTTGGTGATAGTAGGTGTTTCAATGAATGAGGAAATATTCTGTGAAATGACAGGTCAAACTTTATGCCCATTTATTTGAGAAAATGTTATTAGTATCAGACGCATCAGTAGAGTTGCTGCCCTGCAGCTCTTACAACATCAGAGACCCGGGTTCGATCCTGACTACAGGTGCTGTCTGTAAAGAGTTTGTACGTTCTCCTCGTGTGGATTTTCTCCCGAGATCTTCGGTTTCCTCCCACACTCCAAAGACGTACAGGTTTGTAGATTAATTGGCTTGGAATAAATGTAAATTGTCCCTAGTGTGTGAAGGATAGTGTTAATATGCGGGAATCGATGGTCGGTGTGGATTCAGTGGGCCGAAGGGCCTGTTTCCGCGCTGTATCTCTGGACTAAACTAAACTAAAATGTATTAAGACAAAAACAGCAAACATCACTCATTTTCTCCTGCTTATTTTTGTACAAATTCGCCCAGTTCCAATACTGTAAGAATATCAAGTTTATATCAGGTATTGTATTTGAAAGAAATTAAAACTACAAACTTAATTTTGTTTCTCAGTAACAATATGATCTAAAAGTAGAAAAGTTATACAAGTATTTGAGAAAAGGTTCAGAAGAAATGCTATTAAGTGGAGACGTTTGTACTCTTCTGGTAAACCTTCCAAGCATAAAAACATTTGCTTTAGTTTACATTCCCCACACCCTTTCTCAGCCTCAAATTACATCAGCAGCTTAATTTGTGTTCTGCCTCCGCTCTTAAAGACTCTTCTCTTGTAATAGTTCAGGTATGACCTCCAGAAGACCATTGCGAATGCAAAGAGACACTTCTGGGCTAAACGGGAAGCTCAGACAAATGCTCGGCAACAGTGGCAGGGCTTACACACCATCACCTCCTATGAGGTGAAGCTGAACAGCTCAACCAACAACAATCTCTCCTGAACATGCTTTTCATGTTACCTTGGAGGGAACATCCTCATCATACCTACACGGGCCCCAAAGCTCCCTTCCGATCCCATCGTCAAATAGAATCATGGAAAATAGGTGCAGGAGTAGGCCATTCAGCCCTTCGAGCTAGCACCGCCATTCAATACGATCATCATCCAAAATCAGTACCCCATTCCTGCTTTCTCCCATATGCTTCGATTCTGTTAGCTCCAACAGCTATGTGTAACTCTTAGAGTGTAATAGACTCTTAGAAATAAGGGAAATAGTCTCTGGTCATCCCTGTGCAACTGGATCCTCATCTTTCACAGCATTACACCTCATTCTCCTTAGTGACCCATCAGCACAAGGGCGTTTATTTTATTTTAGAGATAAGGCATGGAAATAGGCCTTTTGGCCCAGCAAGTGCACGCCGACCATAGATCTCCCATTTATACTAGTTCTATGTTATCCCACTTTTGCATTCACTCCCTACACTCCAAGGGCAATTTATAGAAGCCAATTAACCTACAAGCCCACATATCTTTGGGATATGTAGTTCTTTTCAGGGTTGGGTGCACAGTCTCCTTCTTTATGCTCCTTATACTCATGACCGTGTAGCTAGACACAGGTCCAACATCATCTTTAAATTTGCCGATGATATCACCATTGTCGACAACTAAGAGTACTGGAGTGAGATTGTTAATCAGGGTGAGTGATGCCAGGACATCAACCTTGCTATTAATAGAAGCAAGACCAAAATGCTGACTGTTGACTTCAGCAAAAGAAAGCAGATGGACCATACACCTGTCTTCATTGGTGGGATGGAAAGAATCAATAGTTTTCAAGTACCTAGGCATACACATCGCTGATGATCTGTGCTGGGCCAACATATTGATGCAATCACAAAGAAAGCTCACCAACTGCTTGCTCTCCTTCCTCAGAAGTACAAGGTTCAGCATGTCATCAAATACTCTATTGAACTTTCACAGGTGTACGACAGAGAGCATACTGACTGGCCTGGTTCAGAAATTCGAACGCACAAAAACGAATGTGGTAGCAGAAAGTGGTGGGCATCGTCCAGTCCATTATGGGAGCTAACCACATCACCATTGAAGATTTCTACAGAAAGCATTGCCTCGAGAAGGCAGCTAACATCAAAGGTCCACACCTCCCTGAATATGCTGTCTTTTCGCTGCTATCATCAGGAAGGTGACACAGGAGCCCGAGAACCCTAACTTCTAGGTTCAAGAACAGGTTTTTCTGATCAACCATCAGATTCTTGAACCCTGCACAACCCAAACCACAACCTTTGAATACAACTACAACCTCAATTTCATTGTATATTAATTGTTGTTGTTGTGTCTAATGTGACCGTGAGGCTTCCGCAAGCAGGGAATTCCTCTTCATATCCAGCGCATGTGATGAATAAATTCTCATGCTGTGTTATTATTCCGCAAGCACCAGCAGCTTGATGGGTCCATGCTCTGGTGATCTTTATTAAACCATATAAAATAGATCCCAAAAAAAATTCACAGTAAGTTGCAAGAACAATGCATGCTGACAAAAATGAGCAGGGCACAAGAGCATAATTGGTAGTCCAAGCGAATTAGTGGGCAGGGTGGAAATTAATAATAAAAGTGAAGAAATCAGCAAGTTCTGCATGGATGCAGCCTTGATACGGTAATTGATATAGTGGGGAAAGAGTTGGAGAAAGGTGCCAGAGTACATTTGATAAAAGGTCTGTGCAACGTAACAAACAAAAAAGTTCTGATGATTTGATTTAATGAGACTGATTGCAGAAGGAAAAGTTTTAAACAATATTAAATGCAACGCTTTCAACAATCTGTCTCTGAATAAAACTCTCAACCACATCATTCATTTTGATAAATTACAATTCTAATTCTACTACAAGAGCAGCATGTCCTGCCTGAAAAGAATTGCAACTTCTTCTGTGAATAGTGTTTTCTAAAAAAAATATTCACACCAGTTTTTCCCCAGTTGATGCTCACACCAACATCTCTAGAGATAAATTTCAATCCCAGAAGATATAGTTGGCTCAAGAAAAAGGGAATGTGGGTGGTGGACGGAAACATACCACAAAAATGCCTTTATACCCAACTATGAATAGCTTGCAAGTATTTTTTTTAAACAATCATATCTCGGGCTCAAAGCTCAAGAATGGATGTGGCACAGAAAAATATGCACCTCAAACAGTGTATAAGGATGATACGTTTTCCTGACTTGTCCTAGACTGGTGAAAGGTAGTTTAAATGCAAAAGCTGAAGTTATTAGAAATCTGAAACAGAATTTTCCAAAGACTAAGGAGATCAGGCAGCATTTGTTGGAGAAAAAGTCTTAATGTTTCAATCAATTATTTTTTATCGGAACAACCACAAGTAGTTGCTTCTTCAGAATGCAACCAATTTTGATCGGTTTTAATCATTTCGATATATTATTACCCATTTGATAACAAAATGTTGAAACAAACCAAACTATTATTTACATTTTCAACAGATGAAGCATTACCCACATGGTTACTGCCCAACATTCAGTCACAAACATTAGTAAGTTGGTTCCCTGTGAACAAGTTTAGTGATGATGTCTTCTTCTCAATTGTCCACGGTGACACACATTTTTCTTTCACTTGTCAATTCACATCACAACTCCATTTTATAAGTTTATACATTGGCAACACACCATTTTTGGTCAGAGGGTTGACAGATGCTAGATAAAAGCAGAGCCTCTTCATTGCTCTCATTCTATCTCCTTAGTTCAACAAGTTCTCTGCCTAACTCATCTATTGTACACAGTGCTCTCGATGTGAACCCCTTTACATCAGCAGACTAGGTAACTGCTTTAGGACTACTTGAGCTCTGTCCGCAATGGCATTCTGGATCTCCCTTTGGAAGCTATTTTAATTTCCCTTTAATTCCCACACTGACTTATCTGTCCTTAGCCATCTCCACTTCCAGGGTTATGCCAAATGCGAACTGGAAGAACAGGATCTTATATTCTGCCAGATCTACAACCCAAAAAGCATGAACATGGAAATCTCCAATTTCAGGTAATCGCTCACCCTCTTTCTCCTTATAATCTACTCGGGTCCAAACACACACACCCACCCACTACATACACACACACACACACTGCACACCCACTACACACACCACACTACCCACACCACACATTCTTTGCAACAACCCCTTCCCCCATTCCCCAGTTTCTTGTCCCTCCTCTACTTGCACCATCTGCTTGCCACTAACACATTCCTCCCACTTGGGCCCTTGATGTCCTTCTCCCACATTCCCCATCTGCTCACCATCCTCCATTTATTGGTTCCACTCTTCCTTTCATATCAAATTCCATTAGCTACACCCCTTTGTTGTCTCCACTTCACTATCCAGCTTGTCACCACCTCCACCATCCTTTCTCTCACCTGAATCCATCTGCCCATCAACTCCTCCTCACCTGGATCAACTTATTGTTTGCCAGTTCTTGCTTGCCCTACCCCTACCCCTCCCTTTCATCATTTTATACTGACCATCTCCCTCTACTCTCTCAGTCCAGATGAAGGACCACGACCCAAAAATTTAACTGATGATTTTCTCCACGGAAGCTGCCTAACCCACCAAGTTCTTCCAGCAGCTCACTTTGTGATCCAATTAATTCTTATCTTTAATCATTACGTCTGAACACATGCCACAACATGTCTTCCTCCACTCAAAAGCCTACCCCCTATAAATATTTCAGCAAACTACTGCTCCTGTCCTCTCATCAATTTCCTCACGACAACATATTTCTTTCTTGGTCACCATTTACACCTTTTCAATATCCTCCATGCTAGCTCACTTCACTGTTATATTAATTGGTTCATTAAAACTGAATTACGCACTGATTTTTAATAAGAACTGTGGCCAGTCGAAAAGCATGGCCAATACATCAATGTTCAGTTCCTAGGGGACAGAGATAGGCAATGTTTCAGGTCAGGATCCTTCTTCAGGGATGAAAGCGTACCTGCTGAGTTACTCCAGCACTCTATGCTTTGATCAAGATTCTAGCATTTGGAGTTCCTTGTTCAGGTCTCTTTGTGTCAATGTAAAGCAATGCACTACTCAAAGAGTTCAGAAAATCGAAGCATTAACTGTGTTTTATCCTTTGATTATTTTAAAATATATTCTATTACTAATCTGATTAAGCTCAAACTAATTACTAATGAGTGGTTATGTTGAGTGGAGTACAATCACCAACTCCCATTCGCCAAGCATGACATGTTGCTTCTTTAAATTAAGCTTTCATTGTGGCATTGAAATTTCCCCTCTAAACAACACGAGTTAGCCTTTAGTGCTCTGGTAATCAGAATTATTGCCACTTAAAGAAAATTATAGATATTATTTTAATTTTCATCTTCAAGCCTGACAAATTTTAGCCCACAGTTGTAGTAGGTTAATTGCACTATTGCTAACTCTTATTACTCCCATGATTCAATCCTGAATGAATAGCCCCAAAATTTTAAGGTTAATCAATCACATTTTCTTTTAAATTAATGCAAAGAAAAACATTTGAATTTCACGCAGAACTCCAATGTAAATCTGATTTATGTACTAATCTGGTAAGCACTGGCATTGTTTCAATGTGAGAAATCTGGATTGAAGGGGACACGCTTTTCAATTCTGAATACATGTCCCCCAACTCCCACCTTTTGATGGAAGAGAGATCACTGACACTGTGGAAGATGATTAGACTTAGAATGATGGCCAGAGGAACATCTGCAGCTGGAGTGATTGTTCTTGAACAACCAAAATCAACTTCATTTGTGCCATGTATAACTCCACCAAATGGAGAGTTTTCTCGTGAATATCTGCTATTTTATGAGGGTCCTTGAGGCTGCACATCAAATTCTGCATTGAAGTCAAGGGCAAACATTCTCACCATACATCCAGAATACAACTCTTTCGTTCATGTTTGAGCCACAGCTTGGATGATTTCTGGAGCAGTGCTCCTGGTGGAACCCGAATGTGCTCAGCTTGATGAGTGAGCGGAGCTAGATAGCACTGACAACAACCCCTTCCATCACTTCACTGGTGATCAAGAGGGGACTGATGAGGCAGTAGTTGCTCAATCAGCTCAGGAGAAGTACATTGAATATTAGCTCAATTGCATTTTCCAGTACTTGGTCTTGTCATTGTTTGAGATCTGGCCCATTTATGGTGGAGTCATCTGCAAACTTGTAAAAGGAGTTACAGCAGAACCTGGCCACACAGTCGTGCATAGGGCTGAACCTCGTAAAGAACTGAGACACACCCTTGCAGGGCACCGGATATTTTGTCGCTATTCTCACACCGATTGTGGTCCATGGGTCAGGAAGTCAAGGATCCAGTTGCAGAGGGATGTGCTGACTTCTTTGTTTGGAGATGAGATTAGTTGGGATTGTGATGCTGAAGGCTAAATTAATAAACACGAGTTTGACGTAAATGTCCTTGTTATTGAGATGTTCCACGGTTGAGTGAAGACCGAGGGAGATGTTGGCTGCTGTGGATTTGTTATGACAGTCAGCAAATTGCAGTGGAGCAACAACTCTCCTGGAGGCTGAAGTTAGTGAGCCATGACTCAGCCTCCTGAACACTTAATGATGGTGGAGAGACGGTCAAAGTCACTGCATAGTAGTTACCCCAGCCTTGGACAGCAAATCATTGGAAAAGCTGTCTGTTTTAATGAATCAGTCTTCCATTTTCTTCTACAATGCTCATCAATCTAATAACTTCCACAACTAGATATCATAATTTCAAAGTTGTTGTAACAGATGGTCTTTGGGCCACCTGTTACTAATTTAAATGTTCAAAAACTGTTTTGAATTTTGATAATGTATAGCGGTATATGATTCATTCGTTACCTCAAACCCACATGCGGATATGTTGAAATAATTAGTCCAATGGGAATGAAAGAGTTTCAAATTTAAAAAAACCTGAAGATACACCTGGGGCAGAGGTTTAGATTCAAGGAACAAGATATGTATCCAATTTATTTGAAGACATCATCAAAAAGTAGGCTAAGGAATGATGGGGAGAGAGGATGTAATGCTTTGTAGTAGAGATCTGGTTAACTATACATGCAAAGTGAACTAATCTAATTTTGCTGTTGGGTTTGAGAAAAGGTTTGTGCTAAGTCAAGTAAAATAAGTTGAGTTCTCTGAAATTAAAGGGAGGAAAAAGTCTAAACAATCTCTTACTCTCGAAACTGGGGGGAGGGGATAATGGTGGGAATGTGAAGAGTATAAAATTGAATTAGCATAGGCCTGGTGTAGATGGGTGCCTCATGGTTGGTGCAGACTCGGTGAGTCAAAGGGCCTGCTTCTATGCTAAGGAGAAATACTATTCCTTCCCTAGAGTCTACCCCCAAAAAAACTTCAGCATGAGTGCACAATTCAAGCCACAAAATGGACCCCTTCCCACAGATGTGCAGTCACAAATATCACTGTTTTTTTACTCCATCAGCTCTATTGCTAACTTTAATTATCATTTCTGAACCCCTCTCTCATCACAAGCACTGGGGTGGAAGCTGCTTTACGTTCTCGTCGTCCACCCTGGGTAGTTCTACGGAATTGGCAACATTTGCAGCAAAGCGTCAACTATGGTACTCTGAAGCACCAATTGCCATTTTTGATTGTTGTAATTGATATACGAAAGAAGATCACAAGCAGTAGATATTTCACCAGATCATTTTTGAACGAGCCACTTAACTCTATATTGATCTTTCTTTGGGAGCACTGGAAGAAAAAGATTCAACCTATCCACGACCCCATAGAGAAAACTAAATTACAAGCTTTCAATTTCAATCTCGTTGGAAGTTTACATTTACTTTAAACCCAGTTTCCTCCAGTTTGAAGCAGCAGTTTCTCGAATGCATAAAACACAATTTACACCTGCATGCAGTGGGAATCTCATGGCTGCAATGCAAGTAGAATATGACAAAGACATATCACTTTGCATTCCCTCACAGGAGTTGTTATATGTGAAAGATCAGCAACAAACACAAATGAAACCGAATTAGAGAAATGCATCTTAAAAAGGGAATATTTTTTTAAAGTTCACTTTTGTTTTAATATATTCATTCAGCATGAAACAATGATCCAAGCCCCCAGAGCTGTCAAAACCTGGAAAGTATCTCCCTCATTATACACAGCACCTGCACCTCATGTGTGATATATGCATGGCAGATGCTAATTAAATCAATTGTGCTCTTACTTGATGCCTGAAATAAATCTGCTTTATGACATGAAAGCCTAAGACTAGTCTACTCATTAAATGTTTTAAAATAATAATCCATCACAACTGCTTTAAGAATTTCAAGATTACTACCATCTGTTGTATTTCCCCTTGACCATCCCCCTGCAAGTGGGAACATTATTCAGTGTGCACAAGACTTGCTAATTTGACAAACTACACGCACATAAACTCAAAAATTAAATAATTGCAAGGTAAATACCATTAACAGGCGCACACTTAAGAAAATACAGTGTGGGCTGAAGAAACTGTACATGTGCCACCAATAAATATTTGAATAATGATCGAGAAATCAATAAGGGCTGGTATTACTATGGCGCAGTATTCGTAAGGGCTTGACATATCAGGCCTGCATCAGTCTCATCCAAGGAGTGAAGTCAAATAAATATAACAATGGCAAAAAGATATGTCATTTGATGATTATTACTTCTCTTTTTAGAATCCAATGGTATTTAGGATTGACCAAATGTAAAATGAATCCAGATCCATACTTTCAAGAAGATAGCCTGGCACGAAAGTATTAATTGTGTTAATTTCTTCCCAATGAGTACTTCAAGATGATAAAATCCATGGAGGGCAGATTAAATGGATTACTGAGGAAAAGCTAGTCTCAAGATATTTGTTGTTGTGGATCCTAGTTAGCTGTTTAGGAGTTGGGTGTGTTGTGAAGGAAATGAGGGGATGGAAGGAGTTGTCACCTATTAGTTCAACTTGCTGGCAAGTAGACATACATTAACACTGAGTGAAAACTGGATCAAGCTCAACTTCAAAACATACATTAACACTGAATGAAAACTGGATCAAGCTCAACTCCAAAACCCATAATCGCCAAAAACAAATTTCGAGGATTGCATGAACTTTGGTTATAGAGTCATAGAGTGATATATTGTGTGGAAACAGGCCCTTCAGCCCAACTTGCCCATTCCAGGCAACATGTCCCAGCTACACTAGTCCCACCTGCCTGTGCTTGTTCCATATCCCTCCAAACTTGTCCTATCCATGTACCTGTCTAACTGTTTCTTAAACGTTGGGATAGATCCAGCCTCAACTACCTCCTCTGGCAGCTTGATCCATACACCCACCACCCTTTCAGAGATTCTGTGCATCTACCCGATCGATTCCTCATAAATATGATTACATACACCTCTCTAAGATCACCCCTCATCCTCCTGCACTTCAAGATAGAGACCCAGCCAACTCAACCTCCCTATAGCTCAGACCCTCTAATCCTGGCAATATCCTCGTAAATCTTCTCTGAACCCTTTCAAGCTTGACAATATTTTTCCGATAAAACGGTGCCCAGAACTGAACACAATACTCTCAATGCAGTCTCACCAACCTCCACCATCGAAGGGATCTATAGGAGGCGCTGCTTCAAAAGGGCAGTCAGCATCATCAAAGACCCACACTGCTCTGACCACACTCTCATTTCACTCATGTCGTCTGGAAGAGTATATAGGAGTTGGTAAACTGTGACCTCCTGGTTCAACAACAAATTCTTACCAGCAACCATCAGGTTCTTGATCACTACAAACACCAACTAAAATACGAATTATAAACTGTCTTGTTTGCACTGAGGACTTTGGGCTTATTTGCACTAATTTTAGGGTTTTTCATTTATTAAACTTTTTTCTATTAATTATATTATCTATGAGCACTGTGTTGACAGATCTGTTATGCTGCCTCAAGTAAAAAAATCATTTTTGCGTTTTCAGTACATATGACAATTAAACACTCCCAACTTGCTTGAAGGAAGGTGCGAGATTGTCATTTCTATTAACACCCTGCAACAAAAACTCTTTAGAGAACAAGAATTGCAGGTATACTCTACGCTTAAAAAATATCGAATATACATGCAACGTGTATACACAATACATTTCAGATATGTCATTTTAGACGGAAAATTAAGATTGAATTTCATACCACCATTTCGTTAACAGCCATGTGGCTTAAAATCTATCATCCTTCCAAATTTGTAACATTCTTCACCTCCCTACATAGACTATGAAGGTATATTCACATTCTGGCCAAATGAACTGTCTCTTAATTGTACATCCTCCCACTAACTTAACATGGAATTCAGCACTCAATGAACCCACTTCAGCATTATGCTGATGAACAGATTGTGGCAAACTGCCAGTTGATCTTCAATATTAATGAAACTTAAACTCATTCACTCCCTCGTCAAGATTTAAAAAAACACATTTCAAAAGCTGCATCATGCACATATCTTGGTTCCAGGAAGACGGTAATTTTTCATAATGAGATGCTGAAGAAATGTTCATCGCTCAATGTTTCATCTCAAGTAAATTCATATGTTCTTATAATAAATTCAACAATGGACCATTTGGGATTTTCCAACAGCTTATGAAATGTTTCATAATGATCTTTCATCAATTCATCCCACTCATTTAAATGAGTTTTGCACATTTCCTCAGAGCCAGCCCATCCTTAACTGCACTCAACAGCTGTAAGAACAAATGAGGAAAAAACCTTAATGTGAATATTTATAATGCTTGATAATTGGAAACACACCAAGAACAATGCATTTCTCCTCAATGTGTATATTTTATAATATCCAAACACTTTTCCTGGTATTTTATGAGAAATGCAAAACCTCTGAAGCGTGGACAGATCCACATGAAATACAAGAGGAGTCTTCAGCAACCCTGGGGCTAGAGAGGAAGCACTGGGAAGTATGGAACAGGGGATCATAAGATCAAGTGACAGGAGTAGAATTAGGCCATTCAGTCCATCAAATCTACTCCGCCATTCAATCATGGCTGATCTATCTCTCCCTCCTAACCCCATTCTCCTGCCTTCTCCTCATAACCTCTGACACCCGTACTAATCAAAGGGGATAAGGGGAGTTGAAGGAGAGAGGATTATGGAATGGAAGTACCTGACAAATTTCCGCAGTGGGAAAGCAACTAAAGAAGTTGAGACCAATCACAAAAAAATAAATTTCAAAGAATATTAAAGGAAAATAATGGACACCACCTTGGATGGTGGCAGTGGGGGTGGGGGGAAGTGTGGGAGGGGAGGGGGACAGTGGGGGGCAGGAGAGAGTGGGAGTGGGGAGGAGGGGAGAGTGGGGGTGGGGAGGAGTGGAGAGTGGGGTGGGGAGGAGAGAGTGGGGGGAAGGGGGCAGTGGGAAGAGTGGGAGTGGGGGTGAGGGGGACAGTGAGGGGCATGAGAGTGGGGGTGGGGAGGAGGGGAGAGCGGGGGTGGGAGAAAGAGTGGGGGTGGGGGGAAGGGGGTGGGGAGGAGGGGAGAGTGGGGGTGGGGGAGGTGGGGGTGAGAGGAGGGGAAGGGGGAATAGGGGTGGGGAGGAGGGAATGGGGTGGAGGCAGGGCTGGGGGAGTGGGGCGGGGCAGGCGAGGGACAAGTGGGGGTGGGGTAGGGGGTTTGGAGTGGGTCAGTGGGGCGAGGGGGGGATAAGGGGGATTGAGTGGGGGGGTTGAGGGTGCTACACCAATACAGGAGAGGCTTTGGTTCCAGGGCTCACTCAGTGACACCCTCTCCCCTTCCCTGTTCCCTGTTCCCCCTCTACGAGGAATGGGCCCAACGGGTCCACTTGGTCTAGTAGAATTATAAAGACGATTGTATTTATTCTCTCTCTCCCTCAAGTACTGGGCTAGATTGCACTTTCCTTGGCCAGCAGTTTAGAATTGAACTGCCTTTTTGAGGCTTGCGTGAATGTCGTGATTATGTTAACTTATTGCAGGCATACATAGTAAAGTCATAGTTTAATTGTTGGAGTGGTGAAAATGCTGGGATAATCCATCCTTCGGGGGGTGGGGAAGGAATGTTAAACAGAAAACAACTGGTGGATTTGAGGTGGAGTTGTCCTATGTCTTTGTTGCATATCCTTCTGCACATTCTTTCTAGCCAAAGCATAGCAACACACAAATACTGAGCATGCTGGAAATCAGATGTAATGACAAACAACCTGTCGTCCCACTGCTGGCCTCGCTGGGATAGTTCCTGATCAAACAGAGCTGATGGGATGGCTGGCCTTCATTTCTGCCCCTTAACTAAAACTGCATGACTAGCAGAAACGTTTTTTTATGGATCAGTTAAAATTGATTTTCTCGAAAAGCAAATATATTTCTCGACATCCCCGATGGACACAGTTGAAACAGCCTTTGACATCATGACATCAGCTTGAAGTGAGAGATCAACAGGGAGTTCTGGGGAGTCCGGTCTCAGGTTCTAATACCTGAGGCCTGACTACAGCTTGTGGTCCGTTCTTCTCTGTTGGATGGCAGGCCAACGAGGCTGGGGGGACATTGTGAACTGCATAGCTGGCGTCTGTAGGGCCTGTGTGGGAGGTGTACTTAAGATACCGATCATGGGTGATTCTGGTTCAACCTGATCACCAAGCACATGCCTATATTGAGGAAGATACATACACACAATTGGATTATTGGGACTTGTCACTTAACTATTTTCCCGAGATTCATAAAATACACGTTAAGAACTTTCTACTGGTGCTCAAAATACCAAACTTTATGAACTTTTATCTATTTGGATAAAATTAAAAAGTGATAAGAATTGCCAAGGTTGGCATAAGGGTAGAATTCTGCCAGAAAAAATAAAAAATATTTTATTGTAACTCACGCATCTTCATGTTTCAATATTGTTTGATGAATTTGGATAATCAGACTTCTTTTTATTTTGCACCAGAGACAGCCAATTCCGACAAAAGATCATCATGTGTATTTAACATTAACTCAATGTTTCTCCCTCCACAGATGTGGCATGACTTCTGACAACTAGAAATGAAAATACCCATCAACAGTAAAGCTTTTATGTCAAAGTATTTTTGACAGTATTTGTTTTTGTTCTGTCCTCAAACATCTCATCTCTGCCAGAGATCCAATTTTTCAAGCATTCACCACCCTCCCTCAGCTGCCACCGCCACACTTTGGATCACTCACCCTCTCTTGTTCACCACTCCATCATAGGCATTGCCTTGATTTTCTCCACCCTTCCCCATCTATGAGTTGCAAAGCATTTCAGGGAGAGATACAGTATGGAAACGGACTCTTCCACATTCTTATCAGCTCACTCCAGTTTCCCCCCACTCAACTACACACCAAGGGTCACATAACGACAGTGATCAATTTACTACCAAATTCATGCATCTTTTTGATGTGGGAGGAAACCTACAAGGTCACAGGGAGAACATGCCAAGAGCAATGGAGATCAGGACTGAACAAGGGCTCCAGAGCTGTAAAGCTAATAGCTGTGTCACAGTGGCACCAAAAGGAGAGGATTTGTAGGAATTCAGGCAGCATCTATGGAGGTAAGGAGGGCGGGGGGGGGGGGGGGGAAAGGGGGGCACTGGCTGTGTTTGCAGTCCCCTGCAATTGGTTATAGTTTGAATTTGGGAGCAGCGCTATTGGCCAGAACTTACTGGCGGTAATTTCAATACCTGATTTCTTACCTGTATAAAGGCAGGCGCCAGTAAGCCAGGAGTTAGTTCAAGCTCATGTACGAGAGGGGTTCACCGACAGACTGAGTCATGATCAGCGCCACGGGCGGAGGCAGAGAAAGAGGGGTGTGCTGCCTTAAAACTGGACCTCGCGCATACCAAGACAAGTATTGTTTTTGTCCTCTCTTGCCAATAAAACTGATTTGTAACTAAACCGACGAGTGAGCCTTTTTCTGTTCTACTAGTCAGACCCTTGAACCTGTTCCCTTGCAACAGGGATATGGTCCAAATGTATGGAGATGGGATTAGTTTAGATGGCCACTTGATTGACATAGATGAGTTGGGCCAAAGCGCCTGTTTTGATGCTATTTGACTCTATGACACTAAGAGGGTGTGAAGATGGTGTAACAGAAAACTAGAATAGCTTAGAGGAGAGAGAATGAACGGAGGGGGTGGGGTGCCAGTTCACTGAAATTGGAGAATTTAACGTTCATGCCATTGGGTTGTAGACTATCCTGGGTTGAGCTGTTCCTCTGGTGCCATTATGCCATCTATGTCTCCAACATTTTTCCTAATTCTGATGAAAGGTCATCAGACTGAAACTTAAACCTTGTTTGTCTCTCCACTGTTGCTACCTGACTTGACTTGCTGAGCATTTCCAGCATTTTCTGATTTTATTTTGGTCACCAAGTACCTTGTGTTTGATTTTGCAACAGATAAGCACAATGCTCAAATCCTCATCGCATTTCTCGCCGTATCATATTTAAATTACAATAGAAACACCTTCAAGATTCCAACATTGCATGTTCACTTTATTTTGAAATCCAGGTGGTTCACAATCGCAATGTCTCTGAAGCATCTGTACAAAATGAAATCACTTAGGTACAGCCGCGATCTTACCCAAATGCTGCTGCACAAAATGCTTTCTCTTTACTTTGATAGCTTCTGGATCATATATTAAGTCACAGTAACGAAAGTGGGTGAAAAAGGAGAAAAGCATAACGGGACAAATCTTCATTCTTGCTGGGTGTGTTGTTACTCAAGCTTGCAAAGTAACTTTATTCTTCAACTCATGGATGACTTGCAAATTTTAATCTTGTGAATTAAATGCAGAAGAAATAGTACAGGAATATATTTTTCTTAACAAGCCATATTTGAGATCAAGGCAAGAATAAGAACAATTATGTTATTTGACTCTAGCTCCAAGCTTCTACATCTTCTACAAGCTCCAAGTTCCTTTACATCTTGTCTGGATGTATAGAATGTTTCTATTTGCACCTTCTGCACAACAACCTCAAAAATCATGCAAATGTGCGACAAGAATGTTTATAAATAATTTTGATACAGTTCAGTCTCATCTTGGTCTAAAGGTTTACCAACAAATTCTTGATAGTGTGATTCCAAATTCAAATTTCCCCCTGAGCAATGAGAAGCCCTTGGTGCTCTGAATATTCAGCGCTCTTGCAGGAACTACAAATACAGTTATGAAAAGTATTAAATGGTCTGACTGAATTTTTTTGGGGATTTTTCTCATTTTTTATATCAAATGGAAATCATTTAAATAAGAGCATGAATTAAGTAGCACCTTTTACCATAGTAAATCATCTCAAAGCGTTAGAACAGACTATAACATAATTAATATTTTCCAAGTTACAAAAAGACAGTTCCAGTTCAAAAAAGGATCAATTGCACTTCCTGTCATTAAAAAAGTAGCACCCCAGCATCCTCACGCCATCTTCTTCTATCAAAAAGAGCAAATAAAAGAGTAATCAGAACTAAATTAAGAGGAAGTAGATGTTCAGTATAATATACAAATAATTAAAAAACATTAAATAAAATAGAGCAAGTAAAATAATAGCACTAGTGAAAGAAAAATGAATTATCTCAGCAAGGGAGAGAGTGTTAAGTACCATGTGAAGTCTTAGAAAACTCACATCCAGAGGATATGCATCTCTGAATTGTTAGTTCAGTCAAAAAATTAGGTGTGGAGTTGGAGACAATTCAGCAAAATAAGGAAGTGTGAAGTGTTCTTGGAGCAAGATTTTGAGATGTGTGCTCAGAACATAAAGTCAATGAGCATGAAGTGGAAGAGTAGGAACGGGAGAGATGGGTGAATATCCCATAAGAAAATGCAGATATCCATATTTTCAATTGATTTATATCCTGCTGTATCCTTCAACAACCTTCCTTGCTATCCACAACTCTGACATATACTTTTTTTTAAAAAAAGAGGTCCCAATACCGATCACTGTGGAACATCACTAAACACAGATCTCCAATCAGAATAACACCCCTCTGCCAATACCTCTGTCTTCCATGGCCAAGCCAATTCTGAATCTAATTTTCCAAACCACCATGGATCCCAGGCACCTTAATCTGTTTCAGCTGGTTCCTGACTTTGTGGAATGCCTTACTAAAGCCTTAAGAGTTCGGGCAAGATAGAATCTTATTTGGTGCTAGCTAATCATTCTTCTTGAAATCGTTGGCTGGCATTTGATCTAGCCTGCACATATGTTTCAGTTACACCGGGTTTGACCCAGCTACTGTTCAGCTCCTTGACGGTCATGGTCAGCAAGATTGCTTTTCCAGATGTGGAATGGGTCAGTGCACAATACTGACATCATTCAGCAGCGAGTGCAGTTGATAGGCCCCATTCAGAAACAAAAAAATCAGAGCATAGAAACCTGTACAAGAAAAATGGAATAAACCAAACATTGGTTTATTGTGGGTGCCTGGGATATTGGTAAAGCAAACCATAAATTTAGTGAAGTTAATTTGAAAAGTGTTGAGAGTAGGGATTGATAAATGGTTTTCCAAAGATTATTTCCGCAGCCACCTTGGTAGACTAGTGCAGAACTAATGATTGGGAAAGTCATTGACTTTGAAAAGAATGATGCCAGGAAGAGTTTTCATTTCACAGGATGTTAGTGTCGGTCTACTGGGCAAATGGAAGATATTCTGCCAAAATAAGCAGTGAAATGGCCAAATAAATCGATGGCAAGAAGCAAGGTTTTTAAACTGGGAACTTGGAGTGAGGTGATTGGTGAGGGAGGGGTTGTTGTTACAATGTGACAATTCAAGAGTGAAGATCACTTGCAGCTTAGATAAACGAAAAGTTATGCCAAAAGTGTTAGTAATAATAAAAGTAGTTTTCTTCAAAAAATTACATTTGGGAATTTGCAACAACTGTAGAATTCTCAAAATGCTTAAAAGGCAAAGCAGTAATTTGGATGTGTGGTCACAGTTTTGATAAAGGTAATGTAGCAGCCTATATACCAACATATATCATATCATATCATATCATATCATATATATACAGCCGGAAACAGGCCTTTTCGGCCCACCAAGTCCGTGCCGCCCAGCGATCCCCGTACATTTACACTATCCTACACCCACTAGGGACAATTTTTACATTTACCCAGCCAATTAACCTACATACCTGTTCGTCTTTGGAGTGTGGGAGGAAACCGAAGACCTCGGAGAAAACCCACGCAGGTCACGGGGAGAACGTACAAACTCCTTACAGTGCAGCACCCGTAGTCAGGATCGAACCTGAGTCTCCGGCGCTGCATTCGCTGTAAAGCAGCAACTCTACCGCTGCGCTATCGTGCCGCCCATAAATGTCCAGAACAGTTTTTTATGGGTTGCCTGACAGTGAATATTGGCCAGGGAGATGCATTAAAAATCCAGAACTGTTCAAAATAGGTCTTGGAGTTAATTCAGCAGAAAACCAAATAAAACAGCAAAAAGACACAGAGATGCCCAAAGCAAAATATTGCAAATGCAAGAAACCCAGAAAATGTTGTAAAGATGCAGCTGGAGGTCAGACCACATCTGAACTATTCAATCTGGTTTTTATATCCAGCGACCATCAGAACTGAAAGCAGTTAGAGATAAAGATGCATATAAAGAGGTTTGGACAGAGGACAAAAGGGCAGCTCAGTGATAGATGGGAGATCAGTAGGATTGAATGACAGGTGATGATGCAGGTTGAAAGAAGGTGGGACAGACAGGTGAACAGGTGTGTGTAGAAAGGAACTGCAGATGCTGGTTTATACCAAAGATGCACACGTAGTGCTGCAGTAACTCAGCGGGTCAGGCAGCATTCTGCCTGACCCGCTGAGTTACTCCAGCACTTTGTGTCCATTTTAGGTGAACAAGTATGTCTGGATAAGGTATAAATAGGAGACGACAAAAAATCTAAACCCACCAGGATCGAGGCAGCAAGAAGGCTGGAAATGTGAGGATGGTTGATTATCTGAATTTGTTAAATTTAATGTTGAGTCGTGAATCAGAGATATTTAGATTATTAAAAGGGCCACTGTTACAGACTGAACAGGAGTTTTGCAGAGTGATCCCTCAACTCGTGTTCACTATAGTCTGCACTATAGAGGAGATCACAAAATGTGCAATAAATGCCATACATTAAATTGTAAGTAGTACAAGTAAATCACTAAGTCAACTGGAAGATGTGTTTAGAGCTGGAAGGAAAGAGATAAAAGGTTTGTTGCTGTGACTTCTGTGGCTCCATGCGAAAACGCCGTGAAGAAGGAAGTCGGTATTGGCAGAGATGGAAGAATGAGCCACAGTCTCATGGAGGTCACAGTCTCTTCAAGATGCCGAGAAGGAACATGGGAGAGGGTGGGGGAAGTGTGCTTCCATGGCTGGTGGTATCACATTAGAGGTATCAGAAATTATGAAAGATGAACCATTGAATATGGAGCTTGGCTTGTTGTAGATGCTGAGAAATTGGGATTATGGCAAAGAAAATGACAATCAAAATTCAGTGGTCCGTAAGCGACATGGCTTTTGTCTGAAAGCAAGTATATTGAAGGTGAAACAATGCTGAGTGTTGCACTACGCTAGAAGACATTTCAAGCAAAACCACGGGCTGGATGTCTTATGTACTTTTCATTTCTCCTGTCAACTTTTAAACATACATCTGTACACACACAGCTCTCTCTGCACTCGTGCTCTTATATTGAAACGGCACTAAAATGGGCCACTGCTAACCTGATGCTTGTTTCTTTGAATCTTTGATTAAAACATCCTGCCCAGAGAACTACCTCAAAGCCCAGCAGACTGATGTAATTGATTTGGGTCTCTTGAAATTATGACTGCCCTTTTACAACCAAATTAATATGTTTGCTGCAATTTGCTGACTGACCACCTGAAAGCGAATAAGCAACTATAATTATCTGATAGAATTGCACCTGCAACAAATAGATGAAAAACGATTAGTTTTTTGAAAAATAATTAAAACCCTATGATGCAAGGCCTTTGTACTGAAATGACCTGTTACCAAATCAGTTAACATTTTTTAGATTTAAAAGTTACTTCAGTGATGCCTAAAATGACAAACCCTAGTAATCTTTCAAAATAGTGAACATTGATAGAAAATGGATTACTGCTGTGTGAAATTTTAAAACATTTACTAGCG
Organism: Rhinoraja longicauda; assembly: GCF_053455715.1. Classification (NCBI taxonomy): domain Eukaryota; kingdom Metazoa; phylum Chordata; class Chondrichthyes; order Rajiformes; family Arhynchobatidae; genus Rhinoraja; species Rhinoraja longicauda. The sequence goes on along the minus strand of NC_135955.1, from coordinate 50,982,249 downwards.
TAATCCCAGAATCATATCCTATCCTCCAAATCACTGGAAATTCAATTAACCCTGCAAGCCATGTCATTTTAAAACAAACAAATCCCACCGAAAATCAGACCCCCCTACCACCCCTTTAAAACTTACTTCAAAAATGTACATTTTTATATATTTGCCAGATAATTAGGAAATATGAGTATTTAAATTAAATCATTTTTATCTAACAGAGAAGAAATGAATCAATTTCTGAACTGTTGATCCACATTCACATTTTGCTGCTTCTAATTTTTTTTTCCCAGGCAACATTTCAAAAATCTGACTAAATTCTCAGAGGGCTGAGATGTATTTCACCGCCAGCACTGGCAGCTCCTCAGACAGACCACTCTTCCCAGTTATAAATCATCACTTCCCTTTTCTTTCTGGTATGCTTTGTGCTTGATTGAAACCTTGTGCAGTGGAAATGGTTTCTCAATGTACAATTGTTCCTTAAAAGAGTTTAGAAGTTAGAATTTAATTGCAGCAGTCTTAAATGTTCAATTTACAAAACTTAGCTTTCTTGTGGAAGAGTGCTCGTACTCATTGTAGAACGCAACACCACAATGTTTTCTAAAAATAAGAGTTAATTCTATATTTATTTAGCAAATATTCAGTTCTACCATTCAGTAGCAAAGCCAAACTAATGTGCACTTGTTCCAAACACTACTTATTCTAAAAATACACCATCACAATTTAGGTAAGGATCCCATATTTCAAATCAACTGAAATTACCTCACAGTACAATTTTAAATTGGCATCATTGTATGCCTAGATTTTGCTACCTTTGAGTATACTGTTCCCTCATTATTGAGCCCCATCACTAACAATTCAGCCAAATGACTGCAGGGAATACACCAACATAATTGTTTAGATCCCTCAAATTACAATCAACACTTCCAAGTAGTTAAAGATTTCATCACTAAAATATGTAAGAAAGCAAACTGAAAAAGGTATCCCCTTCCCCTTTACTAATATATATATATACCAATCTACTAATTGGTATTTAGCCCACACATAAGTTACATCTAACACAGTGGTAAAAAACATTGCCTGAAAACTGCTACAACAGTTTTAATCACACCAGCCACAGCAATGCAAAACAAGTTGTGAAGACAAGCATGTTTTAGCCAGATTAACACTGCATTTCTTGAGTGATGCGCCATAATCTGTGATCATACATTGTTCTCATGATAATGTATTTCTTCTCAAATAAAACACAGAATGTTGGAAACGCACAACAGTATCAACAATAGTGAGGGATAGAAATTCAACGTTTTAGGCCAAGGACCTTTCAGCAGAACTGGAACAGTGAAAAGATAGGCACATTTTAAATTGCAGAGAAGGGGAGGATGGAGAGCAGAGGGAATATCTGTAATGGAGTGAAAACCAGTTGCCAAAGTGACATTTACTTGGAAAACCAGCAGTTAGAGACAAAATGTTATTGAAACAGAAAACAGACTACTTCCAAAAAGTCTTTATACCCAATTCACAATGTTTAGTGCAGTGTTCCCTTGATTTAATAGTCAATCCTGCCAAGTACGTCATTTCAACTTCCTCCAAATTATTAAATAATGTTGATGGAAACATTGTTCATTACATACTTGGAGATTTTCAGAAGGTTTCTGACAAGAGTTCCATAACTAAAGTTTTTGAAGAACATGCAGTCCAGCAGAATATAGATCAGAAGTATGTTGGAAGAAAGAGCAGTACACCTCAAACAGAACAGAAAATGCATTTGGGCTTGTGCACAAATGCACATTGTGAAAAGGTGACAGGAGAATTTCCGACAGCCATTAATATAGGCAACGGCAATTGTTGCTTTTGCACCACAATAATTCTTGTTACATAAAGTTAAAATGGATAAAGATCTACAGCAGGTAATGAGAATAGAGCTACAGTTTAACTATTGTCTAATTAATCTGATGGCATTGGAAGGATTTGTCAGGATATCATGAGTTTTTAATCGTTAGTTGAGGAACAATGTTGTTATAATGATTTATTCTGAACTAATAGGGTTCTTAATGAATTAGGAAAGCATTAAATCTCAAAGTTTAAAAACCGCTCTTTTCTGTTATAAAAGGTGTTAGAAATACGTACATTTTATTTATAAATAATTTCAAGACTTTTTATTCTTGCAATCAGGGAGGTCATTAACATCAGGATTGTGAGGGAGTACTGTATCCTGTAAACCACTACGGTGAACAAACATGCTGAAGCGTAGGAGTGGACAAAACTCTGGGCCAGAAGACATCACATTTATGACAGGGTATGAACTCTTAGTTCTACTGTTCCAGTTTTCAACAGTACTCATCCAGATTTATTACGCCAACAACCCAACAAGGAGAGGAAGACATGAATGGATACTGTGGAGAAGTGGTTTAGCTGTTCACCAGCACTGCTGACAAGATCACACAAAGGCATTTGATACTGTTATGCTCTCTTTTGCCAAAACTGATCACTACTTATTCCAAGACCGTCCTGAAATGGCCCCCAGCTTCAATTTTCTATTCCAATCTCCAGTTCTTAAACTCATCTTCCTTTTCTTCACATTGAAACCTTCCATTCATATACCTCCAATGCTCCCATCATTCCTCCAACATTCTGCTCCTCCAACATTCTGTTCCCTCCCAGCTCTGAATTGGCACATTTTTCTGATTTCCTCTTTCCTCCCTTCCCCTCACTTGCTCATGAGACTTGTTTCCTGCTGTTTGATCCTCTACCAGCTAAATACCAAACAACACTTTTCACTTGTGGCTGCCCATAACAGCTGATGTTGTTAACAGTTGTACCTACTTTTTACTGAGCCACTCTCTATCAAATCTGTGCACACACACAAAACCTTGTAAACTACTGCCTCATCTCCAACCTCACCTTTGTCTCTGAAGTCCTTCAACATCGTCTATCCATCCAAAACCATGCTCACCTTTCCTGAGACACGGTAGTGCAGCGGTAGAGTTGCTGCTTTACAGCGCCGGAGACTCAGGTTCGATCCTGACTACGGGTGCTGCACTGTAAGGAGTTTGTACGTTCTCCCCGTGACCTGCGTGGGTTTTCTCCGAGATCTTCCGTTTCCTCCCACACTCCAAAGACGTACAGGTATGTAGGTTAATTGGCTGGGTAAATGTAAAAAAATTGTCCCTAGTGGGTGTAGGATAGTGTTAATGTACGGGGATCACTGGGCGGCACGGACTTGGAGGGCCGAAAAGGCCTGTTTCCGCTGTATATATATGATATGATATGATATGATAAGTCTTGAAGGTACTGGTGTCGAGAGAGACTTGGCTTTCCTTGTGAAAGTTGATGTGATGGCACAGCAAGTAATTAGAGAGCAAATTTATTGCAAATGGATACAAGTTCAGACATCTTTTGGAAATTATATAGGGCCCTGCTGAGATCTCAGCTGGAATATTGTGTGCGGGTCTAGTTGCCCCACACGAGGAGAGATAGAAGGAGTGCAACAAAGGTTCCCCAGATTAATTCCTGGAACAGCAACGAGAAGTTAAATTGACTTGGTGTGCTCTTTGGACTGAAGTATCAGAGGTGATATCATTGTTACATGCAAAATTCTTATGTTTGTTTGTTTTTATGTCTTGTTTGCTCTGTAAAGCGTCTTGGAGTTTCCTGAAAAGCGCTATATAAATTAAATGTATTATTATTATTATTATTATTATTATTATTATTGCGCTTAATAGAGTAAATGTAGGAATTACGTTTCCGCTAGCTGGGGTCACTCTCAAGAATAAATGGTCAGTCATTCAGGACTGAGTCGAAAAGAAATGTCTTAATGGCATTACTATCCATGAGGAGGCTCAGTAGCTGAGAACATTCAAGCCAGATCTTGATGCATTTATAAATATTTAGGAAATCAACACCTACGATGTTTATGCATGAAAGGATCACTGAGGTAAAAGATCAACCATGACATTGAATGGCAGATCAGGCACAAAAGACTGAACATGCTTTGTTGTGTTCTTAGGTCTAATTGAATGCAATGGAAGTTAATCTTTCTTTCCTCTTCCTCCTCCTCAAATTGACTGCCATCTCTTCCAACATCTCTCCATCATTGCCTGAGACTGAATATGCCTGCCTCCACTCTTATCAGTCACAGGAACTGCAGATGTGGTTTACAAAAAAGACACAAAGTGCTGGAGTAACTCAACGGGTCAGGCAGTATCTCTGGAGACATGAATATGTGACGTTTCGGGTTGGGATCCTTCTTCAGATCTTAAGTCTGGTCACACCCATAATCATCTCGATGGCCTCTATTCTCATTCATCCTCTGTTTTGCTCCATTCAACTAAGCTTGAACTCTCTTATTTTCCACTACATGGTACCCCTTGGCAATATTATCCAAAGAAACATGACGTGTTGCCAGTGATAATGCCATCACCAGCTTAGATGGTCTTTAAATTGTCACAGTGCTTGACTGATATCCAATAATTTATGAGCAGAAGTTTCCATAAACTAAATTGATGGAAAACCAAATGCATCATCTTTGGACTCAACACAATTTCCATTCTCGACCCACCAATTTCATGCTTTTCCATTTTAACCCTCTCTCCACAGATGACATGCAAATACTCCTCACATTTTGTGTTCCATCTCAAATTTGCAGCTGCAGCAGCAGCATTCTGTTTTAGAACTTCTTCTTCCATCCCAGTAACTGCCTAATAGTGAAGTGCAAAGTCTGAACCTTTGGAGTTATATATGATCCACAATGTCCTTCCAACTACTAATCCATGTAGTCAATAAGGTAGCCTATTTCCATAAGTGTTACATTTTCCAACTTGGCCAAGCCCTTCTCATCTGCTGCTAACATAATTGTTCTTACCTTGTTCTATTTCGATGTAAAGGCATTCCTGGTGAGCCTTCTACATTCTACCATCTTTCAATAAAGTGATCCAAAATTTTGTTGCCCTTTTCCCAAGTAATTTTTCTATTGGCACTGACTGCCACTTTAGCAGTTTAATTTACCCTGTATTTTACTTTAGCAGTTTAATTTACAGTTTAGCAGTAACACTTTAGCAGTTTAATTTACCCTCGAATGTTTAGTGAAGTGATCGCATTTACAATAATAGAATAGTCAGAAAATGAATGAATCATAATGTTTATGACACTCAATATTTCATAATGCATTTTGCTTACATGTCGCAGTGCATCGAACAGTGTGACTCATTTTTCACTTGCTGCTTCCAGGCACCTGACATCTCTTAGCTTTAACCAGCCTGTCAACATCAGGGACCAGTTTCTGGGCAGTTGTGATTTTCATAAAGTCATTTAGATGTCTGTGTCAGCTGCGAGCGCAGTTTGGATCTTTTATGGTCATTATGGTGAACGCCTGCTCACAGGGATATGTTGTCCCGAGCATGCAAAGGATCTTTGAGGCAAAGTCTGTCATCTTGGGGTACATCAGTCCCAGGCATTGATAGAATGAGTCCAGATCCACAGTCTCAAATTTATATTTCAAAGCCGAGTTACACTGAACTTCAATTAGTTCCATTTGGAGTTCCTCCGGCACATCTGATGCTGCGTTGATGGCAAACGGCGAGCAAAATAGTGAGAATTCCTTCTCGAGCTGATTGAAGACCTGGAAACGATTCTGAAACTCACTTTTCAGCCATGATATTTTGTCCTTGTACCTGTCCATGTTGTCATTATTCTCATGAGCGAGACGCACAGACTGCAACAAGGGGAAATGAGCTGAGTTGCTCCGGGATAGTTGCATCTCCCACAGGCCTAATTTAATTGGAAAGGCACAAATGCTGTCGTAGTATTTCGTAACAAGTTTGTTGCAGCCTTGCATGTTAACATTAAGCACATTTAAGTGCTCTGTTATATCCACCAGAAATCCAAGATCATGAAGCCAGTCTGGGTCATCCAACTCTGCCACTGGCTTCCGTTTCTCATTCATGAACAGTCCAATTTCCGCACGTAATTTAAAAAAACGTTTGAGCACAACCCCTCTGCTCAACCAACGGACTTGAGTGTGGCAGGGTAGGCCAGGTCCAATATTACTTTCGGACAAAGGTGTGTCAAATTGCTGATGGTTGAATCCCTTGGCTCTAATAAAATTAACCGTTTTGATTACTACATCCATGACATTGTCCATTTTCAGGCTCCTGCTACATAACGCCTCGGTGTATAATACAATGAAAATTCCAGAATTCCTGCTCTGGATTCTCTGTCTGAACTTTCTCTCTGAGTTTCGCAACAACACCTGCCTTTTTTCCGACCAAGGACGGTGCACCATCTGCTGCCATGCTGACTGCGTGACTCCAGTCAACCCCCAGTCTGTCCAAGGTCTCAACGAGGCTGGAGAAACCGTCGTTCGCCATTGTGGTGTTTGTCATGGGCACCATCTCCACAAACTTCTCGGTGACGGTCAAAGATGCATCAACATCACAAATAAATATTCCCAATTGAGCTACATCAGACACGTCGGTGCTCTCATCAATTGCAATAGAGAAGGCAATAAATAACTTCACTTTGTCTTTTAGTTGACTGTTCAAATCTCTGCAAGGTCCCTGGTTCTCTCTGCCAGAGTATTTCTTGACAAGCTGATATTACCAAAAGCCTGTCTCTTCTCCGGGCACACCAGCTCAGCTGCCGACAGCATGCATGCTTTGATGAATTCCCCCTCTGAGTATGGCTTTGATGCAGCAGCTATTTTGTTGGCAATAATATAGCTGGCCTTGACAGCTCCATCATGAGTCTCTCGACTTTTGTTGAACACTGACTGCTGCTTCAAGCTCGTTTGCCTTTTGCGTTCTGAGTCGTCCTGCGTCCTCGTCATATTTTTCTCCGTGTGACGTCTCATAGTGTCGTTTGATATTGTACTCTTTTGCCACACCCACTTGTTGCGAGCATATCAGACACACAGGTTTGCCGTTGACCTCACAGAAGAAAAAAAGATCTTTCCAATTATTGTTGAATATCCGACCTTCGATGTCAACTTTTCTTTTCTTGGAAAGCATTTTGAACCACAGCAGCAAACAACACGTGGCCACTGGCTGGGTGACGTCACCTTGTCCCGTATTTGGGAGTGAGATAGTTGGCACCCCTAGTGGTGGGAGAGAGAGCAGCGAGGGCAGCGAGAGCGGCGAGGGAGGGAGAGAGCACGGCAATGGAGGGAGAGAGAGCCGCGAGGGAGGGAGAGAGAGCGGGGAGAGAGAGCAGCGAGAGAGGGAGAGAGAGCGGCTAAAGAGAGAGAGAGAGAGCGGCAAGAGAGAGAGAGAGCGGCGAGAGAGAGTGGTGAGAGAGAGAGTGGCGAGAGAGCGAGCGGCGATAGAGAGCCGTGAATATACTTTTTTCCCCCAAAATCATCCCACGGGCGGATTGAACCCCTTCACAGGCCGGATGTGGCCCGTGGGCCGGTAGTTTGACACCCCTGGTCTAAACTAAACAAGACTTTATCTTGATAAAGTTTGTGGAGATGTAAGCTTATGTGCAAGGAGTGGGGGAAATAAAAACCAGATCAATTCACACTTTGAACTGACTGTGCATATTGCACACCTGTTGTCACTTTTGTGCTTAAAATATAAAGATTCTAAAATGTTCAGAAAATTTATTAAAAAGAAACTCCATCTAGTTTCAGTTGTTCTCTAATATTAGATCCAAAGCCTCAAGGAAAATATGCTTTCATTTTTATTAACTGTACTTTATAGGTAGTTAGAAAAAGTAATCATTTCCAATAATAACTATGGGAAGAGTGTGAGCAGGAGACCAGGCAAGGTAGAAAGAGAGCTACCCATAAGCCAGTCACAATTACCCAAAATGAATTTTCAGAAAGCTTGCAAAAAACTAATAACTTGGTGCTGCCAGACACACATTGCACACTGGTTAAGATTATATCCCTCTCTATATCATTGCAAACAGACAGGAGGAATGCTTAACTGAAATAAACCTCACCAGTTCTGCCAAGAACCAGATTCCATCCTAAAAGTGATGCTGTGGCAGAAAAGGCCCCTGTCCTGTGATGTTGAACACTAACTGCTCAACTGCAATACTTCCAAACACCTGGGGCCTAAATGTTAATGTGCTGAAACATCTCCACCCTACATTACATTAACTCATCTCCACAAAGACACAAAACACACACTTTGCAATTCTACTTTCATTTGTGGGAACATCCACTTTTCCTGAATGCACCATTGATGCATTGTGACACTAAAATGAAAGTATTTAAAAATGCATGCTCTTTATTTTTCAATGAATTGAATTTGTAATAATGTCCATTCTTTGCTAGGAAATTCTATGGCTGCAATGTTGTAGCTGGCATATATTATGAAGGATTATTTTGCTGGTCATCATGAAGATGGTAAACAGATGTGAAATGCTTGGGTAATTCCCCTTCAAAAGAAATGGTTGATTAAAGGCAATTACACTCCCTGCAAATGATCCGCACATTCTAGAGGACTACCTCTGAAATTCAATAGGACAAAGCTGGCCATTTCTTCATTCCACCTTAACAATTCTCTGGCAAAAAAAATGCTAAGTGCGCCATTTAGTGGGAAAAATACCCCAAAATATCTACAGTATCTTGGACTCGTTCTGTAATGGAGTGATGTAGTTAATCCTCTCACCCAGCATGTCAACATACAGGTAAACTCCACTTTAGTTTAAGTATGCCACCTTCATGGAACTAAAGTGCCCTCCATAATGTTTGGGACAAAGACCCATCATGTATTTATTTGCCTCTGTATTCCACAATTTGAGATTTGTATTAGAAATAAATCACATGTGGTTAAAGTGCACATTGTCAGACTTCAGTAAAGGCAATTTTTATACATTTTGGTTTCACCATGTAGAAATTACAACTGTGTTTATACATTGTCCCCCTGTTTCAGGGCACATAATGTTTGGGACACATGACTTCACAGGTGTTTGTAATTGCTCAGGAGTGTTTAATTGCCTCCTTAATGCAGGTATAAGAGAGCTCTCAGCACCTAGTCTTTTCTCCAGTCTTTCCATCACCTTTGGAAACTTTTATTGCTGCTTATCAACATGAGGACCAAAGTTGTGCCAATGAAAGTCAAAGAAGCCATGATGAGACTGAGAAACAAGAATAAAACTGTTATAGACATCAGCCAAACCTTAGGCTTACCAAAATCAACTGTTTGGAACATCATTAAGAAGAAAGAGAGCACTGGTGAACTTACTAATCGCAAAGGGACTGGGAGGCCAAGGAAGACCTCCACAGCTGATGACAGAAGAATTCTCTCTATAATAAACACAAAACCCAACAGATCAGAATCACCCTTCAGGAGTCAGGTGTAGATTTGTCAATGATGTCTCTCCGCAGAAGACTTCATGAACAGAAATACAGAGGCTACACTGCAAGATGCAAAACACTGGTTAGCCGCAAAAATCGGATGGCCAGGTTAAAATTGCCAAGAAGTACTTAAAAGAGCAACCACAGTTCTGGAAAAATGTCTTGTGGACAGATGAGATGAAGATAACTTATATCAGAGTGATGGCAAGAGCAAAGTATGGAGGAGAGAAGGAACTGCCCAAGATCCAAAGCATACCACCTCATCTGTGAAACACAGTGCTGGGGGGTGATATGGTGTGGGCATGTATGGCTGCTGAAGGTACTGACTCACTTATCTTCATTGATGATACAACTGCTGATGGTAGTGTCGTAATGAATTCTGAAGAGTACAGACACATCCTATCTGCTCGTTCAAACAAATGCCTCAAAACCCATTAGCCGGCGGTTCATTCTACAGCAAGACAATGATCCCAAACATACTGCTAAAGCAACAAAGGAGTTTTTCAAAGCTAAAAAATGGTCATTTCTTGAGTGGCCAAGTCAATCACCCGAACTGACCCCAATTGAGCATGCCTTTTATATGCTGAAGAGAAAACTGAAGGGGACTAGCCCCCAAAACAAGCATAAGCTAAAAATGGCTGCAATACAGGCCTGGCAGAGCATCACCAAAGAAGACACCCAACAACTGGTGATGTCCATGAATCACAGACTTCAAGCAGTCATTGCATGCAAAGGATATGCAACAAAATACTAAACATGACTACTTTCATTTACATGACATTGCTGTGTCCCAAACATTATGGTGCCCTGAAACAGGGAGACTATGTGTAAACACTGCTGTCATTTCTACATGGTGAAATCAAAATGGATAAAAATGGCCTTTTTTAAAATCTGACAAAGTGCACTTTAACCACACGTTATTTTTTCTATTACAAATCTCAAATTGTGGAGCACAGAGGCAAATAAATAAATGATGAGTCTTTGTCACAAACATTATGGAGGGCACTGTTTGTACCTGTACCCTCAGTGTTCAACAACACTCCCCAGAACCCAATTATTTACTCTGTCTTACTAAAACACTCCGCACATTTCTCAGCACATTGGCCCTGCTGATCAAGATCCCATTGTAATTACATACAATCTTTTTCACTGTCCACTATACCACCAGTTTTAGTTTCTAATATTAGACTTTTCTAGTTTTAGTCTGAATGAGGGTCTCAACCCGAAACTTCACCTATTCCTTTTCACCAGAGTTGCTGCCTGACCTGCTGAGTTACTCCAGCTTTTTGTGTCTATCTTCGGTTTAAACCAGCATCTGCAGTTCCTTCCTACGCATTTAGACTCCCCTGCCATGGGAAAAATGCTGTGACCAACCTTCTTATCTATGATTTTATATACCTCCATAAGGTCACACCTCAAGTTCACGTCTCTTTCGTTCCAGAGAAAATCATCTCAGTCTATCTCGCTTCTCCTTATAACCTAAGCCAGCTTTGGCTAAATCTTTGTGAATCTGCACCATCTTTAGCTTAATCACATCATTTCTACAGAATGGGGCCAAGGACTGCACACAATACCCCAGGTGTAATTTCACTAATGTCCTATTCAGCTGCAACACAACCTCCCAAACCTTGCTCTCAATGGTCCCTCTTATGAAGGCAAACATGCCATATGCCTACTTCACCACCTTGTCTACCTGCATTGCCACTTTCAGCGAACGCTGTACTTGAACCCTGGCTTTCAACATTCTATGACATTCTTCAGTGCCTGTCATTTATTGTGCGTGCACTGCCCTGGTTTATCTTCCAACCAGACTTCAAGAAACCTTCTTGACCATCTTATCTACCTGTGACCCACTTTCAGGAAATTATGTACTGTGCTCTCCTACATCCCTGTGATCTACAATATTCCCAAGGCCCTGCCATTAACTGGGAAGGTCCTGCCCTGGTTTGACTTCCCAAAATGCAACACCTCACACTTATCTAAATTCAACTCCACTAACCATTCCTCTGTCCACTTTCCCAGCTGATTAAGATCCTACTGTATTTTTTGATAACCATCTTCGCTATCTATACCACCCATTTTTGTGTCATCAGCAAACTTACAGATCATGCCCTGTACATTTTCATCCAAATCGTTGATATAAACCACAAACAGCAATGGGCCCAGCACCTGTCCCTGATGCACACCACTATTCACAATCTCCAGTCCAAAAAGTACCTTCCACCATCACCCTCTGCTTTCTTCCATGAAGACAGTTCTCGATAGTCAGCTAGCTCTCTCTAGATCCCATAGATCAAATCTTCCAGAGCAGTCCATCATGCAAAACCTTAACAAAAGCCTTGCTTATGTCTGCATAGTCTACTACTTTGTGCTCAGCAACCTTTTTTGGGTAATTTCTTCAAAAAAACCCCTTAAGATTCATGACACAATTTCCCATGTATAAAACCATGCTGACTATCCCGAATCAGCCTTGTCTATCTAAATGCATGTATATCTTATCGCTCAGAACCCCCTCCATTAACCTGCCTATCACAGATATTAGGCTCACTGGTCTATTATTCCCAGGCTTTTCCTTGCAACCCTTTTCTTAAATCGAGACAAAACATCAGCCATCCTCCAGTCTTTCAACACCTTTGTACGATGATGATGATTCGTCTATCTCCACCAGGGCTCCTACAATCCCTTCTCTAGGTCTTTCTGGGTGCAGACATGAAACGCTTCACCAGCCAAGGGATACCAATGGAGTTGAAGATTGTGCAAATATCACTAAACATTCCCCTTTCTGACATTGTGATGAAAGAAATAAAATAACTGAATAAAATAAATAAAGTACTAGATAAAGTAACTGAAAATGGTTGGACCTAGCTCTCTACCGTAGGGAATCTCTCCAGTAATGTCCTGGAACACGGATGATTGACCTCTGACAAACACAACCGTTTTCCTTTGCACTTGATAAGTATCCCATCACCACAGTGTTTTCCCTTGAATGCAAATTTAACACTTTACAGAGGCAAAAACAGATGCTGATTCAAAAAAGATATTAGGAACCATGGCTGAAAGTTTCATTCTCAAGAGGGCTGGGAAAAATGGAAGGAACTTAAGGGAAATTCAGAACAATGGGCGGAGGTAGTTGAAGCCAGACCCAGTGATGAGTGACGTTTGGCATGGTAAGTGGTTATGGATAAACAGAGCTGCAGAGCAAAGGCAGAAAAAGCCATGTGTAGAATGTTTGGTTCTTGAGAGTTGGTGTTGCCTTGTCCTGCTCCTCCCTTGTGTCTTGTAGATTATGGTATCTGGAGGTGGGTCACTCACCCCTGAATACTAACCTCTGACCTATTGTTTCAGATGCAGGATATTGATGGTGGAGTGTTAATGCCATTGAATGATAAGAGTAGGCCGTTTGGCTCTCTTGTTGATGGTTATTGACTGATACTTTTGTGGCACGGTCATTATTTATCAGCCCATCCCTGAATGTTGTAGAGATCATAGTCATGCAGCACAGAAACACCCTTTGGCCCAACTTGCCCATAATGTCCCATCTACACATCCCACCTGCCCACGTTTGGCCCATATATATTCCTATAAATCTTTCCTACCTGTCCAAATATCTTTTCAATGCTTAAGTACCTGCCTCAAATACCTCCTCTCACAGCTCATTCCATATACCCACCACTCTGTGTGTGCGAAGAAGTTGCCCCTCAGGTTCCTGTTAGATCTTTCCCTCTCACCTTAAAACTATGGTGTGTTGAGGAAATTAATTCCTCAGTAACCTTCAGTGGGGCATTAGAGGAGTAGTTTATTTTAAAATGCAGGAATGTGATGAAAGAGACTAACTGGATTATTCTTCAAGATCTGGTGTGCACTAGGGGACTAAATGGCTTCCTGAGCTGTTTCTCTCAACAGGAATGCCATTGAATGCAAAGAGTAGGTCGTTAGGCTGTAACTATCTGCGACAATGCATTTGCGATAAGTAAATGCTGTATTTTCATTGCGTTATCAAAAATAGATATGTTACATTCAAACAGTTACTCTATTACTCCACAAGAGACAATTCAAGTACTCTCTGGGGTAAAAACTGTTAAACTCTCTTTCAGACAGGACAAAAATCAGTACTGGCAAACATTAACATCTACTTTAATCATCATCTCAAGTGGCACAGTTGAGTTTTATCAAGTACTTCACACAGATTATTAAAACTAAAAATGCCAGATGCTTTGAATGAAGTTCAAGGCTGTAATATAATCCCAGGATTCTGACATTTAAACTACTTAGAGCTTGCTTATGTGGTTTATGATGTCATCAAAAGCTTTATTACAACTCAGTAACACATTTCACAGCTCCATCACTGCAGTAATTATTGAACTGATTAACTCTCCACGCAAAAGTCAAATTTAACAGGAATTCTTCATGCTGCAAATTTCCAATCTGATTTGATGCTGAATGTGTAATTGCACATCAGATGCAGATTACTTTGTTGTTTTATATATATATATATATATATATATATATATATATATATATATATATATATATATTACTGTAATTATATTGCTTATTCTGAGCACTTTAGGTGAATAAAATTTTTTATTACAACAATAATAATATGACATTTATGATGTATATATATTATTATTGTTGTAATAAAATTCTTTATTCACCTAAAGTGCTCAGAATAAGCAATATAATTACAGTAATGATAAAATATAATAAATACAATGACGTGCAAAGCAGCAGAACGGAGCAAGACAGTTGCGCAACCCGAAGAAGTGCAGAAAAATCTTAAAATACAATGACAAATTAAGTGAATGAGGTAGAGTTAAGAGAAACAGTATGAGGCAGCACCTCTAGGAAGGGTCCATGAAAGACGTTCAGGAATCCAGTAGCAGTGGGGAGGATCCTGTTCTTTAGTCTGGACACCTGAGCTTTCAATCTCCTGTATTTTCTCCCAGAAAGTAGGAGAGAGAATAATAGAGAGGCTGGCAAACAGCCTTGACGACACTTCACTGATGCAACGCACAGTGATAGACTGGGCTGTGTTTCTGCATGTTCAGGTGGTCAAGAGCAGAGCGGTTGCCATTCCAGGCTGAGATGCTTCCTGTCAGAATACTTTCTACAGCGTGCCTGTAGTTCAAGAGAATTCATGTGGACATGCCTAATCTTCACAGGCACCCAAGAAAGTAATTACACTGATGTCCTTTCTTAAGTACTGCTTCAATGTGAAGGGACCAGATTAGGTTGCTTTTCACACAGTTTAAAATTTTACTTTTCCCACTAATATGATGTCAATGGTCTCATTAGTAAACTGGTTGAAAATACAAGCACGTAGTTTCTTGCCAACAATATCCTGTTGAAGTGACAAAAATTGGCATAAGTCTAATGAACATAATTAGTAGGAGGAGGGACTAACTAATGGTTTGTTCTCCACACCGTTAGAGGGAGAGTGGCATGGCTAATTAGCTATTGTTCAATGTAAGAGCGAATTAAAAATGTGCCATAGGCAAGCATAGACCAAATATATTAACTCAATAGAATCAAGGTCACTCTCTTCATCACTGACATAATGTGCTTGGATTGTGTAACTTCTACAAATGCACTTTATTAACTCAGTATGGCGGTTTCAAAGCATCTTATTTGGTTGACGTTCCATACTATACCCCAACATGGAACATGCCATGGAATACAGAAGGGGGGGAGGGGGGGTAGAGGGCTGTCGCCAGGGGCTACAATATCAGCTACAATATAGCCATGTCATCGGACTGTGCATTGGGTGAAGAAGGGTTCGCAGGTGGAGTTTGTGTGTCGAGAATGGGATCGGAAGCTTGTGCTCGAAACGGCCGGGGAGATGGTGGGAACCTGGGATGGGTCAGCAGGTCATTCCATTCACATTCAGTTTACATTTTATATTTTTAATTTATGTTTCTGGCACTCCATGGTGCTTTAGAGACACAGAAGGGGTGTCATTAGCGGGCCAGGGGTGTATTGTCCTTTCATTATCACATGTCCTCTGTTGGTCCAAAAAAAACTGAAAATCCAGAAAGGTTCTGGAACCGAGGGTGCTGGGAAATCGGTGTTCAACCTGTACAAGGTACGTCCCCTAATTGGTTAGGGATCTGTAATACATTGCCCTCCATTCCACTTCTACATTGTTTCCTCAGTTTTCAACATTAGATTTTAAGCAAAAATTATGCCAAATCACATCAGCTTGAACACTTCCCTCTCAAAGAAACCACTTTCATTTTTATTAAATGTTTGTATGCAGATACATTTATTATCCTTAATTAGGAATCATGCTCCTTGCATTGAATATGTAAGGTGGAGATTATTGTTCTGTCCAGTTTTTATTTGTGCATCCCCGCAGGCTTGGCAGCACTGCATGTGGTGTGAACATCTCTAAGCCAATGACCGTGGTTTGATTCTGACCTCCAGTGGGGTCAGTGTGGAGTTTACACATTCTCCCTGTGACTGAGTGGGTTTGCCCAGGGTGCTCCCACACCCAAAGACCTAGTTGTTAGATTGATTTCCTCCCACGCCCCAAAGACCTAGTTGTGAGGTTAATCTGGCCATCATATTTTGCCCCACCATGCGCGAGTCATAGGAAAATCAAAGGAGGGTTGATGGTACTGTGAAAGAGAATAGGTTAAGGGAAATACGCTGGGGAAATGCTGCTCATGGGCTTGCTCTGAGAGCTGCACAGATTCAATGGGCTGAATGGACTCTTCCCCTTACTACATTTCTCATTTTTCCTTGCAATAATGTTCAACTATTTCTGTCCTAACCTCATCACAGTGAGGGGGTGTTTGGAGTCACTGTGATGGACGTTTGTGTTGGGGTTATGTGTCTTGTGTTCTTTTTTTCTATGACTGCTATGTAGTTTCGTTCGGTACTTCGGTGCCGAACGACAAATAAAGCTCTGTTATACCTGTTATATTTAAATCAATAGCAGGTGAGCAATATAAATAGAAGTTACTGGAAAAATCTCCAAAGAGCCCAGCTACCATCTGTAGAAAGAGAAACATTTACTGTTGCAGGGCAATAACTTTTCATCAGATTTCCAGCAGATAAAAGTTACTGAAATAAAATAATGTAAACAAAATCCTCATATAAAAATATTATACTGTGTCTACCATGTTTCTTCATTAATGTGTGACAGAATTGGGAGCAGAGCCATCAGACAAATGAATGGATTTATTCAACTATCAAGTTACAATGTGTACTTTTGCAAACTATTATACCACATTATGGTTAATGCTAGAATACCAAATTACTGTAATCATTACACTGCAACAACCCTGGCACCTCCTTGATTCCCCACTCCCTCAGCCCAGCATTTGCAGCCATAGTTTCAGTTGTCTATCCCTAACTTCACCCTCTCTCTTTCTTTCCTCCCACAACCTCATTTCTGGCACATTTCAAAGCTCTGACCAAACATACAGTCACCTAAACCTTTTTCTTTACGTGGCTGGTGCCCAAGTTATCTGATAGAACTGTTGTGAAGCACCTTGAGACATTTTACAACATGAAAATGTTTTCTAGTTAGTGAGTTATTGAAAGCCGTGTTTGTGTGTATTAATTTCCGGCCTCTCAAGTCAGCAGACTGAACTATAATTAAAATGGTCGTTTGCAGACTTGAATTGTGGTCAGGATTGTAGGGCAGCATTGTTAAACCAGCTGAATCAAATCTAATTCTCTTTCGTTCTGCTGCATATTTTCATGCAAAACTTTTCACATGGAAGACTGCCTGCTCCTGCCCACAGAACTCAACTCGAAATACATTGATTCTATCTTGTCCCCCTTTGTCCAGTCCCTTCCGACCTGATTCCTCGGCTCGCATCGTCCCCTCTTCATCATGGACGTCCAGTCCCTTTACACCCCATTCCCCACCTGGAAGGCCTAAGGGCCCACAGGTTTTTATTGATTAGAGACCCAATATGTTCCCCTCAACTAACACTCTCCTCAGCTTGGCAGAACTTGCCCTCACCCTTGACAACTTTTCCATCGACTCCTCTCACTTTCTTCAAGTCAAAGATGTAGCCATAGGCACTCGCTCCAGTTACCTCTATCTTTTGTTGGTTATGTTGAACACTCCTTGTTCACCATTCTCCGCTACTCCACTACATCAGGGATGCCTCCTGCTTTCATGCAGACTTCCTTGATTACCACTAACTTCTACCGTGTCCTCAAATTCACTTGGACTGTCTCTGACATTACTCGCCCATTTCTTGATCTCTCTATCTCCATCAAAGGGGACAAACAACTTATATCAACCACCAGCCAACCGACTCCCACAACAACCTTGACTACATCACCTCCCACCCTCCCTCTTGCAAGGACGCCATCCCTTACTCTCAATTTCTCCATATCCGCCGCATCTCCTCCCAAGGTGAGCCTTTCCACTCCTGATGACCTCTCTCTTCAGAGAACGGGGCTTCCTCTCCTGCTGCTGTGGATGGTGTCCTCACCCGTGCAGCTTCTGTGTCCCGCAGTTTTTAACCTCTTCTCCTCGTCAGAACAAGGGTAGAGTTCTGCTGGTCTTCATGTTTCACCCACCAGCCTCTGCATCCAACACAACGCTTTGACATTTCCAACACCTTCATCGTGATCGAGTCGTGTATTCCGTCCCCATCCCTTTCCACTTTCTCAAGAGACCACTCCTTCTGCAGCTCTTTGATTCACTCATCCTTTCCCACCCAACCTACCCCTCCCCAGCCATTCTCCACTGCAATTTCAGCATATGTACACCTTCCCTCTATGCATTCTCTTCGCAGCCTTTCCAAGTGTTCACGCACATCTCTTCCAAACTCGTCTATAGTATATGGTGCTCCCAATGTGACCTGATTTATGTCTGCAAGACCAAATGTAGACTAGGTGACTATTTTGCTGAATACTTGCATTATGTTCGCAATGGTCCATCGGTTCATCTCATGGTTGCTATCCGTTTCAACTGCCTTCCCATTCCCATTCCCTACTAACATTTTTGTGTCCTGGGCCTCCTCCATTGCCAAAATGAGGCCGACAGAAACTGGAAGAACATCACCTCATACGATGTAGCTTACAATCGAATGGTATGAACACAGAGTTTCCCAATTTCAAGAAAAATATCTCCAAGCCCCACTCCAAAGACGTACATGTATGTAGGTTAATTAGCTGGGCAAATGTAAAAAAAAGAATTGTCCCTAGTGTGTGTAGGATAGTGTTAATGTGTGGGGATCGCTGGGCGGCGCGGACCCTGTGGGCCGAAGGGCCTGTTTCCGGGCTGTATCTCTAAATCTAAAAATATATATCTCTTTCCCGTTTCCCCCCAACCAGGTGCACAGTCAAATCACCACCATCTTCCACCACCCCACTCACCCTGTGCCTTTTTCCTTTTTCATACAATCATCTCCCATCCCATGGTCCACAGTTCCTTTTTATCCCCCTTGCTTCCCCTCCTCTCTATCCCCTACCACCTATATATCCCTTCTTCTGGATTTACATTGCACTCCTCCTTTTCTTATATGATGCCCTTTTGTCTGCTTTTCACTTCTGGCCTTTGTCATTTTATCCACCCATCTGCAAACCCCCCTTCTGTAACCTGTATCCACCTATCACTTGCCAGGTTTTACCTCTCCTTTCCAGTTTTCTCCACTTTACACTATATCTTCTCTGTTGCTCCATCAATTGTACTTGAGTTTGATGGTTGTATTTTTGTCAGACATATCTGATCTGTTTAGATAGCATGCAAAACACAGCTTTTCACTGTACTTCAGTGCACTTGACAATATTAAATATAAATCTACACCTTTCAGCCTGAAGAAGCATGAAATGTCATCTGTCCATTCCCTCCATGGATGATGCCTGATCTGCTGAGTTCCTAAAACACTGTGCTATGCTCAAAATTCTAGCATCTGTAGTTTATTGTGTCTTCGGAAGGAAACAGTTTGGCCCTTGTTTCTCTCTTGCTGCTAAGTACTGGATCTAGTTTCTTTTTCCCAAACCAGTTTCCCTTTTTCATATGTTGCCACACATTTCATGTAACATGACCCGGGTGGATTAGACAAACTTCATTAGGGGAACATCTCTCATCCATGGAATATGGAACTCGTGTTCCCCCCTCCCTCAACTCCAAGCCACAAAGTCTGGTTCAAATTGGATGCTCAGAGAGAACTTAACCATAACACACAAATAACATCCTGACACACTCAAAATCACAATCAATAAACAGAGTAAATAAACAGTGGTTACTTTGAGGCAGAAAATGAATGAGACAAACTGGTAACAGCAAAGACTGTCAGAAAAGCTCAAAGTTATGGACCAGAAAACCAAATGAGTTTCCTATTTCACTCTGTGCACAGCCTAAAGTATCCCTTTCGTATGCACAGTCATGTACAATTTCCTTCTTCAAATTAATGTTCTGTATCAATTGCACCCTTCACCAAAAATAAGCAGTCCATGAATAGTCTAAGTATGGCGCATTTTTAACAGAGTAAAAAAATTCAAAGAATAATTAAACATGAATAGATTGCTTATCTGAGGCATTAAAAAATCCCCATTTAAAACTCTGATTCAAAGCAGTTGACTATAGTAAAACATTAATCTAGTTTTTCTTTCAGATTCTCTGTATTTCTGACATTTTCTATTATTAAACAGCATTCCAATTGGTCTACGACCGGAATTCAAGCACTTTAAGAATCAGAATTTGACAGACAATGTATTCATTCTACATGTCGGCATCAGTAAAAACAGCTTCTCTTGCATTCAGTGCTCGCCATGTGGCCCTCTCTACATCAGAGAAACCAAATGCAGACACAGGTAACTGCTTTGCTGAACGCCAGTGCCCTATCCATTGGCAGCCATTTTAATTCCCCATCCCATTCACGCGCCGACCAGCTGTCCTTAGCATCCTCCATTGCTAGGATGAAACCAAATGCAAACTAGAGGAACAGTACCTCATATTCCACCTAGTTCTTTGTTTCAATGGCATGAACATTGAATTCTTCAATTTCAGGTACTGTGCACCCTTCCTGTCTCTTTTTCTCACATGTTATCTAAAGGGCCTGTCCCACTTAGGCGATTGTTTTGCCGACTGCCGGCGACTGTCAAAGTCGTAACAGATCGCCAAACTTTTCTTTTACCCGATGACAATGGGTCTGCCCGACCTTTCACCGTCCGACGCGGCCTGAAAGAGGCCGCGGGTTTTTCTCCGCCCGGTGGGGGCTTCAATGTCGGGAGCCCCGACCGCCCCGAAGTGGCAACTTCAACAGCCTGACCGCGGGAGAAGACGGCAGGGGAAGAGAAAATACATTCTGGCCTTCCATCACAGTGAGGAGGGACTGGAGGAGACTCACTGTGATGGATGTTTCTTTTGTTTGGTGTTAGTTTATGATTGTGTGTGTTATTGCATTTTTATTGATTATTCTTATTGGTCTTATTGTTGAACTGCGGGTAATGTTTCATTTCACTACACATTTATGTGTATGTGACAAATAAACGACTATTGAATGACCACGACAAGCCGAGTCAGGTCGAGATTACAGCGTCTTCTGAAACATTGCGAAAATTCCCACGCTGTCAATGCTTCTCCGGCATCCTAATTTTCGCTGAAATCACTGACAAGTTGGTAAGTACTTGAGAGTTTTGAACTATAACACCTTGTATGGGTTACTTAAAAACCAAGCTTCACTGTAACAAGGAATAAACCAGATTTACTTCCAGTTTACTAATAGCTGTATTTTTTTTTATTTTATTAAAAAGTGTTTCAGTGGATTTTTGTGGAACGTGTGTGGGCATTCTTTGAAAATGTATGGGAGATGCATATCCTGTTTCTGGGTTGAATATCTGGGTTTGGAGCCCACTTTAAATGTAATGGCTGAGGCCAAAAACATTGTGAAAATTCCCACGCTTACCTGACCGTCAGACTGTGGCCTCCAATCTACCTGTCAAATGTCCTGACGATAAATAAATTCGTTAAACACAAGTATTTTATGGTATTTTGAAATGACTTTAAGGGCATGTCCCACTTAGGCGATTTTAAGGCGACTGCCGGCGACTAGGCTGTCGCGGGCATGATCGTGAGGAGTCTTCCAAAAATCGTAGTGGATCGTAATGGATCTTGGCATGTCGCCGAGAAATCAAACAGTTTGAAACTGGCTTGTCGCCAGGCATCGTAGCTTATTGCAGGCGTTGTCGCATGCTGTAACCAGGTTTGATAGGTTCTCTTCAGATACATTTAGAAGCACATAATATTAAAATAAGTAAAGTCATTTCAAAATACCATAAAATGCTTGTGTTTAACCAATTTATTTACTGTCAGGACATTTGACAGGTAGATTGGAGGCGACAGGTAAGCGTGGGAATTTTTGCGATGTTTTTGGCCTCAGCCATTACATTTAAAGTGAGCTCCAAACCCAGGTATGCAACCCAGAAACCAGATATACATCTCCCTTACATTTTCAAAGAATGCTCACACACTTTTCACAAAAATCCACTGAACCACTTAAAAACAAATTTTTTTTTAATACAGCTATTAGTAAACTGGAAGTAAATCCAGTTTATTCCTTGTTACAGTGAAGCTTGGTTTTAAGTAACCCATACAAAATGTTATAGTTCAAAACTCTCAAGTACTTACCGACTTGTCAGTGATTTCAGCGATAACCAGGACACCGGAGAAGCATTGACAGCGTGGGAATTTTCGCAATGGTTCAGAAGACGCTGTAATCTCGACCTGACTCGGCATTGTCGTGGTCATTGTCGTCGGGTAAAAGAAAAGTTCGGCAATCTTCTACGACTTTGACAGTCACCGGCAGCCGCCAAAAAGATTGCCTAAGTGGGACAGGCCCTTTACTTATTTTAATATTATGTGCTTCTAAATGCATCTTAAGAAAACCTATCAAACCTGGGGACAGCATGCGACATCTATTTCCGTTTCTTGTCATATGCACAGCGAGGTGCAGGCACAATAAAAAAGCTTGTATGCGGCAGCACCACAGACCTAGACTCAAGAGCACACAGAACATAGATTATACACAAATTACACAAATTCTACAAGAGAGTGAAAGGAAAAAGATTGTGCAAAAAACAGCAGATGCTGGGAATTTATCAGTTTTAAGGTTCACTAACTCCTTGGTATTTTTGTATAAACTTTTTATTTTATTTCCTTTTACAAGGGATCCTTGGTTCTTCATTACTTAGGAGATTTTTGCATCTTGTTCTGTGAAGACAGACACATCTATATTTTAAAATAAATTTCTGTTAAATCTCCATGATAATTTCTCTTCAAATCATGACCAAGTTTTGCCCTCAGTATTTTCTTTTTACATACATAAAGCATTTATAGGCTACTGTTACATATTTATAGCTAATTTACTGTCATGTCCGATTTTTCTTTTCATAATTATTGTAGAATTCTTAAATACTCCTTACCCACAGGTTTCCTGCTTTTTCTGGCAACTACCTGAAGCCTTTTCCATAAATTTAATACCATCTTTAATTTTCATAAAATCTCTGGTTGGACCACTCTCCTTTTAAATGCAGCACATTACCTGTCCAGTGTCATGTTTTAACAGTTGCTCAATCTGCCACACCATCCTTTCCCTCTATGCTTTAGTTTCCTTTGATTAGATTGAAATTCCTGGTGTGAAATGGTTTTTACATAATTTTTAAACATGGATATCAAATTCCATTATATTATGGCTGTTCTTTCCTATGGGCTTCTTTACAAGATTTTTTATTGACCATTTATCATTGCATTTGCTCGATCTTCCTTTGTCAAAATGTTAGAAGGAAGATAGACACAAAATGCTGGAGTAACAGTGGGACAGGCAGCATCTCTGGAGAGGAGGATTGGGTGACATTTCAGGTTGAGACCCTTCTTCCGAATGAAGCAGTGTCTCGACCCGAAACGTCACCCATTCCTTCTCTCCAGAGATGCTGCCTGTCTTGCTGAGTTACTCCAGCATTTTGTGTCTACCTTCGATTTAAACCAGCATCCGCAGTTCTTTCCTACACATGTTAAAAGGAAGAGACTTGTCGATGATAGCCGAATACTAGATTCTGTCTGCAACTCCTCAGTAAATGAAGTAACAATGTTTGCATACAGCAAAACAATATTCAGGCATGGGCCACTAAGTGACGACTAACATTCATTCCCCCTAATGTCGAGCAACGACCATTAACAATAGAAAATCGAGCCAGTTCCCCTTGATAATCAATGGCATTCTCATTGCAAAGCCACCAATATCAGCATTCTGAGTGGGGCAACCTCACTGAACAAACACTCAACTGGACCAGCCAAATAAATATTGTGGCTCGGAGAGCAGGACAGAGATTGGGTTTCCTTCAGCAAGCCTCATGGCACACCAAAGCCTTCCACCATCTACAAGGCCATATATGATCAAACATTCCCCACCAGTGGTTCCAACTATAATCAAGGTCGACACCTTCCTGGATATATTAGTTCACTTTCCAGCAATCACCTGAAAAGTTCATTCTCACCACTGTCTATTCACAGCACCTGCAATGTGTGCCATCCACAAAGTTCATTGTCGTAATTCATCTTGTTTATTCTGACAACCCCTCAAATACCTACAATATCAACTACAGGGACTGGTGCTTCTGATCCGTGGGAGCCACCATCAGCTGTGGGTACCTCTCCAAGTCACACACTATCCTGGCTTGGAAAAATATCACCCGTTCTTCATTGCTGCTGGGTCCGTATCTTGGAACTCACTCTCCAACATAATTTTAAATGTTATTTTATAGCAAAGACTGTAAGAACAAGCAGTGGCTCAACCTCACCTTTGACGACAATTAGGGAAGAAAGCACCTATTTCCTAAAGAAAAAAATACTTTTCCCTTCATTCATTTCTGCTTCTTCAGACTGAAGGGTCCCGACCTGAAACGTCACCTATCCATGTTCTCCAGAGATGCTGCCTGATCTGCCAAGTTACTCTAGCATTTTGCGTCTTTTTTTGTAAACCAGCATCTGCAGTCCCTTGTAAAGTGTTCTGGTTCTAGAATAACGGCATTTTTGTTCTTTCTTAGGCCTTATACCTTGACACAACGAGTAGTCTACTGTAGCATTTTGTTGTTACTTTTGTGCAATCTAGATCAAGACATTAATAACAAGCCCCACCACTACAGCTGGAAGAGTTGCTGCCGCCAACTTGGCCTCAATCCTGACCTCAGACTCAGTCTGTGTGGAGTCGGTACGTTTTCTCTAATAACCCACATTTTCCCTTGGGTACTCCAGTTTCCTTCCACATCCGAAAGGCAAGCGACCTAATGCATTAATTGGGCACTGCAAGCTGTCCTTAATGTGAATGAGCAAGTAGGCATGTGATCCCAATTTACATTAGCATGCTGCATTAAGCAATACTACTCTGGTTCTCTCCATTTGTGGGCAAAATGGGCAAGATGAAAAGCAGCAGTCGTGGGTAGTTTTTAAATGCAAGTATTTTAGTTCCTTTTTTAAAAATAACGATATATATGTATGTGAATTATATCTGTAATTAGTGTTTGGCTAAAATTAGTAAGTGTAGCTCGCGGTTCCTAGACATTATTTTTCATTGGGAAACACTTCTCGAATTCATTCCAATGCAGTCACACTTTCACCTTACTAATCTCCCTCACAAATCTGTTCAGAATGTGGCAGGAAGTAATCTTAATTAAAACAGTTGAGCTCTTGCTTTTCAGACTAGTGCCTTGCTTTGTAAACTATTGTTGGTCATCGATACTACCATTAGCCATGACTTTTGAGGGCACTGCTTTCACTTTGAGACCACTCCATTTGTTCTGTGATGTTCCCCAGCAAGACAACTTTACTTATTAAGGTTTTAGTCACAACTATATGGAAAAAGGAAGATAGACACAAAAAGCTGGAATAACTCAGCGGGACATCAGAAAAGGCCCAATGTTAGTTTTTGTTTTGTTTTGTCTTCCATTTTTTGTTTATTTCCTTCATTTCCTGAATGACATTTAGTATTTTTTTAAAAGGTAATTTTTGTTTTCTTCTTTGTTTGCTGTTTGTTCTTCTATACGCTGTTTCAATCCTTATGCTTTGCTTTAAACGGACATTACTTTATCTTGTCTCTATGTTTCTCACCGAGTGCTGCAATTGTAATTGTACACACTACCTGTCCTTACAAAATTCAATGACATTTAAAAAAAAAGAAAAAGCCCAAGAGCATCCTTCCCTGCACCCAGACTTCAACTCAGCTGATTCACATTCATTTATTATCCATTTACAGACTGTAACAACTCCCTGCCATAAGATGGCTCCTCTTTCTGTTAAATAAATATTTAAAAGATATTACTTGGCACATTGCACCCGCAAAAGAACTGTTCTGTGGTCCACGTGTTTGACTGCCTTAGTCTAGTTTTTATTTGTATTTCAACCACACATTTGTATCCCACTTGTTAGATGCAGTTTGATCACCTCAGTGTATTAAAATGGATAAAATGCAAAAAGCTCTAGAAAAAATGCTTACGTTATAACTTTTTTTGAAGTGCCAAAATAATTATTTTTCCATTCAATTTGAACATTAATCTGATTTCTTTATGTAAACGGCTCCAATGCAAATAAAAAGTTTTCCAATTTTCAAACAAAGATCTTATTGACTCTAAATATAAAAGTCTCTGGAACCTTTTAGAATGGTTTTGTACCATGCTTGTGTTAACTATTCTGATGTGTCTGTTTCATACAACTAGTGGCAGCTCCTAAGTAAACACACCAGATTTGTTAAGGTCAGACACAAGGATGACCCTATTCCCAACAGCCATTCTTAGCAAATCCAACAATGTTTACTCTTATTTTGACAAGAGCCATGTGGCTGGCAGCTAGCAGTGGAGGCAGATCAGACAGCCAACACAAAAATGGCTCTTAACAGTACAGCTAAAGTTTCATCCACTCACTTGAAGTTAACTTTCAGCTTCAAGTTCCAAGCACTCTGTAGCAGTGGCAATTGATCTCAGCATGAAAAATTATAATACAAGATAAAACAAATTTGTAATGAGTAACACAACAGTTCAAATACAGAGGCCCTCAAATAGGAATACAATGGAAAAAAACAAAAAGGCAAAATGAGATTGACAGAAGTTCATTTCTTTTTATTGCAGCTCTGTAAGATTCTTTGTGCAATTATATTCTGCTCACTTCACTGACTCAATTTTTTTGAAGTTACTGAGCAGAACACTATTGTTTCCACATGAAAGGACTGAAATATAACCATATGATCCATGATTAGTTGATCACAGTTTCCTGTTCAGTAGAATGGCTACAGTCAACATTAGACCACATGCAGAATTTGCAATAAGGTAATATTTCATCCCGTAGGTCATCTGATTTATCTTTTATTCAAAATTTTACTTCTGCATAAACCTTGTGACAAAAATTATGGAGTCAATTTACTTTATAGACTAGGGGACAGAACAATTTACAATAGACAACTCGCAGAGGGGGAAAAAATATCAGACCATTCACAAACAAATCTGACGACATTGAGGAGACAGTTGAAAAGTGCATACAACCTTCAGCTTTACAAATAGAGGTGTGGAATACAAAACAGATGTAATAGTAAATCTTTTGAAATCTTTGGTTATACAGCATTTATAAGTTGCATCCAATTCCGGACAGAGCCCTTTATGAAGGCCATTAAAACATTTGTAGTGATACAGAGGTGATTTAACATTGTACTATCAGGGAAGTGGTTATTTAGTAATGGAGAAAGGTAAGTGAAGCCAGGAATCTTGCTCTTTAAGCAAAAAAAAGTTAAAGATAGGTATTACAGTAGATTAAAGTTTTGGGGACAATTAATGGAGTGGGAGGGATGTCTCCTTGGCAGGAGAGGAGAGACGGTAATCAGAGATCAAAGATAACTAGTGGAAAAAACGAGAGGAAAATGTAGATGAAATTAATCTTTTACTCAGTGAATTACAGCGATCTGGTATTCATTACCTGAAAGAGCGATATAAATGAATATTATATATAAATATTATCTTTCAAAAGGAAAATAGATATCCATTTGAAGTTGTAAACCAATAGTGAGAGTGTGTCCTACTGGAGAGTTCTTGCTCTCCCCAAAGAAAGGTACTCATACAATGGGCTGAACGATCTATGCTAACTACTCTAAGATGTCCATTACCAACTATATTTCCTCAAAATAATTTCTAACTGAAGATGCAAATCTTTGCAGAATTGTGCAGAAGTTTAGCTGTGGAAAGATACAGGAGTTATGAAAATGTGGTTGTTTTTATCTATTAAATTGAGATTGTCCACTTGTTTAATTCTTGTACGTCAGTATTCTCACCTCTCTCAGAACTGTGCACTGTCAATGTCATTCTCTCCCTATTCTTTGACCCATAAATTCTAATAATTGATTCCAGGAATACCATCAATATGGAAAGGTTTACAGCATGAGAAATTGAAACAATCCACACTGGCAGAATATTTATAAAAATAAGAATATGTGGTCTTAATCAACACTATGTAGATCTTTTCTTTGAAAAGAAACAATAATAAAATCAAAGACAACAGCGTATATCATGTATAAATAAATCTGCTATGTAGAAAAATATATTTTGACATTTGCTTATTACAACCTTTTATGAAGAGTTCCCAATAATAGTTCATTACAGAATCTAAAGGTTTGTTGCATTAACCAAGTTTTTCATGTTGCAGCAGCTTTAATCTGACCAGAATTATTTCAAGATATGAGGCTGGAAATAACAAGCAAAAGCTATAAAGAATTTTTATTTTCTAAAGTTATTCCCAGCCTTTTAAAATTTGAAATATAAGACAGTACTAGGATATATCACAGGCACATCAATAAATCCTGTACCTGTGCACCTAACACCACTATTATAAAAGCAATCAATTGTGTCAGACTTGTTCATTATTAAGCAGACCTGAAGCTACCAATTAAACTAATTCTTAACTGGAGTTTCCTCTTGCATTTCGCCCCATTGTAATGAATGAATGAATGAACGAATGAATGAATAAGTTTATTGGCCAAGTATGCATATGCAAGGAATGTGCCTTGGTACTCCGCTCACAAATGGCAACACAAACATACAGTTAACAATTAAGAATAAAGCATAAACACATCAAAACAATAAGGATACACCATTACAGTCTAAACATGTGGGTGAAAATAAACCAGAGCAAAAAAGAGACTACAGACTTTGGTTATTCACACCAAAGTCTGGTGTTTTGGTTAATCACACCAAACCATCAGAGCCACCCTACATTCTAATTACCTGGAAAATGAATGGAATAGAAGTTAATAAAAGTGGCCAATCAAAAATTAAAATGATAAATTTAACTCTTGTGGGAAAAATAGGCAAATAAATATTTTTATAGTGCACCTCTAATGATGAAAAACCACCATGGCATAAGGTAAACAGTCAATGCAATAAAAGCGTTTTACACAGCCTGACCCAAAACCAGGAAGCAGACTGCATCTTTCCTCACTTCAGAATTAGGTATCAATTTTGGATTAACGCCTAATTAACACCAAATCCACCCAAAACTTCATCCTCAACATTGATGGTCTCCCAGTATCCACCTCACCTCACATCCGGAATCTTGGAATCATCCTTGATCAAACCCTCTCCTTCGACAAACACATCAAACACATCACAAAGACAGCCTTCTTCCACCTCAAAAACATTGCCCGTCTCCGTCCATCCCTCTCCTCCACAGCTGCAGAAACCCTCATCCACGCCTTCATCACCTCCCGTCTGGACTACTGCAACAGCCTCCTCTATGGCGCACCCTCAAAAATCATCAAAAATCATCAATAAACTTCAATACATTCAAAACTCCGCTGCCCGTCTACTCACACACACCTCGATCCGTGACCATATCACCCCCGTCCTTTATAAACTCCACTGGCTCCCCATCCCCCAGAGAATCCAGTACAAAATCCTCCTCATAACCTACAAAGCCCTCCATAACCTGGCCCCATCCTACCTGACCGACCTCCTCCACAGGCACACTCCCACCTGCACCCTCCGCTCTGCCGCTGCCAATCTCCTATCCCCCCACATCCGGACTAAACTCAGATCCTGGGGGGACAGGGCTTTCTCCATCGCTGCTCCCACCCTATGGAACTCACTACCCCAAACCGTTAGAGACTCCCCCACACTCACCACATTCAAAACATCGCTGAAGTCTCACCTGTTCAGCACTGCCTTCAACCACTGAAGGTCACCTCACCTACTGTCTCCTTTCTCTGTTCATTTATTTATTTACTTATTTATCTATTTATTAATTTCCCTATGTTCTCAAAATCTCTGTAAAGCGTCTTTGAGTATATGAAAAGCGCTATATAAATAAAATGTATTATTATTATTGTATTATTAAATTTGAACACTGGCACGCGCCAGCACTACAGGCCATAAAACATGTAGGCAAGAAGGCATAATCACTATACCAGATTTGAACTCAATCTTTTGATCCTGAATTAAAGTAGGAAAATACTACTTCTAATATTTACTATTGTACTGTACCCAACATTAGCCATGAGTTTTATTCAATACAAACAAGTTGAATGCATTTTTCTCCCTGAATATCACAACCAAAAACTTCTTAGTGCAGCAAACTAATCATTCTCTCTTTGTGTCCCAAAGCGACAGCAGTGAACAGCTTTCTTGTTTGTAGATGAATTCCCTTAGGCCACACAGGCTCTTCAAAGAAGGAGTGAACAAATTGGCTGAATCTATTTTCACCACTGTTTGGAAACAGTAAACTTCTTAATCTCAACAGAAGGTTGTGGGAGGACGATACTCACCCAACAACTTTGTTTGTAAAGTGGAATATGATCAAGTCTGCTCCAGGGTCATTTAAATTCTCTGCAAAGTGCAACTTATTGCAGTCATTGTTGGGAAGCCTGCAACTTTAGAATGGAGCAGCACTACCAATACTGTTCATGGTGATGTGTATTCCAAGTATGAAGAATGCAAAATATTTATGTTACCAAGTACAGAGACAAAATAAAGCCAATACTAGAGAAATCTCGACAGCACAATGCCAAGTTCAGAAAATTAGACTAGAGTTATGAAAATGCCCTGTGCTAATGCAATCAAATTCAATGAAGCACAATGCCAATACTACTAAGGTAAGATTTTTTTTTTAAATTTCGTGTCATCACACAACAGTTTGTCAATAGCGAGCAAATTTTAATGCCACGTCGTTAGCCTCTGCAAGATCCTTTACAGTGCATGTGTTGTGCAGCATGTCACAGCTCAGGAGATGTTCCATAGTCTGGAGGCCCCGTCCGCACTCACAGTCTGCCACATCTTCAGTATATCCCCACTTCAGCATGTTCCTCCCCATGCCTGTCCGCAGTCTGTTGAGACTGCGCCAGGTTATCCATGGTTGGTCGGAACCTGGTGGGAGTTTCTCAGAGGGATTGATTGCCATGTGAATGTCTTCCAGAGATTTCTCTAGTCTCTCTTCCCAGAGTTTGAGCCTTCTGGACGATGCACTGCAGTCCAGGGGATGGACAGAAGAGAGGAAACTTCTGTGTGATTTCAACCACTGAGGTAGCAAAGGGTGGTCATGTCTTTCATCCTCTGATTGTCTGAGGTGTTCGTTTTGACTGGCTACAGCTCTTCTGATTCCAGGAGGTGCAATACCAGAGAGTAGGTAGATGCTGTCAGTCTTGGTAGGTTTCATGCATCCACTGATGCAGCGACAGCTTGTGTTTAGCAAAGGATCAATCTTCCTTGCATGAGCTGAGCGCTCCCATATTGCGCTGGCATACACGGCAGTGGAGAAGCAGAGAGCCAGAGCTGTTGATCGAATGGTTTTAGAATTTGCTCCCCATTTTGAGGTACTCAGCTTACTGAGAAGAGCATTTCTGGAACTAACTTCACCACACACTGCATCCATCATTAAATTAGAATAACAAACACCAACACTCTTAGATGCCAAGTACATAGTGTTGGTTCCATACTTTCCATCAATACCTCAGTACACGTGACAATAAACTAAAATAAAAAATTAAATATTGAGGCAATACAATCCTCTACTGTGAGACTTTTTGATTTCAGTTGAACATTGGCTGCCTGGCATAATATCAGTTCTGTATGAGTATCACAACTCTGACACAGCCACCTGATCCACACAATTCGAGTCCCCCCAGATCAAGAATGGCCGAATGGCTAAGATCACAACCAGCAGAGTAAATTACCTGAATTCCACTGAACGCAAACAGAATCTTATCTGTTGCAATCAAAGATTTTCCCGGCAGGAGCTTCCAGGAACTACTGACCTCATCGTGGATGCTGAGGCTCAACATGGTTGTGGAAGAAGCCCCACTATGCAGCAGCAGTCAACAGTTACGTATCCATCTCTGATAGCTGGCCAGTGTCAAGGTAAAAAGCAGCACAAGTCCAGTTCATTTTTAAGTTAACAGGTAAGGGCAATGTCATTACAAGGGACATCATTTGTGGAACCACAGGTTGTCAACTATTGCAAATTTGATATTCATGGAAGATAGATACAAAATGCTGGAGTAACTCAGCAGGACAGGCTACATTTCTAGAAAGAAGGAATGGGTGACGTGTCGGGTCGAGACCCTTCTTCAATATTAATGGGCTTGATGTACAAATGGAACACTGATATCCAGATCTTTTCCACCAAAGACACCTATGTTACACTTCTATTCATAGACTACAGCTCTGCTTTCAATACCATTATCCCATCCAAGCATATCTCCAAACTATGGAACTTGGGAGTCAGCATTCATCTCTGCAACTAGATCCTAGCCTTCCTTACCAACAGACTACAATCAGTGAGGATAGATGGCAGGTCACCCTCTGCGATAATCATCAACACTGGTGCTCCACAAGGATGCATTCCCAGCCACCTTTACTCCTTATGCATCCAAGATTGTCCATTTAAAACAAATCCAACTCAATTTACAAATTGTCTAGGAAGGAACTGAAGATGTTGGTTTACACCGAATATAGCCACAAATTCAAAATTTACAAATTTGCAGACGACATCATCGTAGTGGGCCAGACATCAAATAATGATGAGACGGAGTACAGGAAGGAGATTGAGAACCTCGTAACCTGGTGTCAAGACAATGTTTCCCTCAATGTCAGCAAAATAAAGGAGATAGAGATCAACTTCAAGAAGTGAAGTGGCACGCCGATATACATCGGCAGCGCCGAAGTAGGTATACGGTTGAAAGCCTCAAGTTCTTAGGAGTAAATATCACCAGCAACTTGTCCTGTACTATCCATATCAAAGCAATGACCAAGAAAGCACACCAGCACCTCAACTTCCTTAGAAGGCTTATAACGTTCAGCATGTCCCTAACAACTCTCACCAACTTCTACAGATGCGCCGTGGAAAGCATTTTATTGCAATGCGTTACAGCATGGTTTGGGAACACCTCCATCTAAGACCGTAAGAAATTGCAGAGAATTGTGGACGTGGCTCAGACCATCACATGAAAATGCACACCTCCAGGTTCAGGACAGTTTCTTTCCAGCTGTTATCAGGCAACTAAACCATTCTATCACCAACTAGAGAGCAGCCCTGACCTACCATCTACCTCTTTCGAGTCCTTCGGACTATCTTTAATTGGACTTTATCTTGCACTAAATGTTATTCCCTTTATCCTTAATCTGTACACGGCTTGATTGCAATGTCTTTCCACTGACTGGATAGTATGCAGGAAAAAAGCGTTTGACGGTGCACATGACAATAAACTAAATTTCCCCCAGACCTCCCATTCACATGCTCTTTCTTGCTCTTCCCACTTACTCCTCTTTACAATCAGTAAAAAATTTAATGCCGGGCTCTAAATCGATCTTTCAGGAAGAGTAGCAAGATCACACACACGCAAAAATTTAACTTAAGTAATTTTAGAACAAACCCATGTATAGGACGTTGAAATAAAAATCTTGGTAAGATAATTTACAATAAAGATGCTAAAAAATGAAAGTTATTGTTACACTTTCAAATGGACCCTCAGTTTAAAAAGGGTGTATAATCTAAATTGGTGAAATATTAATATGCAAATAGTTTTTTAAAAATAAATGAACATGCTTACAGGTTTTGGAGATAAGATACTTTAAGTTCAGATTGTTCACTGAAGAAATTACAGATGCTGTTCTTGAAAGGGAACATTGAATTGAAAAAGCTTCCTATGGACCATGCTTGTTATACATGGGGACAGAAAGGCTCTGCAGCTTGGATGATACCTGTGACTTTTAGATGTCAAAAATACACAAAAGTGCTAGAGCTCAATAGGTTAGCCTGCATCTCTGGAGATGATGTTTCAGGTTGGGACCCTTCTTCAGACTGATTGTGATGGTGGTGGTGTGTGGGGGAAATGTAAGTGACCTGTAGACACAGGAAATGGGGGAGGGGGTGTTGATAGGCAGATGGTTGAACAAAGGCCAGAGATGAAAAGACAAATGGTATGAGATAAGGATGGAAGAGGTGTGAATTATGAAAGCAGAGGAAGGAAGTAACTGGAAGGGAGGGGAGAAATGGGTGCAAGTCCAGGTGGTGCACAGGGAAGGGAGAGTGGGGGAAAAAAAAGAGGAAGTGAAGGGGATTGCTATTGAGGGCATGCAGCGTAGGTTTACTAGGTTAATTCCCGGAATGGCGGAACTGTCATATGTTGAAAGACTGGAGCGACTAGGCTTGTATACAGTGGAATTTAGAAGGATGAGAGGGGATCTTATCGAAATGTATAAGATTATTAAGGGGTTGGACACGTTAGAGGCAGGAAACACGTTCCCATTGTTGGGGGAGCCCAGAACCAGGGGCCACAGTTTAAGAATAAGGGGTAGGCCATTTAGAACGGAGATGAGGAAAAACTTTTTCAGTCAGAGAGTTGTGAATCTGTGGAATTCTCTGCCTCAGAAGGCAGCGGAGGCCATCTCTGAATGCATTCAAGAGAGAGCTAGATAGAGCTCTTAAGGATAGCGAAGTCAGGGGGTTTGGAGAGAAGGCAGGAACGAGGTACTGATTGAGAATGATCACCCATGATCACATTGAATGGCGAATGGCTCGAAGGGCCGAATGGCCTACTCCTGCACCTATTGTCTATTGGGATGGGGTTTTTTGTACTTTAGTATCTAAAATTGGAGAATTCAAAGTTCATACCATTTGGTTGTAAGCTATCCAAGTGGAATATGAGGTGCTCTTCCTACAGTTTGCACGTGACCTCACTCTGACAATGGAGGCCTTCCAGGACAAAAAGGACAGTATGGGAATGACAAGGGGAGTTTATAGGGATAGCAACCAGGAGATCTAGCAGGCTTTGGCAGACCGAGCACATGTGGGCAGATTATCCAATTTTCGGAACTAACATACAACCCCACCCTCCCACTTTCTTCTCTCTTTTTCCCCAAATCATTCCGAAGCATCAGAACCCAAAACGTCAGCTATCCATGTTGTCCAGAAATGCTGCCTGACCCGCTGAGTTCCTCCAGTACTGTACGTCTTTTCATTTGCAAACCAGCATCTGCAGTTCATTGTTTCTCGTTTTCTGAAGTCAATCTGCCTGTTGTTCTAAGATTGACACTTGAATAAAATAATTTAAAATGACTGTGCTGAAAAGTAAAAATAAAAACATTTTCAAAGGTACGTGTCAGAAGAAGAGTAAAAACGAATTAGGAATATTTTCATTTTAGTTAAGTGGGAAATTTCCGAGTGACTTTAATCTTCGTCTGTGCTTCCACCCCCACCCCCAGCAGCTTATTATTATCAGGAGCAGCTGAATGGAATGGTAATTGTCACTTCAGGTCATTGAAAGTTAAGACCCCCTCAAGCTTATTTCTATACCATCTGGTACAAATTAGTGTTTTCCTTCCTTGAGAGAACACCATGCCCTTATTAGGTTATTTAATCCTAGATTTATGTTTTAAGGCAGCAGTTTTGCTTTTGAAGAAACTAAGCAAAAAGTTGGAATCTCAGGAATGTTCACAAATTCTACGTTTTTCAAAATTTTATGCTTTGAAATGATCAGGAATGATCATAATTCAACTCTTTGGTCGCTGACTGCGAACATTTCTACATTTAATTTCACTCATTTTTAAAGAGTGCTCATCTGAGGAAATACAAAATGTAATCGCTCCAATCACCAGAACAGTTAAATGTATTTTACAACTTCAGGAGTGGTTTATGGAAAAATAATATCTCTGGATACTCCACCCATCAAATCAACATTTAAGTGTTTCTTTGGCTCCAAGTCATACATTATCAATCCAATGAAATAAATGTTCCTCAGAGAAAGGAAAGAGTAAGAAAAGAGAAAGAGGCGAAATATACAACCACCTCCACTCACAGTCTGGAGTTCCATCAGTTGATAAAACATTACCATGAAACTATTTTATTATCTTAACTATTAAATCTACGATCCATGAGAAGGATGAGAGGAGATCTTATCGAAACGTATAAGATTATTAAGGGGTTGGACACGTTAGAGGCAGGAAACATGTTCCCAATGTTGGGGGAGTCCAGAACAAGGGGCCACAGTTTAAGAATAAGAACTGAGATGAGGAAAAACTTTTTCAGTCAGAGAGTTGTGAATCTGTGGAATTCTCTGCCTCAGAAGGCAGTGGAGGCCAATTCTCTGAATGCATTCAAGAGAGAGCTGGATAGAGCTCTTAAGGATAGCGGAGTCAGGGGGTATGGGGAGAAGGCAGGAACAGGGTACTGAATGAGAATGATCAGCCATGATCACATTGAATGGCGGTGCTGGCTCGAAGGGCCGAATGGCCTCCTCCTGCACCTATTGTCTATTGTCTATTGTCTACCAAAATATACCCCCCCAAAAATTTAAATTTAAAGTGCTATTTACGACTTATTTTAGTTTTGGCAGTATTTTTTTTTTTTTTTGAATAAATTTTTTATTGGAGATAGGTACATAACCTGTTTACATCTTTACAGTCATACATTATTAAATTGATAATATTGTCAATTATTATTATATTGTCTCCAATACCTTTTGCCCCTTTTTTTTTAAAACTAGATAGAACTAAAGAACTAGATGAAGTAAAGAAAGAAAAAAGAGAGAAGAAAAATAAAAACAAAAACAAAAACAGATTATAAAGATAAGGAAAAAGTTAGTTAAAGAAGAGTGGAGAAATTTATTAAAATATCAAAAACTTCATTCGAGATATATTCGTACATTTCAAAGTATAGCATTTCATCCATTCTTTAGTCCGAGTGCTAGTCAGGTTCCTGTGCTGAACCATTCTGACCCTTTAAGTAATCAATAAAAGGAGACCATATTCCAATAAATAATTCCTGTTTATCCAACAGGGAAAATCTGATTCTTTCCACGTTTAAGGTCTCCGTCATTTCTATAATCCACATTTTGATTGTGGGGGACGTAGGGCCTTTCCAAAATTTTAGAATTAATTTTTTTCCTGTTATTAAACTATAATCCATAAAGTTTCTTTGTGTTGTTCTAAATGTTTGATTTAATTCTAATATTCCGAGTATAATTAATTTTGGATCTGGGTCCAATTGTGTGCTGGTTACTTTAGATATTATGCTAAAAATATTTACCCAGAATTTTTTAATTTTTATACAGTTTGCAAACATATGAAATAATGTAGCTTCTAAATGTTGACATTTATCACA
Source organism: Rhinoraja longicauda (assembly GCF_053455715.1). NCBI lineage: Eukaryota > Metazoa > Chordata > Chondrichthyes > Rajiformes > Arhynchobatidae > Rhinoraja > Rhinoraja longicauda. The sequence continues at coordinate 50,945,368 of NC_135955.1, read as the reverse complement.
TTTAGGTGAGATATGTTGGAAAATTTTATGTAGTTTTGTTTTTGAATAGTGTAACCTATGTATTACTTTAAATTGTATTAGAGAATGTCTGGCGTTTAGTGAACACTGATGTATATGTTGCAAACTTTCTTCCCAAGTATCTTTCGTAATTACTTGGTTTAATTCTTTTTCCCATTTTTGTCTGTATAAGTCCGTGGAGGGAATGTCACTGTCTAATAAGATATTATATATATAAGATATTAATTTTTCTGTATTAGGATGTTTGTTCCAACATTCATCAAGAATTTCTGAATTTCTAATTCGAAAATTTTGGGAGTTCGATTTTACATAATCTCTAAGTTGAAGATATCTGAAATAATCATTTCCACGAAGACCATAAGTCTGTTGCAACTCCTGAAATGTCAGAAAAGTGCCTTCCTTATAAAGTTGTCCCATATTTTTAATTCCATAATCCTTCCATTGTGTAAAACCCCCGTCTACCCATGAAGGCTTAAACAAAGGATTATTCACAATTGGAAGAAAAAGTGATAAATTATCTAATTTTAATGTCTTTTTTAATTGTTTCCAAATTCGTATAGCACTAAATATTATAGGGTTTTCCCTATAAATTTTTTTGTTTAATTTAGACGTAGCAAATAATATCGAACCAATATCAAAAGGCAAACAATCTTCCTTTTCCATTTTTAACCAGTCTGGTTGATGATCTATTTCTTCCAACCAGAAATTCATATTTTTAATATTAACTGCCCAGAAATAAAACAAAAAATTGGGTAAAGCCAGGCCTCCATTTATTTTTGATTTACACAAGTGTCTTTTGTTTATCCTATGATTCTTATAATCCCAGATAAAATCATTAACAATAGAGTCCAATTTTTTAAAAAAGTTTTTTGTCAGATATATCGGAATTGTCTGAAAAAGGTATAATATTTGCGGTAAAAAAATCATTTTTATGGCATTAATTTTGCCAACCATTGAGATAGGGAGTGTTTTCCAATATTGAATATTCTTATGTAGTTTGTTCAGTAATGGGGGGAAATTTGCTTTAAATAATGATGTATATATCTTAGTTACATAGATACCTAGATATTTAAATTTTTCATTTACTATTTTAAATGGAAATTGTTGTATTATCTGTTTATTATGTTCCCTTATTGGCATAATTTCGCTTTTATTCCAATTTATTCTGTATCCTGAAAGTGAACCAAATTGGGTTATTAGCTTTAATAAGTTTGGGATACTAATTTCTGGTTTTGTAATGTAAATTAATACGTCATCTGCGTATAGAGAAATTTTATTCACTGTGTCCTTTGTGTTATATCCATGTATTTCCGGATGCCCCCTAACTCTTTCTGCCAGTGGCTCAATAGCAAGCGCAAATAATAATGGGGATAACGGGCATCCTTGTCTACAACCTCTAGATAGGCTAAATTTCGATGACAACCTTTGGTTTGTAAATATTCTGGCCGTGGGATTTGTATATAACAGTTTTATCCATGTACAGAATTTCTCCCCTAGCTGCATATTTTCCATCACCGAAAATAAATAAGACCATTCAACCTGATCAAATGCTTTTTCAGCATCAAGTGAGATTATTGCTAGATCTTCATTAATAATTCTCTTGGAATATATAATATTAAATAATCTTCTTAGATTATAGTATGAATATCGTTTCTGAATGAAGCCTGTTTGGTCAGGGTGTATTAATTTATTCATCACTGTACTTAATCTATGCGCTAGTATTTTAGTTAAAATTAAGATTATTAAGGGGTTGGACACGTTAGAGGCAGGAAACATGTTCCCAATGTTGGGGGAGTCCAGAACAAGGGGCCACAGTTTAAGAATAAGAACTGAGATGAGGAAAAACTTTTTCAGTCAGAGAGTTGTGAATCTGTGGAATTCTCTGCCTCAGAAGGCAGTGGAGGCCAATTCTCTGAATGCATTCAAGAGAGAGCTGGATAGAGCTCTTAAGGATAGCGGAGTCAGGGGGTATGGGGAGAAGGCAGGAACAGGGTACTGAATGAGAATGATCAGCCATGATCACATTGAATGGCGGTGCTGGCTCGAAGGGCCGAATGGCCTCCTCCTGCACCTATTGTCTATTGTCTATTGTCTACCAAAATATACCCCCCCAAAAATTTAAATTTAAAGTGCTATTTACGACTTATTTTAGTTTTGGCAGTATTGTCCTTTAATGTGGTAGTTTTCTAATAAGGCAGCAGCATCTTTTTGAAGCATTTAATTAAGGTCTAGGTCTGAATATTGTGACAATAACGACAAACTGTGGGCACTCTTCATCGTTTTTATGTAAACTTGATGCAATCATATTCTCATCTCCTTTTAAAATTGTAATCTCAAAAATATCCGTGATGCCCAGCTATACCAAACAATTGGCTGTTGTTGTCTCTGCAAGTGGAATCGAGAGTTGTCATAATTTAGGTTTTGGTTTAAAGTTTATTATTGTCACGCGTCACAAGGTAGAGTGAAAAGCGTCACAAGGAAGAGTAAGTCAGTCTTAGAGCATCGAATGGTCGAATGGTACAGCACAAGAATGGGCTCTCTGGCCCACAATGTGTCAAACATTACGTCAAGACAAATTCTTATCTGTCTGCATATAATCCATATCCCTCCATATCCATCTGCATCGAAGTCTCATAAATTACACTATCATATCTGCCTCCACCACCACACCTGGCAAATCATTGCAGCACTCGTCACCCTCTGTATAAAACATCATCTTTAAACTTTGCCCCTTGCACCCTACACTTAAGCCCTCTAGTACTTCATATTTTGAGAAGGGCAGTACAGTGGTGCAGGTGATAAATTTGTTGCCTCACAGCACCAGATACCCCATTTGTTCCTGACCTCGGGTGCTGTCTATGTGGAGTTTGCACATTCTCCCTGTGACCACGTGGGTTTCCTCTGGGTTCTCTGGTTTCCCTCCAAATCCAAAAAATGTGCAGATTTGTAGGTTGGTAACATTTTTGAATGTTCAGAAGATTGACTGGCTAACAGGAAACAGTGCAGACAAAAATGTACCTTATCCAGGTTGGTACAAGGAAGCGTGGTGGAGTACAAGTCCCAATCAGTATCAATGGTGCCGAAGTGCAAATGGTTGAGACCTTCAAGTTCCTTGGCATCAATATTACCAATGATCTGATGTGGACCAACCACATTGAAGCCGCAGCCACCAAGAAGATGCACCAACGCCTCCACCTTCTCAGGAGGCTGAGGAAATTTGGCAGATGTCCAATCATTCTTACAAACTTCTACAGATGCACCATGGAAAGCATACAGTTAGATTGCATCACGGTTTGGTTGGAAACAGTAACTTCAGAAGAGCAGCCAACATAATCCAAGACTTGCCCCACCTGATGATTCCTCCTTTTCCCCACAACCATTGGGCAGAAGATATGGAAGCTTGAAAGCATGCACTAGTTAGGAACAGCTTCTTCCCCTCAGTTATCAGTCTCCATAAACTGATACTTTCTGATTCACTGCAACCCCACTGCAGACTTTGTCTATATAACCATATAACCATATAACAACTACAGCATGGAAACAGGCCCGTTCGGCCCTACCAGTCCACGCCGACCACTCTCTCTGACCTAATCTCATCTACCTGCTCTCAGACCATAACCCTCCAATCCCCTCTCATCCATATACCTATCCAATTTACTCTTAAATAATAAAATCGAGCCTGCCTCCACCACTTCCACCGGAAGCCCATTCCATACAGCCACCACCCTCTGAGTAAAGAAATTACCCCTCATGTTACCCCTAAACTTTTGTCCCTCAATTCTAAAGTTATGTCCCCTTGTTGGAATCTTCCCCACTCTCAAGGGGAAAAGCCTACCCACGTCAACTCTGTCCGTTCCTCTTAAAATTTTAAAAACCTCTATCAAGTCCCCCCTCAACCTTCTACGCTCCAAAGAATAAAGACCCAACCTGTTCAACCTCTCTCTGTAGCTTAAGTGCTGAAACCCAGGCAACATTCTTGTAAATTTCCTCTGTACCCTCTCCATTTTGTCGACATCCTTCCTATAATTTGGCGACCAGAACTGCACACCATACTCCAGATTCGGCCTCACCAATGCCCTGTACAATTTTAACATTACATCCCAACTTCTATACTCGATGCTCTGATTTATAAAGGCAAGCATACCAAACGCCTTCTTCACCACCCTATCCACATGAGATTCCACCTTCAGGGAACAATGCACAGTTATTCCCAGATCCCTCTGTTCCACTGCATTCCTCAATTCCCTACCATTTACCCTGTACGTCCTATTTTGATTTGTCCTACCAAAATGCAGCACCTCACACTTATCAGCATTAAACTCCATCTGCCATCTTTCAGCCCACCCTTCCAAAAGGCCCAAGTCTCTCTGTAGACTTTGAAACTCTACTTCATTATTAACTACACCACCTATCTTAGTATCATCTGCATATTTACTAATCCAATTTGCCACACCATCATCCAGATCATTAATGTAAATGACAAACAACAGTGGACCCAACACAGATCCTTGGGGTACTCCACTAGACACTGGCCTCCAACCTGACATACAGTTGTCAACCATTACCCTCTGGTATCTCCCATTCAGCCATTGTTGAATCCATCTTGCAACCTCACTATTAATACCCAACGATTTAACCTTCTTAATCAACCTACCATGTGGAACCTTGTCAAATGCCTTACTAAAGTCCATATAGACAACATCCACAGCCTTGCCCTTATCAATTTCCCTGGTAACCTCTTCAAAAAATTCAAGAAGATTAGTCAAACATGACCTTCCAGGCACAAATCCATGTTGACTGTTTCTAATCAGGCCTTGTTTATCCATATAATTATATATATTGTCCCTAAGTATCTATTCCATTAATTTTCCCACCACAGACGTCAAACTAACAGGTCTATAATTGCTAGGTTTACTTTTAGAACCTTTTTTAAACAAAGGCACAACATGCGCAATGCGCCAATCTTCCGGCACCATCCCCGTTTCTAATGACGTTTGAAATATTTCCGTCATAGCCCCTGCTATTTCTGCACTAACTTCCCTCAATGTCCTAGGGAATATCCTATCAGGACCTGGAGACTTATCCACTTTTATATTTTTCAAAAGTGTCCGTACCTCCTCTTCTTTAATCCTCATAATTTCCATCACTACTCTACTTGTTTCGCTTACCTCACATAATTCAATATCCTTCTCCTCGGTGAATACCGAAGAAAAGAAATTGTTTAATATCTCCCCCATTTCTTCCGGCTCAGCACATAGCTGTCCACTCTGACTCTCTAATGGACCAATTTTATCCCTCGCTATCCTTTTGCTATTGACATATCTGTAGAACCCTTTGGGGTTTACTTTTACATTACTTGCCAAAGCAACCTCATATCTTTTTTTCACTTTTCTAATTTCCTTCTTAAGATTCCTTTTACATTCTTTATATTCCTCAAGAACCTTATTTACTCCCTGCCGCTTATATTTATTGTATATCTCCCTCTTTTTCCGAACCGTGTCCAATTTCCCTGGAAAACCACGGCTCTTTCAAATTATTATTCTTTCCTTTCCACCGAACAGGGACATAAAGACTCTGTACTCTCAAAATTTCTCCTTTAAATATCCTCCATTTCCCTATTATATCCTTTTCATAAAACAAAAAGTCCCATTTCACTCCTTTTAAATCCTTTCTCATCTCCTCAAAATTAGCCTTTCTCCAATCCAAAATCTCAACCCTTGGTCCAGATTTGACCTTCTCCATAATTATATTGAAACTAATGGCATTGTGATCACTAGACCCAAAGTGCTCCTCAACACATACCTCCGTCACCTGACCCGTCTCATTTCCCAACAGGAGGTCCAACACTGCCCCTTCTCTGGTAGGTACCTCTACATATTGCTGCAAAAAACTATCCTGCACACATTTTACAAACTCCAAACCATCCAGCCCTTTAACAGAATGTGATTCCCAGTCTATGTACGGAAAATTAAAATCACCCACAATCACTACTCTATGCTTACTACTAATATCTGCTATCTCCTTACATATTTGCTCTTCCAATTCTTGTTCCCTATTTGGCGGTCTATAATACACCCCTATAAGTGTTGCTAAACCTTTCTCATTTCTGAGTTCCACCCAAACAGCCTCCCTAATCGAGCCTTCTTGTCTGTCCTGCCAAAGCACTGCTGTGATATCCTCCCTGACAAGCAATGCAACACCCCCACCTCTTGCCCCTCCGATTCTATCACATCTGAAACAATGAAATCCTGGAATATTTAATTGCCAATCGCAACCCTCCTGCAACCATGTTTCACTGATCGCCACAACATCATACTTCCAGATGTCAATCCAGGCTCTAAGCTCATCCACCTTTCTTACAATGCTCCTAGCATTAAAATATACACATTTAAGGGACCCATCATTTCTTATTCTCAGTTTATTTATTTTCCCTTCTTTCTCTCCTACATATTGGGTCTGAGTGTTTCCCTTTTCTGCCTCCTGCCTCACACACTGCCTATTAGCTATCTGTGTTTGAGTCCCTCCCCCCAACCGTACTAGTTTAAAGTCTCCGCAATTACCTTAGCAAATCTCCCCGCCAGGATATTGGTTCCCCTCAGGTTCAGATGCAACCCGTCCTTTTTGTACAGGTCATACTTCCCCCAGAAGAGGTCCCAATGATCCAGAAACTTGAATCCCTGCTCCCTGCACCAGTTCCTCAGCCACGTATTTATCCTCCACCTCACTCCATTCCTATTCTCACTATCGCGTGGCACAGGCAGTAAGCCTGAGATTATTGCTTTGGAAGTCCTTTTTTTTTAACTCTCTTCCTAGCCCCCTAAATTCTCCTTTCAGGACCTCTTCCCTTATCCTACCTATATTGTTGGTACCTATATGTACCACGACCTCTGGCTCCTCTCCCTCCCCTTTCAGGATATCCTGGACACGCTCAGACACATCCCGGACACCGGCACCAGGGAGGCAAACCACCATCCGGGTCTCCCGACTGCGTCCACAGAATCGCCTATCTGACCCCCTCACTATAGAGTCCCCTATTACTGTTGCTCTCTTCTTCCTTTCCCTACCCTTCTGAGCAACAGGGCCGGACTCCGTGCCAGAGGCCCGGGCACCGTCGCTGCCCCCAGGTAGGCTGTACTCCCCAACAACACTTAAACAGGAGTATTTATTACCAAGGGGTACATCCACTAGGGTACTCTCTAGTCCCTGCCTCTGCTCCTTGCCCCCCCTAACCGTGACCCACTTGTCTACCTCCCGTGGTCTTGGAATGACCACCTCTTTATAACTCCTCTCTATAACCTCCTCACTCTCCCTGACCAGACGGAGGTCATCAATCTGCCGCTCCAGGTTCCTAATACGGTCCCTTAGGAGCCCCATCTCGTCGCACCTGGCGCAGATGTGGATGTCTGGAAGACTATCAGACTCCCAGATTCCCCACATCCGACACCCAGAACAATAAACTGCCCTGGGACTCATACTCCCCAAACAAAGCCCCGTGCTCGGTTTCTAAACCTACCGCCCGGCCGCTACTCCAACCGCCCACCCAAAAGAACTGAGTGATCTCCTGGGAGAGGCGAAAAACCGGATTAAAAACCCAGGCCAATTTGGGAAAAAAAATCCGGGAAATTCCTCTCCGACCCCAAGCTAGGTGATCGAAACTTGTCCGGGAGATCACACAGGTCTTACTCCTTACTAACCCACACAATACTTCCCAAGTAACACAGCTTGATAACTGATAACTGATGCGTTACAATGTTGAGAATTATAATCTATTCTGTATCTTTCCATTTGTTTAGTTTAGAGATACAGCGTGGAAACAGACACTTCGGCCCACCGAGTCCACACCAACCAGTGATCACCTGTAAACTAGTTCTATACTACACTCAGGGACAATTTTACAGAAATCATTTAACCTACAAACCTGCACATCTTTGGAATGTAGGAGGAAACCAGAGCACCCGGAGAAAACCCACGCAGTCACAGGGAGAATGTACAAACTCCATACAGACAGCACTCATGGTCAGGTGGTCAGGTTCAAACCCGGGTCCCTGGCTCTGTACGGCAGCAACTCTACCGCCACGCTGCCCTATCTTCCACCTATTGTACTCGAGCTCAGCTTGATTGTATTTATGCATGATATTATCTGATTTAATTGGATAGCATGCAAAGCAAAGCTTTTCACTATACAATGGTACACATGACAAAAATAAACCTAAACCACATGGTGTTCAATGGATGCTGGGGGCAGAACATTATACAAATTCTATAAGCAAGCAGAATGAAAGCATCAATGCAAAGCATGCAAACTGATCTGATATAATTAAGTGAGATGGGAAACTTAGCTGTGAAGAATACACTATAGCAGGCTGCAAATGAATAGACATAGTTGAATGAAATAAGCTTAAGGTATCCACAGAGAATGTAAGATTTCAAGAGGGACAGTGGGTCCCTGAAGCTGTTTGAGGCGTGGGGGTTAACTATCAATCTTAGAGGAAGAAAAATAGCTTTAAGTTTGAAATGGCAATAATTATATTTCAGTTAGTACATTGTTGCAGATGTTGAACATCCACAAGACTCCATTACACAAATTGGTCAACTTCACTGCCAAGTTATATAGCACAGTTTGACTTGATTCAAAGCCAGACTGACTTTTCATCAGCATATTTGAGGAGTATAACCAGCCGATATAGAGAATGTATAACCACAGGAAGAAAATTGATTGTGAAATGGTGTGGATCTCTTGCGGTTCTAATTCAGTATCTTCCAATGTTGTTTGTTCTATTTTTTTCTTGATTCTATCTTGTCCCCCTTATCTAGTCCCTTCCGGCCTACATTCAACACACATAGCACGCTCTTCATCACTTCAATAACTTTCAATTCCTAGGACCCCATTGCCTCATCTTTACCATGGATTTCCAGTCCCTTTACACCACCATCCCCAACCAGGAAGGTCTCTAGGCCCTTTGGTACTTCCGTGAACCAGGACCTAATTAGTTCCCCTCCACTAATATTCTCCTTTGCCTAGTGAAACTTGTCCTTTCCCTCAACAACTTCTCTTTTGAATCCTCCCATTTTCTTCAAGTCAAAGGTGTAGCCATGGGCACTTGCATGGGCCCCAGCTATGCCTGCCTTTTGCTGGTTTCATCAAATAGTCCTTGTTCCAAACATGCACTGGCATCATCCCCCAAATCTTTCTCTGCCACATCAGGGCTGCCCTTTGCACCCATGCAGAACTTGTTGATTTCTTCAACTTTATCACTAACCCGCCCTGCCCTCAAATTCATAGACCATCTCTGACACTTCTCTCTCCTTTCTTGATCTCTTGGTCTCCATCACAGGGGATAGACGACCAAATGACATCTACTCTAATCCCACCGGCTCCCACAATTATATTAACTACATCTCTTCCCACCCCGCCTCTTGCAAGGATGTAATTTCTTCCTCAATTTCTCCATCTCCATCGCATCTGCAATGAGGTTCTCTGCTCTTGGACAAGTGGGATGTCATCTTTCTTCAGTAACTGTGGTTTACTCCTTGTGGATGGATCCCTCACCCATGTCCCATAGTTCTGTTCTCGTTCCCACTCTCCCCGGGTAGAAGATGATTCTTACCCTTCTCCCCCAATCCTTACATTTCACCCCACCAGTCTCTGCATCCAACACATCATTCTCAGACATTTTTGCCACGTGTAATGTAATTCCACCACTAGTCACATATTCCTATCCCCACCACTTTCCATAGAGAACACTCCCTCTACAGCTCCTTGTCTCACTCATCCCTTCCTCATGGGTATTTGTGGTCCTCTCTAGCCCAATAGCATGAATAAACCACATGCATCCTGAGTTCAGCTAAAAGCTAAGCCTCGTGTGCTCCATTCTTTATGTCATGGGTTGTCAAGTGGATGTCGACCTTCAGGTGCTCGTAGAGCTGTTTCATGCCTGTTGAGGGACGGTGAAGCTTCCAGTCATAAATTCATGCAGTCCAGGAATGATTTGCTGTAGGAGTTAATCAGCTGCTTGATCTCCTTGACATTCTCATCAAACTAATCCTGCTAATCCAAACTAAACCAAGAGTGTCTTCACAGCTGCCAGTTATGAGAAACCTCAGCGTAAACTGCAGCAGTGTCACTCCCATAGGCCGGGAGGTGACAGAGGAACTGTCTCAGAAGAGCTACCATTATGGGATTCTCAACAGCTCTGACAAATTATTTTGTAGCAATATTTATGCTGGTGCTGAAGATTTGGAGCAAGGCCCATGGAGATAACAAAACAGATTTGGTAGAGATCAGTCTAGTCGTGGGGCCATGTTATTGATGATGTTGACATGTTCATGGTCCTTCTCTCAGACAAAACCAAATAGGTAAAACCAGTCTGCGAGGTATGGGGGGGGGGGGGGGGAGGACTTGAGCTTATTCCTCTTAATATACCAGGGTATTAGCTATGATAAGATCATGCTCTACTAATTGACAGGAAAAGGATTCAGTTGTTAGCCTTCCTTATTTCTTTCTTGCTGACCATAGCTTGTCAGTGGTCATCCCTTCCCACCCTAGTGATCAGGTCACTCAGAAGAATCAGCTTGTCTCCCTTTGGGATGTAGACCAGGGTCAACATATTCCCCTTCCCTCCCCCCACCGCACCCCTGGAGTACAAATCCTCTTGGCCTTGTCTATCACCTCCAGGATGTGCCTATGCACATGATTGTGTCGCATTACTTCCAGGTCATGAAATATTCACCAGTTCTGCAGGGAGAGTCATGGACACTCTTGATGTGTTGTCCACTCTGTGTAAACGGCTTTGAATTTCGGATTTATCCCTGCACGAGGTGCATCCCACCATCTTGTTCTTTGAATTAATTATCTCCTGCCCACTATGTCTGACTCAGGGTCAAGGTGTTCCAAGTTTCTGCACTACAACAAGGAAGATAGAGTAGTCAGCATTTTCCTATTTCTATTTTGATATATTGTTTTTGAACTGGTATGGTATTTTAGTTTTCATCTACAAGACTCAAAAAGTTGGTTATTTCCTATTGAAGGTCTCCTCAAAACCTCAGCACATAAGTTAGTAATTAGAAAGTTCCAACAGGAAGGGCAAATTGGCAAGCAATCATATGGAGCTGACCACATTGTGACTATAGCAGCGCTTTCACCACCAGGATCATTTTCATCCTTGTCCCTCCCTCTTTGTTGTTTTCCAGAGATTTAATACTCACACCTGCAAGTATCCAAATTCTACCCTCTCGACCCTTCTGAAATTAATCACTGTGCCAGCTGTGGCTACTACCAGATGCATCCACTTTTTGTGCTCAGAGGTCCATTGTCAGGTTTGAGCTGGAGACTATGAGCTACAATTACTGCCAAGAATCCTGTATGAATGATGCTCTGGAGCTTTATGTTACTGGGCAATGGAAGTGGCATCAGGAGGCACTTGATGCTTATTCAACATCTCCTGTACAAAATTCTATTGGGCATTCCAAGTTAATTGATGGCACAGCCCTTTACCATTAAAGCAGATCATAAACAGATTATTAAGATGTGTCTCAGTATTACTTGCCAGACAGCCAAGAAGCTCTTCTTCTTCCTAGAAAATCACTTCCTTTTCACACCAAAGCTGCTGGCATCCTCAGGCATCGTTCACTTACCATCTCATAAGCCTCTACCCAATACTTCACCCTCTCCTGTTGCCCATCTAGGTAATTTTCTTGTCTACTACAATCCCAATTGCATGATGCCTCTATGCCTCTTCTGTTTCCCCTGCCCAGCATAGCTGGGTTTCCTTCTCCCCCCCCCCCCCGTTCTTTTAACAAAATCTGCCTTCAATTTCCTTTCCAGCCTCAGGAGGGTCTTGGCCTGTTCTCATCCTCCCCTTGTGACTCTTTCACTGTCGTGCCGCTTCCCACATACTTCAGATCTCCATCCTCAGCAACCCCATCTTCCTCAACCAGAGATTTTGATACGTCATTCTGACTCCTCTCTATCAGATCAAATCATCTCCCACACACCTTCGTTCTCCCAAATCACTAAGGCATTGATTCTCTCTTCAGCTCCACTTCTGTCCATAAATTCCCACGTAATAGGCATGCATTCATACTGCCCACAATAACAGGCCTTTGGCCGACTGCCCCTGCATAAACCATCAAGCACCCATCAGTACGAATCCCAATTTCCATTAATTCTCCCAATTCCTAACCCCCTTCCACATCCTGCACTCCCATTTCCCTCTTACTCATGAAATTAGAGCAATTTACAATAACGCACCAACCTACCTACCTTTGGGATGTAGACAGACACCATACAATCAAAGGGTGAACATATAATCTCTGTACAGACAGCACCCATAGTCAGTATCGAAGCTGGGTTTCTGGCTCTGTAAGGAGGCAAATCTACTTCTGCACCACTATGCAGCCCACTCTGCAACAGCTCTTTAACCACTGTGCTGTTTCTTTCTCTGGCACCCACACCCCAATCCACTCCCTGCACCAAAGTTCCACCCCCTCCCTGCTGCAGTCACAAAGCCTTAACTAAGGAAATAGTCTCTCTGGCCTCAATGATCTGTTTTCCACCATTCCACCAGAAGGATTGGATACACAATTTCACCACCAACACTGCTTCAGCCCATATGCAAAATAAAAATCTGAACCTAAATCTTTTTTGGTAGATGGACCAAATGGGTGTTCCTGATACAAATAACTTTAGTATTCCTTCTCTTCAGCTGTCTCCCTCTCTTTTTTTCCCCGCTGAGCCTCAGAAGTATTCTCTATAAAGTTGCTTTTAAGCTCCTCCTTAAAACCTATTTTTTGATGAAAACTGGAGTCATCTGTCTTAGGATCTCCTCACCAATGGTCGTACAGTATCAGTTTGTTAACGTTCCTGATGCAAGTGACATTCTTTGCATGTTTGAGGCACCATGTAAATAAAAGTTTTTAGTTCCCACCAGCAGAATATTTTAAAAATCAAGAAATCCACCATGTGTTCATTTGAAACACGTAGCGGCACGGTAGCGCAGCGGTAGAGTTGCTGCTTTACAGCGAATGCAGCGCCGGAGACTCAGGTTCGATCCTGACTACGGGTGCTGCACTGTAAGGAGTTTGTACCTTCTCCCCGTGACCTGCGTGGGTTTTCTCCGAGATCTTCGGTTTCCTCCCACACTCCAAAGACGTACAGGTATGTAGGTTAATTGGCTGGGTAAATGTAAAAATTGTCCCTAGTGGGTGTAGGATAGTGTTAATGTACGGGGATCGCTGGGCGGCACGGACTTGGAGGGCCGAAAAGGCCTGTTTCCGGCTGTATATATATGATATGATGATATGATATGAAATCCCTCAGTATTATATTAATTCACTTTTTAAATTTTAGACAAATTATTACAATTTGCTATTCTACTCTGGATGTAGAGCTTCTAAAATGCAGTATCTTATTTTTTCAGCATTTCCTGTCAATATGTGCATGGTCATGTTAAACCATCACATTTTCTCCAGTAAGGTTCTTGAAACTTATGTAAATTGCAGGATCCCCAAATTGAAATTAAGGCTTCCAATTTTTTTACATTTTTGTCCCTTTGATTGCAAATGATTCACTCTCACACACAAAACAGTAAAATAACCACTGTGATTAAATTTATAACACTGCAGAAACATTTCACGACCACCCTAAATGTATTGCATACTCATTAAGCATATTGTAATAAATCGGGTTTCACTCACAAAATGCACAAAAGCCATGTGTATCAATGAAATACAGAAAATTCCAGCAAAAGATCAAACTCTTCAGTCCACCATGTCTGTGTGCCAACCAGGATGCCAATCTAACTCATCCTTCCTGCCTGTATATTATCCGTATCCTTCTATTCCCTGCCTGTTCGTGTCTGTCTAAATCCCTCTTAAACATTGCTACCCTATCTACTTCTGACACCTCCCCTGTCAGTGCATTCCTGGCTTCTTCCTTTCTCTTGCCTTGCACTTCTCCTTTAAACTTTCCTCCTCTCATATTTAATGTATTCCTTCTAATTGTCATTTCCACCCTGGGAAAAAGGATTCTGACCCATCTATCTACCTTATCCACATCTCTCATATTTCTATCAGGTCACCATCAACCTTCAATGTTCCAGAGAAAACAATCCAAGTTTATCCACTGTCTCCTTATGGTTAATATACTCCTGTGGCGGCTCCCATGGGTCGGGCCATACCACTATCGAACCCCTCAGCAGGGGAATGGACCAGTCCAGGGGGGGCGGCCCTTATCACTGTGATGGTTGTTTGTGTTAAATTGTAATTGTGTGACTTGTGTTCTTTATTGTTTACTGCCGGACCATAACATGAGAGGACGCTGGCGCTATTTGTTCGCCGCTTCTCCGTTGGGACAAATCTTTTGTTTGTTTGTTTGTTTTTATGTCTTGTTTGCTTTGTAAAGCCTCTTTGAGTATCTTGAAAAGCGCCATATAAAATAAATGTATTATTATTATTATTATTAGCTACAGGGATAAAGGACGGCATTTTAGGTGCGATATCTCTCTTGCAGACTCGACGGGACTAGAGAACAACAACGAATAAATCCCTCCCGAAATACCTGGCTCCTCACCTTTATTTCAGGCTAATCGACGCGCAACACTCCAATGCAAGAAAGATCCCGGTTAACCCCTTCTCCAAGGCCACTACATCATTCCTATAACATGACATCAAGAACTGAGCACAATGCTCTACGTGTCGCCTGAAGTTGTATAATGCTGCAATACTTTTATACTCAATGCCCCAACTGATGAAGGCAAGCTTGCCATATGCCTTCTTTATCTACTGCTACAGCTCAACCATTTTAACCAATTTTTGTTACTCCTAACCTCCAGTTGGCAAAGTTAACATCAATAAATCTGGCTGACTGTTCCTGACAGTCCATTATTCTATGATGCTTCAAAAAAGAAAAAGAATACAACATATTGATCTCAAGGCTACGCCTTAGCCTCTGCATCGTGGCCGAATCTCAGGCAGTGTGATCTGGTGACACCTGTCTGCACTCTAGGTAAAACCTCTATCACTTGCCATTGCTAGATATCCTCCCATCCAAGTACCAAGTCCACGTCTTGCCTTCTGGGGTTAGGTTGGATAGGCTTTAGAACATAGAGAATGTAGCATTTGGCCCACAGATCATCTTAACCTTCTTGCTTGGTAGATGACATCATCATCATCATGAATAGTACTTTGAGTAGAAATGTTAACACTATCACATTTGGATCAGACAGCAAAAAGCCATTTTACCTTTTGCCTTCAGCAAAACAAATTGCTGGGAAATTCAGTGCATCAGACAGTATCTGTGAAGGGAATGGACAGGCAACGCTTTGAGTTGGGACCCTTCTTCAGACTTGGTCTTCAGACACTTCTTACCTTCTGCTTTATTTGTTTAGGTAAAAATAATTTGTTTAACACACCGACCAAATGACAAAGTACTGATTTTAATATCTGCATATTCATAATTGAAATACATAAATGCTCGAGCAAAGCTTCAGAGGTTGAAAACAAAAAATGATTTATTTAGATCCTTCTACTTAAAACATTAACTAGTTGTTCCAGTAATCGAGGCTAACAAATTGAGGTGGCCTTTTCCTTCAGATTTTCAAAAATAATTTATTTCTTCATTCTGTTTCTGATTTAATTAATATTCAGTGTGGACATATTAATTAAGACTCCCATTGAACAATACCTTTGCTTTGGTTTTGTAAGTGTTTGAAAATTGAAAATCTTCAATTTTTCGTACAAAACGTTAAGTACAAAAACAAATTCAGGTAGAATAAATTTAGTAGTAGAACAGCTCAAGGAAACTTACTTTCCTACATTGAGGCATATGAAAATGTTAGAATGTGTAGGTTTTCTCCATTATATTGTGACAAATGAATAGCTTATTTTTCTACATTCACAGCCATTTTTTTAAATCACGTAGAATTTGTTATTTAGTATTGAACTTTGCTACTAAAATGTTACATAATATACATTTTTTTCTGTGTTAAACATTGCTTCATAAAATATCTATTGTTCTTCCTAAATCAGATTGCATTAAGAGGCTGTGTTTTAAGTTATGTTGCACCAAAGTAATATACCACTAATATGATTCTCTCAATCCAACATCCAAATTGTATCCACAACTGCAACAATAGGAATCATTATTAATATTCTGCAGAAAATCTCAGACAGTAGGATAACAGAAGAATCATTAAAACCATGGATGGGTGAAAATATGGAAGTGTGCAACAACATACCGCAGAATATAAAGTTAGGCTTCACATTTAAAATACAAAATGAAAAAAAGGTTGCCTGAACCATTCTTGAGATAAGGTAAAGTACAACTGTTAAAAGGTCCAAAGTCCACAACTGATGTTTGAGCCTTCTGGCAGTATACCATGATGGGAATGAATATATAACCTAAGTACTATAATTGCTTTGCCTAATATGATGCCATTGAAGGATTGATGGCTAGTCTTTGATTCAAGCATTGATGATTTGTCTTGGATTCAAGAAAGCTTATCATTAGTGTGAATGGCTTTATCAGTCAAGTCCTGATAAAGTCTTCTTCAATGAATGGACCTGAGTCACAATCAAATCCAGGAAAAGTGCTGCAAACAAACAAGAAAAACTAATGTGAACCTAGGAATTTAAAGATGTATAAATCACCGCAACAATAACATTTTGCATGCAGCATCTTTTTACTGTCCTACATCTTGCAGTGATGGTTCTCACCAATAATCCTGAATAAATCCATCCAGCAAAACATAGGGCAATAAAAAGATTGTGATTTCTGTGGCATGAAGTTCTCCTTTCCCAACACTGCTTTTGAGGAACAGATCTAGGGATCCCTAGTATAGAGCAACGCTGAAACCTTAGCGGGATAGGCAGCGTCTGGAGAGAAGGAATGGGCGATGTTTCAGATCAAGGGTCTCGACCCAAAATGTCACCCATTCCTTCTCTCCAGAGATGATGCCCGCCCTGCTGAGTTACTCCAGCATTTTGTATCTATCTTTGGTTTAAACCAGCATCTGCAGTTCCTTCCTACACAAAGCTGTAACCTTAATGGCAGAGCAGTCATGGGCCTTCTCAAACAACAAGCCAGCAATTATTTTTTAAAAAGCAATATATATTACAGTACTTTAAACATTACACTGGGGGAAGATTGGTGCATACACTTATTGAAAGGTAGAAATGTACATATAGTAACAATTTTAAAAAACATTCAAGATATTTTACAAATTAACAAAATAACAATCTATACATAAAATTATTTAAGTACCAGACATTTAGCCGCAAGGCAATTATAATCTGCTAAGCTTATTAAAAACTCATTTAATAATCATGCAAAGTTTAACTTTCAGATTTTTTTTACTGCAAGAATGGTGTATAAGTACCATGAGGTCCCCAATTTAACTTAATGAGATTGGAAAGAACTGCCAAACAGCTCAAACTGTGAAAAACCTAGATTTTAGTTACTACATTTTCCTAGTTTTTACCTTTGTTAGTTTTAGTGCATTTTTCAAAAGTTACTGTCAATGTAACAGTATAACAATGGAAAACTTTGAATAGGTTATGATCATTAAAACCAGTAGATCCAGCCAAATTAAAGCATTGCAAAAAAAAAGCAGAGACCAGAAAAACAGAACCAACACTAAAATACAGGTAAATTGATCAGAAGGATGTATTCAAAACCTCGATGTACGAAACAAATTATTTATGGAGAATCTTAACAGCAGTAAAGATGCTGAGACAAAGGTACAGTAAAGCCTCGCTATAATGGACCATGGGTAGAAACAGTGTCAGTTATTGCCCATTGTCCGCTACAACTAATTAACTAGTTTACCCAACACTGGGAGGGAAGAAACAACTAGGAATTCACAGGCCGGGGAGCTGCAGAGCCACATGTGGTGCATCAAGGCCGGGCCCGGTACTCACACAACCATCGTGGGGCTTGATTTCTCCACTCCCACAACCTGAACACAGCCCAGTCCATCACACAAACCAACCTCTTCCCTCCCTCCCCATCCCATTGACTCCACCCATGCCGCATGCTGCTTTCGGACAGCAGCCAAAATAATAAAGAAACACTCACACCCAATCATTCTCTCTTCTTCCCTTTCCCGTCATGCAGAAGATACAAAATCTTGAAAATACCTACCACCAAACTCAAGAACAGTTTCTTTCCTGCTGTTACCAGACCCTAAACTGGACCTCTCATATGCTAAGACTATATTCTGTTTTTCCAATTTTTCAATCTGCACTCACTATGTAGTTGTAACACTATATTCTGCACTCTGTTTATTTTCTCTTTTGCTCTTATCTGATGTGCTCATGTCTGGTTAGATTGTACTCATATATGTTAGGATTTGCTTGGACAGCACACCCGACAAAGTTTTCCACTGTAAATCAGTACGCATGACAATAATAAACCAATACCAGAATCTCTGGCTCAGGAGACACAGATGCAATCAACTAACCCATAGTAAACATGGGCACACTACCACTCACATTAAAAATGTTTTATGTTGCTGCTTAACAATTGGCTGTTCACTCGTGTAGCAAGGAATAACAGATTTGGATCTCTCCTTACGCTCTCAGTTGAAATGCAAAGCACATACATAGTTTTTGTTTTTAATTTTAGAGATAAAGCACGTAAACAGACATTTCAGCCCACCAAATCCACGCTGACCAACGATCACCCGTACACTAGTTCGACCTTAAGCCAGTTTTGCATTCTATATACGAGGGGCAATTTGCAGAAGTCAATTAACCTACAAACCTGCATGTCTTTGGGGCATGGGAAGAAACCGGAGCACCTGGCGAAAACCCACGCAGGCAGAAGGTACAAACTCCACTCAGACATCACCCGTTGTCAGGATCATACCCGGGTCTCGGACGCTGTGAGACAGCAGCTCTACCTCTGCGCCACTGTGCCGCACACAACCTGCATGACGTCAACTCGAGACTGCAATTGCTGGAATCGGGAGCACAAGACAAATTGCTGGGGTAACAGCTGGCCAGCCAGCATTTCCCTCCACAGATACTGCCTGACCTGCAGAGTTGCTCTAGCAGTTTGTTTCTAAACGGTTCAAGGTTCTGAGGCTCTGCGCTCTCAATCAGTTTGTCATTATGTGCGAGTGCTTTAGCCTGATGCTTAGGCCAGTCAATACTTCTAAAGGGTCAGGCTTTTCAAAGCACACAGTCGTCCATTTCAATGCGAGCAATGCCCCCTTCTGCTGTCCCACCAATATGTCGCTCTCCCTACTTCTGCCACTGGGTCCTCATTCTTGCTAATATCATTTACTGCACCCAAGAAAGCGTGCATCAGGACTCCAGGGACAGCAGATCAAATACCATCATCCCACAGGGGGCCTGGGGTCAGCAATTAATTGTAAAAAGTACAAAGAAGCAGGTTAGATCTCACTCTGAAAGTTAGAGTGGAAGACAAGATTGTGAAATTGCTGAAAAGAACAAAGACAAATGGCGAGGGCCAAAGTGGAATGATGACTGGAGTTTGGAGTTAGCTTCATTGGTAAAAACATCAAGTGCTGAACAAATGGCCTCCACCCTTTTAATTCACACATCATAAACATACTTCTGTCCCAGGCTTCCCTCACACTCCCCAAGAAGTTTAGTTTTAGTGCCAAGGAATAATGCAGAAAGCAAACATTTTGCAGAATGTTTCAGAATGCCAAGTCAAAACAGAAATCTGGAATTAAGAGTATCAAGGACATTCACCCACCTGCATCTCGCAGATTACTGTGCGACTGAAAGAAAAATGAAAGCAGTCTTCTCAGTGCAAAAACTGTGACTAAACACATAATTCACTTGAATAATTTGTGCATAGTTTTCTCTTCTATGTTTTAAGAAACTGTGCTCCTAATCTTACACACGTTAGGCTTAATTAAAAAATCCAAGTTTAATAAGTGAATAAAAGAGGAATTGTGTGCTTTTATATTTTAATGCGTTTGAATCATATCAATTATCAATCACATGACATGCTTTCAAGCTCTTTTCTGGAATTAAAAAATATATATTCACCTCCTGTGCTTAAAAGGGCATTTGTTGAATAATTTAGCTTCTAAAAGTAGATTTATTTTCAAATTCAAGTAAGACATAAATATCCCATGGTTTATTTCCACTTCATCACTTCGGTGGAAAAACCAAATCTGGGGAAGCGTTCTGAAAGGATCATTTGTTCCGAGTTCAATACCACCTCTGAAGCTAGAGGAAGTCGAGAAAATCGTTATACAGAGAAATCTGAAATTGGGTTCTTCTTCAGCTCCTGATGGCAGATATTCCAGAATTTAACTACTCACAATGAGCTGAAAATTCTGCCTTGTGGCTGGTTTAAAAAGCAATTGCACATCATCCACCCCACGAAAGCAACAGTCCATGTTGTAGAGCAAGTCATATTGCTCAAGGCAAACTCTGCCTGCATAAATTACCAAAGATTGAAACCTAATCCCAAAGAAAACAGAGGTGGAAGTCTAGCCCTTGGCAGCATCGGGAGGGGCAGTCTTGAGGATTTTAAACAGGACTGGAGTATAGGTCTTGCGACGTGGTGGCATTGCAATGTTATTTAATTTCCCTCAAAAGTACGATTTAAAAACCAATGGTTTCCTTGATATAAACAGCTGGATTAACTCAGTTTCAATTCAAATGTACAAACAAATCACCGATGCCTAGATATAGATTTAGCCAGAAATACAGGAATTGTTTACTCTGGAAAAATTTCAGAATTGAAAATAAAGTGTAAATAAAATCACAAAGAATAAAATTAAAGCAAATATTTCAATAATCATTGATTTCACACCTTAAGTGTATCTATAAGAAGAATTTTATAAAAGAATAATTACATGAAGGTGCTCTGAAAATGTGCAAGTCACTTAAAATTTTACGTTTATGAAAAGCCCAAACTAAAATCAGGATACTGCTTGTTGTTTATCAATTTGTAAATTTCCCCGATGTGGGACAAATAAAGGAATATATTACTAAATACCATTTGGTATTTACATAGTTCATATATGATCATATAGTTCAGATCATATAGTACAAAATCCTCCTCATAACCTACAAAGCCCTCCATAACCTGGCCTCATCCTACCTGACCGACCTCCTCCACAGGCACACTCCCACCTGCACCCTCCGCTCTGCTGCTGCCAATCTCCTATCCCCCCACGTCCGGACCAAACTCAGATCCTGGGGGGACAGGGCTTTCTCCATCGCTGCTCCCACCCTATGGAACTCACTACCCCAAAACGTTAGAGACTCCTCCACACTCACCACATTCAAAACATTGCTGAAGTCTCACCTGTTCAGTACTGCCTTCAACCACTGAAGGTCACCTCACCTTCTGTCTCCTTTCTCTGTTCGTTTATTTATTTACTTATTTATCTATTTATTAATTTCCCTATGTTCTCTAAATCTCTGTAAAGCGTCTTTGAGTATATGAAAAGCGCTATATAAATAAAATACATTATTATTATTATTATTATTATAGTTAGATCATGATGACATCATAAACTGACAAAATATAACTAATATTTAACAACAGAAGGTGGAAACAAAATTTAAAATGTCTGATAATAATTTAATCTTCCTGTGGTGAAATGATATTTCAAGGCATTTCAGCAATACCATCTACAATGACAATCAAGCAATAACCAATACCAATCAATATCCTCCTTCTCATCAACAATGTGATTCCACTAAGATTTTGTGCACCAAAGCCAGCAGTGCGCATCTCTAAAGCAATATTCAAAACATAACAAATCCAAAGCCACTATAATATAAATGAATGTTGAATTTTGCCCATACTGTGGTGTTATTGCAATGTGCCTTTAAGACTACACAGGTCTATTGGTAGGGGGTCATCAGAGGGCGACAGGGAGGAGCCCGGCGGGAGCAGATGTGCGGTTGAATAAACACTCGCGTAAAAACACAGTCGGACTCACTGTATCTTTTTAAAGAACACAACATGGTGTCAGAAGTCCTGTAGGGTGCGTGAAGTGTACTTTGAGTCGAACAACTATCGTTTGGAGCTCGTTGACGGCAAAAGAGAAAGAAGAGTGCGACATGCAAGACGACAACGCACAGAGAGCCCCGGTAGGACCAAATGCTACATTTAGCATCCAGCCTCCGGAGTCCTTCGACTTTTCAAAGCCGCAAGAGTGGGCCAAATGGATACGGAGGTTCGAAAGGTTCCGTCTGGCAAGTAACTTGAATGCCAGCTCCGAAGATAATCAAGTTAACACGCTGATTTATTGCATGGGAGATGAGGCGGACGATGTTCTGCGCGGGTTAAACCTGACAGTAGCACAAAGCGGAACGTACATAGGGGTGCGCGATGGCTTCCAACGATTTTTCATAGTAAAGACAAATATAATCGATGAGCGTGCCAAGTTCAACATGCGCAGGCAGGGAGAACATGAAACAGTGGATGCCTTTGTCACTGCGTTATATGCGCTGGCAGAGCACTGTAACTATGGGGTGCTACACGACGAGCTGATACGCGACAGGCTTGTTGTCGGACTGATGGATCAGCGGCTGTCCAAACGTATGCAGCTTGTCGCAGAATTGACGTTCGAAAAGACCGTCAATATGGCGAGGCAGAGTGAGGAGGTGAAACGGCAACAATCTTCTCTGCGAGGTGACACCAGGACAGAGACAAGTGATGCTAAATCTGTGGACAGAGTGTATAAGAGCAGTAGTAAAGGTGCCAAAAACAAACCTCACCAGGCTTATGGCCACCAACTCAAAACACACAGCGCCCAACACAGCAGGGGGAAAAATGTACAGTGCCATAAATGTGGCAGCTCTCCGTCCCATCCAAGGCAGGAATGCCCGGCACAGGATGCAAAATGCCAATTATGTGGGAGAAAGGGACACTACAAGCGTGTGTGTAGATCACCCAAAACCGTGCAGGAAGTTGAAGAGGACGAGGATGTTATGTTCCTAGGCAGCGTCACAGCCGATGGAGAGCCATGGATGGTAAACATCGACATAAATGATAAAAATGTGTCATTCAAAATTGACACCGGCGCCGATGTTACAGTCCTACCCCACACCGTGTTTAAAGAGATCTATAGAGACAGCGATCCACCTACCCTCCGTAAAGCAACCAAGCCACTGCTGGGACCCGGGAGGAGTCCACTAGAAGTTGTGGGCGTCGCTGGGCTGTTCCTGGTGAGAGGAGAGAAAAGGGTGATGGAGGATGTGTACGTCACACGACACCTGCACACTGCATTGCTGGGGAGGCCTGCTATCGGCAAGCTGGAGCTTGTGGTTCGGCTAGACAGCATCACCATAGAGACACTTAAGACTAACTACCCAAAGCCATGCAGCGGTCTCGGGGAGGTACGACAGCAGTATGCCATCAAGCTGAAACCAGGGGCCCAACCGTTCTCATTGAAGACATCCAGAAGGATTCCGTTGCCGCTGATGGGTAAAGTCGAGCGAGAACTGTCCCGCATGGAAGGCCTGGGGGTGATCACCAGGGTTGAAGAGCCTACTGACTGATGTTCAGGCATGGTGGTGGTGCCGAAAAAGACAGGAGCCGTACGCATATGCGTCGATCTCACTAACCTCAACGAGTCGGTGTGTCGAGAAAAGTACATCCTGCCATCGGTGGAGGAAACACTGGGGATGCTGGCTGGAGCCAGAATATTCAGCAAGTTGGATGCCAACACGGGGTTTTGGCAAATACCCCTGACCGAAGACTCAGCAAAATACACAACATTCATCACACCCTTCGGTCGTTACTACTTCAAGCGGCTGCCCTTCGGCATTGCCTCTGCCCCCGAACACTTTCAAAATAGGATGGTGTCAGAGGTCACGGAGGGACTCGAGGGAATCGTCTGCCACATGGATGATGTACTGGTCTGGGGCCAAACACGAGAGGAGCACGACGCTCGTCTGCATACTGTGCTGGCGAGGATCCAAAAGGCGGGCATTACGCTTAACATTGACAAATGTGACCTGTCGAAGGAAGAGGTGACCTTTCTTGGTCATGTCCTCTCCTCCAGTGGCATTAGTCCTGACCCAAGCAAGACTGAGGCTGTAAGGAAGATGGAGGAGCCGACCAATGTGAGTGAGCTGAGGAGCTTTCTCGGAATGGTTAACCAGCTGGGGAAGTTCATCCCGCAACTAGCAGAGAGAGACAAGGCTCTGCGAGACTTCCTGTCAAAGAGGAACTGCTGGCTGTGGGGCGTCGACCAGGCAAGAGCGTTTCAAGATTTGAAAAATGCACTGGTATCCCCACCTGTACTAGCCATGTACGACACGAACCGTGAATGCAAAGTCTCAGCAAACGCGTCATCTTACGGCCTGGGAAGTGTACTTCTCCAAAAATGGGATGAGGAGTGGAGACCGGTAGCCTACGTGTCGCGATCTCTCACACAGACGGAGCAGAGATACGCGCAGGTGGAGAAAGAGGCCTTGGGCCTGACCTGGGCTTGTGAAAGGTTCCGCAACTTTCTCATCGGTAAACACTTCCAGATGGAGACGGATCATAAGCCTCTCCTGAGTCTGCTGGGGTCACAGGCACTGGATGCTCTCCCTCCACGGATTCAGCGTTTCCGGATGCGCCTCATGCGCTATTCTTACTCCATTTCTCATGTGCCAGGAAAGTGTCTGTGGACAGCTGATACGCTGTCGCGTGCTCCTGTGAAAATGGGGGAAACGCCTGACGAAAAGGAGTTGTTTGAGAATACAAACATCTATGTGGACATGATAATGGAGAACCTGCCGGCAAGCACTGCCTACCTGGATGAGTTGAGAGCGGAGCTAAAAAGGGACAGTGTGTGCGCACGCGTAATGCAGCTGTGCCAGGAAGGATGGCCAACGAATAGCAACAGTGAACCGGCACTCAGGCTGTACTGGGCAGAACAAGCATTGCTCACGGTAAATGACGGACTGTTACTCAAAGGGGACAGATTAGTCATACCCTCAACTATGAGGAACGATGAAGTGGTGAAGTGTAGAGAGCGTGCACGACGGTCAGTGTGGTGGCCTGGACTAAGTCAGCAGCTGAACGAATTGGTCCTCAACTGCCAGACATGCAGCAAAGAGAGACAGAACCACACAGAGCCGCTGATGCCATCACAATACCCAGGCCGACCATGGCAAAAGCTGGGAGCTGACTTGTTCATGCTGGGAAGCAAGAACTACCTGCTGGTAGTGGATTATGCATCGAGATACGTGGAAATCGCTCCACTCAGCCCCACCAAGTCGACAGATGTAATCCACCACCTCAAATCAATGTTTGCACGTCACGGCATTCCGGAGACATTGGTCACAGACAATGGGCCTCAGTTTGCCGGAACCGCCTTTGCTGCGTTTGCAAAGTCATATGGTTTCCGCCATGTCACAAGCAGCCCGAGATATCCTCAGAGTAACGGGGAGGCCGAACGTGCAGTCAAGACAGTGAAGGGTCTCCTGAAGAAAGCGGCGGATCCCTACCTCGCTTTACTTGCATATAGAGCGACCCCACTGCAAAACGGGTACAGCCCGGCCCAACTCCTTATGGGGAGAAGGCTTCGCACTACGGTACCAACACTTCCAGCCCTGCTGAATCCTGCTCTTCCCGACAATGAAGTGGTTGCGTGGAAGGAAAAGGAGAAGAGAATCAGAGATGCACAACGGTACAACCTGCGGCATCGTGCACGGAGTCTCGACAGGCTCTTTCCCGGACAAGAAGTGTGGGTCACGGATCAAGGCGAAGCTGGAGCTGTGATCGGCAGCCACACCGCCCCCCGCTCTTACATCGTGGAGGGACCTCACGGGACGGTCAGGCGAAACCGTCGCCATCTAATTCCCATGAAACCCTTGCCGGACCAGAGTGGGGGTGGTATGAAAGACCAACTCCCGGGTTGCATTCCAGAGCAGAGCTCAGCAGAACCACCAAAAGAGAACATTCCAGAGCAGAGCTCAGCAGAGCCACCAAAAGATAACATTCCAGAACTGCCATCCACTCCCAGAACCAGGTTTGGGAGAAGAGTGGTGAGACCAGATAGGTTGAACTATAAGTGAAAAAAAAGAGAGTTTCTAAAGAAAAATGTTTCACTAAGACAATGTGTTCACATGTACTTATGTTGAATTAATTTAGTTCAGATAGGAACAGACCTTCCAGCTAAAGAGGCAGAATAATCCTTTAAGGTCTGGTGAATCAACCGCAGTCTACCGATTGATTCTAGAAAGGGGAGATGTGGTGTTATTGCAATGTGCCTTTAAGACTACACAGGTCTATTGGTAGGGGGTCATCAGAGGGCCTGGGGGAGCAGATGTGCGGTTGAATAAACACTCGCGTAAAAACACAGTCGGACTCACTGTATCTTTTTAAAGAACACAACACATACCAACAAAAAAGTTTATATGTAATCATTCCATGTTCTTGAAACTTTAAAGAAATAAACTCAGTCTAAATCGTAATAGCTCATTAGGAGTTGCCACAGTAGATAAACCCATTGTAATATATGGTTATCATTCACAAATCATCCATCAGATGAAATTGAGTCATAAGGAATTACAGATGCTGCAATCTAAAGCAAAAAAAAAGCTGGTGGAACTCAGCAGGTCAGGCAGCATCTGTGGAGGCAGAGAGATGGTCAACATATCTGGTCAAAAAACTGCATCAGAATCACTAACAATTGACTACTGTCAATTTAGAAGAGCAGTATTGAGAATGAAGAGAATAAAAAAACATCCATGTCCACAATCTGGTGACTATTCCCACTAAGGCAACTGGCAAAAACCCAAATACTACATGACCTCCAGTTAAGTGATCACAATTTAGAACGAATTACAAGTTCAAAGGATATAAGATTTAAGATTTACAACCCTTCGTAACTCTTGTATTCTGTGGGCAAACAATATTTTTAGCAACATTTTTAGGCTGTTTTTAAATTCTGCATAATTATCAGAGAATGCACTTAAGGCAACTAATTTTCCAGAATTTGCTAACCCAAGAAGCAGCATCTGTTTCTGTAAAGCCAAATATTCAAGATTCCCTCCCAATCGTAAATTGTGGCATTTGCACTGCAGATTCCCTTAGAAAGTCTCTGAGCACAATCAATGAATTCTCTTCATTCATTGTACAAAAACATGAACACAACCTTTAAGCAAGAAACTCTGCTTTACGTATCTTCCAGTCAATATTTTCAAACAGTTCCAAATAGCCTCGTGAATTGAGGACAGGCAATTTATTTCCATTTATTAATTACAAATGCCTCGTGTCTAAATGTTATTTGTTTATTGCAATGAACTGACATCATGGAGTCATCTTGTTTCAGCAAAAGTGTGTTAATTTTGTAAAGAGTTAACTTCCCTAACCTCAATTAACCCGTAGAAACGCATGCAAGAACATTAACCAAAGACTGTCATTTGACCACTTGGGACAAAATTCCAAACCTCATTAATCTTTAATGTTAACAGTTTTAACACAATGTTGATCCAGTTAAATGTGAATGAAGCTCAAATTTAGCAAAACAATAATAAATAATATATGTCCATTAGTCTGCTGAAATAGGACTTGCGCTGTATCATATCACATTCAGACAGCCCACAGATGCAAACTTTAGCCAATATAAAACACTAACCATTCAAATCAATTACGTTAATCACAATAGTTGTCTGCATAATCCCAACAACCAAGTTGTGTTGACATGAACCTCAATTTAATATAACTATTAAACTAATAACCTTTCAAGGAGACATTTTTGGAAGGTTCCAGAACAATCCACATTGCACAGAATTTTCATTTAACAATTTATGAGCAAAAAACACTCGGTAAGTGGTTTTAACCACAAATTCTGAGAAGGGATGTTTTGTTAATGTTCAACACTTTTTGATACTGTTCCCCTCAATCCAATCTGTGCAATGTCTATCACCTTTCTTTTTAATTTTTAAGAAAATCTATTTTCTTGTTCAAAACAAATAT
This sequence comes from Rhinoraja longicauda, assembly GCF_053455715.1. Lineage (NCBI taxonomy): Eukaryota > Metazoa > Chordata > Chondrichthyes > Rajiformes > Arhynchobatidae > Rhinoraja > Rhinoraja longicauda. Next base: position 50,917,431 of record NC_135955.1, on the reverse strand, counting down.
GCATCTTAACCAAATGCCAATCATGAAACATCCAGCTAGATCATAATAAGGAAGGCTTAACAGCCCTTAGAACAGTACAATGCAGCTCAAGCAGCATGTTCAACTTTAATCCCTACACATGGTGAAGAATATCACAGTGAAGGGTGGTCAAAATGATATCACATATCCAAATTATCAGAATATTTGTTTTAAAGAAAAGCAGATGGAAGCAGTAAATGTTTCAACTAATGGAATTTGTTAATAACTGATTATCTAATTTATTTGAATAGTATAGGGGAAACAGACTTTAAATCTCCAAAACTTTGGATGCTAGGGTTTACCATTTCTACATACTTTTTTTGAAGACGAGCTTTATCACACCGACCTGATTATTGCAATCCCGCCTTGCACCAATCTCATAGTAACCACACCACATTGACGATAGAGTGCTACAGGACACCTTAAGGACAGGAATACAAAAGCTTTCTTTCTTTGGGAGCTACAACCTGCCTGCTCAGATGTATCAAGTATTAATTCACTACAAAACTATATTAAAAAAAAACATGGCAAACTCCTGAAAGAGAACATTTCTAATTATTGGGACTTTGTTGCAAATTAAGGGTGGATGAGATGCACCTAGGGCAATTGAAACAACTCAGATGTGCCATAGTTTCATAAGTTTATAAAGGATAAGAGCAGAATTAGGCTATACGGCCCATCGTCTACTCCGCCATTCAATCATGGCTGATCTATCTCTCCCTCCTAACCCCATTCTCCTGCCTTCTCCCCATAACCTCTGATACTCGTACTAATCAAGAATCTATATATCTCTGCCTTAAAAATATCAATTGATGACCTCCACAGCCTTCTGTGGCAAAGAATTCCTCAGATTCACCAACCTCTGACTAAAGAAATTCCTCCTCATCTTCTTAAATGAACGTCCTTTAATTCTGAGGCTATAACCTCTAGTCACAGGCTCTTCCACTAGTGGAAACATCCTCTCCATATCCACTCTATCCAAGCCCTTCACTATTCTGTACATTTCAATGAGGTCCCCCCTCATTCTTCTAAACAACGAGTACAGGCCCAGTGCCGTCAACCCCTCATCAAATGTTAACCCACTCATTCCCGGGATCATTCTTGTAAACCTCCTCTGGATCCTCTCCAGAGCCAGCACATCCTTCCCTCAGATATGGTGCCCAAAATACTGGGCAATACCAATGACTAAATAGTGCATCTTAATTTATCTTTCAAAGTCCCACAGTGACTTTGCCTTGGAGACAGGGAAGATAAGATCCCCCCCCACCCCCCTAAATAAGGAATTTCCTCACATTGCTGTTTCGAGACGATAAGACAACAATCCAGAGGTATGAATCTGCACCACTGACTGAATAGTGCGTCTTCATTTATCTTCCAAAGTCACACAATTGTCAATAACAACAGGAATTTATCTCCAGCTGGCTCTGCCATTGACTAGAGTGTATACTTTTGGAGTCAGACAACATCAATGCTGCAATAGCCACAGTTGCAAGTTGATCGTGTGGATGGACTAGGGGCCTGGCTTAATGATTTGAAGAGACGTTCAAATCTCACCGCAGAAATTGAGGAATTTGAGTTACATCAGCTGTGAATAAATGCTCCCATCATTTATTGACTGAATTGTTGTAAAATGATTCTAAGGAAATCAAGGGTCCTGGGGTTCAGGTAGGAAACTGATCTTAAACTTAAAAATCCCAAAGGTTTATAGTTTATTCCTGCTCCCATGTTAGGCTCCATGAGATCTGCTTTGTCTGCCCATTTAATGAATTCAGTCCCTGTGTAATGCGTGTAACTCATAATGCTCTCATATCATTTCGAAAGATATCCAATTGCACAAAACCACTACAACAATTTTTTTGAAAACCTTGAAATTCCACGAGCCATCCACAGACAGACTCATCACTTAAGAACAGCCAGATATCGTCATACAAAGGGAATCAAACTCACCCCACATCCCAAGCTTATTCCATCACCGTTCTTGGCTCTGCCTGTCTCATTTCTAAGACAGACAGATATCAAGAGTGTTTTATTGTCATATATCCCGAAATAGAAAAATGAAATGAACAACAAACAATTGATATTTGCCCAAGCACTCACAACATTCACCCAGAAGTCATAATTCATTCATCATCTATCTACTCACGATGGCAGCTTTATGTGTTACTTATACTGCCCTCCATAATGTTTGGGACAAACACCCATCATTTATTTATTTGCCTCTGTACTCCACAATTTGAGATTTGCAATAGAAAAAAAATCACATGTGGTTAAAGTGCGCATTGTCGGATTTTATTAAAGGCCATTTTTATACATTTTGGTTTCACCATGTAGAAATTACTGCTGTGTTTATACATAGTCCCTCCCACCCCCCAATTTCAGGGCACCATAATGTCTGGGACACATTGCTTCACAGGTGTTTGTAATTGCTCAGGTGTGTTTAAATGCCTCCTTAATGCAGGTATAAGAGAGCTCTCAGTGCCTAGTCTTTCCTCCAGTCTTTCCATCACCTTTGGAAAGTTTTATTGCTGTTTATCAACATGAGGACCAACATGAGGCCATTATGAGACTGAGAAACAAGAATAAAACTGTTAGAGACATCAGCCAAACCTCAGGCTTACCAAAATCAACTGTTTGGAACATCATTAAGAAGAGAGCACTGGTGAGCTTACTAATCGCCAAGGGACTGACAGGCCAAGGAAGACCTCCACAGATGACGACAGAAGAATTCTCCCTATAATAAAGAAAACTCCCCAAACACCTGTCCGACAGATCAGAAACACCCTTCAGGAGTCAGGTGTGGATTTGTCAATGACCACTGTCCGCAGAAGTCTTCATGAACAGAAATACAGAGGTTACACTGCAAGATGCAAACCCCTGATTAGCCACAAAAATACAATGGCCTGGTTACAGTTTGCCAAGAAGTACTTAAAAGAGCAACCACAGTTCTGGCAAAAGTCTTGTGGATAGATGAGACGAAGATTAACATATCAGAGTGATGGCAAGAGCAAAGTATGGAGGAGAGAAGGAACTGCCCAAGATCCAAATCCTCATCTGTAAAACACGGTGGTGGGGGTGTTATGGCCCGGGCATGTATGGCTGCTGAAGGCACTGACTCACTTATCTTCATTGATGATACAACTGCTGATGGTAGTAGCATAATGAATTCTGAAGTGTGTAGACACACCCTATCTGCTCAAGTTCAAACAAATGCCTCAAAACTCATTGGCCGGCAGTTCATTCTACAGCAAGACAATGATACCAAACATACTGCAAAAGCAACAAAGGAGTTTTTCAAAGAAAAAAACTGTCCAATTCTTGAGTGTCCAAGTCAATCACCCGATCTGAACCTAATTGAGCATGCCTTTTATATGCTGAAGAGAAAACTGAAGGGGGCTGTGCCCCAAAACAAGCATAAGCTAAAGATGGCTGCAATACAGGCCTGGCAGAGCATCACCAGAGAAGACACCCAGCAACTGGTGATGTCCAGTGTTGCAGTGCTAAGTTTTTAGGTGCCGGCGCTGTCTCAGGTGCCGCCGGAGCAGCCGCTGTTAAATTCCCCGCTGTTTATTTGGCTATTTTTTTTAGAGGTGCAGGAGCGGCGTCCGGTGAGCTCCGGCAGCACTGCACCCCTGGTGATGTCCATGAATCGCAGACTTCAAGCAGTCATTGCAAAGGATATGCAACAAAATACTAAACATGACTACTTTCATTTACATTACATTGCTGTGTCCCAAACATTATGGTGCCCTGTAATGGGGGGATTATGTATAAACACTGCTGTCATTTCTACATGATGAAACCAAAATGTATAAAAATGGCCTTTATTAAAATCTGACAATGTGCACTTTAGCCACGTGATATTTTTCTATTACAAATCTCAAATTGTGGAGTACAGAGGCAAATAAATAAATGATGGGTCTTTGTCCCAAACATTATGGAGGGCACTGTATTTTGGAGATTTGGGCTTCTTTGATAAGTCCGGCTTTTATTTCGCACCAGTAATTACCTATGAGAAAGCGATAGTGAGCTGCGGTCTTGAACTGATGCAGTCCTTCTGGTGAAGTACTTCTATGGTGCCCTTGTGGGAATCCAGCATTTAGACTCAGCTACGATGAAGAATTGACAATAAACTTTCATGTCAAGATGCAATGCAGCTTGCAAGAGAAGCCACAGGTGCCGGTGACAGCACAGTGGTGCAACTGGTAGAACTGCTGCCTCACAGCCCCAAACTCCCAGCCTCTATACCGACCTCGGGTGCTGTCTATGTGGAGTTTGCACATTCTGTGTGACCACATGGGTTTTTACCAGCTGTTCCAGTTTCTTCTCAAATCCCAAAGACTTCTTAATTGGCCTTGTTGTGTAAGGAGTGGAGAAGAAAGTGAGAAAACACAGAACTAGTGTGAAAGGGTGACCAATGGTCAGCGTGGACTCAAAGGGTCAGCGTGGACGCAGTGGGCCAAACGGCTTGTTTCCATGCTGTATCTCTGCACTGAAACAAAATAATTGCAGTGCATTTTGTAGATGGTTTACCCTGCAACCACCGGGTGGTCCACAGATGATGCCTGACCCGCTAAAATCTTCCAACATGTTTTCACTCAAGATTCCAGCATCTGCAGTCTCTGGTGCCTCCAAGGTTTTATTGTGTCTGCAACGTCGGATAAGCTGCTGGTGATGTCTTCCAAGACACAACTACACACGATGCAAAGGTGTTTTGCTTCTGAATTGTGCTTTCTTTCTGGCCATTGACTTTCACTTTATGTCCGACTTTCATCCCTACTTTCTCCATCAGTTTGTCCCATTCCAATTCCAGGGCAAGTACATGCCATACACTTTATTATATTAATTATTTACAAAGATAAACATTGCAATTGGGACAAATTGATAGTGTAACAAAAGCAGCATATGGCGCACTCAATCAGGGACTAAATTGAAGAAAAAACCTACACCATCCATGCACTTCACTTTAGGAAGGAAGTCAATGCATTCCTAAAAGGGTGGAATCTCTCTTTCTCTGCATTATACCAGGCAGCAAAGACCCTGTTCAGGTGGAGAAACTGGATTCACTGGGATTATTCTCCTTCGAGCAGAAGGTGAACCAGATGGGAAGTAATTATAAGTTTTAGCTGGTGTGACAGAAGTAGTTGAGAAAAGCAAGTCGGTAACTATCTTAAAAGAATGTAAATGTCAAAAAGTACAAGGTAATCAAAGGGAATATTCCACTCCCTCTCATGCAGATAGCTGCTGAAATCTATAATACACAACCTGAACATGTAATAGACAATAGGTGCAGGAGGAGGCCATTCGGCCCTTCGAGCCAGCACCGCCATTCAATGTGATCATGGCTGATCATTCTCAATCAGTGCCCCATTCCTGCCTTCTCCCCATACCCCCTGACTCCGCTATCCTTAAGAGCTCTATCTAGCTCTCTCTTGAATGCATTCAGATAATTGGCCTCCACTGCCTTCTGAGGCAGAGAATTCCACAGATTCACAACTCTCTGACTGAAAAAGTTTTTCCTCATCTCAGTTCTAAATGGCCTACCCCTTATTCTTAAACTTTGGCCCCTTGTTCTGGACTCCCCCAACATTGGGAACATGTTTCCTGCCTCTAACGTGTCCAACCTCTTAATAATCTTATAAATTTTGATAAAATAGCATGGGATATTTCAAAAGGGACCACAGGAGACATGAAAATAACTTACCTTTCAGTTTAAGTCGATAAAGGAGGGCTTCAGGCATTCCTTTCAAAGTGCAGTCACAGACAAAATGGTTCAAATGGCACCTGATTGCACTATAGAGTTTTATTCTAGGTCAGACCTAATTTTCCTGCATCTGAATAGTAACTGCTTTGCTGTAAATGATTTATACATGTAACAAAGACTGCCTGCAATTCACTGTCACTCCACGAACAGAACAATAAATAAACCAGTGACAGACTTCTTGTTAGGGCTCGTCAGCAGGAAGAAAAAACCAGAGTAGTGGAAGTAATTATCTTTGTCCCATGATTTTAGAACCATTTCCTTTCTTTACTGGCCATCTAAAAGAACTGCTGGAGAGAAAATTCTCCACACCCTTGCGAGGTAGCAGAAATAAACAAATGCAAGCAGCCAACTCCATATTCTGAGTGAACAGTATAAATTCAACAGTTCTAATGTACAGAATCAAATCTATGCCTTGCCCTGTGCAGTTTGTGTCTCTCTAAACATAAAATTACTTTCTTCCTCATCACAGATCTCTCTTGCTTTACGGGAAGACTGAGCTGAACCACGTGAAACCCTCAGACAGACGTATGCTACTGCTTTCAAGGCACAAGGCAATCAACATTATGGAACCGAGTGTCGACTGCCACAAAAGCCTTTCTTCTCTGAGCTCCTGCCACTCCCAGGAGGGGCAGAATGGTGATGTGGTTGAATGCAGATGGCAAAGGAACCTTTACAGTTACACACAAAACTCAGCAGGACAGGCAGCATCTCGAGAGAAGGAATTGGCGACGTCACCCATTCCTTCTCGCCAGAGATGCTGGCTGTCCTGCTGAATTACTCCAGCATTTTGTGCCTATCTTCGGTGTAAACCAGCATCTGCAGTTCCTTCCTAAACCTTTACAGTTACTCACTGAAAGACTCAGGATGGGCGGGAGCAATGATAAACGCGAGAGTGAGATTTGTGGGGGAGCCTATTGGGGAGGCTGGGATGTTGATTGAGTGCCTGAAACCCTGGTGGAGGTGGGAGTGCAATCAATATGACAGACATGAATCTTATAGAAGACCCTACCTGGAAAAAAGCTTGTAGCCCAGGAAAGGGCAAGCCCCTTTAAACTAACATTCAACCCTCCACTGCAGAGTAAATGTTGTGCAAGTTCCCTCAATCGTATGTGCTGTTGTCCACTAAACACACCCAGTGGTTTTCACTTGTACCGCACAAGAGGGATCAGACGTGCACGAGTTGTGTAGAAATAGTTATTTACATGTGGCAATCTTGTTCTTCCTAACATGCAAAATAACTATTTTATACGCAAGTACAAAATAGTTATTTGCTTGCTAGGAAATAGTTTTATGATGCAAAGTTTTGAAACTGTATACTTATAGCAAAGAATCACCACATGACAAAAGCCTTGATTTACATTGGAGGTTTACGCCTGTGACGAGCTCAATGAAAAATACAAGTAGATGAAGCTGAATATAAATATTTTTAAATGAATTATGTGTAATGCAGGCAAGTATCATGTAATTAGAGTCAGAGTCAGACAGTGCAAAAACAGCCCCTTTCAGCCCAACTCATCCATGCGGACCAAAATTCCTCACCTGCTAATTCCATTTGCCCGTTTGTCCCAAATCTCTCTGAACCATTCTTCTTCCTGTATCTGTGCAAATGTCTTTTAAAAGTTGTTATTGTGCCTGCCTCAAATACGTCCTCTGGCAGCTCATCTCATACTGCCACTCCCTTCGGACTGAAAAAGCTGCCGCACATGTTCCTGCTAAATTTTTACCTTTTACCTAAATGTAAAGTCTTACCTTCAATCTATGTTCTCGAGTTCTTGATTCTCTACGATATCACCTATTTTAGTGTCATCTATAAACTTACTCAACATGCCTTGAGCATTCTCATACACATCGTTGATATAGATGACAATTAATCTATGTTCATATATATTTGGACAACAAAGTAATTTGCTTGACCTTTATTTTAACACAATAATGGAGATTTCAATGTTCAAGTGTTTTTGGTAAATTATTCAGAAATTATACATTCACTCGAAATAAATGCGCAGTGGATCTGACAGTATGCAGTCAAGCTTAGGACAATGCATTTGTGCTCCAGGGCACAATTTGGTTTTAGTTTAGACTGTTTGGAAAACTCACTTCTGTGGTATGCTGGTATGGCCTTTTTGCAGCATTGCAAAGCAAAATGTTGAAATTCCTTTACGAGTTGTAAGAAGGCTGCGCCATTAAAATCTTATTGATGAACTCTCCCAACTCTCTGAAGGTCAACTTCGAATGTATAATTCTGGCAATAATAGGTCCAATTTCAAGCTAACACGTATTGGAATCGGGTCATCCAAGGTAGGAAATGCTGAAGAAAATTCATTGGGATGCTTTATCCAGTCACCCTTTCTGGAAAAGATTAACTGTGCGTTCAGATACAGCTTAGCTGCATTACATGCCAGAATTTTAAAATCTATTAACATTGTAAAAGAACTGACACTGAAATCATCTGAAGCCTTTGATTGACTCAGACATTCAACATCTGGGCAGAATTGACCTGAGCTTGCAATAGGAGGTCAACTAAATTTTTTTTTTTTCTGCTGCAGTTACTTACATGACAACTGATTCATCAAAAGTGTCAGGGAAAAGCAGCTAGAATTTCAGGTGCCAACTGTGAAGGGTTGCAGGGCAAGCATTTTAAGCGGCTGCAGAATCACATGGGTTTCATAGATTTATAGCTGGAGGCAGAGAATACAAATCAAGGTTTCAAGGTCAGTTTATTGTCACATGTACCACAAGGTACAGTGAAATTCAAATTGCCATACTAAAAAAAAAGCAACAAGACACACAACTGCATAAAAGTTAACATAAACATCCACCACAGTGGATTCCTCTCGTTCCTCACTGTGATGGAAGGCAATAAAGTCCAATCCTCTTCCTCTTTTATTCTCCTACGGTCGGGGCGATCGAAGCTCCCACAGCCGGCGGTCGAAGCCCCCGCATTGGGGTGATCGAAGCTCCCGCATTGGGGTGATCGAAGCTCCCGTTTCGGGGCGATCGAAGTTCCTGTGATCGGGGCGGTTGAAGCTCCTGGGGCTTGGAGTTCCCGAAGTCGGAATCTAACCAGCGACCGCTAGCTCCACAATGTTAAAGTCCGCAGGCACCCACTGTGGCGCTCTCGAAGTCGGTCTCCAGCAAAGGCCACCAACTCCTCAATGTTAGGCCACAGTGCGGACAGAGATACAATACGGGAGAAAAAAAAATCGCATCTCCGTTGAGGTAAGAGATTAGAAAAAAGTTTCCCCCAATTTCCCCCCCCCCCCCCCCCCCCCCACTCCCCACATGAAACAAGCTAAAGAACACTAAAAACATTTAACACAAACAAACAACAAAGAAGGAAGAGGCAGACAGACTGTTGGCAAAGTTTGAAGGGCAAGAGAGGACTCCAATGGAGTGATCTCACCTTTTCTAGCCTAAATGCAAAAGTGAATAAAATGATGACTCAAAAGTTAGATCCCTCTCTTTGTTCACCAAGCTTCACCTTTAAAGTGGTATTCCAGCCACATTTTGTAACATGCACAAACATACATATTTGTTCCATTGAAACAAAACCATTTGAATAATCCTTGTGAGTAGCCCGGATTTAGGTTCCTGATGCCTTTGTAAATGCTGTTTATGCTGGGTTACATTGCAGCCTTCATTGGTAGCATCTGAAATGTGAGCCACAATGTGGACTACAAGGGAGAGTCCTACCGACTGCGAAGGGCAGTGAAGGATGCAAAAAAGAGGTACCGGGACAAGATGGAGTCACAGATGGAGCAGCAGGACACCAGGCGCCTTTGGCAGGGGCTACGGACTATAACTAGCTACAGGTCCAGCACCCCCTCAACCGGAAGTGCCGGCTCCTCCTTAGCTGATGACCTGAACTCTTTTTACGCACGGTTTGAGACGGGTAACACCACCAGCTCGCCGTCTAAAAACAGCACCGAAGGGGCGCTGGCTAGCGAGGCTGGAGGGGGATCCACCGCCGGGGATGTGCACACATTCTCGGTGTCCGAGCATGAGGTGAGGTGGGCTCTGACGCGTGTGAACACGAGGAAAGCTGGAGGCCCAGATGGTATATCTGGGCGAGTACTAAAGTCTTGTGCTACTCAGCTTGCTCCAGTGCTCACCACAATATTCAACCTCTCCTTGGCAAAGTCCGTGGTCCCTGCATGCTTCAAAAGATCCATCATTGTACCGGTGCCAAAGAATGCCTCTCCAGCGTGTTTAAATGACTACCGACCGGTGGCCCTCACCTCGGTTGTCATGAAATGCTTGGAGAGGCTAGTCAAGAAGCACATCTGCGCCCTCCTTCCTCGCAACATGGACCCACTACAGTTCGCATACCGTCCGAACAGGTCCACGGATGATGCGGTCTCCCAGGTTCTACACACCGCTCTCTCTCATCTGGACAGCCAGGGGGGCTATGTGAGGATGCTGTTCATTGACTTTAGTTCAGCATTCAACACAATAGTCCCCAGCAGACTGGTTGAGAAGCTGCTGGAACTGGGGCTTAGCACCCCTCTGTGTGCCTGGGTCCTGGACTTTCTCACTGCCAGGCCCCAAGTGGTCAGGATGGGGGAACACACATCTAGCTCCCTCACCCTGAACATAGGATCCCCCCAGGGCTGCGTCCTTAGCCCCCTACTGTACTCCCTGTACACACATGACTGTAGGGCCAGGTTCAGCTCAAACTCCATCATCAAGTTTGCTGATGACACTGTGGTGGTGGGCCGGATCTCCAACAACGATGAGAAGGCCTACCGGGAGGAGGTGGCTGATCTGGCACTCTGGTGTCAGGACAATAGCCTCCTCTTGAATGTCACTAAAACAAAGGAGCTGATTGTGGACTTCAGAAGGGCTAAACATCCAAGGACGTACACGCCACTGGAGATAAATGGGTCTATTGTGGATAGGGTGAGCAATTTCAAATACTTGGGAGTCCGCATCTCAGAGGATCTGACGTGGGCAACGCACATTGCCGCACTGGTGGGTAAGGCTAAGCAGCGCCTTTACCACCTTAGACAACTGAGGAAATTCAGAGTGTCGCTGAGGATCCTCCATTGCTTCTACTCTGGGGCTGTAGAGAGCATCCTGTCCGGCAACATTACAGTCTGGTTTGGGAACAGCTCTGCCCAGGACAGGATGGCCCTGCAGAGAATAGTGCGTTCGGCAGAACGCACCATGGGAACTACACTCGTCCCCCTGCAGGACCTATACATCAGGAGGTGCAGATCCAGAGCAAGCAAGATCATGAGGGACCCCTGCCACCCCAGTAACGGACTGTTCCAGATGCTACGGTCAGGCAAACGCCTCCGCTGTCACGCTGTGAAAACGGAGAGGATGAGACGGAGCTTCTTCCCACAGGCCATCAGGACTGTCAACTTTGATAACCCCAGAGACTAAATTTTTGTCGACACTTTTTGTGCTATGTTTAGTAACTTATTAACTTTATTTATATGCTGTAACTGTAATTATTTTTGTGCACAACCCGCAGGCATTGCCACTTTCATTTCACTGCACATCGAGTATGTGTATGTGACAAATAAATTTGACTTGACTTGAACTTTTCATCGACATTTAATGAATTAGATGTCATGTAGCAACAGCAGCAGAAAATCAGGCAAGTACTAGTTTTTAGGCAACGGTCACTACTTTGGGCATCTGGTACATTCCTTCATTATGGATCTTAATTGAACAGTATTGCATTGTGTATTAGGCTGCTTTATATTTAGCCAAACTATTTCAATCATTTTGATCCCTTTAAGTTTTAAAAAGGTGTTTCTTGCTGTATCTTATATAATTAATCAAATGCAGTTGGGAATATGCAATGAAACCCTAAATGTCTTACTTGAAAATTCCCCAATCAACAATTTGTGACCGTGTAGAAAAAGGGAAATAGTAACAGGAAGCAAGAGAAAAAAAAGAAAGATGGTAGGAATTAAGCAGAAAATTACAGCGATAAGTAGCAAGAAACAATGATGGCTGCAAGTTTTCACACTGGGAATTGATTTGCTGTGGTTTCCACAACAGTCAGTTTGGGTTCACTAACTTTTATAACTGGCCTTAACTTGCATGCTAAGCACATCATTGTGATACAACATTTGGTGAGGTGGATACTTGGGACATTTCAGGATTTCATAAATAGTGTGGTGAAATGAACAGAAACATGGCAAATAAAATTAAAGATGGAGAAATATATGTGATGCTCTTTGGAATGGCTGGTAGGGAAAAAAAATACAATAAGTGGCTCAATTCCTGAAGTGTAATTTAACAAGAGCTTGGTCCCTCACGGATTCTGCAAAAGCTGATTAAGCAGTTAGAAAAGCAAATGGATTTCTTGGATTTATAACTCGAGGCAGAGGACATAAAAATAAAGGGGTTCCTTTGGGACCCAGCTGAAATATTGTGGATTATTCTGAGCACAAGATGTAAAGCCTTCAGAAAGGCTATAAAGGTAGTTTACTGGGACTTTACTAGGAACGAGAGACAGAATTATATGGAGAGTTAGCATATGTTAAAGTTTTTATCCTTTATTCCAAGAGCACGAGGGGATCCACCACATGGTTATGTCAGCATAGAATTTTATTTGCTCCTCAGATGGGCAGAACCATAACCAGGGATCATGCATGCAAAAATCAATAGAAAAGGATCTTGAGGAAAGACAAAAGAGAATTATCCAAGCTACTAGGAGCTCGAGTGATCTCCCTGAAGAATAAAGGGAAGCCAATCTACTAGCCATTTTAAGAGAGAACTGAACACACAGTTAAAGATAAAAATAACTTCTGCTTCTAACAAAACATCGATATATGAACACAACTTCCATTTCAAACCCAGCACAGGCACAGAGGGCTGAGTGGCTTCCTTCTGTGTTGTATGTTTTAATTCAATGAACTGAAAGGTACAATGAATAAAGATTAAAAAGGCAAAAAAAAGCCAAACGTTTCCCAAATTACAAAGGAATCCGATTATACCTGATTATAAACACAAAGAGAATACATTTCCAGTCAAGGGTGAAAATTAAAAAGTATAAATAAGATCGTTAAGGAATACCACACAGAATTCAGAAGAAATCTTTTCACCTTGAGCTTATGGGACAAGCTGCCCTCAAGGGATAGCTAGGAAGGTGCACACAGGAGAAAGGAATTTAAAAAACTGTTTTTTGGAGTTGGGAATAGGTGGAACAAAAATTCATGAAACAGTTTGGTCGCAATGTTCAATTCATTGTGCAATTAGCTCTGTTTATGCTACTGCCTCAAGGCACTAAAGTATAATTCTTCTGCTGCCTAACATTAATAGATGGAAATGGGTGGATGGAAGGGCCCAAATTTATGATGTGTTCCTGGAGTGTGTTGGTACCAAGTACCAAAGCTTCAGCTCTTTACTGAACTTAGTGAGTTGCCAACTTTGACAGCTTTTATTTAACCAGGTCCTATAAAGAAACTATCTCAAACAATGAAAGGTTCATTCTTTCAAAAGGTTTACAAAAATAAATTCCACAAGTTTCAAAAATTCTGCATGCACGTTTTGAATCAAATCTACAACTGAGGTGGTGCAGTGGCAGTACTGTAAAAGCTGCAGCCTGAAGTGCAATTCAATCCTGATGTTGGGTGCTGTGTCGAGCGCACACACTTTCCCTGTGACCACGTTTATCCTCCAGACGTTTGTTTCTTCTCGTGCCCCAAAGAATGGGTTGATAAATTAATTGAACAGTTTAAATACTCATTATTGTATAGGTGAATGGTAGAATCTGGGGGAGTTAATAGGAATGCGAGAGGAAAATAAACCAAGATTAGTGTAGGTTTCATGTCTTTCCTATCTTTTCTTCCTTTAAAATGCTCCTTAAGTTTTGCCTCTTAACCAAGTAATTGATCATTACCCTCTAACCTTTCTTTGGCAAGGCATTATTATTTTTTGTTTGATAATATTCTTATGAAGTAAACAATGGCTTAAAAATATTACATTGTAAATCAGTCCTGCAAAATCTTTCAGTATAAAGGAGTCAACCCTTTTAATTTTGGAAACAAATTTCAAAACCATCAAACATTGTTTCCTGAATGCAAATATGTAATTCAGTTTTAATTTAAAAACTCGAAATATTGGATAGGTAAGTATACAAAAAACTTGTATATGTGCGTAAATTCATCGTGAGAAGGAACATTTATCAACTATTGCCGGATTTCAATGTTGCCGATTAGGCGACATTTATTAAATGTTGCACATCATTTCAACATATAACCAAAGCTTAAAGCACACACCTACAATGACTTATGTATTCTGTTTTGCAGCATATCAACAAATAACAAAAGGTTAAAGTGTTCATGGAAGCTCCACATCTCTGTAAATATTGGAAAAAAAACAGTGATTATTCACTTCCCTCGTAATCAAAAATGCAATTAGTCACACCAGGACTCCAATTTAGACAAATACTTTAAAAATAATGCTAACCTATCTGGCCTTGTCTCCCAGTTCCCATTACAGCTCATGTTGTGAGTAACCTGCTGTGAGAGTAACAAGTTTTTTAGCTGTGATTAACCTTGTTGTCATGCCAAGCCTTGATGCAATAATAGACTGAGAATTTGACTGGAACTGCATGACACCAAATGAAGTCATTAATATGGTTTTCATTATGAACAGATTTAATTAGAGTCATAGCGAGATACAGTGTGGAAACAGGCCCTTCGGCCCAACTTGCTCTCATCGGCCAAAATATACCAGCTACACAAGTCCCACCTGGCCACGGTTGGTCCATATCCCTCCAAACTTGTCCATATCCCTCCAAACTTGTCCTATCCGTGTACCTGTCTAACTGTTTCTCAAATGTTGGGATAGTCCCAGCCTTAACTACCTTTTCTGGCAGCTTGTTCAATACACGCACCGCCTTTTGTATGAAAAAGTTACCACTCAGAAACCTATTAAATCTTTTCCCCTTCATCTTGAACCCGTGTCCTCTGGTCCTCGATTTTGTACACCTCTATATGATCACCCCTCAACCTTCTGCGCTCCAAGGAATAGAGACCCAGCCTACTCAACTTTTCCCTACAGCTCAGACCCTCTAGTCCTGGCAACATCCTCATAAATCTTCTCTGTACCCTTTCCAGTTTGACAATATCTTTCCTATAACATGGCGCCCAGAATTGAATAGAATATTCCAAATGGGGCCTCACCAACGTCTTATACAACTGCAACATGACCTCCCAACTTCTATACTTAATACTCTGACTGATGAAGGCCAATGCGCCAAAAGCCTTTTTGACCACCCTATCTACCTGCGATTCCAGCTTGAAGGAACCATGCACCTGCACTCCTAAATCCCAATGCTCTACAACACTCCCCAGAGCCGTACCATTTACTGTGTAGGTCCTGCCCATGTTAGACTTCCCAAAATGCAACACCACATATTTCAGTGTATTAAATTCCATCGACCATTCCTCAGCCCACCTGGCCAATCGATCCAGATCCTGCTGCAATTTTTCACAACCATCGTCACTATCTGCAAAAATACCCACTTTTATATCATCTGCAAACTTGCTAATCTTGCCATGTTTGTTCTCATCCAAATCATTGATATAGATGACAAACAGTAACGGGCCCAGCACTGAACCTTGAGGCACACCTGTAGCCGTCCGGCGCAGCCTGGAATGTGGCAAGTTCAACAGCCTGACCGCGGGAGAAGACGGCAGGGGAAGAGAAAAGACATTCTGGCCTTCCATCACAGTGAGGAGGTGACTGGAGGAGACTCACTGTGATGGATGTTTCTTTTTGTTTGGTGTTGGTTTATGATTGTGTGTTATTGCTTATTTTTATTGCTCTTATTGTTGGACTGTGGGTAATCTTTCATTTCACTGCACATTTATGTGTATGTGACAAATAAACTTGACTATTGACTAGTCACAGGCCTCCAGTCCGATAAACAACCTTCCACCATCACCCTCTGCTTCCTTCCATGAAGCCAATTTTCTATCCATTCGGCTATCTCTCCTTGGATCCCATGCGATCTAACCTTCCAGAGCAGCCTATCATGCAGAACCTCGTTGAATGCTGTGCTGGTCCATATATACAACATCTGCAGCTCCGCCCTCGCAGCAAGGGCCTCGGCAGCAGTGAGGCCTCGTGATCGACCCGCGATCAACGGTCGATGAGCATGAGGGGGGAGGGGCAGACAATGGGGACCCGGAGTGCGGGGACTGCTGTGAGGGATGGAGGGAGAACAAAGAGGGTCCCAGTGTTGGGGGGGGGGGGGGGGGGGGGCGCACTCTAGTTTAGAATCCTCTGCCCAGAGGATAAGTGCGTTTATTTGTTTGTTCATTCATTTGTTCCGGTGAACCAGCCAGCCAACAGTCGCTTGTCTTTTTCTTTTTGTTTTCACTTTAAATTTCAAGTTTTTCGTGTACCTTGTGTGTTGTGACTGTTGGCAGACCAATTTCCCCTCCAGGAATGACTAAAGTTTTATCATATCGTATCAAGCTTTTTGGTCACATCTTCAAATAACTCAGATCTGTGAGACACAACCTCCCACATACAAAACCATGCTGACTATCCCGAATTAGCCCTTGTCCATCTAAATGTCTATATATCTTATCCCCACATTCTATTGTGTTTAGAATGAAGACGTAAAAAAGTTTACAAAACTTTGACTAGATTTTGATATTTGAAAGGAAGGTTTAGAACTTGGAACACAAAGTCACCCATGTCTTTAACAAATTTTCATTGAGCAACACAATGAGCAACTGAACAGATGAGAAGATAAAGTATGAAGAAATTCATTTGTGTCAACAAATGTGATAGTTACTGAACAAGTGAAAAATAACTCAAACAGAAAACGGCAAACCAGTTTGCATTTTAACCAATGGGCAACTGAACTGTGTAATTAACACACATCCTAAAGGCAACGGTGGATAATGAAGACCTATAATTCAAAAGACTAACTGTTCACGAGTACATGTAAACTTGGATGTGTGGACTGGCGCGCAGTGAGTAAAGTTTGTGAACCTTCTGAACTCACGCTACAGCATTCAAGATGTAGAGCTTCAGTAAGGAAAAATTCCATGTCTACATTCATGAAGACAACCCCAGACAAAAATTAACGAGATTTCTGGTAAAAAGTCACAAACTTAACTTGCTTCAGAGAATCAAGTCTAGCAATTTTATTGCACAGTTTCTGTCAATTATTTTTGGTGACTCAGCCCTTACCTCTGATTAAACATTGTTGCCTGAGTACAGCTTGGATGATAAAACATCAGTGAAGTAACATAAAATAACAAGTTGAACTTAACTGTAAATTCCAAACAACAATTACATTCACAAATTCTTGAAGATGAAGTCACGCGCAAATGTGCATTAAGCCAATTATTCATAAACACTTGGGACTAGAACATGGATTCTTAATCAATATTACTGCATTTGCTCCATTGAAATAAGGCATTCATTTAATAAAACCTGTTTTGTCATCAGAGCCAACGCGCCGAATGTCCCTGTTACCAAACACGGTGGCCAAACTGCACAGGAAGAAATTATTTAAATAGAGTAAGGATCTCACATACACGTCAAATGACCAAAAAATGGAACCACTGCCAAATTAGCAGAGTCCCCTCAGTCAGATGCTGGAATCCAAAAGAACCATTAGCGAAAAATATTCTTATTTTCCTGCAAAAAATGTTATATAAACTAGAGGAAGATAATAAATAGAAACATTTTCTTCATAATCTGTGATTTGGAAACAATAATAAATAATAAATTAATAATCAATAACAAATTATATATATACTACAATGGGAAAAATATTTCAATCTTTAGCACCATACTCCTTGTCTTTAGCTTTCAGACATTGTTTCATACTGGCAAAATTTAAATTGGAGGTCTAAAGCAAAAGCTATCAAACAGCTTCTTCCCTTGATTTTAAAAATAGTTTTAAAACTGTGCACTTTAGCTCAGAACTAAACAGGATGGGATCTTGCTTTTTTTCTCACAACCATCTACTGATATATTTAGTTCAATCATTTTTTCAGTTATTTTTATACAATCAAAGATTGTGAAGTAAAAACAGATCTGGAGTTATTTGGCATATGATGACTTAACATATGTCCATTCAACAAAGACAGCCAGCCAGATGTAGCTGGTCTTTGAAGCACTGGATTTCATCACTCTCTCAGTATTTCAAGAACTTGAATGAAAACATTTAAACAGAGTGCTGCATATTGCACCCATGAGCAAAGACTAGTTTAAGAAACCAGTGATAAAGTGCAAGCTTAACAGAAGGCGTGGCAAGGGGCAGATAGATGTGTGGACTGTTAAGGAGATGGGCAAAATGGCTATTTTGGATTTAGTACAAGGAATAACGCTGAGCAGTTGAGAATATTAGCAGTTGGAAAGCATTGATACGAGTGATGAAAATGCATTTAGATTAGCATAGTTGTGGAAAACGACAAAAGATAAAACAGCAGAAAAGTTGCGTTAGGGTCGGTTTTACTTGAAAAAAGAGGTTTAGCAAAAGTAGACTGGAAACATCTACTTGAAGATAAATCAAAACAGTCAGAGCAAAGAAAGACATCTAAGGGAGATCCAAGGGACTAAGAATAAATATGTTCCTATGAGGAGAACAGGTGGGACTGTCAAATCCAGATAAGAAAGCACGGAGGAAGAAATAGGGTGGAAAGGGGAGAAATGGGAGCAAACCTTTTTTTAAAATTGCAGGATCTATGTGAAGGAGTGAAATTAAAAAAGGAAATTGGGAAAGCAAAGAAGAGAAAATACCAGCTGTTATATTTAAAATATTCAAAGTGTTTTACATCAAAAGAATTACAAATAAGAGTAGAGTTTATTAGGAATTAAAGAGCTAGGTGCGGGGGCAGAGTATGTAGGCAACGTTCTTGATACTGGTGGCTGTCTTCACAAAACAAGAAGCCAAAGCTGCAGATGAGGGTAATGTGCTTGATGTGGTCTATATGGTTTTAACAAAGCTTTTAAAGCAGTCGCATACAACAAGCGTGTCAAAATGTAATCATCCATGGAATCCACCAGTGGCAACTTGGATTGGTGGTAGGAGGTGAAAGGTTTTGGCTGACAGATGGATTTGTGACAAAAATGCAAGAAATGCAAAAAAGGTACGAATTTAAACTTTTTTTTTGTAATACATTATTTATGATTTAGTCTTAACCATAGAGGGAGTATGCTAAAGTAGTTTGCAGATGTTTCAAAGTTGACTGTTTGGTTGACAGCAAGGAAAGCAGCTGTGGATGCAAGAAGGTATGGATGGGGTTAAGTAGTTTCACAGAAAAGAGATAATAAAAGTTGATCCAGAGATGTGTTTAAGTAAATCTTTTGGGAGGTGCAACAAGTTTAAAGAATGCACAATAAACAGAAGGATAGACTGAATAGCGCACAAAGCTGCCCACTGTATCTTGGTACACATCACAATACAGTAAACCATTGTATTAACGGACCTCTTTACAACAGATTTTGGTTATAGCGGACGGACCTGCAGACGACACCCCCGGCTGGCACTTCGTCCACGGCCGTTTAGAGCCCTTGCTTCTGACCACACGCCCAACTCGCACGATGGCCTCGCGAGTCCTACTTCACCCACCGCACAGTCCAGTTGACACGGCTGTTGTTGTAGCCCCTGGGGACAGCACTTTCTTCAGGCTGCTGCCACCGACAGTCACCATGGAGCTCCCTCCCCTCTCACCAGCTGCTGCCTCATCCCGTCGGCCGTCGCTTTGTCCGCTCCTCGCTCCACACCCGCCTCCTCCTCCATCTCCCATCACTCAGCCTCTCCCCTCCTCAGCCGCCTCCTCCTCCTCCTCCTCATTCTCTTCCGAAGTCACCAATATACTCCACCTAGAAGATGTCAGTGACTGCGGGGGAGGAAGGAGTGGCAGAATGGACAATGCAATGGGACAGGGAGGTGGCGGCAGCAGTGGAGCACTGACCCACTGAGTTACTGCAGCACTTTTGTCCTTTTGTGTATTAACCATCATCTCGAGTTTCAACTACATACAATGTTAATACTTTACTTGGTTCTAGCGGGCAATTGGCAATGACAGACACCATTCCCTCCCCCCATGATCCGTTAGAATGAGCGTTTGCTGTAATATACCAATATCATTGGGTGGTACAGAGACACAAAGGAGACTTGGCTTGAATGTTCACATCCTTAGAAAAGGTTGCGGAACAGATAACCACAGGTAATTAAATGGCATTCAAGATGCCCTTTTCTTGGTTGTGGTCGAGAATCTAAAAGAGCAAGGAGGTTATGCTGGGCCTTTATACAAATGCTAGTCACACCATAGTTTGAATCCTGCCCACAGCCCAGATCACCACATTACAGGAAAGATACAACTGAATTGGAACGGATTTACAAGGTTGCAATATTAATAAAGGAAAACAAAGAGAACATCTTAGTCTCTTCTTCCTTTTATCATAGCTACTAAGGAAATTGAGAGACTTGACTAAGACAGTTAAAATTATAGGGCAAGACAAAATGTGAAAGATCTACAAGTAGAGTTTTGCTTTAATTAAAAAGGGGTATAGATTTAAAGTAACTAGCAGATGGATTAGCTAGATAACAAACAAAGATGTCCACCCAGAGGTTGATCGGAGTCTGTAACTCACTGCCCTATAACGGTGGTATATGTAGAAAACCTTCCATTTAAATAGTACTGGAACAATGCTTGATGAGCCACGATGTAGAGGATTATAAGGCACGAAGCAACGATTATGAGCCACGAAGCAAGGATTATACAGGATTAGAAACCAAGTTGTGGAAACCAGGATTAAGCTGGGTACCTCTTTTATAGCTGGCATGAGTATTATCGGCCGAATGGCTTTTTAGGCTGCAACTTTTCTAGGATTCCATGAAGCTAAGGAACAGTGTTTTCAAAATAGACAGCCATGTGAAGCTGTTATTTATCTCAATAAACAGAAAAAAGCAAATTGAAATCAGATGCAAGTTAATGGAGAATATAGTTTGTGGGATGAACGGAAACAGAAGTTAAAACATGAAATGCCAACTAATCAAAACCACATTAATGCTGGTCAGAAAACACCATATTAACAGAGACTCTCTTCAGTATTATGTTACATTTCAAAATTTGCAATATAATCGAGGCTTCCAAGTTCCTTTTTAAGACCCTGATTATTCATTTACTTGTTAAATTTTAACTCCAATTCTAAACATTTCCTTCCCAAGAATTCATGCCAATTGTTTCATCTGATTTCTAATGCTATTTGCCTTGACGTATACTCTGATCCCTTCCAATCTCTAATTGGATCCTGCCATATGCTGAAATAACCATTTCAAACCTGAAACCATCTTAGGAGGTTACACTGATATCTTTAATGCTGTGCCGATCCCATCAATCTTGAATTTGCTATTCTTTTTAAGAAAAAAAGATATATATATATATATATATTTTAATAAGTTTGCTAGCTTCAAAATAAACCATAATTGTGTTAAATTAAAATAGGAAAAGTGACACCAAGCAACACAGTTACGAGGCTGTTATGCTAATCCAGGTGAGCAGCCAGCTTCAAGAGTTCTGTCTTCAGCTATCATTAAGATTTGCTCTCCACAATCTTTCAGCACACAACCTTTACAACAGAGTCCCATCCCCTAGTTTTGGTGGTTCTTTTCAGGTCTTGGAATGCCAGATGTAAAATAGATACCACAGAAAAACAAAACAGCAGATGTTCTTTGAAATAACGCAGAAAATGCCAGAAACACTCAACAAATCAGAAGTATGCAGTTGCACTCATTATTCTAGATGGCAAGAATGCAGTTTGGGAAGGTGCTGTCAGATCCTGTACATTAATCCTTCTCAACAACTTATCTGCCACACGCTGATATGCCTTCATTTCCATTAGTTTCAGTTTTAAACTGTACTCATAACACATATTATTAAATGCATTCTGGAAATTATGCACGTATAGAAACTTTTTAAAGATATTAACTCACATACAATGCTGACCACTATTCAAATAAAAGAATCAAATTCAAATAAATAAAGCAAGATCCACCCATCCCAAAATCCAATGTCCTTTTTCTCATTCAGTTGAAGTTTTGAAATGTTTTGTCACTACATCCTTAATTACTGACTCCAGTAATTTCTCCATCAACAGATGTCAGGCTAAACACTCAAAATTCCCTGGTTTTCCTTTTTCTTTTAAGCACAGGAGCTATGTGCAAACTTCCAATTTACTTCAAAACATTGCAGATAGTGGAAACATGATATGACAACAAAGCATTGGAAATGTTCAGCATTCATGCAGAACCATGGAAGAGAGAAATAGAGCTACTATTCCAGGAGGATGATTATTCCATGTTAACCCATCTTTTCTCTCCACAAATGCTGACTGACCTGTAGGGTATTCCCAGCATCTTCTGTATCTATGTCTGATCTAAAATAATCATTTGTGCTCAAGTCTTAGATGAAGTGACAATGAGCTGTCATCCGCAACCAATGACGTTCATTTGGGGGGATACTGCGAGTTGTGAAGAATAAAATGTAGCAATGGGACATGGATAGGAATAGGACATGTGAACAGGCACATTGTGAAGGATTCTGAGGCTATAAATCTTGGAATTTAGATCTTTGTATTTTTCAGCACCTTTACTTCCACCTTACTGCTATGTCCACAAATCATATAGTCCATGTGCAGGAAGCATTAAAGGGATGGCATAAATTTAACCTGACACCAATCTATAAAATTAGGCATTAGAGCAGATGCCAAAAAATTGAAACTGGACCACATGACAATAATAAACTTAAACCTAAAAGAGAAATTGGAAGCAGACCCTGGAGATTTGGTGAAGGAGTTCCAGGACATAGGGACTGGTCGAATGAAGCCACAACTGACAGCGATGAAGTGGATAAACTCTGGGAATATCAAAAGTCCAGGATTGGAGGAGCAACGATGGCACTTAGATCGAGGAAATTCCTGCTCATTCACTTCTTGTTATGAGACACTTTGGAGATAGCGCAGAAAGTACAGATGGCGTTCATGTATAATTAGGAGAGGGCAGCTAGAGGCTCAGAGAAAGATCCTTGGGGGACACCAACAATAATGTTTAAAGGAAAACAAAAGCATCCACTGCAGGTGCTCTTCTGATTATGATTAAATACGAATGTAACTGTTTAATAGATGACATAGATGATAATAGATGACAGCAGACAGCAATTGTTGGAGAACGATGGAATAGGTTAGTCAAGGCTACAGGTCCTGCTGTAGCAAGACAAGGGAAACTAAATTAAATTCATCACAAAATGCTGGTAACTCAGCATCTCTGGAGAGAGGGAATGTGAGACGATTTGGGTCGAGAATCGTCACTCATTCTCTCTCTCCAGAGATGCTGCCTGTCCCTTTGAGTTACTCTGGCATTTTCTGTCTATCTTTGGTGAATAACCAGCATCTGTAGCTCCTTCCTATACTTTCATCACAGTTGTGCAAGATGCAAGAGGCAACTTTGGTCAGAATCATTTCTGTCCTGCGTTAGTGGTATAATCAGCCTGCAAAATTTCAAAACATGGGTTTTTGGAAACGTGGGCAAAAATTCAAGAGGCCAGAGCATGTTTAAAGACTTTGGTGATGAAAGGAAGTCTCATATATATTACAACAGAACAAGTGGCCATTCAGCCCATCAGGTCCACTCCAACTACCACTAGTGAAATCTCAGCATTTCCTTACCTCCTCACCTTACCTTATTTGCCTTACAACATTTCTCTCTCTCTCCTGCCCACCAACTCCCTTTTTGATCATTTTGATACTTCATTACAAGGAAACAATTTACAGTGGCTAATAAACCTACAAACACATCTTTGGGATGTGGGAGAAAACTCGAGAACCTGGCGGAAAGACAGAAGAGAGACACAAAATGGAGTAACTCAGCGGTCAGGCAGCATCTCTGGAGAAAAGGAACAGATAAAGTTTCGGATCGGAACACTTCTTCAGACACTTCTTCGGACTTCAGGTCTGAAGAAAAGTTCCAACCCGAAACGTCACCAATTCATTTTCTCCAGAGATGCTGTCTGACCCAGTGAGTTACACCAGCATTGTGTGTCTATCTTTGGTATAAACCAGCATCTGCAGTTCCATGCAGGTGGAAAGGCACATGGTCAGGAAGAACGTGCAAACTCTACAAAGATGACACCTGTGGTCAGATTGAATTGAGTTTCCTGCATCTGAGAGTGCTGGCATACAAGAATGAAGAGAACTATTAGCAATAGTCAGCTGACATAAGATATAGGAATGAATGAGGGGAGAGGGAAGAGGGTAAAAATTAAAAAACAACTTTCATTAAACTTTGTATACATTTTCCAGAAACAGTTTCTTACACTCATGACTGCATTTCTGGGAATAAACAGTTGAATCAATAAAGTCATATAATTGCTGCAAAATGCCTTTGCAAATTCTTTTGTTACCACTGCTTACTAATAAGTTTCTACTTGGGACCTCTATAGCTGACCCCCACAAAGACACTGGAACTAAATGAGTCATTTTTTCTTTCTAACTGATTAAATCTAGGAACAAAAGTGCCAGTTCATCCTCTCTCACTCTCTCCTCACGTAATTTGAGAAAAATAATCTTTTCACTGGATGAACTTTCTCTCTGCCATGTGTGCAATCAAATAAAGCATTTTTCAATCATCAGAAAAGTCAATAATTTAACTTAAGCAAAAGCTGCTCATAAATGGAAATAATAATTTTAAAATTTTAGTGCATTTTCCCCCAATCAGTCTTCAAATTAATAGCTACAGAAGTAGAGCATAGCCGTTAAGTTAAATTATAAATGGTTCTCTCTGCATTAACAAAACATCTTATTAAATAAAGTTATTTTATAATTGGCAATAACATTGTTTCTCATTTAAGTAGAAGGGCACATAACTCATTGAACAGACCATATGGCTTTATTTATACACACCTTATTATACCTGGTTATGAGATAATAAATATTCTTTGGCAAGTGGGAGTAGGAGAAGAAAATGAGTGGGGGGAGAAAGGGAAGAGGGTGGTGGAAAAGCAAACAAATATTTAGATCATTCCACCTTCTTTACACCCACCCATACTCACATCTTGTCCCCAACTTAAGAGAACGTGATGAAACGCATTATGTATTGCCAGCCAGTCATCATTACAATTTAAACAAGAGGCATTCTCAGCAAAAAAGTATGGAACCGCATTATAGTTGACTTCCTATTTCCCCCTAAATCACAAATGCTTCAGCTGCAGACAACAACATGCTTAAGACATTTGGACAGGTACATGGATAGTAAAGATTTAGAAGGATATAGGCCAAATGTAGGCAGGTGAGACTAGTGTAGTTTGGGCATCTTGGTCAGCGTGGGCAAGTTAGGCCGAAGAGCCTGTTTCTGTGCTGTATGACTCTATGACAAGCAGCTACAGGACCCTTACTTGAGACTACGATCTACTTCAGTAAACTCAACCAACTGGAAGCCAAAACCTATCAGATCAGAGAATGTTCTCTACCATAAAATGTGTTGCATAGAGTTGAGGCATTCATGGAGACTGGGATTGAAACCCATCCTGGATACAGAAATTAGAGTAAAACAGACAAAATACATAAACAATAAAATAGGGACATATAAAAAGAGCAGAAAATACATTTTTTTTAAATGTGGAGAATCAAACATTTCCAGGTTAATATTTCTTTCTCAAAAGTATAGTGCACATTTGATTCCTAGGTTGAGAAAGTTATAAACTCTCATCCAAAAACCATCTCCACAACTGATTTCTCTGTAGCTCCTTTAATGTAGTAAAATAATACAAGGCATTTCACTGGAGTTTCATCATAACATTAATTCTATTTCCATCTTCATAGATACTGAATTCACTGCTAATTATTTCCAGCATTCTCAGTTTTTATTTCAGATTTCCAGCATCTGCTTCATTTTGCTTTCTAACCATAGATATCTTGGTAAATCAGAGGTAGGGAAGGGAAATGGCACAAGAAGAAACGAGATTTACTTGAGAGAGAATTACCAAATCAAGGCATTGTTAATCAAGCAGCAAAATTGTGATGGGGTGATAAATGAATGAGACGGGAAAAGTTAGGACAAAAATATTAATGTTTGGGATGACTGTAAGAATATAAGAGGATACGTACAGGAATCATAAGTTTAGTGATTTCAAAACTATGAATGGAGATGTCAGCAGCACATAGAAGTGTTATGGGCTGGGGACATTCACCATGAAGAAGCTTCTCTCTCGGTCAATTTGGTTTCTCCTTTTCACTCCAATGGCTCAATCAAAAGATGTGTTACCTTGAGGACCTCTAAACATGAGGTAGAATGGTGGCGCAGCGGTAGAGTTGCTGCCTTACAACTCCAGAGACCCAGGTTCGATCCTGAGAACAGGTGCTGTCAGTACGGAGTTTCTACTTTTTCTCGAAGGTATTTATTCACAAAATGCTGGAGTAACTCAGCAGGTCAGGCAGCATCTCAGGAGAGAAGGAATGGGTGATGTTTCGGGTCAAGACCCTTCTTCAGACTGATGTCAGGGGGGCGGGACGAAGGAAGGATATAGTTGGAGACAGGAAGATAGAGGGAGAACTGGGAAGGGGGAGGGAAAGAGAGGGACAGAGGAACTATCTAAAGTTGAAGGTCAATGTTCATACCGCTGGGCTGCAAGCCGCCCAGGCGAAATATGAGGTGCTGTTCCTCCAATTTCCGGTGGGCCTCACTATGGCACTGGAGGAGGCCCATGACAGAAAGGTCAGACTGGGAGTGGGAGTTGAAGTGCTCAGCCACCGGGAGATCAGGTTGGTTAAGGTGGACTGAGCGAAGGTGTTGAGCGAAACGATCGCCGAGCCTGCGTTTGGTTTCGCCGATGTAAAGAAGTTGACACCTAGAGCAGCGGATGCAATAGATGAGGTTGGAGGAGGTGCAGGTGAACCTCTGTCTCACCTGGAAAGACTGTTTGGGTCCTTGGATGGAGTTGAGGGGGGAGGTAAAGGGACAGGTGTTGCATCTCCTGCGGTTGCTGGGGAAAGTGCCCGGGGATGGGGTGGTTTTGGTAGGAACGAGTGGACCAGGGAATTACGGAGGGAACGGTCTCTGCAGAACGCAGAAAGGGGAGGGGATGAGAAGATGTGGCCAGTGGTGGGGTCCCGTTGTAGGTGATGGAAATGTTGGCGGATGATTTGGTGGATACGCTGGCTGGTGAGGTGGAAGGTGAGAACGAGGGGGATTCTGTCCTTGTTACGAATGGGGGGAAGGGGAGCAAGAGCGGAGCTGCGGGATGTAGAAGAGACCCTAGTGAGACCCTCATCTATAATGGAAGAGGGGAAGCCCCGTTTCCTGAAGAATGAGGACATCTCTGATGCCCTAGTGTGAAACACCTCATCCCGGGCGCAGATGCGGCGTAGACGGAGGAATTGGGAGTAGGGGATAGACTTTTTGCAGGAGACAGGGTGGGAAGAAGTATAGTCCAGATAGCTGTGCGAGTCAGTGGGTTTATAGTAGATGTCAGTCACTAGTCTGTCTCCTGTGATGGAGATGGTGAGGTCCAGAAATGGGAGGGAGATGTCGGAGATAGTCCAAGTATATTTAAGGACAGGATGGAAATTGGAAGTGAAGTGTATGAAGTCAGTGAGTTCTGCATGGGTACAAGAGGTAGCACCAATGCGGTCGTCAATGTAGCGGAGGTAGAGTTCGGGGATGGGGCCAGTGTACGTCCGGAACAGAGATTGTTCGGCGTACCCGACAAAGAGGCAGGCATAGCTAGGGCCCATGTGAGTGCCCATAGCCACGCCTCTGGTTTGGAGGAAGTGGGAGGAGTCAAAGGAGAAGTTGTTAAGGGCAAGAACCAGCTCTGCTAGGCGGACCTCCATGACCATGTGGGGTTTCCCTGGGTGCTCCGATTTCCACCAGCACTCCAAAGATGTGCAGGTTTGAAGGCTAATTGGCTTCAGTAAAAATTATAAATTGTCCCCAGTGTGTAGTGTGTGCTGGAGTAATGGGGATCCCTGGTCGGTGCGGACACGGTGGGCCGAAGGGCCTGTTTCTGCACTGTACCTATAAACTTTCCTGGACTAAACACATCTCCTGCTCTACCATCTCCATCACACCGGGAGATCAATACTAATTCAGAGTTCAGAAGAGCAAACAAGGAGCAGCACAAGGCACACCTCAGAATGAGGGTTCGATCTGGTCACGTTACAAAACAGAACCACTTGCCTTCCAAACAACATAAACGAAGGGAGATGACAATTAAATAACTCACTGGAGGAGGTGGCTCATCAAATATTTCTATTCACCAATGATGGGGGGGATCTCAGCACCGCAATGCAAAAAAAAAAATCAGTCGCATTTGCAAGAATCTTTAGCCAGAATTGTCGAGTAGATTGTCCAACTTACCAACAACTAGAGAGCGGTCCTAACCGACTATATACCTAATTGGAGACACTCGGACTCTCTTTGTTCGGATTTTACCTAACACTAAACATTATTCCCTTCATCATGTATCTGTACACTGTGGATGGCTCGATTATAATCATGTATTGTCTTTCCGCTGACATGTTGCATGCAACAAAAGCTTTTCACTGCACACGTGACAATAAACTAAACTCAGTCATCGCAGCCTGCTCCAATGGTCCCCAGAATATAAAATGCCAGTCTTCAAACAATTTGATTCACTTCTTATGGCACCAAGAAATATCTAAAGGCATTGGATACAGCAAAGGCAACAGTCTGGCAATAGTACTGAAGATTGACCTTCCAAAACCTACAGTACCTTCGGCCAAGCTGTTCCAATACAGTTACAATACTGGCATCTACCAACAGTGGGGAACTTGCCCTGGTATGTCATGGCAGATCCGACACAGTTAATTACTGTCCCGTTAGTCTACTCTCAATAATCACCAAAGTAATGAAAAGATAATTAAGCAGCACTTAGCAACAACCTGCTCACAGAAGCTCAATTTGAGCTCTGTTAAAGTCACTACGTTCCTGACTTCATGACAATGTTGGACCAAAATAGACATACGAACTGCATTCCAAAGGTGAAGTACAAGCAACCGCGCTTGACATCAGGTAGCATTTGATCGAGTATGGCATCAGGGAGTCCTAGGGGTCAATCGCAATCAAGGGGAATAAATCCCACACTGGCTGGAATCATACCTAGCACAAAGGAAGATAGCTGTCGCTGTTGGAGATCAATTATCTCTGCAGTGGTTCCTCAGGCAACCATCTTCAGCTGTTTTATCAATGACCTTCCTTAAATTGTACGGTAAGAAGTAGAGATGTTTGCTGATGATTATAGAATGTTCAGCACCATTGACAACTCCTTAAGATAACTAAGCACTTCACATGTATATGCAGCCAAACCTAGACAATGTCCAGACCCGAGCCCATGGGTGGCAATTAAAATTCACTCCAGGCAATGGAAATATCTAATATGGGATAACCCAGCTATCCCCCCCCCCCGGTTTCAATGGTGTTACCATCACTGAATATCCCACTATCGATATGCTGGGTGTTACATTGACCAGAAATGGATCTGAGTAGTCATACACATAAGGTAACTACAAGAACACATTGAAGCTAGGAATACTACAGCAAGTAAGTCACTCCTAACTTTCCAAACCCGGTCCATCATCTGCAAGGCTCATGTCAGGAGTTTGATTGAATACCATCCACTTCCCTGCATGAATGTAACTTCATCAACATTGGGCATCCCCATTCACAACCATTCACTCACTCCACCATCGATGCACTGCTGCAGCAGTTTGCTCATCTACAGCATGCACTGCAGCAACTTACCAATACTCCTCAGACTGTACATTCCAAAGCCACGAGCTCTGCCGGCAGGAAGGAAATTGGCAAGAAAATCATGGGAACATCATCACTTGGAAATTGTCCTCCAAACGGCACATCATGCTGACTTGGAAAAATATTGGTGTTCCTTCACCATTACCGGGTAAAATTGCAGGAACTTCCTCCCTAACAATGAGAAGATGGAACCCACTTCTCAAGGACTGCAGCAGTTCAAGGAGACAGCCCACTACCACCTTCTCAAGGGTAATGAGGGATGTTTCAAGTAAACAAAACGCAGAGATGCTGCCTGTCCCAGAGTTACTCCAGCATTTTGTGTCTATCTATGGACAAGTAAATGTTGGCTCACCCCGCAAAGCCACATCCATTAACTGAACAACAAAATTGTCTTTCCCTTCTTTCCAACATTTTAGAGGCCATTTCCTCCAAAATACCATGGTTCAACCAATTCCAACAATCCTCATCCTTTCCACGGTACTTTCCTGTGTAATCAAAGGATATCCAATACCTGCTCTTTTATCTTCTCATTTCCCACTGTAAGGGTTTCCACATGCTTTCCAGTTGAATCCGCCATTTACGAGAGATTTTTTTCCCCTTTGAGAAGAATGTATCCACTGCTCAAAATGGAGTCTCTCTGTGTTGGGGAAATATAACGTAGTTTGTTTCAGGCATGAAAAATACTTCTGCTCAGTAGGTAAACAGGACTTTTGAGCTGCTTGACATTTGAATTCTCTGCATCATTCCCACTCTGACCCACTTCCTCAGTCTCCTGCATTGTTCAAAAGGAGCCCGGGGATCAACACCTCACCTTTGGATTAGTTGCAATGCTGCCTTCTGGCTCCAGGTTGAATGCAACCAATTTCAGATGTTTCTGCTTTTCCCATTTTCACCCCCTCCAAAACCATCTGTTGCTTTATTACTTTTCCTATTGCTACCCGTTATTACATAAGACCATCACAGAACGATGTATTTTTAAGACACAGGAGGCCATTCATCTTGTATGCTGCCTCCAAATAGAACAATTGTGTCAGTTCTACTCCCCCCACCCCCCTCCCCACCTTTCCCCATAGCACTGCAAACTATTCTAAAAATGCCGATTCAGTTCCACTTACTCATTGTTGCTGTCAGCCCTTTCAAGCAAGATTCCAAACTATTCAAAATGGAAATAAAACCTTCCTCGTATCTCCCTTGTACCTTTTTGCCCAAAATGTTAATCAAAATTCCTTGGACCTGAGAACAGCCCCCTCTTTATCCTAATGTAATCAGTCATGACCATGCACACATCACTAAAATTAGTTAATTGTCAATTTCTCAAATTAAAGATGGAGCTTTAGGTTCTGAGATGACTCAGCAGTCTAATTATGGAACTATAAACCCATTCAAAGAAGACACAGATTGCTCCCCATTCTTCCTTCTCACTCTCTTTCAAGCTTCTAGGGCAGGACATTTTTCCTTAAAGCCAACTACAAGCTAATGGAGAACACTGGGCAATCAAGACCAAATGATGGCTTGAATCCCCTAACTTTTGAACTCAGAAATTATATTTTTAAGGTATGTTGCATTTTTATTGCATTTCTTCAGACCACCATTGGATCTCCTAGGAAAGTAACGGCATATGCTGGTTCAAATTGAAGGTAGACACAAAATGCTGGAGTAACTCAGCAGGTCAGGCAGCATCTCAGGATAGAAGGAATGGGTGACGTTTCGGCTCGAGACCCTTCTTGAGACTAATCAGTCCGAAGAAGGGCCTCGACCCGAAACGTCACCCATTCCTTCTCTCCTGAGATGCTGCCTGACCCGCTGAGTTACTCTAGCATTTTGTGTCTACCATTGGATCTCCAATTGTAAGCCGGCCAAAAGAGGAATGCTTGTACGACATGAGAAGAGAATCTGGCAGCCACACATTTGTGTGTGATCCAGCAATGTCGGTGCATGAGAATCTTTACCCCAGTAAGTTTTCTCATTAAGTGAAAATTCCAGACCACAGCAGGTCTATGGACAAAGATGCAATGTGGACTGAGGGTTATCCCCAGAATGGCATGGGCAAAGAGCGTGAAGGTGCCTTATTGACCCCATTGTTGTGTGAAGATTAAATAGCTATCTATTCCTTGGTAATGGATTCAATTCCAATAGGGAAGTAGTCTTTGTAGAGGGCAAGAATAGCAATTTGAAATTTGGAGAACAGTGATTAATATCTCATGATCAACTAGCACAGAACTATATTAAATTTCTCCAATCATCCTTTGGCAACATATTACAATGTCATTTCTTAAACATTTTCCAGTCCTAATGAAAAGCCATTGACCAATAACATTTGCTCTATTTCTATCTCCACAATGCTGTCTGACCCATGAAGCAAGTCCACCATTTTGAGGTTATTTCATATTTCTGGAGGTTGGTGTGTTATGCCTTTAGATCAGTTTATCAGTTGGAACAGCCACGGTGAGCCACAATGCTTAATTACATGATATCGAGGGCAGCAATATCAATTACTTGTAAATTTTATTAGTACACTTTATAGTGCTTAATTAATCAAGATGCTCCTAAAATTTAAGAGGTTTTATAAAGATTTACTACGGTTTACCTGAAATGCTGTAACTCTCACATCTTTACATCTTAAAGTAGAATCTTATGGCTTTGCCCCTTTTGTCAATGGTACCAATTAACTCCATGGGACTACATATCAGTGTTTTATATGGGGCAGATATCCCATCATGTTTCCCATTTGGTATGTTTTTAAAGCAGTTAAACACCATAGGAAAACCACACGCTCAACTTTCCTGGTGAGATTTTATTATGCCTGTTTAGGTGAAGATTAGTCATCACGTTGCAACATCTGGAATGCATCTAAATATTTTAATATGCTACATAAACCATATGTTCAGTGCATAAAAGTGTGCAAAAAGTTGAGAAATCGCTCACATCAAGTAACTGCAGTACTCAAACCAATACTTCATGGTGTACATTATTTTCTAAATATTAGAGTTACTATAGGTTAGTAACCATTCTCCTTTGAATCCAAAGTACCAGTTCTGTTGAAAGCTTATCAATCCAAAACATTAATTACTTTTCTCTCCATTGATGCTGCCTGAACTGCTCTTTATTTTGAGCATGTGCATATATTTCCCATTTCTGTGTGAAATCTAACAAGTTTGTACTTAAGATAGACACAAAATGCTGGAGTAACTCAGCAGGTCAGGCAGCATTTCAGGAGAAAAGGAATAGGTGACGTTTCAGTTTGAGACCCTTCGTTATCCGAAACGTCACCTATTCCTATTCTCCAGAGATGCTGCCTGACACGCTGGGTTACTCCAGCATTTTGTGACTATCTTCGGTGTAAACCAGCATCTGCAGTTCTTTCTTACACAAGTTTGTACTTAATGTGTACTTTTACAACTGTTGACATGACTACTGTTGAGCTCCCAAAGTAAATCAATATTTTAATCAAAAGTCGATTCTAATAATATACCTCAGATTCCCAATGACAGCAATCCTGTAAAAATCCGTATTCTGTCTAAGCATACTTCTATTGATGCATAGTGGAGTGATGCATGAGAAATGGGCAACAGAGGAGGTTCAGCTAATTGAGCTATCATTGCGTCAACAAACCCGATTCAATCCCGAGCTCCAGTGCTGACTATAAGGAGTTTGCAGTTGTCCCACATTTCTGAATGTTTCCCCCATGTGCCCAGGCTTCATCCTACATCCCAAAGATGAGTAGGATGACAGACTAATTTGCCACCGTAAATTGTCCCTGTTGTACATGTTTCAGGTTGAATCTGGGAGCAGCTGGTAGAGATCTGGAGAATCATGTGTCCTGAGTGTTCAACCATCATATATACTGGCAACAAAACAATGAAATTCTTACTTGCTGCAGTTTTACAGGCCCTCAAATGTAAAACACACAAATACACAATAACCAACAATATAATAAATTAATAATCTGTAATATTAGGCAATCAGACCATAATAGTCCAAAATCCACAGTGTGACCAATACAAACTTCATAGTAGGTCATAGTTACTGAACTAGTGGTTAGAGTTGTTCAGGGTGGTTCAAGAGCATGATACTTGCTGGAAAGAAGCTGTTTCTGAACCTATAGGTCAGTTTTCAGGCTCCTGTACCTTTTTTCCCCTCCCACTGGTAGTGGTGAGATGAGAGCGTGTAGTGTGTACGATTCATGATAATAGCTGCTTTTTTGAGGCAGCATCTCCTGTACTTTGATGGAAGGAATATCAGTAAACGTGATGGACTGGGCAATGTCCATCAGTTTCTGCAACCTTTTTCATCCTAGGTATTCAAGTGACCTAACTTGGTGTGAAGCAACCAGTCAGTATGCTCCCTACTGTTCACCTGCAAAGGTTTGATGGAATATCTGGCAAAATTCTGAATCTCCTCAATCTTCTTAGGAAGTAGAGGTGTTGATGTGCTTTGTTTATGATTGCATCATTGTGCTGAGTCCAGGATAAATTTTCAGAAATACGCACACCCAGGAACTTGAAGCTGTTCATCGGTTCACTGCGGTCCTGAGAAGTTCGTGGATCTGTGGCTTTCCTATTCTGAATTCAATAATCAGCTCCTTGGACTTGCCAATGTTGAGCGCAAGATTGTTGTTCGGGCACCATTAATCAGATTATTAATTCCCCTCCTTTACTCTGACTCATCATTAACCATTATTCTTTCAACAACGGCAGTATCAACAGCAAATTTAAAGATGGCATTGGAGCCATTCTGGCTACACAGTCATGGGTATAGAGACATTAGAGCTGGGAAACTGAGCACACAGCATTAAGGTGTTTGGGTTGATGGTTATCGAGAATAAAGTATGGAGAAATTATGGAAAGTCACAGGATTGCTCTGAAACAACAGGCTCGATGGACCCAACTGGCCTGCTTTCATGTTGCAAGAAAATATAGAAATCTGAGCATTTGTAACTTCTGGATAATAAAACGTAAAATGTTAAGTATTAATACTGTAGATGGGTCAAATAAAAAAAACAATTTTCCCATCTCTTTGAGGGTAGCATGCTAAATAATGTAACAGTATTCCAATAAAACATTAATGCCATGTTGCTGGGCAAAATCGCCTCAGCTTCAAACAATTTGTGCCTTGCTTTCATTGTGTAATTAATTCCGTGGAACTAACAGAGAAACTAAAAAGACTGAGATGCATTTTCTGGCTAATGATCTTCCTTTCTCATTCAATGCCAGAGTCCCCCACCATCAATATCATGGGGGTAAACAATTAACAGAAACCCATCTAGATCAGCCACATAAATATCATTAGTTAGAAGATGTTGGAGGATGGGTATCCTCTAGCAAGTAAATCATCTCCCGACACCTAAATCCTTTCCATGTTGACAAGTCCCAAGTCAGGAGTTAATGGAAAACTTTCAATCGTCTAGATGAGTGCAGCTGCAACAACTCTTAAGCAGCTCAATGACATCGAGAACAAAGCAGCCTGTTTAATTAGCACTGCTCCAAACACCCTAAACATTGATTGCCTTTCTCACCAAAGACCACACTGTCTAACAGTTACAGCATGCAGTTTAGCCTCATGCCTCGGTTTCTCTAACAACAATTCATGAGGTTGGAACTGCACTATCAAAAAGACAATGGAAGTATGGAACACCGCCATCTGCATTCTCCTCTCTACATTGCAACCATCCTGTCTTGGAAATATATCACCTCTTTGCTGCTCTACCTCCTGGAACTCCCTACCTCATCACACTTTGGGAGTTCAAGGTGGCAGCTCACCACCACCTTCTCATGGGCAACAAGGGATACATGCAGCCTTGCCAGTGATACCTCATACCTGAAAAAAGCACGAATTTAATGTTATTTTTGAAAAGTGGTTGCAATAAATGGCACAGGTCTCAAAAACACAAACATGAAGGAGGTATTGGCAAAAAGTAAATGCAAAAATTGTAATATGTGAATCTTTCCATTCATTTCATTCCCACTTGAACCCATCTTTCATTGATAATGTCAAAGTCATCAGAATCCAGAACTTCACATGATTAGTCGCTGGTCGAGTAGTTTGTAACGGAGCAAACAATTTCCCTTTATTGTATACTTATTTCAGATAATAAATTGATCTAAAATGTTTTTTTAGGACTTTATCCCTTGGAGCGCAGGAGGCAGAGAGGTGATCTTATAGTGGTGTATAAAATCATGCGGGGAATAGGTAGGGTGAATGCACAGTCTTTTACCCAGAGTAGGGGAATCAAGAACCGGAGGACACAGGTTTATGGCAAGAAGGAAAAGATTTAATAGGAACCCAAGGGGTGACATTCCCCAGAGGGTGGTGGGTATATGGAACAAACAGCCAGAGGAGATAGTTGAATCATGTACTATAACAACATTTAAAAGACATTTGGACAGGTACATGAATAGGAAATGTTTAAGGAATATGAGCCAAATGCAGGCTGGTTTGTCAGGCTGGATGGGGCATCATGATGGCCCATGCAAGTTGATCCAAAGGGCCAGTTTTCATGTTGTATTACTATGACGGTATGACTCTTGTTATTTCAGAAAACAAAGATTGGTTTTGCATGAGCTATTGCTTAGAACACATCTTGAACAGATTAAAATTTAACAGCTACATTCAGGATAACAAGTCCAGAGACATACTCCCAGAGTTAATCAAACAAAGCACGTTCCTTACATTTTTTCCCCAAGGAACAGTTTAAGATACAAAATCATCACCAAGAAAAGTGTTCCTTGGACAAAAACAGAATGTATAAATAATGCCCAAGCATCATGCTTATAATTCACTTGCCTGGTGTCTCCAAGACAGAGCAAACGGTGCTGTAGGTGGCAATCTACAGCCTTGATTTTGAAAGATTCCACTTTGATTGAGAAATAGCCTACTTTTAGGTGACCAGAATTGAGTTAATTTTCTTTATGAAGTGCACAACCATTCTAAAATATCAGAGCAATTAACCAGTTTACAGTCTGGGAATTCATTGACGTGGGACTCGTACATAATTTGGAGCCTAATGACAATTTCCTTCGAAGGCTTAGGAGGTTTGGCATGTCCCTTACAACCCACACTAACTTCTACAGATGTGCCGTAGAAAGCATTTTATTGGGATGCATCATCACCTTTGGGAACAGCTCTATCCGTGACCACAAGAAATTGCAGAGTTGTGGATGTAGCCCTGACCATCACATAAACCAACTTCCCTTCCATTTACTCAATGTACAGTTCATGCTGCCTCGGCAAGGCTGCCAGCATAATCAAGGACCAGTCCCACTTCCTCTTCTCTCCCCTCCCGTCAGGCAAGAGGTACAGAAGTTTGAAAATGCATACCTCCAGATTCAGGGACAGTTTCTTCCCAGCTGTTAACAAGCAACTGAACGGTCCTCTCATCAACTAGAGTGCAGTGCTGACCTCCCATGTACCTCATTGGAAAACTTGAGAAAGTGGAGTTGACTCAGAGGAGGTTCTGATGGGATCTATATATTTGAAACCATGAAGACGAAAGACAGTAGAGAACAAAAAACATTCCCACTGGTGGAAAGATCAATAATAAGGATCAGAGAATGAAGGTGATGGACAAAGATTACATTTTTTTTCAATCACAGCAAGTGGTTACAGTCTGGAATGCACCACCAGCACTTTAAATTTTAAAGACAAAAAGAACAGAAGATTCCAGAAACCTTAAATAAAAACAGAACATTCAAGAAATTCTCAGTTGGTCAGGCAGCATCGGTGGAAAAAGAAAATGATTTAGAAGTTGCAGATGTTCCAAGATGCTGCCTGACCTGCTGAAAATTTCCACCATCCCTGTGTTTTTTAAATCACAAAGAAATACTTCCAAATTTGAATAAAACAATTTGAGTTAGTTCTGAATACTCATTTGCTACCCATTTTTTCCCCGCTATCCACACTTTGGTTTCTGTTCCTCTTGATCAAGAAGAAATATGATTGTAAAGCACCAGATAGTTCAGCGCCAATTTCTGTGCCATTGGCAGGCTGCACAAACATAATCTATCATTTCCAGGCCAGAATCTAAAAACAATTCAGATTTAGTTGCATGTGGCGGAATAATAGAGTATAATTAAATAGACTAGTTTCTGGTTATACATCATCTACATATTATATACTGCATTCTTTCTAACTCAAGAAGCCTTGTGTATCTG
This sequence comes from Rhinoraja longicauda, assembly GCF_053455715.1. Lineage (NCBI taxonomy): Eukaryota > Metazoa > Chordata > Chondrichthyes > Rajiformes > Arhynchobatidae > Rhinoraja > Rhinoraja longicauda. The sequence goes on along the minus strand of NC_135955.1, from coordinate 50,879,735 downwards.
TTTAGAACAGGTCAGTCACAATCTGTTTGACACAACTTGACAGTGATTCAGATCCATCAGTGGAGCACTATAAAGCTATCGTTTTCTATTTCTTACATGCATTAGGAATATCCTGATGTTCCCCGAAAATTGCAAGGAACACCTCAAATTTTCAGCTAAAATAAATGCTTCTTCAGTCGTTATAAATTAAGGGAGGAATTTAATAGACTTGAGTATCACAACCGCTGGCCAAAGAATAAAAGTTGGTAATTTGTCTAAAATATGTGGAGTTTAAAAAAAAACCAGTTGAACATAAAGGAAATGCTTTAGACTCGATGCCCATATATTTGACCATCAATGGTGCTGCTCAGGGAGGTGGAGATTAGTCCTACTCACAAGGGCAAGGGAAAGAACGAGCCTTGTGCAAATGTGTTGTGTGTACAGACATTTTATTGACAAAGATGTGGGATCAAATTGCTCAGTCAATTTCCACCAAGAGGCAAGCAAGAAATATTACCAAGTCAGAATTGGGTTGGTTGCAGATTGAAAACAAAGCAGCGATAACTTCGGGAATATTTTTGGTGAAAATAAATGCTTTTGGCATCGACTCCCTCTAGCCACTGGTTAGCCACTGACTCCCACCAACATCCAGCAGGCAGTTTCAATAATTTCAATGAACTAAGCAAAACAACTCATGAGTAACTATTCTTTAGCTACTTATTATGTGGCCTTACTATAAAAATAAACAGTAAATATCAAGTACAGAAAACAAGTGCCAGGGTTACTTTGAAAATACTCCACTGGCTATTACATTCAGTTAAGGAACACAGAGCTCTTGTTGGCAGGAGCTAAAGGGTGCAGTGGTGTGTCGGTCACATTCATATTACATTCCAGATTTTCAGTGTAAGATTTCACATGGAAGACCCTTCTTCAGAACTGGGAAACAGAGAATTGCAAAAATAACGTTTTAAGTTGTAATCAAGGTGCTGCTAAAAATGGAAAGGACGTCCAGTTAGACATTTCAAGAACTAAACATCAAAACCTGACGTTACTTTTTTGTACCATCATCCACATCTGAATTTTTGATGGTTTTTTTCTTTCAAATGAACAGTAACAAATGTCAAGGTTTTGCAAGATGAGGATCAATGCCCTTCAGCCATATAATTCTGCCAATGATCCATCATTTAAGAATGCTTTCGTATCCCAAGGCTTAATTAATGGTTAAGATTTATATATCTTTGGCATTGTGATTTGTAAAATTCTCATAGTTGCAGTCTCTAAAATCAAGAACACTTCAAGGTCAATTTTTACAGTAAAAAGAAATAAATACAGGTTCATGAACATTTAATTTCAACTGCACAGAATTTGTACTTTGTATGTAAAAAAAACCCCCAAAACTTAAATTGAAATAGCAAATACTGAAGAAGGGACCAAACGTAATCATCAACTTATCAGTTACTTCCAGCATGACTGATCTTTATTCCAGCAATTCACTTTTGATTTATTTGATACCTGCATCAACCCATGACACAATGCTTCAGTTCATTGAGTCGCTGCCTCACAGCATCAAGTCAAGTCAAATTTATTTGTCACATACACATACTCGATGTGCAGTGAAATGAAAGTGGCAATGCCTGCGGGTTGTGCACAAAAATAATTACAGTTACAGCATATAAATAAAGTTAATAAGTTACTAAACATAGCACAAAAAGTGTCGACAAAAATTTAGTCTCTGGGGTTATCAAAGTTGACAGTCCTGATGGCCTGTGGGAAGAAGCTCCGTCTCATCCTCTCCGTTTTCACAGCGTGACAGCGGAGGCGTTTGCCTGACCGTAGCATCTGGAACAGTCCGTTACTGGGGTGGCAGGGGTCCCTCATGATCTTGCTTGCTCTGGATCTGCACCTCCTGATGTATAGGTCCTGCAGGGGGACGAGTGTAGTTCCCATGGTGCGTTCTGCCGAACGCACTACTCTCTGCAGGGCCATCCTGTCCTGGGCAGAGCTGTTCCCAAACCAGACTGTAATGTTGCCGGACACCCAGGTTCAAACCAGACCTCTGGTGCTGTCAACGTGAAGTCTGCACATTCACCCTATGGTGGCATGGGATTCCCCCACATCCTAAAGACTTGTTGTTTAGTGGGTTAGTTGCCCCAAGTATGTGGTCAGTGGTAGAACAATGAGAGAACTGATGAGAGTGTGGGTAGAATAAAATATGAACTAGTTGATGGCAGGTTGATGGTCAGACTGGACAATGGGACCAAATGGCCGGTGCGTAGCACCACCATCAATCAGCCATTTGTATCTCTCTGACTATTTACGCACACATGGAAAACAATACCCCCTCATAGAAGACTTAGTCTAAAGCAAGCAAGTGCATGATCGTAGCTTAATAGGCTTAGCATGATGAAAAATTATATCTCATTAATATAATTTGTACATTAGGATTCTTGGGCCTGGTATGCATGTGGATGCGATTGTTCTCTGAACAGTTAACATTGAAAGAAAAAGCAAACTAAAAGGGGCCAGGCAGTCATAGAGTCTGACAGCATGGAAACAGGCCCTTCAGCTCAACTTGCCCAGGCCCACCAAGATGCCCCATCTATGCTGGACCCAACCACACCGCCCATGCTTGGCCCAGTTCCCTCTAAACCTTTCTTATTCGTGTACCTGGTCAAATGGCTTTTAAATGTTGGCCTAGTACCTGCCTCAATAACCTTTCACTGCTTCATTGGTTAGATCCTTCAGATGCCAACTCTGTTCTGAATAGGTCCCTCTCTTTCATTCAAACCCCTTCACTATACTCTATTGCAGTAGTTTGGATTTTTATCTTTACCTTTTTTAATTTGGTAGATGATTAATAACTCATTATTCCTGCCACAAAATTTCAAGAACCTGATGCCTGTGCTAATAAATTGTGTTTAATCAGCATCATTTAAAATTGCCCAACCATATCTTATGTTCATTGATTTGGCCTTTGTTTTAAAAAGTCTTCAAAGAAGCAAAAGTTGAGGGTGTTCATTGAACTAAGTTTTATAGAAGGTTTGAAACCATTAAGCTTTGTTTTAAAATAACCTTCACCACATTTAAAATGAAGTAAGTGGCAAAGGGCTCCATTAATGCCCAGTTTATTCATATGTCATTATTCAGTGGGTTGTAATAGTCTGGCCCATCGCAATAATGTTGTGAGTAAGACCATTTTCAATCAGTTAAAGAGCTGTCTGGAAGTTGATGCTTCATGCAAAAAATGTGGTCGCATTCATCGCTGCTTATCTTTTCCATCTCCTGCTTCCATTCTGTCTACATACTTGACTGCTGGTGACCAGAAATATGTTTTCTCATTCCTTGCATAGGGATTTGGTCATCTAAGCACATATGGTATTAGACTTCCGGGATTAGGGATTGTGTGTTCTCTCTCAATTTATGCACCATTCTTAAATGGTGCTTTGCTTTTTGGATTTGGAATTCATTTCATTTTTAATATACCCTACTACAATCAAGTCCTGCAATCAAGTTTGCGCCAGTTATCCTAATAGAAATAGAAAACTAGGAGCAAGCTTTCAACTCCGAGACTGCTCTACTGCTCACTTGCTGACTCTCTATCTTAATATCATATTCCCATGCGCTCTCCCTATCCACTGATGTTTTTTTTATGCCCAGAAATATCCCTTCCTAAACATAAACAAAACTCTCTGGTAGCACATTCCACAGTTCACTCTGCCTTTTGATGGAAGAAATTTCTCCTCATCCATATCCTACATGTTGTGCCCCTACCCCAAGATTGCCAAATCTGGTTCTAAGATATCAATAAGGAAAATACCCTCCCCCTCCCACTAATTGATATCAGGTTCCACTTTGAAGTTGCTGGATTCCTAAGGAGCAGTCCCTGCTCCTTCTGTTAATGCTTGTGACATCTTGACATAACATCCTTGTAAACTGCCTCTCCACACAACATGAAAGTCTTCTATAAACCACCATCATTACATTCTGCCCAAAATTTCAGGGTGTTACTTTAATCAAAACTTGATAAAATTGTGATGCTTTAAATCTCTTCAGAATTAAGTAGTATACTTTGGACGGAGTTGTGAAGAAACAGGCACTTAGGGACAATGATTTATATTTCTCTTAAAATGTTGTTCCTCTTTGTTGTTGTTCCATATTTTTGGCATGGTGTTGAACGTTTTTCATTTCTTCATCTGATAAAGCCAAATATCTTGTCTGCACTTGAGTTCATTTAAAATTAATCAGATATTATTACTTTGTGTTAAACCCAATTGGATATAGTTGGCAAATTCAGGAAAGATGAGGAGTGAAATATAGTGCCAGGGTAAAGTTGGGTGGAAGGGAAAAAGTGTGGTGGGAGGGGGAGGAGGAAAGGAAAATGGGGGACACAGAGCAAGGAGCAGAAGGTGAGCAGATGGAGGAGAGTAAGGAACCAGCTGACTTGGGCAGGGGAGTGGAAAGAAAGGTGTATGCAGACAGGGAGAAGCTGGGTGGATGAGATTTGGGGGGGGGGAAACCAGAAATTGGAGAATGTAATAGTCATGCCATTGGGGAGGAGGTAACCCAAGCAGACCAGAGCAGTGCCGTTCACCCACTCTTATATGGCCTCACTCCAGCAATAGAGGAGGCAGAGGGCAGAAAGGTTGGTATGGGATTGGGAAGAGGAAATAAAAACAATGAGCAAGCAGAAGTTCCAGCAGGCCCTGATGGATAGAGCACGTGCGTTCAGCTAAACTGTCATCCAGCCAACGCTTGATCTCATTAATGTAGAGTAGGCCACATTGAGAGCACCGCATGCAAAACGCGCAAGATTGGAGGAGGTGGAAGTAAACCTGTCACAATTGGAACTGCCATTGGGGTCCATTAATGGAGGTGAGAGTTGGTGTTTGGGACAAATGTTACCTCGCTGGGGAAAATGCCTGTGTACAGGGAGGGTGAGTGGGAAGGGTTGAGCAAATCGAGGAGTCACTGACATCACAGCAGAAAAGGGGTGGGGCAAAATGACCAGTGATGGGATCGTGTTGAAGGTGGTGGATATGACGAGAATGAAGTGTTGGACGTGAGGGCTGATGGGTGTAAAGCAAGTACCAGGGGAATTGTCTCCCTATTCTGTCTCTGGGGTGAGGGGCTAAGAGTAGAACTGTGGAAAATGAGGAGATATGGGTGAGGGCTCCTTTACTACAGGATAGTTGAAGAAAGTGGACATCTCAGATGTCCTAGATTGGAAAACCACATCTCAAGAGCAGATGTGGCAGAGGTGCAGAAACTGCAACAGATGGGGTGGGGGTGGTGTTAAAGTAGCTGTGAGAGTCAGTTAGTTTGTAGTAGATGTCAATGGAGAGATTGTCTGCTGAAATGGAGACAGAGAGATCAAGAAATGGGAGAGAGGTGGCAAAGATGGTCCAAGTAAATTTGAGGGCATGGTGAAAGTTGACGATGAAGCTGATTAAATTGATAGGTTCTGATTAGGCACAGGAGACAGCCCCAATGCGGTCGTGAATGTGGCAGAGTTGGGGAGGTGGTGTTGGGGTGCTTTGAAACCTTGTTCAACATTGCCAAAGACATACAAGAGCTGGGGCCCCTTGCAAGTGCCCATAGCTTCAACTTTGACTTGAAGAAAGTAAGAGGAATCAAAAGTTCCACCAGGCAGAGGCGAGTGTTAGTAGAGGACAACTGTGTGGCTCTTTGTTCGCGCAAGAAACAGAAGACCCTCAAGGCCTCTTTAATGGAGAATGAAAGTGTAAAATGACTGGACATCAAAGTTTCACGGTCAGTTTATTGTCACATGTACCAATTAAGGGACAGTGAAATTCCAGTTCCTTGGCCCCCATTGCCTCATCTTTACCATTTCCCCTTCTCTACTCCCATGACTGTGTGGCAAGTACAGCACCAACTCGATTTTTCAGTTTGCCAATGATGTGTCACTGGTGTCAGCTGAATCAACATCTATGAAGATTTCGATTACAGGAAAGAGATCAGGAGCCTTGTGTCATGGTGTCAGACCAAGAACGTAACCCTTAATATCAGCAAGACCTGGTTGTTGAAATAAGGAAAGGGGGAGGGGAAAATAAACACAACTTTTCCTCATTAACAGAACTGCTGCAGAGATGGTCATCATCTTCAATATAATACATATTCATGTCATATAACCTCATCCATATTACCAGCAACCTAACCTGGTCCCTTCACTTTAATTCCCCTTCCCGCACAGAGTAAAGAGTAGGAATTAACTGGTCCATTACAGAATGGCAGCCAGTGACTAGTGGGGTGCCGCAAGACTCTGTGTTGGGACCCCAGTTATTTACAATATATATTAACAATTTAGACGAGGGAATTAAATGTAATTCAATCTCCAGGTTTGCGGATGACATAAGGCTGGGTGGCAGTGTGAGTTGCGAGGAGGAAGCTATGAGGCTGCAGGGTGACTTGGATAGGTTGGGTGAGTAGGCAGATGCATGGCAGATGCAGTATAATGTGGATAAATGTGAGGTTATCCACTTTGGTGGCAAAAACGAAGCAGATTATTGTCTGAATAGTGTCAGATTAGGAAAAGGGGAGGTGCAACGAGACCTGGGTGTGCTTGTACATCAATCATTGAAAGTAAACATGCATGTACAGCAGGCAGTGAAGAAGGCAAATGGCATATTGGCCTTCATAGTGAGAGGATTTGAGTATAGGAGCAAGGACGTCCTACTGCAGTTGTACATGGTCCTGGTGAGACCACACTTGGAGTATTGTGTGCAGATTTGGTCTCCTAATTTGAGGATGGACATTCTTGCTATTGAGGGAGTGCAGCGTAGGTTCACCAGGTTAGAACTTTTTCACCCAGATAGTTGTAAATCTGTGAAATTATCTGCCTCTTCGGCAGTGGAAGCCTATTCACTGGATGTTTTCAAGAGAGTTAGATTTAGCTCTAAGGGCTAAAGGAATCAAGGGATATGGAGAAAAAGCAGGAATGTGGTACTGATTTTGGATGATCAGTCATGATCATATTGAAGAGTTGAATGGCCTCTTTTTTATGCTTCTAAAAGGATTTGGGCTAAAGTTATGCGGTCAATAACAAATAGGACTAGCCATTACACCACTTGTAATTGTCTCGCACACCACCCTAAGATCGTGTGGTAACGGGTATCCTGCAGTCTGTGTGAAAAATAACAAAAAATCTTTTCGCCCCATACCTAATCTAACTGAAGGATACTTACTAAGTAAAGTTGGGAATGAAAGATTGAAATGCAATTTGATGCACTATAGCTAGATAAAGGAGCAAAAAAGATAAGATTATTTGAGATAACTACATTTAAAATTTGAAACCACCCACATCTGTAAAAGTATTTTTTTGTATTGCAGCAAATTTGTTTGCTTGTAATTAAAACGAATGGGGTTTATCCCAGCGTTTCTGGTATATTTTGCAGATGAGAACATCAAATTCATGCGCTTCACATGTTTAAATGCCAAGTCTCTTAACCAAGTATCACTGTTCTTACATTTGTGGAAGGGAACATTTTCTTTTGAATACTTGCACACATGCAGTTAAACTTGCCAATTAAAGAGTAAATCAGACAGCAATCCCTGACTGCTATTCCTACAGAAAAATGCCTGCCTTTGTGTATTCAGTGAGCCATGCTGTTTTGCTGGAGTATGGAGTGCTGTTACCTTGTAATAAGAAGTCACATTTTTATTTTCCTTGCGGCAGGGTAACTTGGATTACAGCTTTGAAAATCTTGTTCTAGAAGTTTTGTTTAATATAGCGAGGCACTTCCTAGTCACTGGAACTACTGATATATCATGAAATTACAACAAATCTTTAATAAAGTAAGAACATGCAGGTTTTTGGTTTTGTTTTTGCAGCAGTTGAATGATGCATACAATGAATGCCTTGTGCTCTGCATGTGTGAGCAATGACATTTAAACAATCCATTTTGTGCTCCTGTTCATACCCAAAAGTCATTAGTGTAACGAAAGTGTTGAATCACCCTTTCTTTAAAAAAAATATTAACCTAAAGAACGCAAATAGAATGATTATTTGACACCATTTACGAAAAGCTAATCTAAAACGACATTCATGTTTGAGCATTTGATGTAATAAAGCTCGAGTTCCTCAGCGGTGTCACCAACGAATGTGTGTATATTGAATAATGTATATATTGATTAGTTCCCAAAATGTTTCACCAATGATCAATGCATTCAACATACACACATGGAATTATATGCTTACTTTTTGTAGGTGAAATTTGATATTTAAAATGTATCATGGCATTAACTGACTGGCCATAGATTTAACCAAGGCTAGTTGAGACTACAACGTGCTATCAAGTTTTTCATCTAGTTAGTTAATAGATTTTCCTTACTGGATGGCTTGCCTGAATATTTCCCCCAGCTAACCCTTCAATGATAGTCCTGCTTATCAGAAAAGTATTCTTCAGTTGATGTTCAAGATCACACAACATTAGTTGAAGGATGGGGAGGAGAACAACATGCATTCTTTGTTTCAAAGAGATGACTAAAGTAGTAGATAGGAAGATTCATTTCAATATTATTTTTACAGACCTAAAAGAGCATTTGATCAAATCCCTTAGAGATTGTTGACCAAAACTGAAGGTTATTGAACTGAAGGACATAGAGAAATAGTCAGAACTGCAGGCCACAGAGAACATGAATAATGGGCAGGGACTAAAATTGGCAGCTTGTGATCACTGGTGTCCAAAGGGATGTGTGATTGAGACACCAACTATTTGCCTAGATTATAACTGTAAATTGTGGCTTGAAAGCAACATGTTCAACATTTGCCGATATACAAGGATGATTGGTATTGATATAAGAATTAAATTATGAATACATATAAACAGACAAGGCAAATGAATGTCATGATAGGCCAACTTGAGATTATGCAATTTAGACAGAGGGGATGAGCAGAGGTTGCAGGAGAATACATTATTGAATATCACAAATAGGTACAAAACATGAAGGTTTTTGATAAATTAAAACTGATAACATTAAATGGAGAGAACTATTTCTGTTGCTTGGGAAGAATATGACTTGGTTGGGAGAAAGAATTAAAATTGGTATCAGGCTTCTTTTTTGAGAACACAGTGAGGAAATGCTTACTACACCTAAAGAGAAGAAAGATTGCAACTTCCTCTTGCAAACTGTTGACATAAGAAACTCTAAAAAAAATAACACTGAAATTAAAATGAAGGAATGTGGGGCAATTTGTGGTAAGGAAGGCAGATCACAATGAAATACTGACCAAAAAGAAAGCATCAACTTGGTCAATGATCTTTGAAACTGATGAAACATTAAGATATTTACAGATTAAAATAGCAGAGCACCAACACCGAGGCCGACTTTTATTCCAAATGAAGGTTAACTAAAGAGATGGGTGGGTGAGGAGGGGATTGGGTCTTGCACAAAGCCTTCAGCAGGGTCTTTCTGGGAATGGATAATGAAGTGTGGAACATAAATTGCAGCACCAGGAGCTCTGGGCTTGTTGGGGTGAGTTTAGGCAAGCAGTTGGTTTCCATCCAAGCATCTGAACATAGAAGTAAAACTGGGTCATTTGACTTCTTGTTAATGTTCACTGCCTCAACTTATCCATATACTCCTGACTCCTCCAGCATCCTCTGTAGGCTTACAATCCTACCAAATGTAGTATCATCATACCCGACCCCCTAACAAACCCATAAACAGATTATTTGCTGAAACCATTGTTGAATTTGCTGTCATTTCAACAGAATGACATCCTGGCACTATTTTCAGTAAAAACGCTGCAGGTCTTCAAAGCCTTGACATTAATTTGCATTTTTAATGAACTTGCAGAAGGCAAGAGTTGAATTGTGGGAAGCAGGGAGTTAATAGGACAGAAACAACAATATGAAAGAGTACTGGTCTGATTGCAAAAGCAGCATGGATTTCTCCTTTGTAGGAAGAGGAAAAATACAATAGAAGGTTTGGCTGAGAAGATGATGATTGTGCTTAACACACTCAAATCATATCCGAGAATGAATAAATAATTCCATCATTTTGGTTGCCGCACACCATTGTGTCCTATTTAAAAAGATGGAAAATATACTAGTCAGAAATGAGAAATTTAATGAAGGTCATGCATCAAAAGACAAACGGAGGCAACAAATGAGTAAGTGAAGCAGTGAAAAGTGAACACCAGGAAAACCTCAGAAGCAGGAAATCTAAAACAAAAACAGAAAATGTTGTTAATAATTAGCAGGGCAGGCCATAAATGAGTATTTCGAGCATTTTCTGTTTATGTTGCGAAACAAGTGATAAATGTTAGGAGGAAAATAGAAAGGTGACAATTGTGAAATGCCATTCAATCAAGGGACCACGTTCCGTCTGCCTAGCCTATCCGTGGCAGTGAAGGGCAACGTATTTGGACACCAAGAAACAATGAGGAAAAGTCAACGAAAGTTGGTCTCATTCATAGTGATTGCCTCTGAAGTGAAAGAGTCATCCGTGAAGGTGAGATTGATGCAAAACCACACTGGTTGTGAATGACAAGTTGAGAGAGGAAGGGGGAGCAGACTGAAATTTAAATTAATCATTCTGGGATTGAAATGGCTAAGTTTGAAAAGAATAACAAGCCTTGTGAGGCAGAAGCAACGGGCAGGAGCTGGGTGTAGAAAAGTGAAGACATGCACAGGATCGAGTCTCCCATACTTCTAGTGAACCCTCTTCTATATTAAATTATCAGGAACTAGTAAGTTGAAATCAAAGTTGACCTATCACAATTTACTGAAGATCAAAGATACATCTGACAGTAAATCTATGCTGTAACGATACCGAGACATGAAAAAAACATTACTGCCGGAACAATTTTATTAAATTTATCTTACTCTTTGCCTTTTCTTTCAGTCGCACTCTGAGAAACTGTTGCTACAGTAAAGGCTCTGTAAACCTGCACGTGCCAGACCTGACACGGCAGATCAGTCAAACATGCCGGGCAAATAAAGGCACAGGCTGGGCATTCCTTCAGTCCCGCCCTTCCATCAGCCCAGCCAGCCACTTGGAAATAACAGTTTGTGCAGTGCAAACAGACCCCACATTATGCAAATTTTCCATTCCCGAGAACGGTCCAAAACTGTTTTTTTTTGTAAGTCAGAAATGATCAATTTCTCTTGCATTCACATCTGACAATTCTTTCATTTCATGGAATATCTTTTATCTTCACCCTATTAATCTAATGGAATATGTAACGTGAACCCCTGTGCTATGGCAATTCACAGAACGGAAATTCAATAGACAATAGACAATAGGTGCAGGAGTAGGCCATTCAGCCCTTTGAGCCAGCACCACCATTCAATGTGATCATGGCTGATCATCCACAATCAGTACCCCATTCCTGCCCTCTCCCCATACCCCATGACTCCGCTATCATCAAGAGCTCTATCTAACTCTCTCTTGAAAGCATCCAGAGAATTGGCCTCCACTGCCTTCAGAGGCAGAGAATTCCACAGATTTACAACTCTCTGTGAAAAAGTTATTCCTCATCTCCGTTATAAATGGCCTTATTCATTTATAACCCCTTATTCTTATACTGTGGCTCCTGGTTCTGGACTCCCCCAACATTGGGAACATGTTTCCTGCCTCTAGCATGTCCAATCCCTTAATAATCTTATATGTTTCAATAAGATCCCCTCTCATCCTTCTGAATTCCAGTGTATACAACAAGCCCAGTCGCTCCAGTCTTTCAACATGCGACAGTCCCGCCATTCTGGGAATTAACCTAGTGAACCCTTACGGAGTTCACAAAATCACCAGCAAAAAAAGTTATGCGATAAAGTAACTAAACACGAAACTTGCACAGAAAACTGAACTCGTTTATTAAAAGTAATAATCATAGGCCACAGGTTCACAGCGGAAGGCCATTTAAGGGATTTTGTTTGATAAACTAACAAGGCAGTCTCTTCTGTTGAAACTTGTACAACAATAGTTTATCAAACAATTTAACATCCATTTCTAGTAAAATTAAAAAAAATCCCTTCTACTCACACAATCAGAATTCTCTTGCCTAAAGACACACATTACTGTTGAGAGAAAAACATTTAAGAAGTTAGGCTTCTTTAAAATTTTAATAGGAGAATACACATAGACTTTCTGCAAGTCAGGCCCTCTGTAGCAGTTAACCACACTTTTACTGTGTATTCCTCATGAGTTATCTTAAAAAAACAATGCAAGTAGAAAATATCAAGTTTGAACAATATAAAGGTTTGAAATTTAGTTGCACAAATACTTTGTCTATATAAAACACAGTATACATTAAATGATTGTTTCCAACACTTGCAGTAATCTTTAAAATTGCGGATTACGTCTCATTATCACAGCCAACATTCTTTTCCATCGAATTTGTGTTGTGCATGAAGTGTAGAACAAGATAGCCTGCAGCCCTCTGATTTGGGTTAAACATCAAAAAGAAAAGAGACTGAGAGATGAGACGAGAAGATTTTTCATTTGATATCTCTGCCAAGAGTATAGAGACCTTTTCAGAGCATGCCAAAATGTAATTATGTACACAAGATGATGATTCTTATTTCAGCCATTTGGTAAAACAAAAATATACTTGGATTAAAATCCCCATGAATATGATACTAATATGGAATGAACTATTTTAATAGTTTAACATTTTTAATATGTAGGCAATAGATTAACCTGCATCCTGTCAACAGAGCACTAATTCTTTATCTAGTCTGATCTCTAGCAGATATTAAAAAAAGATGTTTGTGCTGACAGAATGGGCCCTAAATAGGTATTCAAGTTTAACAAGTCATGGATAATAAAAAGAAGCAAACTAAAAAATGTATATTCAACTCGAGAGTCAGATGAATTGGAGCCATAAAAAAGTTACAATTATAATTATACCTGGTGTAACTGCAAATTAAGTTCAAAGTAAAAGCAGAATCATAAACAAGGATAATGATATGTGCAACACTTCCCACCTGCAAAATTAACAGGAGAAATGTAGACGCAGGGAGGTTTCATTGGTTCAACACAGGAATACTGGTTAGACTCCACAACACATGGAGTTTCTTCAAGGTACCTCAGAGTGGAATAAGGATGAACAACAGTCCTGGGTAAACAGTCATAAGTAGAATAGGGTAAACAGTCATAAGTAGTATAGGGAAAAGATTGGGACAGGAAGACACAACAAGAAGGCCATCATTTAAAACCAACGTGCCCAGAAATTTCTTAGTGAGCCGCTGGACTTTTCAGTCCCAGAGAGTGGAGGAAACAAAATCATTAGAAATTTTTAAGGTGGGGAAAGATAAATATTTCAAAAGATTGAGGAATTGAAGGCTACAAGCAACCAACACAAGAGTAGCAGAGGTCAACATAGATTGGCCATGATCACATTGAACGACAGGGCATGCTTGAGGGGCTACTAGCCTACAACTGCTCCTATCTTTTTCTGTCCTTTCTTGTGAATCACAGGAAGAAAAAAAGTCTACATCTGGATAAGCCCATAATAATGCTCATTTAAGACACAAAATGCTGAAGTAACTCAGCAGGACAGGCAGCATCTTTGGAAAGAAGGAATGGGTGACATTTCAGGATGGAAGCAAGAGATATAGACAGAGATGTAGAGCGATATAGAACAAATGAATGAAAGACATGCAAAAAAGTTACGACAATAGGTGAAATAGGCCATTGTTAGCTGTTTAGTAGGTGAGAACGAGAACGTGTTTCCTTTATCATCTTTACTTTTTAGCACGAGATTCTCGTTCTCACTTAGCAAACAGCTCACAAGGCCTGTTTCCTTTATCATCGTAACTTTTTTTGCATATCTTTCATTCATTTGTGCTATATCTCTCCACTTCACTGACTAAATCTCTTGTTTCCCTTTCCCCTGACAAGTCTGAAGAAGGGCCTGGACCTGAAACACACCCATTCCTTCTTTCCAGAGATGCTGCCTGTCCCACTGAATTGTTCCAGCATTTTGTGTCTATCTTTGGTTTAAACCAGCATCTGCAGCTCCTCATATAAGAGTTGAAACAAGAACATATTATCAAAACCATGGCAATGAAATAATTCTCCATTTGAAAATATCTTGCATTAATAGTGTCTTTCACAATCCAAGTGTGCCCAGTATCTTTCCTAAACCAATATTTTTCAAAACAAATTAGGGTCTTTAGAAAACTATCACTGTTGTATGGAAACAGAAATCTGATAAATGGGCAGGCAATTTGCTATTAATTTAATCCTGGCAGAAACATTGGCCAAGAGAACTTAAGCCAATTTTGGCAAAACTGGACACAATTGTACGGAACATCTGCTAAATTTAGAGAGATTCAGGTTTAGATCAGCCTGGTTTGAGTCAGACCATGTTGGCTCTGGACTGATCGATGTCAACTGGTGGTGCTTGTGTTGGCTGAACACTTGATCAGCAAGCATTAGGGGCTTGATCCAGGATGTGAGGGTTATTTGCCAGCATTAGTTTTGGGTATGACTTGGTGTCAGTCGCTGGCTGTGATATTTGGCAAGTCAGTGGCCAGGGAACGCCATCTGGGAAACCTCTTACCCGATCCCAGGCATCATTTCAGGTCAGTCTCCAAGGCAGGCACAGGTCTTCACTCAGAATGGGAATACCTTTCTCAGGTGTGAATCTCATCTGACTCAATGCAATTTCTTGCAAACCCTTCAGGGTCAGGTCAAGCAAAGAAAACGTACACAGCAGCAGATCAGATTTTGAATGGACACGGTCAGGTTAAGTTTTAGATTTTAAATGCATGGAGACCTCCAAGGAGAACATCCCTATTCTTCCTTAAATATTGGCCTAGGATCTTTTGTATTCAATGAAGATGGGAGCCCCTGACTTATTTGAAACCAGCAACTTTTCATGGAAATCCTACACAATCAAGTGTCAGTAAATTTAAGAATTCTAGACAAAAGCAAAGTGCTGAAATCCACAGCCTTCTGACTCAGAGACAGAACACTATCAACAGACTATGAGAGTGAGGAGAGAAAGTATCTCGAGAAGAGATTGGGCGGCACGGTAGTGCAGCGGTAGAGTTGCTGCTTTACAGCGAATGCAGCGCCGGAGACTCAGGTTCGATCCTGACTACGGGTGCTGCACTGTAAGGAGTTTGTACGTCCTCCCCGTGACCTGCGTGGGTTTTCTCCGAGATCTTCGGTTTCCTCCCACACTCCAAAGACGTACAGGTATGTAGGTTAATTGACTGGGTAAATGTAAAAAACTGTCCCTAGTGGGTGTAGGATAGTGTTAATGTGCGGGGATCGCTGGGCGGCGCGGACTGGGTGGGCCGAAAAGACCTGTTTCCGCGCATATATATGATATATGATATAAGAAGCAAGCATTGATTGTAGGGATTTCCATGATCTGGATGAAATTGTCATCAGCAAAAAATAAAAATAAAAGGAAGCTAATCTAAAATACATGCAGTTTAACAAACTAAAGCACAGAACTGGAAGCTCAAGGAAATGCAGAGGTTGGTTTACAAAAGAAGGCAGTGCTGGAGACTCAGCGAGCCAGACAATATCTCTGGAGAATATGGATGGGTGGCATTTCGACACGATAAGACACAAGGTGATAGAACAACTCAGCAGGTCAGGCAGCATCTCTGAAGAAAAAGGATGGGTAATGTTTCAGTTTGGAACCCGTCTTTAGACTGAAAGTTGGGGGGGGGGGGGGGGGGGGGGGCGTGGAAGGGAGATAAACTGGACGCAGGCAAAGGCCAGAACAAATTAGAGCCGGTAATAGACGATCAAGGATAGGTGGATCTGTAATGGCCTATTAGAGAAATTAACGTTCATACCGCTGGGTTGTAAGCTGCACAAGTGAAATATGAGGTGCTGATCCTCCAATTTGCATGTGGCCTCAGTGGAGGAGGTCGAGGACAGAAAGGTCAGTATGGGAATGGGGAGATAAAATATTTGGCAACCGGGAGATTGCGTAGGCCAAGGCAGACTGAGCATAGGTGTTCAACAAAACAATCGCCAGTCTGCGCTTGGTCCCATCGATATACAGGAGCCCACATCAGTGGAATTGGAGGAACAGCACCTCATATTTCACATGGGCAGCTTAGATCCCAGCGGTATGAACATTGATTTCTCTCATTTCAAGTAACCCCTGCATTCTTTCTCTGCCCACTCCCTCGTCATCCTACTAGTTCCACTGTTCATAACCCTGTAACCCTTCGTTATCACCTCTTCCCCAGCTAATGGGCTATTATGGCTCCACCCTTCCTCAGTCACCTATTGCTGGTTCCAATTTGTTCTGGCTTTTTCCTTCCTCCAGTTTCCCCCCACCTCTACTTTCAGTCTGAAGAAGTGTTCCAAACCGAAACTTCACTCATCCTTTATCTCCAGAGATGCTTCCTGACTCGTTGAGTTACTCCAGCACTATGCATTTATCTTTGGTAAAAACCAGCATGGGCCGTTCCTTCCTGCACATTTTTGGTCATGACCCTTCTTCAGACGGATTGTGGCTGGGGAGGGGGCTAGTAGAGAAAACTGGGAGAGGTGGGGGTAGGATAAAGCCTGGCAAGTGCTGGATGAATACAGGGAAGGGGTGGGGTTTGACAGGTAGATGGTTGGACACAGATGAAGAGACAAAAAGTGTGAGACAAGGACAGAAATGATGAGAATTGAGAAGCCAGGCAAAGAGGGGGAGGAGAGAGAGGCAGTTGCTAGCAGGTTAATTAACTGAACATGGAGAATTCAATGTTCATACAATGTTTCGTTTGTAAACTACCCAATTGGAATACGAGGTGTTGCTCCGCTAGTTTGCATGTTGCCTCATTTGGGAGAGAGAAAGAAGAAAGTTACAACGTACTTCGATATTATTTAAATGCCTATTATAAAACTGGATTGGTGAAGGTGCGTGAGAGAGAACATATGTGGGAATCAAATATTAATTTCCTTTCAAGGGAAGCGGTCGACAAGATTTCTATGCTAAGCTTGGCTCAGGGCGCAATGTGACTGGTTTTAAATTGTTACAAGTAGAGGATACCAATATTAGATTACATATGAATGTTGGTATTTCAGTACTGTACACAATTTGAGTATAAATCTTAGATTAGGCAAGTAACTGACTTGCTGCTGCTCTGCAATTTGTAACCTGAGATGTCAAAGAACTGAGAATGTCTTGAGGGCATCGTTAGAAGAAGGAGACCTGAAGAACGGATTTATATGATCATCACGATTTGCTTGGTAATGTTTAACTGTTAGGAAAAATTGCAGGAAATCTGTTGAAATATTTACTCTTTTGAGTTGTGTGTATATTTATCGTCATCAATCCCATGCTGAATTAATGAAACGTACGTAAATTATATGACAGAGTTCATCTGGGATGTTTTTATTAATATGCTGTTAGATTGACCATTATGTGGAAAATAAAGACTTGGTACCTACAAGCAATTATCCAACAGTGTAATTGGTTTTGTTTCTCTATCGTTTACTGGATTTTTGATAAAAACAATAAGGAGGGGAAAACACATTGCTGAGTTATAAACCTTTATGTACATTACTTCACAAAGTATTCTCACTTTTTGTGGTTGTCTGTCTTCATCTGGCATCTAACTGCTCTGTTAGAATTTCATTGGATCAAACTGAGTAGGGAATATCATTATCCATTATGACTGAACTGGATGGTGTTCTGAAGGACCTGAATGGCAAAGCTTTCAGTGGCTGGTGCCTGGACCAATACTTAGGATAATTTACTCAACCAAATCTTCACTAATGTGCCTTAAAAAAGGTTTACTGTCCATGAACGCAACGGTGGAGCCACCAGCACATTTCTTGTAGATCTCCCCTCATTGAAGCAGACCGCATGATTAGAGGGATAAATCAGGAACAGTTATAACTCCGAAATGGAGGAACTTTGGACTGTATTGCTGCAGAATTGTATATCACAATTTCACTAACCCTAAAGCCTTTAGACTGATGTGATTCAATGACAAATCAGAAGAAATCAAGGAATCAAGGGATGTGGGGAGAAGGCAGGCTGATTGTGGATTATCAGCCATGATCACAATGAACGGTCGTGCTGGCTCGAAGGGTCAAATGGCCTCCTCCTGCGCCTATTTTTCTATATACGTGAACAACAGGGAAAATGAAAAGAAACCAATGTCTATGTAGAAATATAATCAAAGATAGTTACATTTTTCTCCTGTCAAAAGGACTGCTTTTTAAATAAAAAAGTAATGGAGTTAGTTGAGGCATCAACAGGCTATTGTCAATGCCCTCAGGTGAGAACCGAATTCTATCTTGGGATGTAGAATAACACACGTTTTTGAGTAAAGGCAGTTCATTCCAGCCTAAAGAAGGAGGAGATCTCATGGGGCACAAAACTAAACAAGCGACTCTCTCAGGAAGACAATGGACCTGGACTGGAGTCCTCCTGTTTCCACATGAGAAAGTCAATTTTGAGCAATACAACTTTTCCTCAATTCTGTTCCAACTATATCCATCAACTGTTAACTTCAGAAAAGCACATCCTATCAACAGGCCATCTTTTAATGTTCTGGACACACATTCAAATGCTACTGAAGTTAAAGTGCAGTGCTGTGGACATAGACTCAGTGGATGAGCATTTAAATTTCATAAAATTAATATCCTAGGCACTAGAAATTTCTTCAGGAACCGCCCTGAATGGCGATCTTAGTCCTTCAAAGAAAATGGTCGGAACCCACGAAAAAAAGCTTCCTTTTACATAGTTCCAACTAATTAGGAAAACTTGCTCAGGATTCCACTTGCAACTTTGGAAATTTCCAGCATTCCTTCCAAATACCTTTGGCAATTTCAGATAATTATTCTACATTTGTTGCACTATCACTGGCTTACTTTAGGCACATTATCACTGCTTTGGGCAATTTAATCTCTTGCATTTGATCCTATTACTCAACTTCCTTATGTTCTCGCTCCCCCAACTTCTCTCCAAATTAAAAGCTGTTTATCTCCAACTACTCCTAACTCCGATTAAAGGTTATTGACCTAGAATGTTAAATTTTATTTTTCTCCTCCACACCCTTTATTAAAACTTAAATATTTCCATTACATTTTTTTCTTTCAAACAAAAAAAGGATGATGCTAACACGAGGTGTTTAAAATTTTTTTTAATCCCCATTCTCCAGCAGTGACTGCTTAACATGCTAACAGGGCAAAGCGTGACTAAAACCGAATGAAAATGGAGATGGCAATCCAAGCTCAATCTGCAGTGGTTCATAACATAACCAGCCTCTAATGAGTTGTTAAAACCAGGGTAATTAAGTTGCAAAAGAAATTCAGTGCATCAGTGGTCTTGGAAAAGATAATGCCTAGAAAATGGATTTCTCTTATATTTTATGCATGAAATGGGATCTCCATACAGTGGTGACATCCAACAAAAAAAAATGCGAGTTGTGCTTTAAGAAATTATGAAGTCTGGAAACTTAACCTACGTGCTTCACAGTCACTGCTGCTTGTTTCTGCTACTTGCATTCAACTGAAGCAATGCTGTTAAAGTGATCAGGCCACAATGTCAGGCTCCTGCGGAAATGAGGTCAAACAAGGTTGGGGCAGTGAGATAAAATGGCATGGAAGGAGGGGTAGTTATGGCCCATGGGTCAGATACCCAAGCCAAGCTCAGAGCAGCTGATTGTGCCCCTTGGCCAGAGGTAGACCAGAACCTCTGGGTCAGCAATAGCATCAGATCACAGGTCGGGTGATATGTGAACTACAGTTAACATTTCACAGGAACCTCAAATCTGTAATGATGCCTGTCACAGAATATTACAGAGGGTGATTGCCTATGTACAATTTATACCCCATTGGACTTGAATCTCCTTAGTGTATTCCTTGATAAACAGAGAACACTACAGCACAGGAACACAATGTTATGTGCTGAACACGATGCCAAGTTAAATTGACCTCATCTACCTTTACATGATCCATATCCCTCTATTCCCAACACTTCCATACACCTATCTTAAATACCATATAGTATTTTGTCCCACTCATCTCCATTAAACTTTGCCCCTCTCACCTTATAGCTATGTGCTCTAACGATGGACATTTCCACCCTGGGAAAATGGTTCTAATTATTTACCCAATCTATAACTCATTATTTTACATACTTCTATCAGGTCTCCTCCCCTCAACCTCCAACATTCCAAAGAAGACAAGCTAAGTCTATCCAACCTCTCCCTGTAGCTGAAACCCTCTAACCCAGGCAGCCGTTTGGTAAACCTCCTCTGCACCCTTAAACTGGGAAGTACACTTATTACAGTAACAGCTTTAAGTTGCTTAATCACGATCAAATTTCTATCAGTAATTTATCACATCATATATGCAAAATCCAACAGAAATGATATTAGCATTAGTGAATCACAACAGAACGTGCTTGGTCCAATTACACAATGGGTGGGATCTCGACAGGAAAAGGGCATGCATACTTCAAAAGAGAAGCAACGTATCACATCATATGCTTCTTATGTTTAAATAGAATAAAAGGAGTAAATGTTTTCCCTCCACCAATTTCGAGGCTCCAGCTTAACCCTAAAATTCACATTTGTTCTCGGGCATGAGATATGAAGGAGATAGGTGGCAGTTTAAAATTGTTGAATACAGAGCCGCCCGCATCACAGGAGTTTCCAGCTTCTGGTCTGGTCCATATCTTTGGGTTCACAAAACACGTCTTACTGCAAACTGCATTTTAAACTTCCTCCTCGGTGCTCAACATCAACAAATCCCCATACATTCTTTCTCTAACATAAACTGCCACTCAAGTTAAATCTCAGAATTATAAAAATCATGAGAAAATCTCCTTTTTGAATTTACCTTGCATTCTCTCAGATTCACGTTTCACCATCTTTAATGCATTTTGTCCCTGAACATCCGTAAGAACACACAGGTTTACTATTTGACTAATTTTAGTGTGAAAACCGGTTTCAAGTACATGCAGCACTTACATTCAAATCCAAATAATGCTTATGCCACAATGTCACACTAGCAACCATGGGTCTTCAATTATGCAGCCTTTTACCGTCAAAACTACAGGGATTTATAATTGCAATAGCTAGGGGCAGGAACAGAGCCATGATGAGTACATTTAGGTTGTCAATGAAATGGGTTTTGAGTAGAACACTAGTATTTTGCTGATGATTGAAAGAAGATGTGGTTGTAAGTGGCTCCACTAAATGTGACCTGCTTTGTGAACAAGACACAATGGGAAGATCCCAGTGTTATAGTGTGCCGGGGGAAAACTTCTCATCTAGTCCTGGAGGTTTTCTGCCCTAGAATAGGATATTGTCAAGCTTTATAAACTACCCATCTTCAGCTGTTTAACCATCCCATAAACTGAACAAGTTAAAAAATGAAGGTAGACACAAAATGCTGGAGTAACTCAGCGGGTCAGGCAGCATCTCGGGAGAGAAGGAATGGGTGATGTTTCGGGTCAAGGCCCTTCTTCAGACTGATCAGTCTGAAGAAGGGTCTGAACCCAAAACATCACCCATTCCTTCTCTCCCGAGATGCTGCATGACCCGCTGAGTTACTCCAGCATTTTGTGTCTATCTTTGATTTAAACCAGCATCTGCAGTTTTTTTTCATAAGTTAAAAAAATGAGTCTGGTGGTGAGCAACTCAGGAAGAGCCAAAGGAGGATCATCCACTGTTCACCTTTGGTTGAAGATGGTTGCAAACACTTCAGCTCTGCCAGTCACTGCAAAGTATTGTACCTGCCATGTTCCACAATTTTCTTGCAAGTTTCATAATTGTAACGCGTTATTTGTGGCTGGATGTGACAGGATAAAACAGTCTTTTACCAAGGGTAGGGGAATTAAAAAAAACAGATGACATAGCTTTGAGATGAGAGGGGAAAAAATTAATAGGAACTAGAGGGGCAACCTTTCCACTCAAGAGGGTGGTGGTATACAGAATAAGCTGCCAGAGGAAGTAGCTGATGCAGGTACAATAACAACATTTAAGAGACACTTGAGAGTACATGGATAGGAAATAGGAGTGATATGGGCCACATGCGCACACATGGGGCTAGCTTAGACGGTACATCTTGGTTGGCATGGAAGGATTGGGCCAAAGTGCCCATTCCATGCTGCATGACTCTATGATTACAGATTCCCAGGATGATCATTCGGTCACGGGATCACTGAATTCCCACACTTTCCCACATGCATATAGTCCTACACCATAATTTCACATGTTTGAATCCTCATTTTTAGGTTGTCTGGTGCTCTTCTACTACATTTAGCAACAATGAAAAATAGAAAATAGGTGCAGAAGGAGGCCATTTGGCATTTCGAGCCAGCACCGCCATTCATTGTGATCATCCACAATCAGTAATCCATGCCTGCCTTCTCCCCATATACCTTGATTTCTTCCGATTCGTCATTGAATCACATCAGTCTAAAGGCTTTAGGGTTAGGGAAATTGTGATATACAATTCTGCAGCAATAGAGTCCAAAGTTCCACAATTTCAGAGTTATAACTGTTCCCGATTTATCCCTCTAATCATGCGGTCTGCTTCAATGAGGGGATATCTACAAGAAATGTGCTGGTGGCTCCACCATTGCTTTCATGGACAGTAAACCTTTTTAAGGCACATTAGTGAAGATTTGGTTGAGTAAATTATCCTGTATTGGACCAGGCACCAGCCACTGAAAGCTTTGCCAATCCGGTCCTTCAGAACACCATCCAGTTCAGTCATAATAGATAATGATATTCCCTACTCAAATTGATTCCATCGCCCTGATCCAATGAAATTCTAACAAAATAGTTAGATGCCTGATGAAGACAGACAACCACAAAAAGTGAGAATACTTTGTGAAGTAATGTACATAAAGGTTTATGTCAGCAATGTGTTTTCCCCTCCTTATTTTATCAAAAATCCAGTAAACGATAGAGAAACAAAACCAATTACACTGTTGGATAATTGCTTGTAGGTACCAAGTCTTTATTTTCCACATAATGGTCAGTCTAGCAGCATATTAATAAAAACATCCCTGATGAACCCTGCCATATAATTTACATACATTTCTTTAATTCAGCATGGGATTGATGATGATAAATATACACACAACTCAAAAGAGTAAATATTTCAGATTTCCCACAATTTTTCCTAATAATTAAACAGTACCAAGCAAATTGTGATGATCATATAAATCCGCCCTTCAGGTCTCTTTCTTCTAAGGACACCCTGAAGACATTCTCAGTTCTTTGACATCTCAGATTACAAATTGCAGAGCAGCAGCAAGTCAGTTACTTGCCTAATCTAAGATTTATACTCAAATTGTGTACAGTACTGAAATACCAACATCCATATGTAATCTAACATTGGTAGCCTCAACTTGTAACAATTTAAAACCAGTCACATTGCACCCTGACCCCAGCGTAGCATAGAAATCTTGCCAACCGCTTTCCCCGAAAGAAAATTAATATTTGACTCCCACATATGTTCCCTCTCACGCACTTTCATCAATCCAATTTTATAATAGGTATTTAAATAAGAGTGGATTCATGGAAAATTCAAGTTTTATGTTTAAAAAATGCATTACTGAGATACTCAGCATCATCCCACCACATAACTGCAATAATATATCATCCAACAGTGGTCATTTCAAGAAAAAAGTTATTTTGAATACACAAAGTGCTTTATTAGCAAATGACATTATATATAAAAGTGAAAGCTCTGCTTCTTTCACCTTTACTGCTTTGCCAACATATCACATTTATCCTTAAGTACCATTTTAAATTGATTTTAGTTTAATCAAGTGCTCTAAAAAGCTAAATAATTTATCACAGTTCCACATCATGGCAATTGAAAATCATATATCATAGCAAATAGCATGTTAATTCAGAGATTATAAATTATTCGCCAAATGGTTAGATTTTGGAAAACCACATTTCATTTTCGACAATTATTTCCATTTAAATATTTGGCAATAAAATAAAAAAATATTTAAAAGTTCGTTAAATGTTCCAAGAAAATTAACATGAACAATTTGAATAATTCAGATTTGGACAAGTTATTCACAGGATGTGATTATTACCGACAATTTAGTGACCAGCCTAAACTGCCCCAAACTGAGTTACTTGTCAAACCTCAGGGACCAATTAAGAATCAACCACATTGTTGTGGGTCTGGAATCAGATACAATCCAGCCTGCACAATAACAGCAGGTTTCCTTCCATGCTAGAGATTAGGAAATAGTTGGGCTTTAATGACAATCCATAACTCTTCTTTTTACAAATGTCCAATTTTGAATTTTCATTATGCCATTGACTCTTTGGGGGTGATAACTTAAAACTGTTTTTTATTAGAACCCATAGTGTTCAATTCTCAAACATGGGAATGCACTGTAATAAACAAAATAGATTTCAACCAGCACTTTTGCTTTGCAAACTTCACTTAACTATTCGCTCCAGGACATCCCCTTCATCAAGTAAAAAAAACTGCATACCATGGTCATCATTAATGAACCTACATTTTTTAAATCCCTGATTTAATTACTTTAAATTCTTCAGCTGTAATTGTGGGAATCCAACTGATGTCACCAGATCAGAAGTCCAGGCCTCTGACCAATAAGTCTAGCAATCTGACCACTATGCTCCCAAAAAGGCTTGCAAACAAAAACTCATGAAACCACTTGCACTGGTGCTCGACCCCCCCCCCCCCCCCCCTCCCCCCATAACCATTTGTCATCTCTACAAACCATTTTTTTAATACACATATTGCTGCTCAGAGCTGAAAGGCAGGCAACTAAGGATCCATTTTTCAATCACTACGCATGTCATCAGCTTCTGCTCAGTACAGTTTCAAGTGCCTGATTGCATAGATATGCCAAACTAACACAGCCATGTAGGCGGTGTATCATATTATGCAAACAGTAATTCTTCTATTACGCAGTAATATCTGTGCCTTACCAGAGTGTGTTTTGGTTAAAGTAACCACATCAATCAGTTCTGCACAGCAGAGTGGCTGCTTCAATCTCGAAAGTTTGGTATAATATAACCCTCAACACTTGTGCTG
Organism: Rhinoraja longicauda; assembly: GCF_053455715.1. Lineage (NCBI taxonomy): Eukaryota > Metazoa > Chordata > Chondrichthyes > Rajiformes > Arhynchobatidae > Rhinoraja > Rhinoraja longicauda. Next base: position 50,854,766 of record NC_135955.1, on the reverse strand, counting down.
CCTTTAACTTCTCATAAGTTGGAGTGGAAAAGGGATATCAACGCACAAATTTTCTAATGAACCACAATTATAGCATATAATCCCACTTTATTCAGTATAAAGTTATCAGTTTCCCCCCCAACAAGTCAATACAATTAAATAAGATGATTTCAAAAATTATGCACAAGGCTTTTTTCTATGAATAGGTAAGTGGTTACGAGCTTAAAGGATTTGAACTTTTGAAAAGTGTCACATGTCTATGCCACCTAACAATGTAATGTTTAGCGTATTCACGCAAAGGCTGCAATTATTTTTAAAATGTTTAACTCGATAAGCTTTTATGCTTGACACAATGCAAATCAACATCACATTACAGCTTGCATGCATTTTGATCTCTTGTTGAAAAGACCAAGAGTATTTTAATAAAATGCCTTGAACATCAACATTCATAATTTAGATATCACAAGCTGAACCTGAAAAAGGCAATTTGAACATAATAGCCACATGTCAATGACAATATATTACAGCTTTATTGCCAGAGGAAATTTATTACTTTTACAGTGTCCCAATTTTAATTCATCTAGAGCACAATATCCTTTCTACAAGATTTGATAACTTGTACAAGAAACAGAAATAGATAAAGAAACAGATTGGTCATTAACTACTACATTTTATCAAAATTAATAGTTTTACATAACATGCTTGTCTTCAATGAAAGCATACATTTAAAACCATTTTGAAGTTTTAAAACCACCTATATTTCATTTCAGACATTCCTTTTAGCACAACTGAAAGATTTAAATACAGCCAGATGGGATCCATTAAATTAATAAAACTCTTTGTAGCCAAGTAATTCTTCATGGCCCTACAAAAAAAAGGACAAAAATGTCATCACTGGAGTTTATTTGAAAATGATGTTTTCATTTAACTGAATCTGGGTTTAAAAGAAATTACATTAAATCTTACGACTTGAAACCATATATGTCCACAGGACATGTATTGTTTTAATTAAACTTAAAACATCTGACACAAAATTGTAATTTTTGAGAACCTTGTCTTTATATTATCCATATTTAAATTATGTAAAGCTAACTTGTACAGTCTCAGGCTTTAATTGTTGAGTAGCATTATGTATGTCTTCAAGTAGATGGATTTCAACATTCATGAACAGTCAAGCACACATTTAATTCCCATTTTCAACTGCTGAGAAGATAGGTTTCTGTGCACGATGCAATTAAATCTATGATCTCCTGTATTCCATCTTTATCTTATCATTGTCAATGCAATCTTACCCAGTATAAACATGTTAGACATGCAGGAAACTAATAATAAAACTAGAAATCATTGCTGTCCCAGGAACTCATAGCTTTCATGTGCTGGGTTATCCTATCTTGTGAGAAATTATATGTTTACAGTAAAAAGTAAAAAATAGTCCAGCAAACAATCTTTGCACAGAATCCAACATATTTTCCTCAATATTCAGGTCACATCTCGACATACAAACCTGTATTACCACTGAATGTGTTGACAATGAGTTAAGTGTTCACTTCACAAGCAACAACTGAGTTAAACAAATACTTACCATCTACTCCATATTGTCTGTCATATACCTATATTGTTTGATGAAGGGTCTGGACCCGAAACATCACCTATTCCTTTTCTCCAGAGATGCTACCTGGTCCGCTGATTTACTGCAGCATTTTGTGTCGACCTTCGGTGTAAACCACCATCTGCAGTTCCTTCCTACACACTCCATATTAATGGGTTAAAAATAGGAACCAGACCTCCAATAATTCCTCTGGTTGAGAACCAACTAATCACCTTTTTCAGATTCCACTATTCTGTAAGGTCTTACTTATATTAACTGACCTACCATTATTGCATCAGAAAGCATCAAGGTGCAGCCATATATCTGCACATCAAGACAACCTTAAACCCAGCAGCATGTGACGCCATAGATGTGGTTCAAAATATGACTGGCAAATCTTTTTGCAGCAGAATGGAACACTTGGCACAATCCAGGAGACGTAAACTTTTTTTGCTGAGCACCTGGTTTCTATTCAGCAAGTCTGAGGAAGTATTGAAAAGTTTGTTTAATTTTCACTATTTATCAATGCTGTAGGTAGAACCAACATCATGTAGTGGCACTAATAGTTTCCCTTACACTGTCAATAGGATTCTTCCTTGTAATCTCTGTTTACTTCCATTGACGGACTAAAGCTCGATTATCTTTGATCATTTGCACAACTAATATGAGAATGGTTGCAAAGACTTTGATTGCAGCGATTCCAGACTTTAGAGATACAGCACGAAAACAGGCCCTTCAGCCCAACGAGTCCACACCGACCAGCGATCACCCCATACGCTAGCACTATCCAGCACACTAGGGACAATTTACAATTTTACCGAAGCAAATTAACCTAGAAACCTGTGTGTCTTTGGAGTGTTGGGGGGGGGGGGAGAACCAGAGCATCCTGTGAAAACCCCTCAGTCACAGGGAGAACGTACAAACAGTACCCGTAGTTCGGATCACAACCGGACCTCTGGCCCTGGAAGGCAGCAACTCCATCGCTGCACTCCTGTGTCACCCCAATGACTAATTAGCTGAACCCACTAGAAGTTTGGTTTCCAAGGATATGTTGGACGAGTTGAAACTTTACAATAAAGGAGGCTAGACTTCATTCAATGGGAGGCAATTTTCAACTTCCTCACCTAGACAGTGATCTGCCCATGAGATGACTTCCCGACTGTGAAGTTCAACAGAAAGAATGAAAAGTTGAGCACACACAGCCATGGGTGCACCTTGCCCCACCAAATGAGCACCCGGGGCAAGAGGTGAAAATGGATGACGGTGAAAGTTATTTCCTTTCCATCCATTACCAGAGAGCTACCACCATGCTGGCCTGAAGCAGTGGTGGGAGGAGGGGTGTGGAAGAAAATGTTGATTACAATATTTTCTGATGCTTAAAGAAAAGAGAAAAGTATCATGAATTTAAAAATAACATGTAAACAGAAACATGTAAAATTATTCCTGTTTAAGACTTAAAATATTAACCAAGGCTTCACTTCACCACAAGAATGAATGCAATCAACTTTAGGATGACAAAGGACACTCCTGTAAGTAGGAGGTTTGATCTTGAGGCATAACATGATAGAATTAATCTCATGAAACTGTATTGCATCATATCAATTCCACAAAAAGAACCAGCTGATTAAGAAAACATTGTCATTAGAAAATTGATGCATCCTAACTAGCCTTGCATGACCCATTCATTCATGACACGATGAAGCAGAAATGCAGAATAAGCACCCAAAAACTTACATCCATAAATTCTGAATCACGTATTATCTCCATCCATGTTATTTGAACTGTGAGCATTCCAACATTGTAACAATAACAAAGAGTGACGCATCAAGCAAGTGGGCCATTCTTATAGATGGCACAAAGTGCTGGAGTTTTTTTTGGATAACCAACATCTACAGCCCCTTGTGTCTACATTCTTATAGGTGGTTCAGAAAAAGCACTTGAGGTTACACAAAAAAAATCAGTATCTGATCTCTTTTCAGACTGCTTTTCTTCCTAGCAACAGGATACACACAGCCAGTCTTAGCACGCATTATCGCCGTGCCTTCAAAAGCGGGCTGTAAAAAGCCAATTGAAAATAAACTCCATCTAAACTGCATTATCTTCGCAGCGTTTGATTCCCTTCCCCCCTCAGTGGTACCAAATGGCAGAACCTAGGAAATTTGCCTTTGAACACCAGGAAACGTAAGCTTCTGTCACCTCCCATTGAGAAGAAAATGGATTAGAGGGACCGACAAAGAATTTGCCAGGAAGACACCGCTCTCAATATGCAACTGATTAACACGCGCAACCTAATCTGCAACATCATGGCTCTCTCTTACAGCGAGTACCGGGTAGAAATACTGCTGCATAATTGAACTTTTGTAGCTTTCAGGCAACAAAAACACATGTATCTAATTAAATTAGCTCCTTGCCATTCTATGTCTCCAATACAGATTAAACTCAAATTCTTCCGATTAGGAAAGGTTGTTGCCCAGCTCGTCTCATAGAAATCAGACCCCGATATCGTGGCACACAACAGCGATGCTCCTAAACATCAAGGAAAAGTTCATCTCAACACACTTTTCTTAACCCCCGACTCCAAAGCAATTAATTGCATTTCAGCGGCTGCATAGTCAAATAAAATACAGGAAACCGCTTGGCCAAAATTAGCCTCGAATGAATGCAATCACTTTATCCCTTGGGTGCTAAAAAAAAAAATTACAACCCCATTTTTAAAAAGAAACAAAATATGCATCAGCAGCCTGTTGCAATGGAAGACTTGCACATACCGAACGGAAATCTGGAGAAACTATAACTCACAAACAGAGGTCAAATGTTAATCACTGAGTTTAGCGACCTCTAAAAACAATCGTGTTACTTGTTAACGTGAAGCGCGATGTTTCCCCGATTCCAAACGTGCATTCGGCAAAGCAGACAGGAAATTAGAAGAGTTTATTCGAGTTTACCTTATCCCAGCATTGTTTGCTGGGAACACATAAACGAAGAGGGAAAGACACATACTTTCTCGCCGCAAACATTTTACGAATTCAGCCTGAAGACCACTTAGTTCTTTTGTTTTAAGTGATTATAAAGAGGCTTAAACTTTACTGTGGACTGAACACCTCAAAGTTCCGTTCGACTAGTTGGAATATACGGCTTGCAGTTTCAGATTGAACAATCCACTTTTTTTTTCTCCTCGAATTAAATTAAATTCGCCTTTAAAATTCTTACCTGTGGAAATCTCTCCGAAAAGTGGGCAGCACATGAACAGAAGCAGCACCAAGTGTTTCCCAGGAAGCTTCCACTTTATGCTGGTTTTGTACATCACTCGTTAGTTACACGCAGACCAGAGCAACTATAAAATAAGCGACCCGGTCGTGTTCATCCACAGCGCCCGAGCGGTGTCCCCCTCCTCCCCAGGGAGACACGACCACGAGAACGGGCGACCCCACTCTGCACCGGGCTACAGAGCTACAGGGCTACAGAGCTACAGAGCCACAGGGCTACAGAGCCGCTCGCCTCTCCTGCGCACTCCCTCCCAACCGAGCATCCACAGCTCAAAGTTGGCCCCGAGATGATCGAATACGAGGAGGGTTTTGCAACATCTCCTGCAGCCGAGAGAGCGCAAGGTTTTGCAGCCCAGCGACAGTCTCCCCTTCACACTCGAGCTCTGTCTGTGTACGTGTGCGCGCGACCCCGGGCTGTGCGCGGGCACGACAGAGAGCGTGGGCACGACAGAGACCCCGGAGCGCGCGCCTGCTAGGTCCAGGTCCAGGTCCAGGCAGACGGGACTCGCCCGCCCCCTCGACTAAAGTTAACAGCGCGTCCTGCAGGTGGGAAAATGCAGCTCCACACAGCCGGGGATAGGGGATTCTCCGACAATGCACAGCAACAAGTGAAGAAGCTGCAGAGGGAGAAAAACAACAATAGAGGGTGGGCTGGCTCTTCAAAACAGTAAACCGCCTCATTCAGTTGTGATGCGCACCCTGTTCTCCGCTTTAATTGCAAACACTGATCAAACACAATGCATTTATATTAACATTGGAGCACTTTTTAAACTTTCCCGAGCCATTACTTTGAAAATTTGGGCTCTCAGTTTTAATTTTGGGAAGATACAATTGAAAAAAATCAAGAAACAAAGAACTGCAGATGCTGGTTAATACTCAAACGGACACAGAGTGCTGGAGCAACTGTGGGTCAGGCAGCATCACTGGAGAAAAGGAATAGGTGCCGTTTCGAGTCGAGACCCTTTTTCAGACAAATGAAGTCAGGTTAAATCTCTATTGGTCCTTTATTGGATCACAGTTCTGGTTTAATTATTATATAGCTCTCGGAGCATACAGAAAATAGTAAATAGATCAGCAAGGATTATGAAAGAACTGAGGTTATAGCTATCAAGAAAGGACTAAAGGCTGTCTGACAAATGAAGGCTGGTGGAAATTTAACAGACCTCACAAGTGGAGCAAAGCACAATAAGTAATCAATATAAAATGCAAACAAAAACTGCTGGAAGCATTTGTGGAAAGAGATACAATGTTAACTTTTCAGGTAAATGATCTTTCATTAGAACTACAAAAATGAGAAGGCAAGTTAGTTTTAAGTGGCAGAGAATGTAGAGGAGGGATTGGCAGGACAAGGGTAAAAGACCACAATTGCCGAAGAGATTCTGCTATTTTGGAGCTCTCTACTGGTTTTAAAGGAAACTAGCGAAGAGGGCCCATTGGGCCCATTCCCACACCCCCCCATTCTCTCGTCCCCCAACCCCAATCTTACTCTCCCCACACCCCCCCTTTCCCCACGACCTCCCCTTTTCCCAGTACCCCTCTTTCCCCCACCACCAAGCCCCCTCCGGACGACCCCTGTTGTCCCCCTCCCCAGTCCCCATTCTCAGACCCCGCCACCATTCTCTCTCCCCCAGACACACTCTTACTCTCCCCCACCCCCCCCTTTCCCCAGCACACCCCTTTCCCCAGCACACCCCTTTCCCCAGCACACCCCTTTCCCCAGCACACCCCTTTCCCCAGCACACCCCTTTCCCCAGCACACCCCTTTCCCCTACTCTCTCTTGCCCGTCACACGCTGAAGGCAATTGAAAAAGCGGCTGGAATTATTATTTTTTTACTAAAACCTCTGTAACTTAAAAAATACACGACCGAATCAAATACAAAAATCATTTTCCAGCAGCGTTCAGCATTGTGATTAAGGGGGTGCAAAAACCGTGACGCTGCGCTTCACCGTTTTTGCCGAAATCAGACGAAATAACTGAGAGAAAAAAAGTCTTGACTTTTAAACCTCTGTAACTTAAAACATAAACGACCGAATTAAATTAAAAAACCATTTTCGGCAAACGTCCAGCGGTGTGATTATGCGGTGCAAAAATTGTGGCGCTACGGTTGACCGTTTTGCCGTAATCAGCCGAATCAGTGAAATATATATACAAGTGAGGAGATGCCGCGCATGCGTCCTGAGCACAGCCGCACCACAACGCCCCCCTAAAAACCTTCAACAAATCAGGGGGGGGGGGGGGGGGCAGCGCTTTAAAACCTCTGTAACTTAAAAAAATATGCGACCGAATTAAATTAAAAAACCATTTTCCAGCAGCTGTCCGCGTGGTTTTTAAGGCGGCGCAAAAATCGTGGCGCTACGGTTTACCGTTTTGCCGTAATCAGCGAAATCACAGATACATACATATATATTAATTCATACACAAGATCTGACTTTTAATAAGATAGATTTGGGGGGGGGGGAATCAGAGGAAAACTGATGAAAGCTATTGCTGAGACGTGGTCAAAAGGAGAATGCTTTAAATGTCCAACAGATTAGGCAGCGTCAAAGGAGCTAGAAAAAAATACCTGGGTTAACATTGCAGATAGATAGACAATCTTATTGCAGAACCAACCAGTACGCTGTCTATCTATCTATCTGACCAGTTGTTCTACAGAGAATCAAGAACAACCAGACAGGTTATTGTTGCTTACTAATACATTACTTCGCTGGAATAAAGAGTTAGAAGGTGGTCACATATCATATTAGTAGGAGTTATTTTACTTAAGTAAAACACAAACTGCTGAAGCAACTCAGAGGGTCAGGCAGCTTCTCTGGAGGACACAGATGGGCAATGTCTCAGGTCAGGACCCTTCTTCAGTCTGATTGTGGGGGAGGGGGTTGGAGATAGCTGCAAAAGGGGTGAGTCAGGACAAAGCCTGGCAAGTGTTCTATGGATACATATGAGGGAGGTTTGATTGGCAGATGGGTAGACAAAGACTTGAGATGAAAAGGAGACAAAAAGATGTCAGATAATGAGAAAAAAGTAAATGTAAAGCAAGGGATATAGGTGGAATGGAATGGGGTGGGAAAGGGAGGAGGAGAAGAGGAGTGGCAAATGGTGGGAGGAATTGTTGCACACCAGGGTGAGGAGCATGGTAAAGAGAGGGGGGGGGGGGGGGGCAAATGGAGGAGGCCCAGGACAGAAAGTTTGGGATAGGAATGGGAAGAGGAGTTTAAAAAGTTAGCAACCTGGACATCCAGCAGACCTCTTTTGGACCAAGTGTAAGTGTTCATTGTTTCAATTGGCAAGTCCATGCTTGAGGAGTAAACCAAGGAGTTGTAGAGAGAGTATTTCCCTAGGGAAACCGGAAAGGGATGGGAAGATGAGACTGATGGTGGGATCACGTTGAAAGTGGTGGAAATATTGGAGAATAATGTGTTGGATGCGGAGACTGGTAGGGTAAAAGGTAAGGTCCAAGGGAACCTTATTCTTGTTCCGTCTGGAGGGAGAGGGAGTGAGAGCAGAACTGCAGGATTCAGAGGAGACCAGAGTGAGGGGTACATCTACAACACCAGGGGGGATACCATGTTTGCTAAAGTAAATCTCCGATGTTCCAGAGTGGAAAGCCTCATCTTGAGAGCAAATGTGGCAGAGACGGAGAAATTGAGAGTCAGGGATGGCGTCCTAGCAAGAGGCAGGGGAGGAGGACAAGTAGTCAAGATAACTGTGTTCAGTGGGTTTGTAGTAAACATCAGATGATAGTTTGTCTCCTGTGGTGGAGACAGAGAGATTGAGAAAGTGGAGGACTGTTCCATGTAAACAACAAAAAGGGGGGCATAGTTGGTACCAACAGCTGCAATGGCTACATCTTTAACTTGAAAGGTGACAGGAGGCAATGTTGTTGAGGGCGAGAACAAGTTCCACCAGGCTCAGGAGAGTGTCAGAGGAGAGGAACTGATTGGATCTCTGTTCAAGGAAGAATTAGAGACCTTTCTGGTGGGGAATGTATCAGGACTGGATTCCATAGCAAGGATGAGGCGATGGGGGCCTAGAAATTAAAGGTCATTGAAGTGTCAAGGAGTGTAGGAAAATAACTGCAGATGCTGGTACAAATCGAAGGTATTTATTCACAAAATGCTGGAGTAACTCAGCAGGTCAGGCAGTATCTCAGGAGAGAAGGAATGGGTGACTTTTCAGGTCGAGACCCTTCTTCAGACCAGAATCTACGCCACTGTGGCACCCCACGTCAACTAATTGACTCTTCAACTCTAACACCAAAATAGTCCACACAATTAGACACAAAGAGTTGGAGTTATTTGGTGATCATCTCCATATACTTGGTTGATCCGGCACCATCAAAATCCTGAGTGTGTCGAATTATCAGAAATTTACTGGGTTCCCACTTTTGACATCATGTTGAATGGCAGGTCATTGATGAAACAGCTGAAGATGGTTAGTTTAGGGTCGGCCTGAGGAACAGTTATAGCAACATTATGAGAATGGGATGAGTGACCCCTGAAAGCCCAAACTATCTTCCTTTGTGTAAAGCGCGACTTAAGTCATATGAATTTTTTCACCTTGATACCCATTGAGCTGAGTTTTACCTGAGTTCTTTAGCATCGTACTCAATCAGACTGTAGTTGTCAAGTTACTAATTATTTTAATAGACAGTGGTTCGAGAAAAGAAAACCATATTGAAACTGAAAAGCACAATGAAGCAAATAGGTACAGCCTAATCTATGGAAAGAGGGATAAAATGGTGATTATCTGAAATGATTAAATTCACTAATGTCCCAAAGGCTGCAACATAACTAAATGGAAGATGAGATGCTGTTAGTTTAGATATCGTTAGAGCAATGTAGAAGGCCAAAGAGAAAGAGATCAGTTTGGGAATGGGAGTCAACATTAAGTGATAGGCAACTGGAAACTCAGACTCGCCCTTGCAGTCTAAATAGACATGCTCCGCAAACCGGTCAACAATTTGCATTTGCATTCTCCAATGCAGGGAAGATCACAATGTGAGTACCAAAGGCCAGACACTAAATTGGAATTAGTGCACATGAATTGTTGCTTCACCTGTTTGGATCCCCGGTTGGTGTCAATGGAAAAAGTAAAGGAGCAGATGTTGCATCTCCTGTGGTGTCATGGGAGCGCCATGAGAAAATGAGTGGTTGGTGAAGATGTAAACCTTAACGGGAAATTATGGAAGGAATGTTCACTTCGGAATGCAAAAGGGAGAAGAAACAGTGAGAGATATTATTCCACATTCCACACCCCAGCCTCTAACCATGGAGCTCAGTTGCACATTGGAGCCCCCCCCCCCATTCCCATTCACAAATTGGACAAATAAGTGAGTCAGAAGCCAAACCATCTGGATTTCTGAATAATGAGATGCAGGATTATTAGAGTTTTTTTGCAGTTCTGACAATCACTCCCATTACTAATCTCCATTTCTTCTCCAAGGTCTTTGAATGTGTATTAGGTATGCATCCATTGCACAAAGTTACACTGCTCAAAACTCTTCAATCATGCTTCTCTTCTGCCCAAATGTTCCAGTTTCAGGTAACCCTCATCCTTTCCTATCACAGCTGGCTCCATCTGCCTTCAACCCCTTCTTTATCTAAATCACCTCCAGCCTCTATTTCTACCATATCCCCCCCACCCCCCCCCCCTCCTCCTCCTCCCATCTGGTTTAATCTGTCCATCATCATTTACCCTGCCTGATTCCAGATTCCACCTTCCACCTAACATCTCACCCTGCCCTCTCATCTCTTCACACTGGCTATCTTCCCTCTACTCCCTCAGCCAAAACGTCAAACATCTCTTTGCTTCTGACACAAAGTGCTGAGGTGATTCTTCGGATCGTTCACCTTGTTGTGGTGAAGAGGCTTGCATGCACCCATGATTCCGAGAGCGATGCCGTCGGAAGCATTAGCTTTTGGTAGGGTCATCCATGGTGGTAAGGTCGAGGATGAGGGTTCAGAATAAAAATGATCCAACGTACAAGACCTCAACAGCGGACCAGGTGGACAAAGTTATCTTGAACTCGACGGCTGTGAAGGCGGATGAAGGCTGCAACAAATCTATCAGCTCCAATCGTCTTGGTTCCCTTGCCATTGGAATTAGTTGATTGATTTGTGAAGGACCGTGTGCTTCTTGGCGTGTAACATCAAGTACACGTTAAACAAACACACGCACAGGCGTCTTCATTCTGACATCGGAACTCGACCTCGAGGGATAGCCACGACGACTCCCTCAGCCGAAACGTCAAACATCCCTTTGCTTCTGACACAAAGTGCTAAAGTGACTCAGCAGGTCAGACACTATTCCTCAAGAGCATGAATAGGTGATGTTTTGGGTCGGGACCTTCTTCAGACTGATTGACACAAAATGCTGGAGTAACTCAGCAGTTCAGACAGCATCCCTGGACAGCACTAAGTGCTGAAGTAACTCAGCGGGTCAGTTTATGGATATTAGTCAAGACGCATCCTTCCAGATGAATGCTGTTTGAAAGCAATGGTTTGCTTCGACAACTCTCAGAATGCAAGTTGTTGATGAATCTATATTTCTTTCAACAATATGGTAAGATGAATTTATTGGTGTCATTGATTCCACCTAATTTTCAGGATTTGCTGGGCCTGAAATGTAGCATGCAAAACCATGACATCTGTGGAGTTTGGAATTTTATTATGGTAATGTACACCAACCAACAAATTATTCAGGAAGCGATGTGATACACATACCCTGGTATGCATTGATGGCACCGAGGTGGAGATGGTTGAAAGCTTCAAGTTCCCAGGAGTAAATATCACCAACAACTTGTCTAGGACTAGCCACATCGAAGCAATGGCCAAGAAAGCACACTGATGCCTCCATTTCCTTAGACGGCTTATGAGGTTCGACATACCCCCAACAGCTCTCACCAACTTCTACAGATGCGCCATAAAAAGTAATTTATCAGGATGTATCACAGCATGGTTTGGGAACAGCTCCATCCAAGATGGCAATAACTTGCAGAGAATTATGGACGCAGCATAGACCATCACACAAATCAACCACCCTTCCTTTGGCCCTACACCATGCTGCCTCAGCAAGGCCACCAGCATAGGCAAGGACGAGTCTTACTCTGGACACTTCATCTTCTCCCCACCTCCATTAGGCTAGAGGTACAGAAGTGTGAAAAAGTATTCCTCCAGACACAATTTCTTCCCAGCTGTTATCGGGCAACTCAACCATCCTATCACCAACTGGAGAGCGGTCCTGACCTACCATATACCTTATTGGAGACCGATGGACTTTACCTTGCACTAAACGTTATTGTCTTTATCCTTTATATGTACACTGTGGATGGCTTGATTGTAATCATGTATAATCTTTCCACTGACTGGATAGCACGTAACAAAAAAACTTTTCATGGTACCTCAGTAAATGTCACAAGAAACTAAATTAAACTATTCTGTCCTACACAATGTTTCTGTCATATGGAGACAATATCTCCCTAATATCCTTCCTTCCAGTCTCACATCAATAGATCCAGCCACATTATATCACTTTCCTCTATAATCCATGATTTTGGTTCGTAGTTCGACATCACTCTAAACAAAGGAATACTAAACTCAAATCTATAATTGCTTTCAAATTCCTCCACATCTGAGACTTGCGTCAGCCTCATAAACCCACCTAATAACTTCACTATTTAATATCCTGACTGTACAGGCCCATCATTTCATTCCACCCATGCACGTTCTTAGCCCGCAGCCATGTGCCATCAAACTCCATATTTTAAGAAGTTTACTGGGATGCATTTTAGAGTCGGCTTTGAGTCACCTTTCCTAATCATTCCATCATGCTTTGACCTTTTTCTCCTTTCCTTTTCAAATTTTACATAGCCCTTTTTCTCTAAACTTTACAAGCCTATTTTCTTTATTAAACACATCTTAATCCATCTGTCGTTTGGTTGATTTAGCAGCATATGCACAAATATCATCAAGTAGAATAAGTCGTTCAGTGTCAGTGTTCTGAGCCTCAAAGCCTTGAAGTAAGCAATTAAAGATCCATATAATTATACATCTGCCAATGGGTTCACACCCTTTGATATAAACATGCACAGTGAATGTTTGATATAAACATGCAGTGAATTTCCAAGAAGGATTATATGTTTGGTTCTCTAAATAATGTTTCCCTTTCAATGGGCATAACACATGTGAGCTCTAGTGAATCAACATAAAACTACAAAAGGCACAATATTAAAAAGCATTAAGGTATTAATAGAAATTGCTGAGGTCTAGTGAACAGCATATCTCCTCCTTGCTAAATTCAGCAAACATCTGGGAAAGAACCCAGGACCTCCTTTTTGTAGTGTCCCGTCTACCTTCATATTGGAAAAAAAATGGGATATATCTTAATCCATTGGAGAACTGGATAAAGCTAAAATACCAATACATGCTCTCATTTCTCTACTACCTCCGGAGAAGAATGAACAGAAGCCTGAAAACCATGGCCACCAGATTTAAAAGCAGCATCTTCTCAGCAACCATCAGGCTCTTGAACATCACACATTACACCAACCTCAGTAATTCTGATATTGCATGGACTGTCATTGTTTACACTACAGACTTTGGTTTTGCACTATTATGGTTGCCCAATATTAGGATTATTAATATATTGTATTATTAACTATTATGTATTAATCAGTGTCATTGTTTTATGAGTCTATTAAGCTGGAGCAAGTAAGAATTTTATTTCTCGGTTGTTAGTTTACATATGATAATCAAATACTCTCAACTCATCTTAACTCTTGAAACTAATGAAACACTGTCACAAGTATGGGCACTTGTGTCGCCAATTTCAGAGGAAGCTTTAGCAAAAAATGGGCTGTAGTACAAGACACTCAAGATACAATTCTTAGCTTTGATCGAATGAGCAGTGTTCAGCCAATGTACACAAATAGATTCCAATGCAGAGGAGAAACCAAAGGAAAAAATTCAATAAATCTGCTGTTGCAATAATGTCTCTTACAGTAAATATGTGGAATTCTCAGGTTTAACTGTATAATAATAATAATTATATAAAACTGGAATCAAGTGCCCACATTCACATCTTTGGACCAGTCCGACTATCCACTGTCTAATGGCTTATAAATCCTGACTGATAGGAATCTTGCTCACTGAGTGATGTTTTCTCCGTTCCCATTAAACCCATCAGAGTACGTTCCACATTCGTTATAAACTCACTGGGGCCTTATTTTCATTTCTCCTTATAAACTCACCTGGGCTTCATTCCAATACTCCTCATAAACTCAATGGAGCTCTTTCCTATACTCCTTTTAAACACTCCAGGACCCCATTTCCACATATCTTTTAAAATCAGAAGGGCCCCATTTCCCACATTTCCCTGGTTCACAGAAGAATTTTATTATTTGTTAACATCTAAAAAAGTGAATTAAAAGTAAGTTAAAGTTGGATGTTGCCCTTCAAGACCTCTCTTTGGCCTCATTTTTCTGTCCCTTGTGCTTTCCCTCATGACATCTTCAAAACAGGAGCCATGTTCCTCCCTGCCCTGAATCACTGCCAATACTGAATGAGGAGAAGTTTCTTCCATTTAAATATCGAGTAAACTGGTGCCATTGTATCTTGTTCTCGTTTTCATCTCTGTTTTAAAATCTCTCCATGGCATGACTCCTGGCTGACCTTTTCCAGTCGTAAAGGCTCTGATGTCTCCAAGCTGCCTCAGTGGTTAACGTTGGAATGCTTGAATAATCCAACACGTAGCCACTTTGAGCTAAAGAGCCAAACCTAATTGTCAGTTACAAAAACAGGGAATGGTGGAAATACTTCAGATGGAGCAAGTCAGATGGAGTTAATATTTCAGATCAATGACCTTTCATCAGAATCTTCCAATACAAGGCCACTCCATAACATCAGGTGCCTCGATCACATACCTCTACATTCCCCATTACTAATTCCCTCCTTGTCCTCTCAATTTCTCCATTCTTTCCTTGTTTCCCAAACTTCTATTTTCCATCGTCTCACCCTCTCTTTCATTTATCCTCATCTCTGTGGAGTCCTCTGTAGCTGTTTTGAGACTTCACTATAACAGCATAGACATGCTTCTCAGCATACAACTGAGCCAAGTCATGCTCGGCCATCGGTAAATTTCTTCAACCAATTTTTTTTGAGACAAGGCTATTTTGGGTCAGGGCCAAATGCAGCTGTGGCTCCAACAAGCTGTCTGCCCACGACAGCAGCCACATTAGAGTTGAAATGAAGAGTTGCATAAAACTAGTGTGTGAATGAGTTTCTGTTACACTGTGTGAATGAGAAACTGTTACACTGGAACAAACCCACCCTACCTGAAGCCAAAGTCCAGTGGCACAATGAGGATTTATGACCTATAACTACTTTGGCTGCAGTGGATGGCCTAGTTGAACCTTTGTGCTCAGGCATGACCTATCCATTGTGCACTGCAGGATCACCTTCCTGGTCATTGCATAATCCTGTTGATTTCCTCCACCCAGGCAGCGAAAACAGTTTTTGAACATTAGGCTGAGCAGGTCCCTATCTCACCGTGGATGTGAATCCATTGACTATCTGATTTAAATGGTCTAATTGGTAACTAATCTAACTGGTAACTAATCTAAATCATGTATTGTTTTTCCGCTGACTAGTGAGCATGCAACAAAAGCTTTTCCCCCGGTACCCCCGGTAGAGGTGACAATAAACTAAACTGATCTGCCAAAGCCGTTGAACAGGATGTGGCTGCTGTTGTTTGAAGACAGCTGGTTGGAGCCATAGCTGAGAGCTGAATACCAGGTAGACCGATGTGGATGAGCTGCCATTACATGAAAGCCCCCCCGCCCCCGCCCCCGCCCCCTCCACATCAGAGGTACTATCCCTCCAGAGCACCCCATGCACCACTAGAGAGAAGATACTATATAAACGCAAGTTATGTATGAGGTTTGTTTAAATGTCTTGATCTGGAATTCACTGCCTATAAAACTGGTGGTTACAGAGTCAAACTTTCTGTGCTTTGACACATTTATGATTCTATGAAACATAAAGACTTTTACTGGTGAGGTCCTTCTAAGACAGAGGAGGCACCTTTACTGCAGACGCTGGGGGGCATTATCTTTATTCCTCTGGCCCAATTCAAGTGAATGAGCCCAGAAATTTATGTAAATAAGTTTTGGAGAAAAATTAACAAGGCTCAAAAAACGTTCAATATTTACAATTCAATATTTCGTGTTGAATCACTATTTTCATGTTGTTCAGACTCCATTGAGAACCTTATCAGACTGGTTGAACAAATATATTTGTTGCATGCATTTTCTTTTAAAAATCTCTTCCCTTTGTATCATATTTCTATCATCCTTACCGTAGCAATTTTCTTTTTTTTCTTTTAGAGATACAGTACGGAAACAGACCCTTCGGCTCACAGAGTCCACGTCGACCAGTGATCCCTGTACACTAACACTATCCTACACACACTAGGAACAATTTACAATTTTACCAAGTCAATTAACCTACACGTCTTTGGAATGTGGGAGGAAACCGGACCACCCTGAGAAAACTCACGAGGTTACGGGAAGAATGTACATACTCCGTACAGACAGCACCCCTGGTACGGATCGAATCCGGGTCTCTGGCGCTGTAAGGCAGCAACAGTACCGCCATCTGTGTTAAATTGAGGTTATAAAAAGTAAACAGATCTGAAGGATGGTCTTCACCATGTGTAATTTGTACAGAAATATCAACAACCCACCATTATTGGAAGCAACCAAGACCAATATATTGATGCGAGAAATCTTTTTAACCTGAAACTATCCCAGGCCTTCTACACAAATCATGAAAAATACTCCTTTAGTTGACGATGCCGCATAATTTACAGCAAATCTGTTTTGCTTCTTAATCCACTTCTTCCTGGCATGTATTTGAAGTAATGTTACAAAATAAAAATTAACGTAAACTGTACTTCCCCACCCCATCATTTTATAGAGACATATGAACAAAGATGTTACACACTAAAGGCATATTAGAAACTAAAGACTAAACAAAAGCAAACAAATCAGCAGCTAATCCTTTTGTAAGGCTAAGCAATTTTGCTCAGACAATACATTTCAAAGTATAAGTTTTAGAGGCAAGTCACTGGAAATATAAACTAGTGTAGCTCAAACATTTCTCATAGAAAATGCAGCACATTAACCTTCTATGGGGGAACCTACCTCTTCAATTAATTTGATTTACCTACTGTAAAAAAAACTTGCACGTTTGATGAGATATAAATCCCATTCTTTAATCCAGATCAGAAAGCTAGATCTACAATGGATTTCCAGATGGAAAAAACGCCGAAATCTACCCTTCTGTAATCTTCTTTGTTCCCAGGCATTTGATTTGCTCTCTCCACTGCCGCTTGTCAATGAAGACAAGTTCACGGATCACTGGCTTTACCCTGCTGAGGTCAACAATCAGTCTCACTGACATGGCAGGAAGATTGTTGTTCTGGCACCAGTCACTCAGATTTTCACTCTCCCTCCTGTACTCATCCTTCACTTTCACTCATCATTATCCATTGTTCATCCAATAATGTTGGTGAATTTAAAGATTACATTGGAGCTGCATCTAGCTACATATTGAAGGGTACAGAGAGAGTAGAGCAATGGACTGAGCACAAAGCCCTGTTGGTGGTTATCGACAAGGAAGTGTTGCCAATTTGTAGATTGTGGTCTGCCGATGAGGAAGTCGAGGATCCAATTAAAGACGGATAAGCAGTGGCCCATTTCTCTGAGTTCCATGAAAAGTTTAGAAAAGATTATGGTGTTCGATGCTGAGCCTTGGTGGTCAAAGAACAATAGCCTGACATCCATGTTCTTATTGTTCCATTCATCCAATGTAGAATGGAGAGCCAGTGAGATTTCATCCCCTATTGATCTATTGTGACAGAAGGCAAATCATAGTGGATCCAGGTCCTTGTTAAGATAGGAGCTGATATGCGTCAACCAACCTCTCACAGCACTCCAAGGAAAATGGCATTTGCATTGAGGTCTGGGAGCAACTGAGCTGTGTAGAACCCTTGAAATCAAGACAGTCCTTTATCATCTGCCCCACCACTCCCGACAGCCTTTAGCAATTTGCTCATAAGTAGCAACAACCCACCTAGATCAATCAACAACTGA
The DNA here is from genome assembly GCF_053455715.1 of Rhinoraja longicauda. NCBI lineage: Eukaryota > Metazoa > Chordata > Chondrichthyes > Rajiformes > Arhynchobatidae > Rhinoraja > Rhinoraja longicauda. The sequence continues at coordinate 50,836,781 of NC_135955.1, read as the reverse complement.
ATGATGCACCGTCATGTGAGGTTGAAAGTTTCACTTGGAGTATTGAATTCCAAAGTGGTATTGTTGGCATTTAATAAGCGTGACACACTAATTGACCTCAACATCTCACAATGTGTAAGTGGCTGCATGCATACAACAAAACTTTAATGCTTCTACTATGTCCCATACGGCATAGGTACATCTATCCTTTGAATGTTGAATGTCTCTCAATGCAGATTCAGCACATACTTTCCATGGAATGCATGTCACAGAACCAAACGCTGCAGCCACTATATCATACATCTTTGCTGACTGTGGACAGCTTCTACCTGTTTCTGACTGGCAGTCAATCTCAGACAATAAAACCATATCCCCTGGAGATGGCCAGTAATCCAGGCACAGATATTTAATGTTCTCAGTCCCACACCACAAAAACATCCAATACCATTTCTGTCAACTGATAAATATGAACATGTAATCATTGATGATTTGCTTAATCTAAATAAGTTTTGGTTGTTGAAATGCTGAGGCGAAAGGTAGAATATGAAAATCAGGAGCAGATGCATGCCAGAAGGCTTTTTAAGTCTGTTGCCCCTTTTAAAAGAAACTTATCCTACCTAGCCTTAAAATTGCTTAAATTCCTGATTGATGAAAGTTAATTGTTCGCAGAATATTTAGTCTTCTCAGATGGAGAATTTCAAAGATTTTTAGCCTTCGGAGTGACTCAAAACTATCTATGATGGGTTTGTCAGTTATTGCAAACACAGGCAATTGAAATTCACCTCACCACAATGGCATATCATATCATATCATATCATATATATACAGCCGGAAACAGGCCTTTTCGGCCCTCCAAGTCCGTGCCGCCCAGCGATCCCCGTACATTAACACTATCCTACACCCACGAGGGACAATTTTTACATTTACCCAGCCAATTAACCTACATACCTGTACGTCTGTTATTATCTGCACAGATTCTAATCTTCGGGCATTTTGAAGACCTGGACCTTCGGAGAATGACATTACTTTACAAACCGGCAACTGAAGCTGCATAAGAATGAGTAGGCTCAACATTCTGCTAATGTGATTTGTTTGTGCAGATCACTTTCTAAAATGTCATATTCAACTCAACATAATTCCTGTTGATTGGGAATACCATCATATAGTGGGAATATAAAGAGGCAGAAAAATCCAATGGGTTGGCTTGGAAATCATTATAAATACAGCTGAAATGGGAAGCATAAAATCTACTTTACAAAATATTTCATGTAATCTATAATTATCACATATATATCATTACAATAACTCACTTCTTTCTTTCTATATATACATGTTATTTTATTAACTATTCTCAACTTAACTTCGAGTTGCAGCTAGTCTAAATTTGAAAAAAAATCATTACATATTTTTAAACTTCAGAGAGGGACATGGCAATTTTAATGAAACATCAAAGCTTTCCTGAAGAAAATGTGTAGAATTTGGTTTTGAAAACTATTTTTTATTGATTAAAATAAAGTTTAAACTATACGTGTGGGATTATAATTTTAGTTTACTCAACAAAATTACAGTTTAGTGTGTGCTCCACCCAGCCACAACCATACTTTAAAGAAAAAAAACTGCTTTTAAACAGAACACACGATTGGTTGGTCATCACTTTGTTTGTGGATTTGTTTTTTTTTATCAGTGCCAAAAATGCTTGCAATTCAAACATTAATATTAAAGTGTTCGGCATTAGATAGTTAATTGGCTTTTATTTCGTATTTTATTCTATACTGGCCATTTTATGTAAGCCTTGATATCAGCGTTACGTAGGCATTTATTATGCGTATAAATGGCCCAACTCTGTTCTACGGCTGTGATATTTGAATCACCTGCAAGAATGACCTGATCAGCCTGGAACGCCTGCACAAGCTCTTTGATAAAAACCAGGAAGATTGCCACACAGACACCAGTTCTCTCCCACAGTCGTTCTGCTGTAGTTTATTCATCTGTAACGTTTGCTTAAATTTTATCTCCCTGTTGACACTTCCTGTTCTGCCGTCCTTTATCCCCATTCCCCGACTTACATTTCACAGCTTTGTTGTTCCTTTGTATGTTTTGTCTCCTTCTAACTGTCCTCATTGATCTACCAGATTTCATCAACAGCTGATCACCATGGCAGTCCCGACAGAGATGTCCCCTTTATCATATTAACCTTTCCGTCATCCTTTCTGAAACTGAAAACTAATGTTTTCCCACTTCTCACTTTTGACCTAAAATGTCAACTGTTTCCCCATGGAGACTGGCTGGCCATCTAAGTATTTCTAGTATCTTCTGTTTTTATTTCAAAGTTTTTTTGTTGCATGCTATCCAGTCAGCGGAAATACTATACAAGATTACAATGTCCAACTGTACAAAGACAGGATCAAGAGAATAACGTTTAGATTAAATCCACTAAAGTCTGATTAAAGATAGTCCGAGGATCTCCAATGAGGTAGATGATAGCTCAGGACCTCTCTCTCGTTGGTGATAGGATGGTTCAGTTGCCCGATAACAGCAGGGAGGAAACTGTCCCTGAATCTGGACGTGTGCATTTTCACACCTATACCACTTGCCTGATGGGGGAGGGGAGAAGGAGTGACCAGGGCGTGACTTGTCCTTGATTATGCTGGTGGCCTTGCCGAGGCAGCGTGAGGTATAAATGAAGTTGATGGATTGGGAGGTTGGTTTGTGTGATGGTCTAGGCTGTGTCCACAATTCTCTGCAATATCTGGTGATAGATGGAGCTGTTCCCAAACCATGCCATTGAGCACTCCGATATAATGCTTTCTATGGCACATCTGTAGCCTTCTAAGGAAGTAGAGGCATTGGTTGGCTTTCTTGGCCATGCTTCGATATGGCTGGTCCAGGACAAGTTGCTGGTGATATTTACTCCTTGAAACCTGAAGTTTTCAACCATCTCTACTTTAGCGTTCAGTGTATGTGTATCGCATCGCTTCCTGAAGTCGTATTTGTCTTGCTGACATTGAGAGAAAGGTTGTTGTCTCAACACCAGGTTGTGAGGTTCTCAATAGACACAAAATGCTGCCCTAACTCGGCGGGACAGGCAGCATCTCTGGATAGAAGGAATAGGTGACATTCCTCAGACTGAAGTAAGGGGAGAGGGGATACATAAATAAAGAAGTGTAAGGTGTGAAAATGCGACAAAGGGATGGAGATTAAGGAAAATGTAGAATAGATCATTTTAGCTGGGAGTAGGTAACAAAAAAGCAAACAGAGATAAATAAAATATATTATCGGAGACAGTCAGACTGGTCGGAGAACTGGGAAGGGGAGGGATAACGAGCGAGGGAAAGGAAGTGTTACTTGAAGTTAATGAAGTCAATATTCATACCGCTGGGGTGTGAGCTGCCCAAGTGAAATATGAGGGGCTGTTCCTCCAATTTGCGCTGGACCTCACTCTGACAATGGATTTTGTGTCTATCCTTGGTTTAAACCAGCATCTGCAGTACCTTCCCACACATATGAGGTTCTCAATCGCCTTCCTTTACTCCTTCTTGTCAGTCTGAAGAAGGGTCTCGACCCGAAACGTCACCCATTCCTTCTCTCCCGAGATGCTGCCTGACCTGCTGAGTTACTCCAGCATTTTGTGAATAAATCTCCTTCTTGTCATTATTTGTTACCTGGCCCACTATGGTGATGTCGTCTGCAAATATGTAAATAGAGTTGGATTTGTGTTTGGCTGCGCATTTGTGGGTGATAAGAGGGGTTGAGAATGCATCCTTGCAGAACACCAGTATTGAGGATGATTGCAGAGGATGATTTGTCACTTATCCTCACTGATTGTGGTCTGTTGTTCAGGAAGTCAAGGGTCCAGTTGCAGAGATGAATGCTGACTCCAAGTTCCATGTGTTTGGAGATTATCTTGGCTGGGCTAATTGTATTGAATGCAGAGTTGTAGTCTCTGAAAAGAAATCTGACGTAGGAATCTCTCTCCTCCAGGTGTTCCAGGGATGAGTGTAGGGCCAGGGAGATGGCATCATCCGTGGTGCTGTTGTTGCGGAAGGTGAACTGCAGTGGGTCAAGGTTACTTGGTAGATTGGATTGAATGCATTCTCTAACAAGCCTCTCAAAGCAATTCATGATGGTGGATGTCAAGGCCACTGGACAGTAGTCGTTAAGGCATGCTTTTTTTCTGGTAGCGAGATGATAGTGGTCTTCTTGAAACAGGTGGGTACCTCAGAACGGAATAGGGAGAGATTAAAGATGTCCACAAATACTCAGGCTAGTTAGTCCGCGCAGTTCCTAAGGACGCCAGGAACTCTGTCCAGGCCAGTTGCTTTCCGTGCTGACTTGGCTTTGCAGCCAGTTATAGTATTTAGACCGTGCCAGTCTGTGGGTGTCCGAATGATTATTTGTCCCGGTATTGTCTCTCGGCATTCTTGATAGTTTTGTGAAGATTATGGCAAACTTTCTTGGGATCGTTTGATTTGTTTACAGCAGATCTGACCTTCACCTGGGAATGTAGCTCACGATTCATCTATAGTTTCAGGCTGGGGAACACTCCAGGTTGTCTTCTTCGGCACACTCTCCTCATCACACTTGCTGACGAAGTCAGTCACGGCAGTGGCATATTCATTCAGATTGGCTGCAGAATCCCTGAATATGGACCAGTACACTGACTCAAAGCAGTCGTGTAAGATGTAATCTGTGTCCGCCAAAAAAGCATTGAACAATCTCTGTACCGGATCCTCCTGCTTCAGTTCTTATTTGTATGCAGGGAACAGAAGCACAACCCGATTAACAGATGTCCCGAAATCCGGTAGATGAGGAACAGAATGATAGGCATTTTTTATTAATGTGTAGCAGTGGTTGAGGATGTTCTGGCTCCTGGTGGGACATGCTGATAGTACTTTTGTAGTACACCCCTGAGTTTGGCTTGATTTAAGTCTCTGGTTACAATCGCCAGGGAAACTTGAAGGAGAAACAATCCGATTTGTTGCATTCCATGCCAAAACTGGGCATTAACATGTTATATATCAGAAAGAGCAAGTAACTAACAAGGCATGTCAACAACAAAATCAAAATACCTTTGAAAAATGTGGACTATTTGAACATGTAGAAAAATTATTTGCATGGTAGGCCCAATATCATAAATGCATACTTTCAAGACTTAAAAACAATATTCTGTAATGCCCCATGTGCTTTATTAAAGAATGCATTAGTTTTTCTCATGTTTCCAATCCTGATTCAACTTTAGCCAGGTACATGTGAAGTTGTTTAATGCTTCATTCAAGCTTTCCCAACAGCAGGAGCCTAAATTTTACTGATGTGTGACTGTTCCCATGTTGCTTGCCAGGACTCTGAAACCAACATGTGGAAGAATTTGAAAATGCAACAACATTTATTGATTACTGTATATAAATGGGGCAATGAATCAGATTCCAGAAGTCGCAAGTTCATTTAGTACATAAAGTTGATTTTGGCTGGAACATGCACTTTTATTTCACCTCCTTGTGAAGATTAATTACATGTGAATTAAATGAAGTCTTTGTTTCAGCCTTATCCCACCGATCTCTTGAGCACTTGGCCCTCCCAGACTCTGTCCACCTCAAGTCTTGGCATTGCCAGGTTGTCAGGAATGGAAGCTTCCAAAACCTACAAATATTACTTGGTGGTTTGCGGGTGGGAGCTACTCTGAACAAGGTCGATATAATGAAAGAATTAACCCAAGACCGTGAAACAAACAGGGCGAATAAAAATGCAAGCAACAAAGATTGAGGATTTGTTTCAACATATATTTGTGTTTAGGCAAGAAATGACACACAAGCTCAGTGACTTCACATCATCTGAAACACATAGTCCATATGGTTTCCACAAACACAAACAAAACAATTGAGCAATTTTATGATTGGAATTATAAATTATAGCTACAAAATAATTTTAAGAATGCACAGCACATTGCCAATTCATTATTAAAATTAGACATTAAACTGAGGCTTTATTTTACAGGTGAATGCAAAGGGTCCCATGACATTAGTTGAGTTTAGTTTAGAGATAGTGTAGAAACCAGCCCTTCAGACCACCAATCAATTGACCATCAATCACCCGTACACTAGTTTTACGTTGGACCACTTTCGCATCCTAATAATAGGGGCAATTTACAGAAACCAATTACCCTACAAACCTGTACGATGTTTCAATGTGGGAGGAAATCAGAGCACCCTGAGAAAACTCACGGTCACAGGGAGAATGTGTAAACTCCATACAGTCAGGATCGAACCCGGGTCTCTGACACTGCGACGCCATGTCTTTAACAGAGCAAAAAACATTCCAAAGCACTTCACAGGAGTATTATCAGACAAAAGTTTATACTCGGCCATACTCGGCACAAGTGCACAAGAAAATATCCAAATAGATGATCAAATGTTACTCAAAGTGACAGGTTTTAAGCAGCATCTTGAAGTAAGAAAAACAGGAAGAGAGACGTGGAGTTCTGGTTTGGAATTCCACAGAGCCTGGCCTTGGCATTTGTAGTTATGGGCATCATTTAAATCTAAAATTGGCTAGGTGGTCCTGAGAAGTGCAAATATGATTTAGAGTTACATGGAGCCAATAATGGGGAGAGAGATTTGAAAATAAAGATGAAAACCATAAATTCAAAACATCGGTTCAACTGGAGCCAATGCAGGTTTGTAAATGCAGGAGTGATCTGGTGTAAATTAGTGACACAATTCTATGGGTGATCTCTTGAGAGGCCATCCTTGAAGTGGGGTGCATTGAAACAGTCAGGCCCAGAGGTACTGAAAGGATGGATGAGGACTTCAGCAGTTGTTGAGCTGAAACAGGGGCGGTTTCAGGGACATTGCAGAAATGCAAACATAAATCAGACTTGCTAAGGCCTAACATGGGGCCAAATATGACTGGCAAGGTTGCAAAGAACCAGGTTCAATTTCACATACTTTCCAGGAAGAGAGATGGAGTTGCTGACTATGGAAACAGAATTGTTGTTGAGAACTGAAGACACTGGCTTCAGTTTTCCAAATGTTTAGGTGACAGTTTTCCAAAGGTTTAGTTGACTACATTGCTGTCAACCAGGCAAAAAGTCTGACCATTGATAAAAGGTGCAAAGACTATCAGAGGTACTCGAGAAAAATCTGGATAAAATCAATATAAACGTGGAAAATATGATCTTGTATTTGCATATTTTTAATGAGAGCTACACTGAAATTGTAGATGGCTGATTGAGGTGACACGAGTATTTAAGGGTATAGAACAAAAAGTCACTACAGTTGATCTCTGGACATATGGGCATGTGACAAAAGACAAACACAATGGCCCTTTCTAGTCTATATGCTGTGCTTTAAAAGGTGCTTCCCCAGATCCGAGCTCAACTACTGATTTAGGGTTGGACCTTTCTATCTCCATACGAAGACCCAACCCCAAACCCCACCCAGATTACATTTCAGACTCTCTAAAATCAATGCTGGGGTCCAAAACAGAATTCATCCCATCATTATGTCTCAGAGGACATAGGATTAAGATGAGAGGGGAAAGATTTAATAGAAACCCGGGGGGCAACTTTTCACACAAGGGGTGGTGCATGGAACGAGCTGGTGATGAGGCAGGCACTATCACATAATTTAAAAGACATCTGGACACGTACATGGAGAGTAAAGATTTAGAAGGATATGGGCCAAATGCAGGCAGGTGGGACTAGTGTAGTTTGGGCATCTTGGTCAGCGTGGGCAAGTTAGGCCGAAGAGCCTGTTTCTGTGCTGTATGACTCTATAACTGGCAGCTACAGGACCCTTACTTGAGACTACAATCTACTTCAGTGAACTCAACCAACTGGAAGCAAAAACCTATCAGATCAGAGAATGTTCTCTACAATAAAATGTGTTGCATAGAGTTAAGGCATTCATGGAAACTGGGATTGAAACCCATCCTGCCCTGGATACTAAATAGACCTCTGTTAATTACACAGAAATGAGAGTAAAACAGACAAAATACATAACCAATAAAATACGGACATATAAAAAGAGCGGAAAATACATTTTTTTTAAAATGTGGAGAATCAAACATTTCCAGGTTAATATCTCTTTCTCCACTTTTATCATCACTAAGATAGATAGAAAAAAATGCACTTAATTTGACCCATTCTGTCACAGCATGCATTTGAAAATAGTCAATACAGAAAAGAAAATGTAAACAACATTTCTGTATTGATAAGTTAAGATCCACCAAATGTGCCATGATATTCAGAAGACCAGAAATCAAATCTTTGAAACAAGGAGTTGACTCTGTTCACACTTCTTATGGTCCACTGAGCGCCGGAGATGGCCCTATGAGAAAAGAGCAAAATCAAAATTAATTTGTGACAAGCTATAACATTTAATGAATTCAGTAAAAGGCAGATTGTTTTCATAATATATAATCCATCTTTCAAAAGTAATCCATTAAAAGTAATGGGGGCTTACTGCACTGGCATTGATGCCAGCTGTTTGAAATTTAGTTTTAGTTTCATGTGATTGCTTAATATTATTTCCTAATATATTGTTCTTTTGAAGTCTTATATCACTTGGTATGCAGGGTATGTTCAACGAATGCATGAATCAATTCTTTTCTCTTGTGTCGGAAAATAACTGCAGGTGCTGGTACAAATCAAAGGTATCACAAAATGCTGGAGTAACTCAGCGGGTCAGGCAGTATCTCTGGAGAGAAGGAATGGGTGACGTTTCGGGTCGAGACCCTTCTCTCTTTGCTTATATATTATCTTAGTAAGACATTTTACAATTTATGTTATTTATGTTCAATATCACTGGATGCAAGTTTAGTCGATCTTCATGCTCCTTGGCGTCAGCATGCCAACACTAACTAATGAACATTCTTCAAGTATGACCAACTTTATTGGCAAGTTATAACAAATTTCCCAGATTGCTTAATATACGATTCATCATTTTCTTCCACTCCATTTCTCAGTTAAGTGTAACTTGTGCATCACAATGTGGACAATTTTGTTCCAAATTAACAGAGGATTACCAGTAGCCATTCATTTAACTGTTCTGTTATTACGTTATATTGGACAAAGATGAGTCGGTTAGATTGTTCACCCATATAATGCAATCAATCTTTGCATGGATCTAAAGTACTGTTCTAATTTCGCAAAAGATCTGATCTAAGTTTCAGTAAATAGGCCAGAAAGTGCTAATGATATTTGATCATGAAAGTTCTTACAAACTTCTCAGCTCCAACAATGACAACTTTGGGAACATGCATAAAATGTAGCTTCCCCAAAATAAATCAGCCTGGGCTTTGCAATTTATAAGATGTCAACCAAAAGGTAAAGGACTTTTCACTCTGTTATAATAAAATATGTTCATAAACCATTGAACATACTGGCATTATTAATAGGGGCAGAACTCTTTTGGGGGACTAAGGTGAGTGTAAGGTAGCAGAATGAGACTAATGAAGTTAAAAGGTACATACCAGCTCTCACATAAATAACCCCAGTGGCTGAGAGAGTATTATTACTGTTGAAAGCAACACACTGGTAGAAGCCAGTGTCCGCTCTATTCAAGTCTTGAATTCGCAATCGAGAACCATATTCTGTTTTCCGTATTGTGATCCGTCTTCCTTCCTGGCGAACTAATGAATCATTTTTCAGCCACTTTGTGCTTGGAACTGGATAACCAGATACTCTGCAATGCAAATTCGCTGTCTGGCCTTCTACTGTGCTGATATTGTTCACAGGCGACAAAAAGTTCAGAAAATGACCTGGAGGCAAAAGATCAGCTTTGTCAGAAATGAATATTTAAGTAATGTTTAAAACTCTCAGATTATAAACTATAGACAGATAACCAATGTTTTTAAACTTGACTGCGTCTAATCCATGTCAACCGGTATTGGAACATTTAAATAAAAC